>NC_088295.1:49672748-50872748 GCF_032854445.1 Liolophura sinensis
CACATGATGGAACACAATCAGATAAGTAACTAAAATGAATAAATCTTGACAGTTCACCAATACCGTAAATATTTTAGCACAGTGTTACATTCTAATGTGCTTTTCAGCTGTTGAAGAGAGTTTAGTGTATTCTTACCGCATGGCCTCTGTGAAGGATTCTTGAGGAATAAAACCCATACAAGTGGTTTCTCATGCGCTCAAACCACTAGGTTTGACGATAGATTTGTCTGGCATTTGTCATGATGTGTTCTCTTCTGCCACTGTAAAATGAGATGTTTTTGGTTATCCCCAATAAAATCAGTATATAAATAAATAAGATGATTCTTGTGGTAATGACCTGATTTCAGAGAGCAGAAACTGATAAAGTTGTGTCGTGTTATGGGGATTGAGGAGATGTATGATCCAGATCATACGTACGAGCTTACCACAGACAACGTCAAGAAAATGCTGGCCATATATATGAGGTTCAGGTAGGTTACCATGCAGTCATGCATGCAGAGTTGTATCAGTTTTCTCATGCTGATAATCAACATAGTGTTTTTGATTTGTTTTTTTTACAAGTCATTAAGCTGTTAAATTGAAATGTTGACAAAGATTGATTCATTACCTAATTACAGCAAGAATACGTTGATAAAGTATACTGCACTCAGCAAACACTAAGCAAAGTTGTATGAGATGGCATTATGGTGCAGGCTCAGGTGTTATTGGAGAAGCGCTATGTCATGATCCTGATTTTTGTACGGTTCAAAAGTTTTATCAGAAAATGAAAACCATGTAAGTAAATCACAGCTCCTATGATATATTGATTAAGACTGAAATTGTCCAGATTGTTGTTTAATACTATGCTGAAGCACTTTTCATTAAGACGACTTCAGTCAGTTTTATAAATGTTGACGGCATACCTGCTCTGATCTTTAGCAGGTAACTGACAAGGTTTAACTCATTTGACCTACAGATATGCACACCATATTGGTGGAAGACAAGTCATCTTCAGCTAACGTTAAGCTGTTCACACAGCTCTAGCTTCATTAACTGCTTATTGACATTAACCCCCATGAACAGTGAGAGTGGAGGAGTCTAAAAATTTCTTGTCCAAGGCCGAGTTTGAACCCTTTTCTGCAGTGTCCTTGGAAGTTAAAGACAAATGCCACTTCCCACTCCAGTTTTGTTGTCAAGCAATTTCTCAGAATTGAGTGTCCGACCTTGAAAATGCTGACCTAGCTGTTTGACCTCTGTGTTCTCACTGATTGATTTAGGTGTGGCATTCCAGTCATTGTGATGGAGAGACAGGATGTGGAAAAACCAGATTGGTCAAATTCCTCTGTTCTCTACAGAAACCACCTGAGCTTGAGACTGTCCCAAACATGGTCCTGATGAAGGTGAGTCGCAGTTATTATAAGGTATTTCATAAATTCCTCTCACAATTTACATGTACATAATCTTACATAAAAACTGGTGGAGCAATGCCCTTGAAGTGGCAGATCATCCAGCTTTTCCTTATTAGTAAATGATATAATTTAATTAAACACTACTTCTGGACGTCTCCAAAATTGTTACCTGGAAGAGCTTTCAGCTCTGATTTTATAGGAAAGTCCCAGCCTGAGGGCAGAAAGTTACAAAAATTGACATGGAGATGCTCAGAAGTTCTTTTTTTTTTATTATTAGCATGGTGGTGAGAAACCATCCACAGTTTGCTGAGAGACCTTCCTACATGTAATATTTCTTTGATGAAGTCTATTATTAAATTAGAACCTTCGAAGGTCTGTACTTTTTCTGTGGAGCTTTGATATGGCTGCAATACTGCTGAAGGCAGAATAATTCATTAATTCATTCTTTAGGGAGTTTACATCATAATTGTGGCATTTCTTAAGGAATTGTGTGACTTGACATTAAAAACCTTGACAAATACTCTATATCGCAAGGTCCATGGAGGTACAACTGAGGCAGACATCATCAGGAAGGTGAACCAAGCCGAGGAGAGGGCAAAAGAGAACTGTGAAAAGTATGGCTCAGGCATGTTTACTGTGCTGTTCTTTGATGAAGCAAACACAACAGAAGGCCATTGGTTTGATCAAAGAAATCATGTGTGATGGCTGCATGGATGGAGAGCCCTTACACCTGACCTCTAACCTCAAGATAGTGGCTGCCTGTAACCCGTATCGCAAGTACGTGTCTTCTCATGCACAGTGGTTATATTGTAAGGCTTTTTAAATTGTGCATGTTACCAAAGATGTATGTATGCAGGCTTCTATACTTTGTTCCATATTTTGCTGAAATTTTACCAGTGATCTGATTACTGTCATTATTAAACATTGCTAGAACATGGCAGTAACACTCCTAATGTAAAGTCATTCATTCGTTTATTTTTTTATCAAAACATTGACGTAAAATGGATACAGAGTGAAAATAATTGCTTTCAGCAGGTTTTAGGTAATTTGACCAAAAAAAAATTTATAATTTGATTGGATCTAAAAAATTGTGTCTTTGTTGCAGACATTCAGATGAGATGATAAGAAGACTGGAGCAGGCAGGCTTAGGCTACCATGTTGAAGCAGAGAAAACTGTGGACAGACTCGGTATGTGTGATTGGTGTCATGATGTACCCTGGTTAGCCGTTCATTCAAAGTGTGATGGTAGAGATAAGAAATTATGTTGCAAGTTTTAAGTCAAACTGTCTGCTATTCAAAAAAAGTATACATAATGTGGAAAATAATCTGTCAACTGGAAATGTGCATAACATCCAGTTTTACATGTACACGTACTGCATAGAATTTGCTGGTTCTCCTTGACAGGGTCTGTACCAATGAGGAGACTAGTATACAGAGTCCAGGCCTTACCTCAGAGCCTGTTGCCACTTGTCTGGGACTTTGGTCAGCTCGACACCATCGTGGAAAAGATGTACATACACCAGATGGTGCAGAATTGCGTAAGTAGTGAAGATCGGCTGGCACAGCATGGTGAACGTAGTGCAGAACTTTGTAAGTAGTGAATTTTACTACGGAACTGCGTAAACAGTTAATGTCAGATGGTGCAGCAATATTTAAGTAGTCAATGTCAGATGATGCAGCAATATTTTAGTCGTTAATGTCAGATGGTGCAGCAATATTTAAATAGTTAATACCAGATGGTGCAGCAATATTTAAGTACATAATATCAGATGGTGCAGCAATATTTAAGTTGTTAATGTCAGATGGTGCAGCAATATTTTAGTAGTTAATGTGAGATGGTGCAGCAATATTTAAGTAATTAATACCAGATGGTGCAGCAATATTTAAGTACATAATATCTGATGGTGCAGCAATATTTAAGTAGTTAATATCAGATGGTGCAGCAATATTTAAGTAGTTAATATCAGATGGTGCAGCAATATTTAAGTAGTTAATATCAGATGGTGCAGCAATATTTTAGTAGTAATATTACATGGTGCAGCAATATTTAAGTAGTTAATACCAGATGGTGCAACAATATTTAAGTAGTTAATACCAGATGGTGCAACAATATTTAAGTAGATAATATCAGATGGTTCAGCAATATTTAAGTAGTTAATTTCAGATGGTGCAGCAATATTTTAGTAGTTAATATCACATGGTGCAACAATATTTTAGTAGTTAATGTGAGATGGTGCAGCAATATTTAAGTACATAATATCAGATGGTGCAGCAATGCTTAAGTACCTAATATCAGATGGTGAAGAACTGTGTAACTGTTAGTAACAATATTATCAGAGAGTATACATATATGTCTGGTAAAATCCAGGTACAATAAACAAGATGGTGCACATAATAATTCTTCAAATTTTTAATTTTGTTTCGTTTCAGTTTAAGAAAGAGCTGTTTGAAGATGAAGACACCATCCAGTCTCGCCAGTTTCCAGAACAGGTGACCACAATCTTGGCAGAATCACAGGAATTCATGAGAGGGCTGAAGGTATGGGCATCATTTACATGCCACCTACATGTATATACAGTAATAGCTTTGAGGACATGCATGCAGCTTTAGGCCATCTGTATCAGAAGTGCTGTATAAGAGTTCAACTGAACATCAAGGGTACATGTAACTTTGGCTATTTTCATTTGTACTGGCTAAATTTTTAAGTATTTGTTGACTTGTTGACCCTGTGTTTCGTTCTTAGAATGAATGCAGCTTTGTAAGTCTGCGTGATGTGGAGCGTGCCCTGAAGGTGATGTGTTGGTTCTATGAACAAAGTCGAGTCACAGATTTGTTTGACACAATCCACATCAAGGTCAGAGGCGACATGTCAGATGAAGACACTTCTGAAACAGAACAAGAAGAGGACAGCATGCCACTGGTACTGTAGTCATTACCCAACCTTCCTTGTGTTGACCCATGACAAAGGATCGCTGAGAGACAGCTAGTTTTTGCTTGGTTATTAATTGTCATTAGAGAATATTAGAGTGAATAAACAGTGTATTGTCAGAGTAATAGCTGATTTTTGCCATGATTGTGGGCAGTCAGTTTCCCTTAAAACTTAAACGCTAACACTATTTGGCTATAAATATCACTGATTTGTTAAATTATCTTTTATCAAATAATTTATTTCTTTACCGAAAATTATGTCAATAATGTTACTTTAGTCCACCATTAAGCGGAACGATACCTTCAGTTTATTAGTCGTAAGTTTACATTCCGGAATTTAGCACATATTGTCAATGCTGCTGGTTCCTTTATATTTACAGACAGAAGTTAGTGATCTGGAGGACTTGGTCAGATCACTTGTGCTTGCAATTGGGACCTGTTACCATGCCTGTTTAAGCAATGAGTCAAGGGTTGATTACAGAAAACATATTGTTAGGTTCTTCCGAGAGCTTGCCTATTGTGGATTTGATGAGGAGACCCTACTGAAAGAGATCACCAGGTACACCCACACACACACACATGTAGGCCTACTTCAGTTTAATTTTCAACTCACAAGTAATCTGATCATTCCATGTTAGCTCGTGAATAGTATAAACAGTTTAAAACTGTGGCTGTCACTGGCGGACAGGGAATTGTTAGATCCTCCAGTTCTTTCTCTTGGCGTGGCCCTTGATGACAATATTTATTTATTTATTTGACTGGTGTTTTACATCGTACTCAAGAATATTTCATAATGCCATCCAGCATTATGGTGGGAGAAAACCAGACAGAGCTCGGCGGAAGCCGATGACCATCCACAGGTTGCTGGCAGACCTTCCCATGTACAGACAGAGAGGAAGCAGGACTTCAACTCACAGTGACCCCACTGGAGATAGGCTCCTGAGTCATTTTGCTGCGATAACGCGCTAACCAACTGAGCCACGGACAGTAAGCGGTCAAACCCTATTTGTGAGGATGTTGGCACAGTCCAGTAAAAGCTGCCAGGCAGGGTCAGGGATTTTTTTCAAGGGCGTTGGTTTCGTCTTGTGAAATTCACTGTTGTTCTATAAGGGCACAATTTTTGGAGTGTGTCCAAAGGCAACAATTATAAAATGGTCCTTATTGGTTGAGGTAATAAATGGTCTCTGCCAAAAATCCAGTTGTCCGAAACCATGCCCATATAATGTGCCTAATCCCACACATTAGGCTAGAGGGTTGTCAGGTACATGTACATGTATTGGTTGTGTATTGTGGGTTTCCCCCAGATTCCTCCAGCCATAGTCCTCCCAGTCCTACACATTAGGCTGGAGGGTTGTCAGGTATATGTATTGGTTGTGTGTTGTGGGTTTCCCCCAGATTCCTCCACCCATAATCCTCCCAGCCCCACACATTAGGCTAGAGGGTTGTCAGGTACATGTACATGTATTGGTTGTGTATTGTGGGTTTCCCCCAGATTCCTCCAGCCATAATCCTCCCAGTCCTACACATTAGGCTGGAGGGTTGTCAGGTACATGTATCTGGTTGTGCATTGTGGGTTTCCCCAGATTCCTCCACCCATAATCCTCCCAGCCCCACACATTAGGCTAGAGGGTTGTCAGGTACATGTACATGTATTGGTTGTGTATTGTGGGTTTCCCCCAGATTCTTCCAGCCATAGTCCTCCCAGTCCTACACATTAGGCTGGAGGGTTGTCAGGTATATGTATTGGTTGTGTGTTGTGGGTTTCCCCCAGATTCCTCCACCCATAATCCTCACATTACACATCCACTTGTCCAAAGTGCCCATACAATGTCCCACACGTTAGGCTGGAGGGTTGTCAGGTACATGCATCTGGTTGTGCATTGTGGGTTTCCCCAGATTCCTCCCCCCCCCCCCATAATCCTGACAACCAGTCTAACAATGAATGCGAATGATTTGGAATATACCATGCATTAATGTGATGGTTTTTAATTATCCTTTTGTAATCTTAGCTTTCATGATCAAGAAAATTGTCATGTCAGGCATTTTTTTCCTACTATAGGTAATTGGATTATTTAGAATATTTTGTTTGCCTAATTTTGTCTTGCAATATACCACAAAAGCAACCATGCTAAACCTTCTTATGTGTAAATGTTAAAAAACATTGTACTATATGTTACTGATGCAGCTGTCAAGATGCCTTTTTGGATGAGATGAAGATTGGAGACAACATAGCCAGGAACCAGGCCCTCAAAGAAAACGTTTTCATGATGGTGGTGGCTATTGAACTTCGTCTGCCATTGTTCCTGGTTGGCAAACCTGGCAGTTCCAAATCTCTGGCCAAGACCATAGTGGCAGATGCCATGCAAGGAAGTGCTGCTCATGGAGACCTGTTCAAGGAATTTAAACAAGTATGAGGAACTAGTTTGAATATTTAGTCCAATGTTGTTTTGGATGAACGAAATTTCTTTGTTCTTATTCTTGGTACCATTTTCTTGTTGTCTGTGAGATGGGGTTTTGTTTTGTGTAGATGTACATGTGTATTGAAATGAGATGTTTGTCACGTCCAGGTACAGATGGTGTCTTTCCAATGTAGCCCACTTTCCACTGCTGATGGGATACTGGGGACTTTTCGTCAGTGCTCTCAGTTCCAGAAAGACAAGAACTTGAAACAGTTCGTCTCAGCAGTTGTCCTCGATGAGATTGGGCTGGCGGAAGACTCTCCTAAGATGCCCTTGAAGGTAACAGGATTGTAAACTTTGCATACAAGTGGCTTCAGTTTTTCTAACCATGCTATCAGTCATGTGACAATGGTACATGTATACACTGCATGCATTTCTGTGTAGCTGGCCAGGCAATCAGCAATTGACCTAACCTCTTTGATGGATGCAAGCAAAAATATGCATATAATCTGATTGTGATTAGAATTGATGTGTACATCAATCAAACTGTTCATCAAAAGTAAACTTAAAAAAAAAGAACTCAAAAAGTAAATTTTGTCGTCTAAGGTAGCTGGGCTATACAGCAACCAGATGTCACTCTGTTTTAAAAGCAATAGTTTCCATTAAAAATAACCAGTGCCTGTTGAGCCAGTGGCCTCATCAGTGAATTGCTTTCAGACTCTCCATCCATTATTGGAGGATGGTTGTCAGGGCGATGAGGAACCTGAACCTCACAAAAAGGTGGCATTTATCGGGATATCTAACTGGGCGCTGGACCCTGCCAAGATGAACAGAGGTGTATTTGTCCAGCGAGAGGTGCCAGATGCTGAGGAACTGATGGAGAGTGCAAAGTAAGTTTGTGATTTATTTCATTTATTAGCTGTAAGAAGACAGAAAATAATTTGGATAATTAAATTTCACCTAGGAACATTGTTGTAGTGGCTGACATCAGTCTGTTTGTTCGACCAGACTTAAACCAGATGCACACATTTATGTATTGCGGAGAACCCTGTACAGTTTTGGTCACCTTAGCTTTTTCAAAGTCAATGGGGGTCATTTTAGTCATACTTTGTGACAAGCTGTATTTTAGAATCTGATTTGGGTCAATTGAATCGTCATACTGAGCATGCATGAAACTCAACTCATTCAAAATAATTTCCAGATGTTAACAAAGTATCATGGAGAGTTTTTTATTTTCTTTGATTGAATTGGAATAAGTTCTGTGACAGTGTTATTTATCTTTGATTGAAGTGGTATATGTTCAGTGAGTGTGCTGTCTTATCTCTGAATGAAGGTTATATGATCTGTGACTATTTTTATTTATGATTGAAGGGGTATATGCTCAACAGATAATCGCGTCAGCTCCAAGATCAAACCATTCGTCCCAGCCATGTCAGAAGCTTATCTTCACCTGTTTGAAGAAGCTACTCGACAGAGGAGAGAGTTCTTTGGTTTGAGAGACTTTTACAGGTATGTCATTCTTTTGTCATTTGGTAAATATGCTGGCAGCCCTGAGTCTACGGATTGTGCCAAGATTTAAAGAACATAAAATGTATCCTTTTGATGAAGTAAATTTGAGAAATGAACCATTACCTAACAAGTGATATACAAAGGTGAGATAACTATAAAGTAAAGGGGAGATAACTGTAGTGTACAGGATCGTGTGAACCCATGAATTTTGGAGTGTTCGGTTGAATTTTTACGTGGCACTGTTTTCTAGCTTGTTCGTGCCCAGGGTAACCAACCTCAGATATATGCCTCGGAAACTTGATCAGCATTCCATGAAATGTATTGAATGCATTTTCATTTATTTATTAACACCATGCTGTTTTAACACCATACTAAACCATTTTTCATATGTTCAAGTGAAGTCAGTTTTATGGAAAAGAGTGCTTTATGTAAAAAGTAAAGTGTTACTGACAAATTCTCCCATGTGGAACATACAAATACGTACATCATCTTTGAGAAAAACCAACAAACATTAGTATGCGCAAACAGCAACCGAGCTTCGTGGACTGCTTATAATTGTCACCAAGGCCCCATGAACTGTGACGTTGATACTGATGAGGATTATGTCACACCTGATGTTTTTTGGATGTTAATTTCCGGTGGTAATAGGTGCTTGTGTAATAGTATCTAACTGTGCGAAGTAACAGTGGTCAAGGGGGCCAGTAATGGGCCATCTCCCACTCACTTGGTTTGTGCTGTGCACATGTGTGTAAGGGGCTCCAGCCAGCAGACGGGAAAGTCAAGGGGGCCGATAAAGGCCCATCTCCCACTCACTTGGTTTGTGCTGTGCACATGTGTGTAAGGGGCTTCAGCCAGCAGACAGGCAAGTCAAGAGGGCCGGTGATGGGCCATCTCCCACTCACTTGGTTTGTGCTGTGTACATGTGTGTAAGGGGCTCCAACCAGCAGAGGGGCAGGTCAAGGGGGCCGATAATGGGCCGTCTCCCACTCACTTGGTTTGTGCTGTGCACATGTGTGTAAGGGCCTCCAGCCAGCAGACGGGCAAGTCAAGATGGCCAGTAATGCGTCGTCTCTCGCTTACTTGGTTTATGCTGTGCACATGTGTGTATGGGGTTCCAGCCAGCAGACAGGCAGGTCAAGGGGACCAATAATGGGCCATCTCCCACTCACTTGGTTTGTGCTATGTACATGTGTGTAGGGGGCTCCAACCAGCAGACGGGCAGGTCAAGAGGGCCAGTGATGGGTCATCTCCCGCTCACTTGGTTTGTGCTGTGTACATGTGTGTATGGGGCTCCAGCCAGCAGACGGGCAGGTCAAGAGGGCCAGTAATGGACCGTCTCCAACGCACTTGGTTTGTGCTGTGTACATGTGTGTAGGGGGCTCCAGCCAGCAGACGGGCAGGTCAAGAGGGCCAGTGATGGGTCATCTCCCACTCACTTGGTTTGTGCTGTGTACATGTGTGTAGGGGGTTCCAGCCAGCAGACAAGCAGGTCAAGGGGACCAATGATGGGCCATCTCCCACTCACTTGGTTTGTGCTATGTACATGTGTGTAGGGGGCTCCAACCAGCAGACGGGCAGGTCAAGAGGGCCAGTGATGGGTCGTCTCCCGCTCACTTGGTTTGTGCTGTGTACACGTGTGTATGGGGCTCCAGCCAGCAGACGGGCAGGTCAAGAGGGCCAGTAATGGACCGTCTCCAACTCACTTGGTTTGTGCTGTGTACATGTGTGTAGGGGGCTCCAACCAGCAGACGGGCAGGTCAAGAGGGCCAGTAATGGACCGTCTCCCACTCACTTGGTTTGTGCTGTGTACATGTGTGTAGGGGGCTTCAACCAGCTGACTGGCAGGTCAAGGGGGCCAGTAATGGGCCGTCTCCCACTACCCTGTTTATTTTTGCCAGGACAGCACTTTTTGTGTGCCTGAACATATTCAAGTTCACCTTTCGAACTGCATGTTTATTGATGTATTTTTTGATAGGACTCTGAAAGACATGCTTCCCATATATTGTTTTTCTTTGAAGGCATTGGGGAAGGACAGTTTCATTGTAAATTGACCTTGCTACCTAAATAAGTATTTATTGATAAATAAAGATATTATCATTAATATTATTAGACATGTACATTGTGTTTGTGTGAGGGAGAGTGTGTCACGTAAAGAAGGATAGGGTAAGTTTGTCAGATTCATAGTTCATGAGATTTTATTGTAAAGCAATATCAGGTAACTGCATGCACACATCAGTGACATGTAATAGTTCTGACCCATGGTTGAAACTGTTGGTACGGTTTCTGTCAGCATTCCAGAGTGGTTTACTGTGTTGCAGGTGTCATTCCAGAGTGTTTGTAAACCATTCACTGTGTTGCAGATGTCATCTGAAATGATGTGCTTCCTTTTCTTTTCTTTGTAAACTAGCCTCCTGAAGATGCTTTACGGATTTGTTAGGAAGTCAAAACGAAAACCGTCATGGTTCCAACTCCAACATGCCATCAAGAGAAACTTTGGGGGATTAGCTGGCATAGATCCAGTGGTGTCCTTCAGAGAAAAGCTGGCAGAACTGATTGATGTCCATGATAAGGTATGTCTTACTGACCATGATCATTATAAAAGAGCGAACATATTGCTGTATTTATTGAGTATTTACACCATTTATCTGGCATGCACCAGACTTTGTTTCCAGACAAAGTACATGTTACTTTGTACAAACAAGGATTTTTGTTCTGAGCATTAAAATAACCCTGCTGTAGTAGCTATGGTGTGAAAATTACCCCAACCCACCTCAAGAAATCAGACCAGAATACATACTTTACAATTCTTTAGCCAGGAGGAGCCTAACAACTGGTAGCATCAGTACATTTATAGCTCATTGGTAATTAGCCCATGTTGTTCAACCTGATCATTCATGGCTGGCTGCTCTTGCATAGATCAGACAGAACTACTTTGCTGGTTTTGAATATAATAGCAAGTATTAAGATAAAAGTTTGCATAAACATTTTCCCTGACATATACATATATCTACTACTATATATATATGTAGTTTCTGTTGGACATTTTGTGCGTGTTGGTAAACAGATGGCAAAACAAAACTAAAGAAAATTAAGGCTGGTATCCAACTCTGTTGCCGGGATCCTTGCCTGATGTCTATAAAGTTCATGATAATAGGGAAAAAAGTGAAGAAAGATTGGCAAGAACTATCTGGTTTTGAACCACAGGTAGCTAGATACAGTGGCATTTGAGCTTGTGTGAAGACCAGTGAAAAGAAAATAAACATTGCTCTCAGATAGTAGTGCTGGACTGCATGTATAGCTGTCACAGATTATAGTTCTGGGGATCTGCTGTGTATGCTCTGCATAATTTGTACGCAGAATGGTCACAAAAAAAGAGCAAAAAAGAAGAAATAACATGTAAAAGATGGAAAGGAATGTACTTGATTTACAGTGAGTGGAGTGTTGAAGACTAGCATAGAGATTTAGAGGCTTTGATCTTCTGCTGCTTGCTGAGAACAAAAGACAGAAACCACATCTTACAAAGTTGATGCCAGAAAACGAAAGACAGAAAGAAAACATTGTTGCAAATTTGATGCCCATTCCCATGGTGAACTGCAGAGACAAGTTTCGTGCGGTTTTGCATAAAGCTTGATGTTGAATTTTGGAGAAAAATGGAATGATTTCTGAAGAGTTTTGGGGCAATTACGTAAAAACCACAACTTGAATAGGAAAAATTATTTGAAATTCATAATCCTGAGGTCAGAGTATTCTCAGAAATGTTTTTGTGTGATACTGTTGTGCAGTTTTTTTTTCATTTGTACTATTTTAAGAGCTGTCCTGCTAGGATAGAGTACACACCTTTTTTAAAGCATGAACAAATGATATCAGATGACAATTTTTCTTTCCTGCATAGCCTGGTCGAAATGACCCAGACTGCTCAGCTGCTGGCCTGATCAAAGCTTGTCTCCTGGATGTCACCTCTGACAGGTAAATCTATAGAACTACATGTACATCAGATATTGGCCGCCTCAAAAGAGAGGGAGACCTGGAATCAAACCCGGGTCGGGCCAAATACCAAAGAATGGCACTAACTGCTGCCTCGATTGGCATCGTTGTTCGCACCTGTCTTCAAAAGTCCTGGAAATTATTTAGTGACCTGGAAAGTCCTGGAATATGCCTTAAATGTTGAGTCAAAAGCCAAAAGTCAAAATTCCTAAATTATTGTTAAAATTTTGGAGTGTCATCTCTGATGTAGAGGGTGAAAAAAAAGTAAAGAGAATAACTAAAGTAATGATAGTTGAAAAGAAATATACAGTTATACTACATATAGATGTTGGTTTTGTGGAAATAATAACTTTATAATGTCTCTCTCTACCCTGTAAGCTTTTTCTGCAGGTAGGCAGTTTATATTTATTTATGTATTTGATTGGTGTTTTACGCCGTCCTCAAGAATATTTCACTTGTATGACGCCGGCCAGCATTATGGCGGTAAGAATTTGGGCAGAGCCTGGGGGAATCCCACGGGCAGTTTATAGGAGTAAACAGAGATGTGTTGTGGTTCAGTACACATCATCATGTAAGTAGGAGCTCAAATACATAAGTGTGTCACAGTGATGTGGTGTACTTTGTAACTTCATGCTCATGGAGTAAGTACATACATATACCTATTTATTCTTAGTGTGATTGTTGTTTTTCCAGTGAAAGCAGATACCTGCTACTTCTGACGGAGAATTATGGAGCCCTGACCATTCTGCAGCAGCAGATACTGACCCAGACTTCTGCTGGCCGGGCACCCATCACCATTTTTGGCAGCAGCTTCCCCAAAGACCAGGAGTACACACAGGTACATGAAGTGTTACATAATCTGTTCTGCAGCAGCAGAAGCATGGATTGATTACATTCTGTACAAATGTCTGTCAGTTAAATATGAAGTCTTTGGCAGTGAGGTGTCAGGTTTGGTGTCAGCCCAATGGGTGTGGAATACATATGTGTAGAATTTTACCTGGGGCCAATTCCACAAGGCCATTTCTGACTTCAGCCAAAATTTAAAACCTCTTTACAGTGCTTTGTTTTCGGTACTGGAAGTTGAAATTTTGACACATTTGTCTTAAGACAACATTTATGAGTTGGTCAAACTTTAATTACTTGGTACTAAACAATCAGCTCTAAATTATATTTCAGATTTTGACTTAAGTCAAAAATGGCTTTGTAGAATCGGCTGCTGGTCAATTTCTCTTCTTTGTTTGATCCACGATCACGTTCACAATTAAGTATTACAAAGCCATTTTGGTCACAAACATTGCGATCACAATATTTAAATCTTTGAGTAAACTTTCAATCATCACAAACATACAAAGCATTATTAAATGTGGTCTAACCAGCTCTTGGGTAAAGATGGCAGTTTTGAATCCTGCAAGCGCTATATTGGGAGTCATGCTGTACTTTACATGCCTGACCACGAATTGTATGAAACAGTCTTTAGTATTGCAAACCAAAATCCCATTAAAACAAATCTGTGTTGGAGGTACACCCAGTAAAAGTATGTTATGTAAAAATAGTTATGAATTATGACTTTCTGATTGTAGCTGATTTCTCTGTTGTCGGACTGCTTTCAGATTTGTAGGAACATCAACAGAATCAAGATTTGTATGGAGACAGGCAACACTGTGATTCTGCTGAACCTGGAAAATCTGTATGAGAGTCTGTATGATGCCCTCAACCAGGTATGTTCGAGTCTGTATGATGCCCTCTTCAGGTATGTGTGAGTCTATATGATGCCCTCTACAGGTATGTGTGAGTCTGTATGATCCTTTAACCAGGTATGTGGGGATCTGTATGATGTCCTCAATCAGGTATGTGTGGGCCTGCATGATGACCACAAGCAGATGTGTGTTGGTCTGTATGATGACCTCATTCAGGAATGTGTGGGCCTGTATGATACCCTAAACCAGATATGTGTGGGCCTGTATGATGCCCTCAACCAGGTATGTGTGGGTCTGTATGATGTCCTCTGCCAAGTATGTGTGAGTCTGTATGTGCCCTCAACCAGATATGTGTAGGTCTGTATGATACCCTCCACCAGGTATGCATGGATTTGTATGTTGTCCTCAACCAGGTATGTGTGGGTCTGTATGATGTCCTCAACCAGGTATGTGTGAGTCTGTATGATGTCCTCTGCCAGGTATGTGTGAGTCTGTATGTGCCCTCAACCAGATATGTGTAGGTCTGTATGCTATCCTCCACCAGGTATGCATGGATTTGTATGTTGTCCTCAACCTGGTATGTGTGGGTCTGTATGTTGTCCTCAATCAGGTATGTGTGGGTCTGTATGATGTCCTCTGCCAGGTATGTGTGGGTCTGTATGATGTCCTCTGCCAGGTATGTGTGAGTCTGTATGATGTCCTCAACCAGGTATGTGTGAGTCTGTATGATGTCCTCTGCCAGGTATGTGTGAGTCTGTATGTTGTCCTCAACCAGGTATGTGTGAGTCTGTATGATGTCCTCTGCCAGGTATGTGTGGGTCTGTATGTTGTCCTCAATCAGGTATGTGTGGGTCTGTATGATGTCCTCTGCCAGGTATGTGTGAGTCTGTATGATGTCCTCTGCCAGGTATGTGTGAGTCTGTATGATGTCCTCTGCCAGGTATGTGTGAGTCTGTATGTTGTCCTCAACCAGGTATGTGTGAGTCTGTATGATGTCCTCTGCCAAGTATGTGTGAGTCTGTATGTTCCCTCAGCCAGGTATGTGTGGGTCTGTATGATGTCCTCAACCAGATATGTGCAGGTCTGTATGATGTCCTCTGCCAGGTATGTGTGGGTCTGTATGTTGTCCTCAATCAGGTATGTGTGGGTCTGTATGATGTCCTCTGCCAGGTATGTGTGGGTCTGTATGATGTCCTCTGCCAGGTATGTGTGAGTCTGTATGATGTCCTCTGCCAGGTATGTGCAGGTCTGTATGATGTCCTCCACCAGGTGTGCATGGATTTGTATGTTGTCCTCAACCAGATATATGTGGGTCTGTATGATGTCCTCTGCCAGGTATGTGTGAGTCTGTATGATCCTTTAACCAGGTAAGTGGGGATCTGTATGATGTCCTCTGCCAGGTATGTGGGGATCTGTATGTGCCCTCAACCAGATATGTGAGGGTTTGTATTTATGAGTGTATAATTTTGAGGAAACATGTAGTCTGTTGATACTGCCATACATGTATCTGTCGATTTCATTCATTTGTCTGTCACATTTATGATTTCTGACCTGTTATAAAATGAAATCGTCTGTAAAAATATTATGGTAGAAATGTGGCAATTAGTATACAAAACTGACTGAGGCCAGTGAAATTTTGGTTGGGTGAGTAGAATTAAACAGGCATCACTTGGCCTGAAAATACAGTATCTACTAGATGCTACATGTATATACATACGTGTACATTTACATGAAAATATATTGTAGAAAAGTTTGATACTCTTTTGCGGGGATTAACTGGAGAACCAGCTAATATGGAGGCAGACAAGAAGTTCTCAAAGGACACTGGTTCTATTGGCTGGTAACATTTTGTAGTTAATTTCAATCCACGGTCTCATGTCTTATGTCTGGCATAGCTTTTCATTGACTTTCCCTCCTTTCTTACTAAAAACCCCCTACAAAGCTCAAGAACAAATATTAAAGGATGTTCATTATTGTTTACTTGCAGTACTATGTGTACCTGGGAGGGGAGAGGTTTGTAGACCTGGGACTGGGAACACACAGAGTCAAGTGTCGTGTGCACAAGGACTTCAGGTGAGAATTGTGACATACTTTTTATTATTACATAACTGTAATTCTGTGTATTTAATCGCACATTGTTGACATGGCTGAGTGTGTAAATGTTAAACTTATGCAAGTTAGTCACACGGAGGACCCTGTGAATTCAAGTCCAGCCTATGCTGGCTTCCACACCAGTCGTAAGTGGGAAGATCAGGCACCAACCTGCAGATAGTTGTTAATTTTCTCTCACCATAACACTGGCTGCCCTTGTATTAATAAAAATATGACTGGGTACCGTGTAAAACACCAATCAAGTAAAAAGAAAAGATTGTGGCAGATGAGTGATCATTGTGAGAGGTCACCAGCTTGGATATGGAGATTACTACAGGAGATTTGTCAGGCACTGTGGCTGTGGTATAGTGGTTTACCCAAGGTTTTGTTTTGTTGCCCTCGCCCCAAAACATCACTGCTTTTAACCACATACCCAGTGAAAATTACTTAGTATCACATCAAACGACAACCAAATGACATAATGAAGTGTGGATAAGCAATTTAATTTCAGCTTGTATTCTTAATACCTGGCCTGGCCCCAATAGCACAGTTGGTAGAGCGTCTGCTTCGGGAGCGGTAGATCCAGGGTCAACCCTGAGTCAGGTCACAGATAAGACGTTAAAAGCAGAAGTTGTAACTTCCTCGCTTGGTGTTCAGCATGAAGGGGATAGTGCAACGACTGGTTGACCCGTATCAGTATAATGGCTTGGGCGAATTGGCTTACTTGCCTTCGTCTCAGTGAAGCAGCATTAGATAAAAGAGCGGTGGAAATCCGTCCTGCAACAAGGAGGCACGTTAGATGTACTCCAAGGATTCCTTCATCATCATAAGACTGAAAAATTGTTAAGTACGATGTTAACTCCCAAAGCAATCACTCACTAAATACATGGAAGTCATTTGAGTGTCCATTGTGGGTTAAACATGTACTACCATTGTCAGGATGTGCCATTTTATACATGGAGTATAACATATGACAGAAAATGTATCATTATGTATGTACATGTACATTCTTGTTCAGGCTTGTGGTTGTCGCTGAAAAACAAGTTGTGTACGAGAAATTCCCGATCCCTCTGATAAACCGAATGGAGAAGCATTTCCTGACTGTGGGGACGATCCTGAATAATCAGCAGTTGGCCTTAGCTAGACAACTGCAAAACTGGGCGGAGCACTTTGCCAGCTCACGTACCATCCACACACCAAGGTACAGACACCACTTTCATTATTCATGGTGATAGGCTTTCAGAGTGTGTAATACTACCTGTAAGAAAACAAGTGGATTACATGTCCCAGCTATTAGGAGAATTGTTTTTTGTTCTGTAAACAGGCTTTAAAATGCACATCATAGGCAAGATTAGGCATTATTAGATTTAGTTGTCCAATATAATGTTTCCAATCTCCAAATTAAGAAATTCTCTTTAAGCAAAACTAATATGGTTAATTATGTCAATCAACGGGCTGATTGACAAGAATATAAATGGAGTTAATTGATGAACATACGAATGTGTACACGTATATTATTTGATTTGAAAAGATTATCTCAAACTGCAAAATTCCCTGATGAAGCCAGCTGAAGTGTGACGTGGGATTGACAGGCACAGTTATGAGTGACAGTTGTTCGTTGTTCACTATTTACTTATGTAGTGAAACACAATTTCCATTTTAGAATGTAGGTTAAATTCTTATCTGTGATTTCATGGAATTTTTCAAAAGACAACTTGCTGCTGTATTGGCTTTTAAAAATGGTGAAAATTCAAACTTATCTCATTTCACACACCAGGGTGATTAATAGTTGCTGGAAAGCTTTTTGAAATTACACATGATTTACTGTATCCAGAAATGCTGGTGTCGCCAAGTTTAAATAATTATGGAAAGAATGTGAAAGAAAATAGGAAGGTTGACAACTTCAGTGTTTTGACATCATTATAAACATTACATTACATTACATTTTCAGATCATCAGTGAAGAAGGCTGTGCCTGGTGATGCTTTTGTTGGTTACCATGCAGACACAGCTGCCTCCGTCATTTTGCACGAGTGGACAAAGATATGCTCTGAGACAGAAAACGATGAAGTGGTCGATCTGGAGGAGCAGGTAGACTGTTGTATGAAATGGCAGGGATTTTCTTTTAGAGACTGAAAAAGGCTACTTTAAGAAGGTGATATTTGTCTTTGCATTGCTGTAGCAGTTTGCGATCCCTCACTACTGTTTCATATAAAAAGTAATCTGAAGGTATTATGCAGATGGATTTCCATTTTTCTGAAGAACATGGGCATGTTTTTTATCTTATGAGAGTTTTCCTGAAAACAACTACATTAGCCCTTGACCTTTTAAGGAGGTCTAGTGGTGGAATTGTACTCTCTCTGGCCTGACTGTTCAGCCTTATGCCATGCAGTGTTTGCAAAATTGCCATACTGACATCCCGGCGCAACCTGAAAATTTAACATGAGCTGCCTGGCGATCAATCAGAAATTCCAGCAGCAGAAACTAAAATTTTTACATTTTACCATCCTTTCCAGGCTTTATTCAAACCTTAACGATATAGTTTCCTTCCCATTAAATGCTTCAATGCACCAATTGATTCAAATCACAGATAATCACCGCCATGTTGTTTTTCCGAAAAACATAAGACATGAAAAGTACAAGGGCACATCCACAGCCATTCGCTCATCCTCGGCCATTTCTGTAATATATAACAGAAAATGTGTGAGCGCACAAATTAGAACCAGTCAGCAAACACGTGCATTTTACCGTGAACAAGCGTGGTAGACACTGACAGTTGTCAGTGCATCTCCAAAAATACTTCACTAGTGCTAAACCTAGCAAATCATGAGTGGCAACAAAGCGTCCCACCAAGCAGAAAACCAATTATAAAGGCATACATAAATGTGGTTTCCAGGAGTCTCAGAAAAAGGAAGTCACCTGACTGTATCATGAACATTAAAGTAACACAATGTTTTGCAGTGTTTGTTGTATTTTTTCAGACATGGCTGATGTCAGCAGTTCATTTTTCAGTGAAACTAATAATTATCTAAAAGACCCAATTCAGACTCACAACAACTCTGTGGGTTTTTTTTTTTTTTTTGCACAACAAACTCTTGAGAGATTTGAGACTTTTGCAAGCTCTGTCATTAAGGCTCATGTCACAAGAGAGGAGAGTTTTCTTTCTCATTAATGTGGACATTTTTCAGATGTTCACTGCATAGCCCTTGAGTTTCTGTGAGACAAAGCAGAGCAAACCTGGCCATGCACTTCAGGTTGTCGTAAATGGGATATTACCAGCTTTGTGGCCACATGAACAGACACTTAGACAATACTTGATTCAATTACTAGTGATACTACTGATTATCAAAACTTATTGTCATTATTCATGGTCATGTACCTGTTTCAGGTGTTAGAGTCTGCCAAACGAACCCTGTTGTGGTGTGCCAGTCCCGATGCTGTATGCAGACTGAAGGCATCCAAACTGCCATTAGAAGCAGATGATTGCACACAGATATATTTTCATGAACAGAAACATGAAAGTTTGCAAGAGTACCTAGCCTGGAAGATTGTCTGTGAAGGGGAGATATCAAGCCTGATTCAGGTGGGTGATGGGGAGATTGTCTGTGATGTGGAGGTATCCAGCCTGAGCAAGGTGGGTTGTGGGGAGATTGTCTGTGAGGGGAAGGTATCCAGCCTGAGCAAGGCAGGTTGTGGGGAGATAGTCTGAGTTGGAGGTATCCAGTCTGATTCAGGTGGGTGATGGGGAGATTTTCTGTGATGTGGAGGTATCCAGCCTGAGCAAGGTGGGAGGTGGGGAGATTGTCTGTGAGGGGAAAGTATCCAGTCTGATTCAGGTGGGTTGTGGGGAGATTGTCTGAGTGGGAGGTATCCAGTCTGACTCAGGTGGGTGGTGGGGAGATTGTCTTTGAGGGGAAGGTATCCAGCCTGAGCAAGGTGGGTTGTGGGGAGATTGTCTGTGAGGGGGAGATATCCAGTCTGATTCAGGTGGGTGATGGGAAGATTGTCTGTGAGGTTGAGGTATCCAGCCTGAGCAAGGTGGATTGTGGGGAGATTGTCTGATTGGAAGGTGTCCAGTCTGATTCAGGTGGACTGTGGGGAGATTGTCTGAGTTTGAGGTATCCAGTCTGATTCAGGTGGACTGTGGGGAGATTGTCTGAGTTTGAGGTATCCAGTCTGATTCAGGTGGGTTGTGGGGAGATTGTCTGTGAGGGGAAAATATCCAGCCTGAGCAAGGTGGGTTGTGGGGAGATTGTCTGTGAGGGGAAGGTATCCAGCCTGAGCAAGGCAGGTTGTGGGGAGATAGTCTGAGTGGGAGGTATCCAGTCTGATTCAGGTGGGTGATGGGGAGATTGTCTGTGATGTGGAGGTATCCAGCCTGAGCAAGGGGGGTTGTCGGGAGATTGTCTGTGAGGGGAAGGTATCCAGCCTGAGCAAGGCAGGTTGTGGGGAGATAGTCTGAGTGGGAGGTATCCAGTCTGATTCAGGTGGGTGGTGGGGAGATTGTCTGTGAGGGGAAGGTATCCAGCCTGAGCAAGGTGGATTGTGGGGAGATTGTCTGATTGGGAGGTGTCCAGTCTGATTCAGGTGGACTGTGGGGAGATTGTCTGAGTTTGAGGTATCCAGTCTGATTCAGGTGGGTTGTGGGGAGATTGTCTGTGAGGGGAAGGTATCCAGCCTGAGCAAGGCAGGTTGTGGGGAGATAGTCTGAGTGGGAGGTATCCAGTCTGATTCAGGTGGGTGGTGGGGAGATTGTCTGTGAGGGGAAGGTATCCAGCCTGAGCAAGGTGGGTTGTGGGGAGATTGTCTGTGAGGGGAAGGTATCCAGCCTGAGCAAGGCAGGTTGTGGGGAGATAGTCTGAGTTGGAGGTATCCAGTCTGATTCAGGTGGGTGATGGGGAGATTTTCTGTGATGTGGAGGTATCCAGCCTGAGCAAGGTGAGAGGTGGGGAGATTGTCTGTGAGGGGAAAGTATCCAGTCTGATTCAGGTGGGTTGTGGGGAGATTGTCTGAGTGGGAGGTATCCAGTCTGATTCAGGTGGGTGGTGGGGAGATTGTCTGTGAGGGGAAGGTATCCAGCCTGAGCAAGGTGGGTTGTGGGGAGATTGTCTGTGAAGGGGAGATATCCAGTCTGATTCAGGTGGGTGATGGGGAGATTTTCTGTGATGTGGAGGTATCCAGCCTGAGCAAGGTGGGAGGTGGGGAGATTGTCTGTGAGGGGAAAGTATCCAGTCTGATTCAGGTGGGTTGTGGGAAGATTGTCTGTGAGGTTGAGGTATCCAGTCTGATTCAGGTGGTTGGTATGGAGATTGTCTGTGACGGGAAGGTATCCAGCCTGAGCAAGGTGGGTTGTGGGGAGATTGTCTGAGTGGGAGGTATCCAGTCTGATTCAGGTGGGTGGTGGGGAGATTGTCTGTGAGGGGAAGGTATCCAGCCTGAGCAAGGTGGGTTTTTGGGAGATTGTCTGTGAGGTGAAGGTATCCAGCCTGAGCAAGGTGGGTTGTGGGGAGATTGTCTGTGAGGGGAAGGTATCCAGCCTGAGCAAGGTGGGTTGTGGGGAGATTGTCTGTGAGGGGAAGGTATCCAGCTGAGCAAGGTGGATGGTGGGGAGATTGTTTGTGAGGGGAAGGTATCCAGCCTGAGCAAGGTGGGTTGTGGGGAGATTGTCTGTGAGGGGAAGGTATCCAGCTGAGCAAGGTGGGTCGTGGGGAGATTGACTGTGAGGTTGAGGTATCCAGTCTGATTCAGGTGGGTGGTGGGGGAATTGACTGTGAGGGGGAGGTATCCAGTCTGATTCAGGTGGGTGGTGGGGAGATTGTCTGAGTGGGAGGTATCCAGTCTGATTCAGGTGGGTGGTGGGGAAATTGACTGTGAGGGGGTGATATCCAGCATGATTATGGGGAGATGGTGTGTGAGAGGGAGGTATCCAGTCTGATCCATGTGGGTGGTTTGGAGATTGTCTGTGAGGGAAAGGCATCCAACATGATGGTGTGTGAAGGGGAGGTATCCAGTCTGCTCAAGGTATCCAGTCTGCTCAAGGTGGGTAGTGAGGAAGTTGACTGTGAGGGGGAGATATCCAACCTGATCCACGTGGGTGGTGGGGAAATTGACTGTGAGGGGGTATCCAGCTTGATGATGGGGAGATGTGTGTGAAGGGGAGGTATCCAGTCTGATCCAGGTAGGTGGTGGGGAAATTGTGTGTGAGGGGGTGGTATCCAGCTTGATAGTCGGGAAATTGTGTGTGAGGGGGAGGTATCCAGTCTGCTCCAGGTGGGTGGTGGGGAAATTGACTGTGAGGGGGTATCCAGCTTGATGAGGTGGTTCTCCCAGGCTCTGTCCTGTCTCCTACTGAAATTCTGGCCATCGTTGTATAAGTTAAAAATTCTCAAGTACATCGTAAAACGCCAATCAGATAAATATAAATAATTCTTTACACTAATACATAACCAATTTCATTAGGATTCCTCCGCTTTTTACCCTGTTTGCTGCGATGTTGCCTAGTTTCAATCTAGATACATGCGGTTACTGCAAAATGTTCGTGAATGGTGGAATTTTTTACCACTTGTTTTTTAACAATGAGTGAGAAGGAAATGCTGCTCCCTTCAATGTTATTTTTCATTCATAAAATTGGCATGTACATCGTATGTTATTGTTTGGGACAGGTGACAAGCCACTCAAAACTGCTATCAGTAAGGGACACATGGGACCTGAGCCAAGCACTTCAGATGCCACGAGATGAAATCACCATGCTGAGTCTGCAAAGCTTTGACACTGAACAGCAGTTCTGTAGGCAGCTAAGGTAATTATACATACACCCAAACTATTGTACACAAAGGGATGTTTATACTATGTGAATGTCAAGTTTGAAATTCCAAGTCATCTAATGTTTAAATTTGATAACCTCTTGGATTTATTTATTTGGTTGTTACCACACTCGAAAATTTGTCAAGATTTTTGTTTGCTCACAATGACATTAGCAGTGACTGTCTTTTATCTCTTTACTCAAAATTTCATTATAAATGAAGAAATACAGGGCTCCATGATCAAAATTTCTTTATACATAGATATATAAGTACATATATACAATTTTGGAAGACTGCATGTATTATCAGATATATTTGTTTGACCTTTAACTGTGTGCTGCCCTTCAAAACATAATTGGCACTTGCCTACAAGTTCATGTGAGTGTTCTGCCCCAAACGCTGTCTATCATCAACTGAAAAGTTGATCAAATATCATGAACTGAAAAGTTGATCAAAGATCATGAACTGAAAATTTGATCAACGATCGTAAATGGAAAAGTACATGTGACACAAAGAAGTACATGGCTGTGAATATTTAGCTTGATTGTTTGGGTGTGTGTATTACAGAAAGTTTCTGACGGGCAGTGAGCAGCAGAGACTGTTGATCATACAGTGTGACTCTGGGGATGAGAATGGGAGTCTGGTGGCTAGCGCTCGCTACAGCACCCTGGATGAGATTGCACAACACGCCAACGCCACCAGAGGAGAGTTCTGTATTGTCCTTATTGTGCAGCTGCCACGCATAGCTGGAGGCTGCTTCTCAGGGTTCCAGGTAAAATCAACAGAATACTCATCAGACTGTAAAGAATATTACATTAGTCTTCTTTGGCTGCTCTGCCAAGGCAACAGTGATTGCTTTTCAGGGTTTTAAGTGAAATCAGCAGAATACCTGTCAAACTTTTAAGATTGTTGTATTAGTCCCTTTTTGTCTGTTTTGAGCTATGATGACTGCTTCTCAGGGTTTCAGGTAAAATCAGTGGGATGCCTGTTAAGCTGTTCATTTGTTGTCTGTAACTTTCTCAGCCAAGGTAACATTGAATGCTTCTCAGAGCTTCAGATAAAATCAGCTGAATACTGGTTCAACTGGTGTATTAAAGAATATTCCTGATGTCTTTTTTGCTGTTCTCAGCGAAGGTAAAGACATTTCCCCTCAAATCTCAATACACCCACAGGAGAACCAGTCCAACTAATATGAGAATATTGCTGTGCTATTTCTCATCCTTGTCAGCCAAGGCAACATTTAATGCTGGTTCAAGCAAAATTGGGGCTAGAAGAAACAAATAAATCCTGGTATAAAACTCTTTTAGTATGGCGTTAACAACTTCTCTCTATTCATGCTTTACAGATAGGTAAATGGCAATCAGTGCACATAGATGAGCTTCGCCCTGTGGAGAAAAATATCCCAAACATAGTGAAACTGTTTAAACGCAGTATTGGAGAGTTGCTTCAGCAACCTGCCCATCCTGGCAATGTAACCGCACCACAGTTGGCAACTTTTCAACAAGATCACTCAGTGCACATGAATCCACAACAGCCAGGAGCAATGGATGTGGATGTCGTAGAAGAAGAGGGAAGCCAGATGGACTGGGAGGGTGAGAATGCTGGAGCGTTGGCCTCTCCAGCTGCAGGGAACCCTGTTCTGGACACCAGCATGTTTGTTCACAAATGTCTGCAGGCAGCAGCCTCCATGATTAAGGATGATGATGACAACCACAACAGGACAACTGCACGAGTCCACCTCCTGTTTGAACTGTTGAATGGCCCCACAGCAGGTTAGCTGCCATACCATCAGTAAAATTATTGTTCAGTAAAATTGAAAATTGATAGTAGGTAATTTTCATTGATTAGTCGGTACCTGAGGAGACTTTATAGGTTTACACCTTTTCTGTCTGTTCGTCGTGGTATTAATACTTGATACATAGCTTTAAGCAGTACAAGTTTTAGATCAGGTTCTGGTCATTTTTGCTCTGTTGGTATTATGATGGTAGGGAACATGTATCGCTTTCCCAATACTTCCAGAAAGCGTGTTTAATTTCATTTATATAGCAGCACCAATCTTGGATTATGTTTGAAGAATCCAGGAAAAGTAGGGGGAAAAAAGCTGCAGTACTTGTCATGCTTAAAGCCGTAACACAACCAGCACGGGCTGGACACGAACATGCAACTTCATTGGCCAAGAGTCCAAATGGAATGTAAAACCCATTTATGAGACAAGTTACCTAACAGAGACTCCCAAAATCATTCCAGATGAAGATATACTGGATGTGATAACAAGTGTACTATATTAACAAATAGTTTTGTGGGGATTTTCCACCAGCTAATCACCCTGCTGTGCAAACAGTAGAAGAGATGGGTGATTAATCTTTCAAAGAGCATGTGATTTACATGACTGTTAATCACATACAATTTTATGGAATAAAAGGATTTGTGACAAACTTGAAACAATAGATGATTGTTAAGTGATTAACTGTGTACTATAAATTTGTTTTTTTATAAGCCTGAAATCATGTTGCAGGGGAGTTGAGGTTTACAGAAGTTATAAACAAACGCCTCGTTGAACTGTTGAACATCCGTGAACAACGCTTGACAGGTGTTGATATTTCACGCTCCTGGCTTTGCGATGAAGCTGCTAGACCAGATGTGATCAGCAGGGCAGGAACATTGAGGTACATTATCAACAAAAAGCTACATGTGATTTAAGAGGTTGTGTACAGCACAAAAAGTGATGTTGTCATGTCGCATATGTTTTCAAACATTTTCCGTCTTCTGCATAACTTAATTAATTTGGCTGTTTTTTGAGATTTAGTTCTTGTTTTGACATTTCTAAATCCAGGATTCTAAGACATGCATTTATTTTCAGGGATTGTTTTAGGAAATGAGGGTTCCCTCCACTTCATTTCACTTGCGTTCAAAACCAAATTTAATGTAAATGTCTTTCCAAACAGGTTTATTGCTAAGTCAAATGTGAAACCAGAAAAATTTATTTAATGTCAAATTGAAGATGTTTTACATGTTTTCTCTCAGACGCTCATGGATGCAGGTAATTGAGAACAAAATGACACCCCTTTTGGCTGGCATCATTGCCTTCATGGACACTAACAACAACCTGGACCTGCTGATGCCTGATGGGGTGTCAGGTGATGAAATGTCTGCCTGGAAGAGACACCTGTGGTTGATGCTTATGAATGACCCTGAAGCCACTCCGCTAGACTACCAGGAGCTTCTGTCTCCCAAGAGGAAAATTGAGCTGAGAGAGATCTACTCCAAACTGTTTGGGTTTGGTGTGACAATACCGTCTCCCCAGTTGCCCTTTTCCTGGATCCTCATAAGCAAAGTCAGGAATCTACTGAAAAGCAGTTCTGAAATAAAAGGTAAAATGGAGTTGTAGTGTATATGTACTAACAGATTCATGCATACTTCTTGTTTCCATGATTTTGCTCTCTATCAGGGGATTAATATGTATGTAGTAAATTGTACAGTACATATATGAGTTTTCTTTGTTAGATCATTTCATTGTGACGAAAAATCAAGTGCAATTAGCTCCTGTTTTGGTATTAGTGTAGCACATTTCCTAATGTAATGGAGCTTTATGACCATGAACCTATTTTTTTATCTGATTTGTCATGATTCACCTATGGCCAATTTTACATGACTAGCATCAGTAGTTATTTAGAGTTGTTTTCTTGTTTTCCTATTCCCACATTCACACGAGAAGTTGTGCTGTTTTCCTACACTCACATTTATGTGGGAAGTTATGTTGTTTTCTTACACTCAAATTCACATGGGAAGTTCTGTTATTTTCCTACACTGTCAATCACATGGGAAGTTCTGTTGTTTTCCTACACTCACATTCATATGGGAAGTTCTGTTGTTTTCCTACACTCACATTCACATGGGAAGTTCTGTTGTTTTCCGACATTCACATGGGAAGGTCTGTTGTTTTCCGACATTCACATGGGAAGTTCTGTTGTTTTCCTACACTCACATTCACATTTAAAGTTTTGTTTTGTAGACACTGACACCATGGCACGACTCTTGGCTGACTCTGGCATTGGAAGAGCGCTGAATTCTGTAATGGAGGCTGAACACAAGGATGAACTGCTGACATGTTACCTGCAAGACTTTATTTCCGTTATCCACCCAACCTCCAGCCCCTTTGAACACAAGGTATGCTGTACTTTCTGAACATATGAACTAAACAGTGCTCTGTTATGACTTTTTAGTTTAGTAAGAAACTCCAGTTTGCTGTTGTTTAAGAAGTGTATTGGAAGTCAAATATTAAAGACAACAATCTCAAAGGTGAAGTGCAAAGGTTTTTGATATGAAATGATTTGATTTATTTGATTAATTTGATTGGTGTTCAAAGATATTTTATATGACGGCAGCCAGCATTATGTTGGGAGGAAACTGGGCAGAGCCCAAGGGTATACCACGACCATTCGCAGGTTGCTGACAGACCTTCCCACATATGGCCGGAGAGGAAGTCAACATGAGCTTGACTTGAACTCACAGTGACCAGATTGGTGAGAGGCTCCAGGGTCACTACCCTGCACTAGCACGCTAACCAACTGAATCACGGAGGCCCCTGAAATGATTTGAAGTTAAAGTTGTAGGAGTATATAGGTGGTAATGTGGGTGTTGCATTTTTCTGTTGTTTTTTTTGTATACATGTATGCAATCTATAGCTGAAGACCAGCTCAAACAGACAAATAGATTTTCAGATTGGAGTGTCAATTATCAACAATATTGTCTTCCAAACATTTGCTATTTGTTTATATTTTTACAGCTAAATAAAACTCGCATGCTATGATCAAGGTCATGTGACTGCACAAAATAATACCACGTTGGTTTAGCAGCCATTTTGTCTATAGTCATGTAACATTTCCATCAACACTGATGTACAGAACAACAGTCTTGCAAGATCCAAATTTCTCACACGTGAGTTAAACCTGAAATCATATGTTTCTGTGTTTTTTGTTGCCAAATATTAAAACAAGCAGAATCTATGTACCAGTTTATCCAGAGTCATGACTACATCTTGTGGTTACCTGAACACAAGTACATGTAGATTTCATGGACATTTTGTTGCAGTTAGAAATATACCTTACACAAATGAGCATTCTATGATAGCTCAAAATGCCATGAATTTTGGAATATCTTGCTGTAAATGTGGGCCTTTTTCATTCATCGCGCTGCCAGTGATGTCCTTGAAGAATGTATCTGGTTACTAACAGTGATATCACAATGTTCTAATTTTAAAAAAAGAGAACGATTGGCATTTTTTGTCCCGCATTACATTGAAAACTGTTAAGATACTTTATGAATGCTCTAGAATAATGAGAGAAGCCTGTTTGCCAACATTTTTTTTTATAGAACTTGAAAGTGTTTAATACAATCTAACTCTACAGCATAACAAATAGAAATTCAGTCTGGACTTTGAGTAACTGATGTCAGTTACAGTATTATCGTTAATAAGGATTACACTTTCTGAATATAGCACAGATTCTAGTGCTGATATTTGGCTGATATTTGGCTTATTAACGATAATACTGTTACTTAATCCACTTTCTAAATGACATCTATACCTAACTGATGTCAGTTGTTTACAAGTTTATTAGGATTTACGATTGGTATTAACTATATTTCTGATTTGAATATATATAAGTTGCATTTGGCTTTCTAATAAGATGCGGTCACTGTGAGTTCAAGTCCAGCTCATGCTGGCTTCCTCTCCAGCCGTACATGGGAAGATAAACAGCAACCTGCGGATGGTCGTGGGTTTCCCCGAGACTCTGCCCAATTTCCACCCACCATAATGCTGGCCGTCGTCATATAAGTGAAATATTCTTGACGACAGCGTAAAACACCAATCGAATAAATAAATGAATAAATAATAAGATAATATTCAATTTGGTGATATTCATGATTAATGCCTTTTGCTATCTAATAAGATAATATCCAATTTAGTGATATGCATGAATAACGCCAGACTTAACTTTAAATACTCTTTTGAATGGCTGGCTCCAGGCTTAAATATTAATACACTTTTGAGCAAGTTCAGACAACAAGTACTTTTAATAGTGACTATCAGAAGTGTTTTGGAGTGGAAAAAGACATCATCTAAGTTTTCATGTGAAATTCTCTTCTCCTCAATACAGTTGATATGTCAGAGTGTCCATGCCATTGTCATCAGCCGTGACGATGGCGAAGGGCTAATCTCTTCATTGGTTCGAGTGCACCAAGTCTATGATGAATGTCAAGGTCACCTCCAGAACTTCTCCAGTCTGAGCAAGGTTTGGCAGGATTGTGCAAAGTCGGTGGAACACTTCCTGGAGACAAACCCAGATCATTTTGTGCACAGGTCATCAGAGATCGTAAGTAATATAGTTATAGCGGGAATTAAACTCCACCAAAGGTGCTATTTTAAGTGTTCAAATCTTCATTCTGTACAACGGATCGGAAGCTAGAGAGCATTTGATCTTCTTAGTAACAAACGGGGTGGGTGAAGAAAACGGTTCTCCCAACGTTATTGCACAAGAAAATGCCTATTTTTGAATGGCTGTCAGCGATCTTGTATCTGTTGGATTTGTATAATTTTCAGCTTTACAGAGAGTCTGAGTATTTCTGCAGAGCTTTCGTGACATTATTTTGTACAACTAGACCTTACTGGTCGCTAGCGAAGTGGCAAAATGTGACCTTTTCCTCAATGCTTTAACATTGGGTGGCCATTTTGTTTTAGACACAAGTGGGTGATCACATGACCTCCAACTTCCAACCCGTCTTACAGAATCATATCATCACTTGATGATCATATGATGATCATCTGCCATCATAATTAAGTGAAGGCTTACAATGGGAAAGGTGCTGTAAAGGTAAAACTGAACATAACTGGATTATTTGGACAATGCTTTGTTATTGCAAGTACAGATAGAAACTACACTATATACTGTTAGCCATGCCTGCGAGGCTTTCTGCCACTCAGTTTTCACATTGTATAAAACATGCAGATATTTTTTTGTTCAAATCTCACCATCTGTTTCCTTAGCCTGATGTCATTTTGATATTCCATGCGTGAACTCCATGTACGATGAGGTGAATGGGCCTTGATCTGGTGGTTAAAGGTCACGGAGTGTAGGCTTAGTGTCAGTCTTTGCAAATAAATCTGTAGAATTCCCCGCCCTCTCTGCACTGAAGGCCTTGGTGACAGGTCAGTGAAGCTCTCAGGGCTGTTGACCTATGGCCACATGAATGCGACGTTCCATTTGTCTTCCACCAATGAGGTGTTCATATAGCGATATGTCACATGTAGGGAAGCTGAGGTGTATGAAACTTGCTAAAGGTCAGTGGTTTACCACAAACACTCCTGTTTCCTCTAATTATAAGAATGACCACCATTGTATAAAATTATTATACTATAATTATTATATTACATGTGAGTATGTTGCTGAACAACAATCAAGTATTGATTAAGTATTAATTAATAGTATTGATTAAGTATAGTACAAGTATTATGGTACACATGTTACCTCTTGGCCTGATTTGCTCTCAGCTGATTGACATCCTTGCCACTGACCATGTGCTTCAAAGCCTGCAACCGAGCAAAGAGGAAATGGACACGGCCAAGGGGAAGAAAGTCTGGCTAGAAAAGGTGCTGTCTGTAAAGCCGGTGATAGAGAGGGTGTGTCTCTCCCAGCAGGAAGGTACAGATAGGGAGGAGAAGAGGAGGAGACGATGGGAGGCTCTGACAGAGACCAGGTAGGACCAGTCAGTGACTCCCCACAGGAACCATACCATACACTATAATTGATATACCAGCAAGTTGAGTGGGTATACGGCCTGATATTTCATCAAGGAAATTCATCTTTGAGACGAAAGGCCATATGACCATGCCACACACTGGTACATTCCATAATGAGTTTATCACAGTGGAGAGCATTGCGAACAGACTTCCTTGAATTATTACCGGTGCTTAGCCCACATCTGCCGTTTTTTGACGAACACTATGCCACTGTCACACAATGAGAAGAAAAGTACTCATCCTGGCTCGGAACATTGTTGAGCTGAGAAAATATACTTGCTAAGGGGTGCAGTGCAATTGCCTAAAATCAATGTCACAAGAAGTTTTTCCACATGCTGTTGTTATCTTCTGAATCATTAAAACTGTTCTGAAAAAAAATCACTCACTAGGTACTGTAATTCTTCAACCTTTTCACATGTTTGCAAGGTGTTTATTCAAGCATATTCTAAAGGCATTAGTATGTGTTGACTGATAAAAATATACTTTTTGTGAAGCCCTGTAACTGACCAATCCAATCAATGTAGTTTTTTCTCCAACGTCAAATTAAAAATGTGCATATTAAAGTCACAGTGAAAGTTGATGTTTAATATATGACAAGGTTGACAATATTCTGAAGTATTATCCAATGGTTGAGGCTATAGTCCTTGCCTGTTGAGCAAATATGAGAGCTTATCCAAGACATATGGACCAATCAGAAGCCTAGAATTGTCTTAGAATTGTGATAAATGCATGTGTACAACAGCTTGTATCCTTGTCAAGCAAAGAATAACAATAATTATGTTAGTTACTGCATGTATTTCTGCATTTTAGTCAAGAACATCTGGGAAATTCTGACATTACTTGTACGTGGCAGAATAAACATCATCAATCAAATAAGTGAATACAGCTATCGATAAATTAAACTGTTTGAATATGTAATTAAAGTAGTTCATAAGTTGTCAAGAGATATTGTTATTTTTTGTAAGCCAGGACACATGGACATGTACACAGAGCATTCATAGTTAATTGTGAAAGTTGGAGGCAGCTGTGTTAAGTTAATATTAAATAATTTGTTTATTTAATTGTTTGTTTATTTTTTTATTATTTTTATTTTTCCCCAGGAATACTTGGAACAGAATTCAGGTTCTGAAACTGTTCATTGAACATGTTTGTCCTCCTGATGCCAAGGGGGCAAAGAAGTTGAAATTTGTACGCTGTATGGCATTGTGGGAGGTGAGGACATAGGACAAAAGATTGGGCCATCATTATTAAGCTTTTCACAATAAGCCTTACAGGCATCTGAAAATTATAACTAAACAACCCCACCAGATTTATTGCAATAAGCATTCAGACAATACTTATTGCAACTTTTTAACAGGTTTAAGTACTTATGGATTTTGCAAGAATTTGACTCCAGAACTTCATCCAAAAGGTGTATTGTGCATTGACATGTACAGAAGTTCTACATTTCCGTTCACAGTATACATGATGAACACGTAACTATGGTTACTCCTAGGCAAAAACAAGACTTTCATCACATCAATGATTTATATCAAACTGACATGAACCTTTGCAGTTTTGACAGGTACATACCCCAGTCAATAGATACTCATTTTTACATGGACACTATTTGAAATGTGGAAAATTGTGCAGAATGCGCTCTTAATGATAGGGGAAGATGCCCAGCTTTAAGTTAAGATGGTTTGTTGGCCTGCTGGCGAGGAAAAGTGGTCTACTCTGCGTACACTGGCTTCCTCCACCCAGTATATTAAATCTGACAATTAACAAATAGTTAAAAATGAATCATTAAGTACCATGCTAAACACCAGTTATTGTACACTGACCTTTCATTTCCAAGTCAGTTGTCGGTTATCTTGGTACGTGGTACTAGTAATTGAACTGAGAATGCTGTGAGAATACAGTTTTATTTTATTTTTTATCCTGTTACAGCTGATCAAAGATGATGTGAATTTCAAACATTTGCCAAGTCTTGAGAAAGTGGAAAAATTTTTGAAACAAAGCAACAAGGGTGCTTTCAGCCATTTCTTTGGGTATGTGTTTGATTTTTACAATATATTTATATATTGAACCTGGGCGCAAGGAGTTCAAGGCCCATTTGTACAAAAACATATTAGGAATTGGCCTTAACTAAAATGTCATTTGCTTTGTATTATGATGTATGCCTGGCTTTAATTTTATACAATTTTGAATGAATGAGTGAACTTTTGAAAAACAAGCCGGAAAACTCCCCAACTTTTGCTTCATCCTTTGATTTTACAGACTTATGCCTATCTGTGTGTACAAGTGTATATATATATATATATATATATGTACAAGTTCTTAAAGCCATCTTAATTATAACTACATTTATTGGCCGGAGAGCATAATAATGACTCCTTATGTGGCCTTAGTCATGGAGTTTGTGAGCTACTGTTAATGTGCTGTGGCTTCCCTCTGGAATATTGTCATATAAGTGTTCTTGATCATGACATGAAACACCAATCTAAGTATGAAGAAATATAAGCTTTGTCTTACCCCATAATGACTTGCCATTCTGTGTGCAAATATTGAGCAGTCACAGAGCACAGACATATTAACCCCTGATTGTTCCAAGATGGCTACCCTGAACAAGGTATATATGTACTCCAGGCTGTGAGAAAACAACCCATTTATGCACTGATTGGTGCCTCCTGGGACAGAATTTTTAACATGTTGGGCACATGAACGGTTCTGAAAGGCAGAAAAAAGGAGTAGAACTAAATTTGGATCAAGCAGCCAGAAAGCCTCATGTAAATATGTATATCACCTTTGTTGTGGTAAGTCAGCTGAGATTTACAGATACTGTAAACAAAGCATGTACTTACAAACTTACTTAAATTTATCTATAGTTTATACAGCCAATATTTAAGTATTTTATAGCATGTTTTGTAACAAAATAAAAGTGAAAACAGTGTACATCTACCTTGCCTATGAGTATGTACCTCAGCTATACCTCAGTTGTACCTCAGGCATCATAGTTTTTACCTAATATTTACAGGGCTGACCTCCACTGAGGTGTACTATAGGTGTACTTGAGGTACTAATTTGCATAATAGACAGTACCTCAGATACACCTTCAATACACCTCAGATACACCTCAAGTATACGTTATACACACCTCAGTTCAGATATGCTACACCCCAATGGTACACCTCGGGTGTACCTCAGGTGTACTTTTAGCACTCCTTATAATTGTAAGGGTTGGAAGTGTAAGCGTTTTGACAAGCTTTACTCAGGATTATACCATAGTTAAAAGGAGAAATACAAGTATGTTCAAAATCCTGTAGTATCACTGTCCTGTTGATGGCAAAATAAAGTGCAGAAATATTGAGTCACAGTAAAGTCTTTTGTTGTACCTGGCAAATTTTGTCTGTGTGTTTGCTCATCAAGGTGTACAAAGTTGTATGTAGTAGTATCATCAGAACGCCACCCATAAAAACTGACAGCCGTGGAATAAAGAGAAAAACTTCTTGAGTATGGGTTTACAGTCAAATAAACAAATCTTGTCTGCGTGTAAAATATACCTGATATTAAAACATTGAAGGCAAATTTCTTGTAGGATGTCACAACGCTGTGAAAACTGCAAGGAAGAAATGAAAGCAGTACCTATGTTACTCCCATGTGGACATGTAGTTTGCGAGATTTGCTTTCATGGATTTGCGGCGGCTGACAAGGAATGCCCAGTTTGTCATAAAATCATCCCAGAGGACTATAAACCCAAAGAAGCGACAGATAATAGGTAATACATGCTATCAGCAGAAGGTAATTTGCACACATTGTGATTGTGGAGTTGACATGTTAAATCCGACTAGTCGAGTGAAAATATGACATGCTATTTCATGCAATTGCACCATCCAACACATTGCATTGTCTGAATTTGGCTTGGGTAATAGCTTTGTTTTACTTTCATTCCACTTGTCAAATTTGATAAGGCTAAATGGAGCTGGATGGAACGGTTAAAATTTTATTTTTCTTTCATTTACTAGACACTTGGCATAAAGGCACAGACAATAGCATGCATGAAATTTATGTGAGATAAAACACTGTACAAGACAATGGTTTGATTTATTTTTTATGAATTTTTTTGACAGAGCAAAATATGTTTGAATCATTGTATTCTATGGTAGCAGGTTTTCGCTGCACACGCAGCATGCTCGAAATAGGATAGCATTGCCCAAACTCAAAATATTTTTCTGGGCATTGTTAAATGATCTTTCTTCTGATACTTTCTTTATGTTTTCCTTGTGAATAAAGGGGACCACATGTATGGATGGAAACAAACATGACCTGTTGTAAAGTGTTTAAGACCTGATCCCCACCCAGAATTGAACTGAAGTCTCTGCCTCATTATTCTGTTGACGTCTGTTATATAGTGGTTTATTATTTTTACAAAAAATGAGAAATTCTGTCTGCAGTGTTTATGTGGAATATGAGGAAGGTCATTTTTTTTTTGAATTTAGAAAATCCCTGGAAGCTTTCTCATCCTACCAACAACGCTGTAACAGTTTCTTCATGGCTTTGGTGTCCCAGCTTTGTTTTGCCAATGACTCCCCACCAGATGGCCAGGTTGTCCAAAAACTGATGGGGTTTGTCACAAAAAGACTTGAGTCAAAACATCACAGATATTGGTTACGTACAAAGACAATGTCAGTGTTGGACAGTGGCATAGATCCTAACCCTGTTGTGAGATCCTTTCTACTGCAGCTGCTCCTGAGAGCCAGGTAGGCCCTAGCGTAGTTGTTTGTTGTTTGTTTTTTTTGTCATAGTTTTCAGTTCAGAAACTATAGATGTTTACAGTTAAGAAATGTTGAATGTAGAAGTTGATGCTTTTGGGGAGGATCTTTTTCAGTTCAGAAAAAATGACATTTGTCCATTATGCTTTGTGTGGTTCAGTCATGCGTTGATGACATTTGTCTGCTTGACTGCAATACAGAAGCTGATAGTTCACCGACCATTGTTCACAGTGCTTTTTGGAGTGTATAGAAGTTGAGATGGCATTTATATGCTTGACTTTTTTAATTCAGTCTTTTCAGTCCTCATGAAGATGATAGTTGTTCACCATGGTTTTAAGTTTAAAAATTGAAGACATTTGCTTGCTTTTACATTTTCAGTTCAGAAGTTGATGTAATTGAGCATTTGAGGGACTTCTTTGATCAGGCCAAGGACGTATGTAGCGGGCTGGAGGAAAATGAGGACAACATACACAACCTGGTGGAGATGAGTCTGCTGGTCACACAGTGCTTTGAGGTAAACAACATACTCGTTGCAGGTTAAAGGTTACATCAAGCACTTTTTTTTATTTTTTATTTTTTTTTATTTCTTAATGTGGAATATATGACGTGGCCTAATCTGTAAAAGTACCTCAAACCTTATCAGCTTTGTTCTCAGGGTGTAAAAATAACTTAAAGCTACAGTTTTCCTAAGGCTCCAGTGATAAGTCTGGAAATTAAGTAGCCTGCTGTGGTGATGACAACTGACAAAGCAGCTCTGTATTTCTGTGACCAGTTCTCTGAATGTAACACAGCTGTCACTGCTTGCACTGCTGTATTTCTGTGACCAGTTGTCTGGATATAACACAGCTATCACTGCTCACACTGCTGTATTTCTGTGACCAGTTGTCTGGATATAACACATCCATCACTGCTCACACTGCTGTATTTCTGTGACCAGTTGTCTGGATATAACACATCTATCACTGCTTGCACTGCTGTATTTCTGTGACCAGTTTTCTGGATATAACACATTCATCACTGCTCACACTGCTGTATTTCTGTGACCAGTTGTCTGGATATAACAAATCCATCACTGCTCACACTGCTGTATTTCTGTGACCAGTTGTCTGGATATAACACATTCATCACTGCTCACAGTGCTGTATTTCTGTGACCAGTTGTCTGGATATAACACAGCTGTCACTGCTCACACTGCTGTATTTCTGTGACCAGTTGTCTGGATATAACACAGCTATCACTGCTCACTGCTGTATTTCTGTGACCAGTTGTCTGGATATAACAAATCCATCACTGCCCACACTGCTGTATTTCTGTGACCAGTTGTCTGGATATAACACATTCATCACTGCTCACACTGCTGTATTTCTGTGACCAGTTGTCTGGATATAACACAGCTGTCACTGCTCACACTGCTGTATTTCTGTGACCAGTTGTCTGGATATAACACAGCTATCACTGCTCACACTGCTGTATTTCTGTGACCAGTTGTCTGGATATAACACATCCATCACTGCTCACACTGCTGTATTTCTGTGACCAGTTGTCTGGATATAACACATCCATCACTGCTCACACTGCTGTATTTCTGTGACCAGTTGTCTGGATATAACACATCCATCACTGCCCACACTGCTGTATTTCTGTGACCAGTTGTCTGAATATAACACATCTATCACTGCTCACACTGCTGTATTTCTGTGACCAGTTGTCTGGATATAACACAGCTATCACTGCTCAAACTGCTGTATTTCTGCGACAAGTTGTCTGGATGTAACACATCTATCACTGCTCACACTGCTGTATTTCTGTGACCAGTTGTCTGGATGTAACACATCCATCACTGCTCACACTGCTGTATTTCTGTGACCAGTTGTCTGGATATAACACATCCATCACTGCCCACACTGCTGTATTTCTGTGACCAGTTGTCTGGATATAACACATTCATCACTGCTCACACTGCTGTATTTTTGTGACCAGTTGTCTGGATATAACACATTCATCACTGCCCACACTGCTGTATTTCTGTGACCAGTTGTCTGGATATAACACATCTATCACTGCTCACACTGCTGTATTTCTGTGACCAGTTGTCTGGATATAACACATTCATCACTGCTTACACTGCTGTATTTTTGTGACCAGTTGTCTGGATATAACACATCTATCACTGCTCACACTGCTGTATTTCTGTGACCAGTTGTCTGGATATAACACATCCACCACTGCTCACACTGCTGTTTTTCTGTGACCAGTTGTCTGGATATAACACATTCATCACTGCTCACACTGCTGTATTTTTGTGACCAGTTGTCTGGATATAACACATCCATCACTGCCCACACTGCTGTATTTCTGTGACCAGTTGTCTGGATATAACACATCCATCACTGCTCACACTGCTGTATTTCTGTGACCAGTTGTCTGGATCTAACACATCCATCACTGCTCACACTGCTGTATTTCTGTGACCAGTTGTCTGGATATAACACATCTATCACTGCTCACACTGCTGTATTTCTGTGACCAGTTGTCTGGATATAACACATCTATCACTGCTCACACTGCTGTATTTTTGTGACCAGTTGTCTGGATATAACACAGCTATCACTGCCCACACTGATGTATTTTTGTGACTAGTTGTCTGGATATAACACATCTATTACTGCCCACACTGCTGTATTTTTGTGACCAGTTGTCTGGATATAACACATCTATTACTGCCCACACTGCTGTATTTTTGTGACCAGTTGTCTGGATATAACACAGCTATCACTGCTCACACTGCTGTATTTTTGTGACCAGTTGTCTGGATATAACACATCTATCACTGCCCACACTGCTGTATTTTTTGTGACCAGTTGTCTGGATATAACACAGCTATCACTGCTCACACTGCTGTATTTTTGTGACTAGTTGTCTGGATATAACACATTCATCACTGCCCACACTGCTGTATTTCACCTGAAGCTCATCATTTTTCATGTGACACATTTCGTTTGATTCTGATCGATTCATCCATCTGGCATCATGTGAAGTTTGATAAATTTCTTATTCAGAAAAACTGAAAATTTTTGCACCAAAAGTAGCATTTTAAGGCCTTTATGTGCTTCCAGAAGTGCACTTTTGTTGGCCAAACTTTAGGTAAAATACAGTCTTTGTCTTGTTTGGTCATATTGGAATAACAGTTTAAGCCTTTCCTTAACATTACAAAATCTGTCAGATCTCTTCTGAAAGTATGGAACAGTTTTGTTGGCCCACTTTCGGAGCACAAAGTGAGCCCCAATGTTTATATGTTTACTTGTGTTTATATGACAGGCAAAGTTTGTTCAGAATCTTAGGTTATGGAAAAATTTTAGATATGTGGAACACCAACGTGATAAAGTCACATATACATGTAACTTAAGGCAGGTTTTTGCTGGTGTTTTTAAAGCTGTCTTCAGTTATGTGTGCACAGGTACATAGCGAAGACCTTCTGGTAACTGTTTGCTACATGTGTTAAAAGATTAAGGTCTATCATTTATACATTTACATATATGTGGATTTTTTGTTCTTGTTGTAAAAATTTAAGAAAGGTTTAGATTGTTTTCATAAGTAATTCTATAACTGTGTCTTGGCTAAGGAATTCAATAAAGGGCGAGTTATCGTTGAGGTTTTTATGAAACGGTTGATTGTTTCTTTATCGCAGCTCTAATTCCTGAAAATTGTCAACATGCACATATCTCTATACATCTTTATACATGTTACTCTGTGCATTTGTGGATGCTGTGGTGTTACCTCTACAGGACTCATATCGTAACAAAAACTGTGCTCGTCAAAATGAGGACGAGGAACAAGAAGTGCTGTGTGCTGCTCAACTTCTGAAGGAAGCCCGCAGACAGGGTGTAAAAGGTGGCCTAGACGTGGATGCTCTGCAAAACATTGCCAGGGTTCGCTATGGCCTCACAGTGACAGCTAAAAGCCTTCACCGAGTCTTTGTGACTAATGACAGTACTATGATAGCACAGACAGTCTCCTTCAGGAAACTTGTGGAGGGCGCAAGGCTTCTGTGTGAGGATTGTAGAACAACTTGGCCAAGGTAGAGTGATTAAAGTAAAAGGAAGCTAAAATGTGAAGTAAGCTTCATCATTCAGTCAACTGAAAACTATGGGAAAAAATACTTTCATTTATTTTTCAGAATTTTTTGAAGAGTGTTGAAGGGCATTCAGATTTTTGAATACTGTGGTGGGCTTTAAGAGCCATTCCTGATAGTATCTAGGAACTCTGATGTCACCTTTTTTCTGGATGTTCACCAGAAGGAAGGAATTTTTCAGAACATTATTTCAGTAATCTTTTACACATGGGTAAAAGAGTTATTCCAACATTCAGTGTCGTGATTAGAGTTGAAAAAACTTCCTGTGATACCAGAGTTCCTAAACTCTGATAGTATGGTTCATAAAGCCCACCTTAGAATTCAAGTGTTTGGACACCTTTAACTCGTTACACAAAATTCTGAGTGAAAAAATGAACGAAAGTATATTTCTATATGGTTTTTAGTGGTCTATGCCTTTAACTCTTTGCACAAAATTCTAAAAAAATGAATGAAAGTATGTTTATGTAAAGGTTTAAGTGGTCTATTTAGTGATGCCTACCTTTATTTTTAGAGGTCTTTTCCTTTAAAGCTAAATCTTCAACCCAGTGATTGCCTAGGTAAAGACGGCTCAAGTGAAAACAAACATACCGTGAAATAATTTTCAAAATTAGTGCAGAAAATAATGGCAATAATGTTCACATTGTTAAAAAAAGGTACTACACTGTAGATGTAATTTAAATGGCAGTGCTGTCCCCAGTGAAAATACTATTCGGTACAAGACATCTGTCTGTATGTTCATCACATCTTCCTTGCTTATAAAACATGTGAAAAAAGTGTGCCTCCCAGCATACAATGTCGGTCTTATAAATAGATAAATAAATGGGTAAACAAGTAAAATGAACTTTCAACTTTTGTTGTTAGGGTTTTCCTGATGAGAGAAATTTGTCGGTCATATGGCTCGCACAGCTTTGATGTGATCAGGAAGAAAAAGTTGACAGACTGGTTATTGCCAGAAGAGAACACCAATCAACAAGTAAGTATTGATGATACCAAAACAGAATAGAGCAACAGCCAACATGTAAGTAATGGTGATACCAGTACAGAATTATTGTAGAACACAAACCAGCAAGTAAGTAGCAATGATACCAGAACAGAACACGAACCAGCAAGTAACAATGATACCAATACAGAAGAGAACACCAACCAACAAGTAAGTGGTGATAATACCAACACAGAAGAGAACACCAACCAACAAGTAAGTAGTGATGATACCAATACAGAATAGAACACCAACCAACATGTACAATGTAAGTCGTGTGGATACCAACACAGAAGAAAGCAACAACCAACAAGTAAGTAGCGATGATATTACAAAGTGAAAGGTTAGGGTTGAATTTCCCACTGTCAGTATTTCAGTCTTACCACGGCGATAGCAGTAGAAGTCGTATGTACGTGATCTGCTATCATACTTAATGAGTAATACATAATGTATTCTAACGATGACAAACATAACAAACGTGAGGTAAAGTTCTATATCCACCCATTAGCCTGATAGCAGTGAAATGTTATTGAGCACAACCTTAAACACCAATGGTACATGGGAAGGTATAGCAGCAACCTGCGAATGGTCATGGGTTTTCCCCAGGCTCTACCCGGTTTCCTCCCACCATAATGCCAGCTGCCACAGTATAAGTGAAATATTCTTGAGTACGGCGTAAAACACCAATGAAATAATTGAAGTAACCAATGCGTTGTATCTGTGTGCTATCATATTTGGCATTTCTTGCCCCACCACATTGACCATCTCTGTTTGATCTAACTAGGGCAGCCCAGACCATTACGTTGTCATTGGGGATGAGTACCGCAGACTGCGAGAGCTCCTGACTCAAGTCAGCCTGGGAGAAGACATACAGCAACTGATGACCTTCTTACAGGTACGACAACACCACAGGTGGCGCTCAGTCTCTTCTTCAGAGCTGTCAAAATGATGAGAAGTCCTCTCGCAAAGTTTCCTCACAACAGTGGTAAACTGCTACATAGTGTGAATTAAGGCGAGCCTAATGAATTGTGTTTCCTAGTACGTACATGGATGTACATGTACTGTGTATAAAAGCTGTCTGAATGCTTTTACTATGTGTAAGTCAGGAAAACATTTGAGCAGACATTGAGTTAAGTACTCACATGTGCCTTAACAGTGCCTACCACTGTTCCAAGTGAACAACACATCAGTAAGATGAGTCATTCTGACAGCCAATACCATTTTTTTATGTTGTTAATCTGATCATGGAAATTTTATTTACAAATGCATGTTTTTATTTATCCTCTAACAACAGTTTTTAAGCATGGAGCCATGTCTGTAATTGGTACATACATGTGCTGTGAAAGTGTTACGTGTCTTAAAAAAACTGTTCACTGCATACAGTTGACCTCAAAGGAGCAGGCATTTCCATTGACACAATAGTCTGACATTGCACTTGGATCCAAGACATTGTCTATCTAGCAAATAGACATACTACTCATGTGCAATATTGTATATTTGTACACTATCTTTGTTCTGTTACCTGTAATCTTAATTCCATTGCTAATATCCTGTCGTGTTATAAGGCTGCTGGCATCCATGAGAACAACGTGAAGACCCGGCTGATGTTAGCGGTTCACCGAGAGATAACAATGACACGATCATTGCTAAGTGAAGACCCAGTGACCACCACATCTCCAGAGGTTTGTACAGTTTTTGTATTGTTAGAGTTTAAACTAAACATTGCCTCTCTTGTCCTGACATTATGGTAGTTTCGAGATTTTTTAAAATTAAACCTGTGCCATATTGTGGCTTAATTATGAATAACACAATGTTATTTGCACCAGTTTCTACCTGACCTACATGTACCCAGTTTCTTCCCTCTGTATTCCTGGTCGCCATCATATAAGCAAAATATTCTTGAATTTGGTGTAAAACAGCAGTCAAATTCATAACCCTTTGAAATTAACCAGTTTTGTGTGACATTTCAACGATATTTGTTACTTTTGATATATGCTGTCATATGTCCATCTATGTGCAATTCATCATCGCATTTTGTAGCCTATAGAGTTACCATGGAAACTACATTGATTGCCATGATTATTGATGATATTATAAAGTAAGAAGGATATATGTCAGCTGAGATGACAGGGGATTCTGTTCCCAAGTCCAAGTCAGGTTATTCCATTCCTGAAGTAGAAAATACACTAGGCTAGTTTTTTCTTGTTCAAAGAGACATCTTCTGAGGATTTCTAAAAATCAGTTCGTAGACATTTCAAAGGCGATCCTGCCTGGTTTGAAATTTGCTTGTATTGAATATGCCTGACACCAACAAAAAAGAAAAAGGCTTCTTCTGTATCAATGTAGTTTGTCTGCTCTAGTAACTTAGAGACATCAAGACGAGCAAAACTGACACGCCAAACAATGTGATCAAAATTCTGTGACCTGTGCCATTTTGTTTGTGTCATGTGATGTACCAAGTCATGTGACATAGCTTTGTGACCACAAATGATGGAGAAATCTGCCTAGAATAATGTCTGTGATGATGCTTCAAATATCGCAAGACGTGTGGACATCTAGATCTAACTAGTTCCTAGTGGATCATTTTGTGCTTTTTGTCAGGCGATTTGTCTGGTATTTGGCAAGGTCCTCCAAAACTGTACCTATATGGGACCTAGATGCTGAAATATCCTTGAGATCTTTTGTACACATGACATAAATTTTTTTTTCCAACAGATCAAGAAAAAAATTCAAGATGTTTGTCTGGATGCCGACAGTACTAATACAGTAAGTTATTTTTATTATGGTTCTTAATTACTCCTTCCCAAGCTCATTTACTTGAATGATTTTCCACACAAGCTCATTTTAAGCCCTATAAAAGAACATTAAACATAAAGAAATATAAGGACATTTGTCACGGCACTTTAATAATAAGATGCAACTCATGCGTACTGTTCAAAACTTCACATATATGCGGTAAATGACCTAAAGTTTCGCCCTGGGACTCGGATAGTGCATTCCAGGATTCACTGTGTAGATTGTGGTTCTTACTGACTTGGGCAAGGCAGGTTAGCATTAGGGGTGGTCAGGGGATTATACTCACTGTTCAAGAATGTAATGAAAAAGCTCACGCTTCACTGAGCAATTAGTCTATGCTCCTACCACCAACAGCTTCAAACAACACAGATTTTGTCCTATCGAAACTTGACAGACAGAAAGACATGACTTGTATAAGGAGTGATCACATGACTATTTCATTCAATCAGTGGCCATTATTTTGTTCACTCGTACCTTTCAGACAGATTTAAATGATGTTAAAAGGGTACATTGCTGAATGTGAACCAAGTTTGACCCATGTATGCACCGACACTCGTCTAGGACATCATCAGTTTGGTTTATCAAATCATTTAACTGGATCAGTGTTTATGTATTTATCTTGGGGAGATTGTTTTGGGTGCATTTACACACCCCGTTAGTTGTCGTAGCCAAGCTGTAATCTAAAGACCTGATAATTAGAAAAGAACGGTTGGATGCACTTCCCCAATTATCAGTGACCCGGCTCATGTGTTTGTTACTACTCTGTAAACCCCCTGTATAAAGTGCTAACTGTTTTGTCTTCATTTTTTGTGCCAGTAAAATCACATGGTACTAGCATAGTGGAAATTTGTAACTTTTGAGGAGCTGGTAATCAATAATTTTGTTGGACATTTTTGGCAGAATTCAGTAATATATTTCACAAAATACCACTATTAAATTTATTAGCACCAAACTTGGTATGTAGTATTGAGGCATTGAGAGGCTTTAAAATAATGGTATAAATCTTGGTCGGCATGGATTTTCAGTGTACCAAATATCAGGAATTTTTTATACTTCACTAACTGGTTAAGTGAATAAAGGAGAAAATTTCACCAGAAGTTGATATTTATCCTCGGGCATCTCTGGCATCTCTTGTCGTGTTTTCAGGACCTGATCAACAGGTTATTTGACAACCAAGTGGGGGTAGACTGTCATAGACTTGTGGCAGGCCCAGGACTGTCCATGAGGGACCAGCACATTGTGTGCCTGGTGTTCCACCTGATGTGTGTGGTGAAGAACACGAACAACAGCGGTCTCCTGCAGCCACTAGTGGCCATGGCACAAACCCCAAACATCATGAGTGTAAGTATTCAAGTCTCACATCCTGAGCTCCTGGACCTGGTTCCACGCAAAGCGGTTGCAGGCAAAGTTGATTGTTATTGCCATGACTATACGTGTTGAAGATATATATGCCCATGATACACGTCTTTGTAAGCTACTCAGGCTCTGATTGCTTTGTGGAAGAGGTGGACCCTAGGCTGTCTCAGAAGTTTTGTTAGATTTGTACAAATCCTGATGTCACACACAGAGTAAATCCTGCTGCAACACTGGAAAAAGTTTCAAGTTCGAATTCTATTATTTGCCAAAAGTAAAATAAACCATACTGTTTTTGATTACATTTACTCTATCATGGGCATCTGGAAAACTTTCACAAAAAATTACTTGGAGTAGGTGGACAATGACAAAAATTTCAGGAGCTCAAGGTTTGTGAAATTGAGAAGTTCCTGAAGGAATGAGGTGTTATTTGTGCTTCCTGAACATGGGCTGAGACAGGTGATCAGTAAATTAATATGAACAAAGGAAGCATTTTTAATAACTTGCATGATACAGTAGGACTATTTTACCTTTAGCAATCTCAAAATTCCCCCTCATTTACATCTGGTTGTGGTTAGTTTTCAATGTTGACATAATGACACTTTCGCTAATTACATGTACATCAACCATGCAGGACTGTGGATACAGAGAAGGAAATCCTGCGGGGAGAACACCATCACCTTTATACTACTATCTCCCGACCAATGAGCTGATGTGTTTGAATGTTTCAGAGATGCCGTGGTTTCTTCCAGGCTTTTCCCAGTGACTTTCACTCAAGAAAAGTTCACTGCCATTTTTGAAATATAATTGGGTACAGCCAGCAAGAAACACTGATCAGATAAAGATAAAGACGCAGTGCAGATAGTGCAAACCTGCTGTTGTATATAGATGTTTCTGTTGATTTATGTTTATACATGGATGTGGCATAAACATTTCTGTGAGATTTTTGCTCTGTGAATTTCAGGGTTGTTATTTGCCCACAATGCCTGAGGATCACTTAAGTGAGGTGCACCAGGCTCTGTTAGCTGCCAGGGGCACAAGTGCCACACAGGAAAACCCAGTCATGTACAGTATGTAGCACAAATTATGTTTCACCCCCACCCTAAGTCTACTGGCAGAAGGGCGTTGTCATAGTTCATATGTACCTCTGCCTGTCTCACCTTCCTGTTGTACTATAGATATGTCCATAACGAGTATGCTTGGAAAAACCAATCCTATTACGTTACAGATACAGAGGGATAAAACTCAACACATTCCTTGTTTGAATTTGAACCACCTAGGTCAATAATTTTGGTGGACATTTTTGGCAGGATTCAGTAATATATTTCACAAAATACCACGATTAAAGTTATTAGCACCAAACTTGGCATGTAGTATTGAGGCATTGAGAGGCTTTAAAATAATGGTATAAATCTTGGCCAGCATGGATCTTCAGTGTACCAAATATCAGGAATCTTTCATATTTCACTGACTGGTTAAGTGAATAAAGCAGAAAATTTCACAAGAAGTTGATATTTATCCTCGCTACAGGAAGAGAATCTAAAATTTTGTACAAATCCAAGCATATTGGTTATTTCTCTATCATCAGCCAAATTAACATTTAATAGAGAATTGTCGATATCAGTAAATCATTTAGCGATAAATGAATTAATGATATTGATAAATCATTAATCGATGTCACTCAGTGATTTAACAATGTTGATAAATATGGTGAATTAGTGATATCAATAAATGAATGAGCCATATCAATAAATGAATGAGCCATATCAATAAGTTCTGCGATTTATCAGTATCGATAATTCCGCCTTTTTAGCCCTCTGATAACGGCTGCTCTTTCCTGACACCATGTAATATGTTAACCGGAAATTTAATCGGAAAGGAATAAAATAAATGAAATTTGTCAAATTTGTATTATTTTTGACAAATTCATTTTTTGAAATCGATAAATCATTTATTGGTTTGATATCATGAACTTATTTATCAATATCACTAATTCATTTATTGATATGGATAAATCATTTATTGATATCTATAAATCATGTATCAATCAATCTATGAATGAAGTAATGATATTGATAAATATTTATCAATATGGGTAAATAATCATCAGTATTGATAAAAATATTTATTGATATCGCATGTAAATCGCAAACTGCATTGGCAATCCATGATATTGATTTATTTATTGACATCAGTAAGTAGTTACCGATATTGATAATTTATTTATTGAAAGCGATCATTTTCGATTATATGTTAATTTGGCCCCCCTGAGACTATTGATCGCTAAACTTGGGTTAAGTTTAGCGATCAATTAAATTAATACCACTTTGAATCACCTTAAGCTGAATCATTGTCCACAGCTGAATGTATTTAGATTTGTAGCTTCATATCCACTGTCAGGACACCTGGGATCAAACCCAGGTTGGGTCATACCAAAGACTTTCAAAATGGTACTTGTTACCGCCTCACTTGGCGCTCAACGCTGACAGGTTAGATTAAGGTTAAGGTTCAGATTGCCTTTGTGTCAATATAACGTGACTGGGTGTTGTGTCATGTCTGATGTCTTGGTCATGCTATTTCAGTGGTGGCAGCACTTTGATGGCATGGGCTCACCCTGCCATAAGAAGACATAGCTTATGTACAATCACTTTTATTGACTCGTCCTCGTCATATGAAAAATAGCTAAGTATGATGTAAAACCACAAGAATACATACCCGGGCACATGCATTTACATTGATATCTACTGCATACTATTTCAAACGGAATGAACGTTATGAATAAAAGACTGCTTTCAAATAAATGATATTTTATAGAACTGAGCGTGAAAGTGAGAAAGTATACGCCTTGATATTTCAGCTTGAAGACGAATAATATTGATCTTCTGAATGAAACATGCTACTGTAACTTTTAATGCTGTTGTATTTAACTGTTGATTGCATTTTTTTATTCAGTTATGTATGTTTTTCTGATTTCCAGAATGTCCACGAGGCCATCCATATGTGATTGGGGATGTAAGTGTTACTCTTGTTTATAAAGTGCTTTTAAAAAAAATGTTAGAGAAGTTGTAGCTGCCATTCAACAGTGGTGTTGTCATCCTTGTGTATGCCGTATGATTACATTAAAGGTGGAAGAAGTTTTATGAGGTTGTGTGTTCAAATCCAGCTCTTTGCGACTTTGGTTGCAGCTTTGAGTTGGGAGCTTTGTCAGGTACCTGGTGAAGATCTGTGGTTTTCTCAGCACACTCCTGTTTCCTCCTTCATATAAGTGAAAAAAATGTTAAATATGGCATTCAAGAGGTAAATAAATGTATCAGATTGTATTTTTTTTTAATGTATTTTGGGATTCAGACAAATGGCTAAAGTTCAACATGTGCTGTGGAAACATTTGCTGTGGTACTGCCTGTAATTGAGAAGCAAAATGTTAGTCCTTGTCAATTTCAGGCATTTTAACCAATTTACTTGAAGAATAGTCAAATGATCAGTTCACCTCAAGATTTCTGTGAAAAGCCCAAACAAAGGAAAGTCCTTTACCGTATGTTCATTGTGTTAATGAAATCTGTTAGGTACATGTACTTACATGTAAGGGCCTTTCCTGGGACTTCACCCTTGTTATCATAACAGCGAATCATCTAGACATAGTGTACATCATTGCTGTTGACTTTGATATCTCTGTTTGTTTGTTCCAGTGCGGACGACCGGCGGTGCAAGATTTTTGTAGAGAACCAGGCTGTGGTTTACGGATAGGAGGAGCTAGTCACAATCTGGAACAAGGAAACACAAAAGTAGGAACTTCAGAGTAAGTTTAAACATCTGATGTGAATTGGTAAAATACTATTCCAGATAGCGGAAGATTTGGAGGTACTGCATTTCTCCTGAAGTTTAGAATTTTTCAAGTGGTACCTTTTGCCTGATTCTGATTGACTTGTCTGCCCTGTAGGACTAATTAAGAAGTTTTTGTGAAGTTTGATTGAGGAGAGTAAGGAGAGGTATTGTAAGAGTGTGTTCAAATACTGGCATTGGGGGTGGTGGTGTCCAGTTTGGCTAAACTTTTTTGCCAATCGTCTGTAGTGATTTACATATGAAAGACCAAGAAGTCTTTTACCTCATAGCTCAATATTTCCTCAGTCATTTGCAAGATGACAGTTGCCATCCACAGTACATGGATTGCCAATGCATTTTGTGATTTGCATATCAAAGACCTCTGTGGTAAATTAGTGCACAAACTCCCCACAGTTTCCTTTACCATTGCAGTGATTTACAACTCCATAACATACAAAGTCATTGGTCTGCAATCCTTGTGCATACGATAATTACCTCACCTGCATGTATTTGAGGACTAGAGTACCCATATTGTCTCTCCCCCCCCCCCCCCCCCCCAGGTTGAAAAGTACCTGGCCTAGATCTTCAACAAATTCGACCACAGACACACATGTAGTGTACGTTTGTGTGTGTTGGAGGAATGTTATCTGATCTGGACAGGTTATTCGTAATTTCTGTTACACAATTTCAATTCGCCCCTCTCTGAACAATACATTTTAATCTTCAAAACTATTTGAATTATGTATATAATTGGATATAAAATTATACTTTACTGGTAGAATTGTTTTTGAACATTTAGGTTTGTGATTTTGATCATAATTGAGATGTGTTCATGTGAGGAAGAGGATGGATGAAGGTGAACATGCCTGATACAGACGTCTGAAAACTTTTACGTACAATCAGCTGGAAAACATGACATAAAAATTCAAATTATGGTGGCTCAGTAAAATAAAGTTTCATTCATGACCAAGATGTACATTTTGTAGGATTCTAAGAGCATTAAAGATCTTAAAATTAAAATCTTAGGCATTTTGAGACATGCTTGGAAGGCAGGATAATGCCTTATTCAAATGGGATATGCTGTCTAAAGTAAGAAGACAAGAAAAGCATTGGACTCAAATGGGGTGGTTTTGTCTTATCAAAACTGTCAGCTGACTAGCTTTAAGATTTGATGAGGACATGAAGTGCTATTTAATTGTTGTCATTAATGATGATTGTATTAGGGTGTCATGTTGTCTGTATCTTTTTGGCATTAACATTATAGATGTATCTACAGAACTGCTTTACTTTAGAGGTTTTAAGCTTAAGGCGTTTACGTGTTTATATCTCTAGCACAGATGGCTATTGAAAGTGAGGATCTGACAGCCAAGATTTTACAGGGTTGTGCCCAGCCTTCTTGTGAAATATTGATTCTTCATGTCTTTTTCAAGCACTATATATACAGAACTGTTTCAGTTAAAGCTTTTAAACATGAGGTACCTGTGTATCTTCCATTTGAATCTTCTCAATGTACTTACATGTATGCTAAGGTTCCATAATCTATAGTTTTTGTGTTACTCTAAACCTTTGGCTTACTTCTGGAGATAACGGTTTCTTTTAGATGCAGTGCCAGTAACTGGTCATATATGGAATTTTGTATTTTACAGCCAAGATATGACAAGGCCTGGCCATGTTTTGGGAGCCCCGGAATCACGGTACAGACATCCTGTTCCAGAAAGGACACTTAACCCAGCCAGCTGTTCCATCCTCCGTCTTCTCACCCATGTGGCTATGTACATCGGTGCTAACCACCACCCACAAGTATGTGCGAAATATTAATCACCACCCACATGTATGTGCCATATGTTAAACATCACCCAGATGTATGTGCCAAATGTTAATCACCACCAGCATGTATGTGCCATATGTTAAACATCACCCACATGTATGTGCCAAATGTCAATCACCGCCAACGTGTATGTGCCATATGTTAAACATCACCCAGATGTATGTGCCCAATGTTAATCACCACCAACATGTATGTGCCAAATGTTAATCACCACCAACATGTATGTGGCAAATGTTAATCACCACCAACGTGTATGTGCCAAATGTTAATCACCACCAACATGTATGTGCCAAATGTTAATCACCACCAACATGTATGTGGCAAATGTTAATCACCACCAACGTGTATGTGCCAAATGTTAATCACCACCAACGTGTAAGTGCCAAATACTAATCACCACCAACATGTATGTGCCAACTGTTAATCACCACCAACATGTATGTACCACATGTATGTGCCAAATGTTAATCACCACCAACATGTATGTACCACATGTATGTGCCATATGTTAAACATCACCCACATGTATGTGCCAAATATTAATCACCATCAACGTGTAAGTGCCAAATACTAATCACCACCAACATGTATGTGCCAACTGTTAATCACCACCAACATGTATGTACCACATGTATGTGCCAAATGTTAATCACCACCAACATGTATGTACCACATGTATGTGCCATATGTTAAACATCACCCACATGTATGTGCCAAATATTAATCACCATCAACGTGTAAGTGCCAAATACTAATCACCACCAACATGTATGTGCCAAATGTTAAACATCACCAACATGTATGTGCCATATGTTAAACATCACCCAGATGTATGTGCCAAATACTAATCACCACCAGCATGTATGTGCCATATGTTAAAAATCACTCACCTGTATGTGCCAAATGTTAATCACCACCAACATATATGTGCCAAATGTTAATCACAAAGGCCACGGTGAAAAGTATCCAAATTAGCCCTCTAAATTATGTTATTTATTATCTTGGGAAGGTTTGCCCGAGGGTTGGAGGTTCATGGCTTTTGACTCTGCGTAAAGTTAATAAATGTTTTTTTGTATCAAGTTGAAGTATGTGTCATGTGAGAAAATTACATTTTATTCCCAAGTCCCTATAGATTTATTTATTTATTTGATTGGTGTTTTATGCCATACTCAAGAATATTTCGCTTGTACAACAGCGGCCAGCATTATGGTTGAAGGAACCGAGCAGAGCCCAGGGGAAGCCCAAGACCATCAGCAGGTCGGATGGAGTCTCCATAGAAACTGAGGAAAAACTGAGCAACATTTTTATTTTGTGACAAATGCAGATTTGGAATTCACCTTTTATTTATTTGATTTTATTTTTGTGATTGGTGTTTTACAACATTCTCAAGAATATTTCACTTATACGCCGGCAGCCAGCATTATGGTGGGTTAATAACCGGGCACAGCCCAGAGGAAACCCACCACCATCCGCAGGTTGCTGACAGACCTTCCCACCTTCGGCCAGAGAGGAAGCCAGCATGAGCTGGACTTTGAACTCACAGCGACCGCATTGGTGAGAGACTCTTGGGTCATTACACTGCGCTAACCAGGAATTATCATTTGAAACATTCTAATCAATATTCAAGAGATATAGTATAACATATCAGCATGTGCATTTGTTTTCAGGACGTGGGTAGTCTGATTCAGTCTGGGGTGAGGACCTGCCTTGAAGACTTCCTCTGGGGGCACATGTCTGTAGATTTTGAGGTCATCCAGGCAGCTCTAGGGAAGGGATTTGACGATGTCCTTGTACTGCTTCACCATCTACTGGACAGGATACACAATGATACATCACGTGGTAAGCTGATATTACACTGTGTGATGATACATGTACATCATGTGGTACGCTGATACATGTACATCACATGGTAAGTTGATACATGTACATCACACAGTATGCTGATACATGTACATCATGCAGTGTGCTGATACATGTACATCATGCAGTATGCTGATATATGTACACCACATAGTATGCTGATACATGTACATCACACAGTATGCTGATACATGTACATCACTCAGTATGCTGATACATGTACATCACACAGTATGCTGATACATGTACACCACACAGTATGCTGATACATGGTATGCTGATACATCAAACAGTATGCTGATACATGTACATCACACAGTATGCTGATACATGTACACCACACAGTATGCTGATACATGGTATGCTGATACATCACACAGTATGCTGATACATGTACATCACACAGTAAGCTATTACATGTACATCACACAGCATGCTGATACATGTACATCACGCGGTGTGCTGATACATGTACATCACATGGTATGCTGATACATGTACATCACACAGTATGCTGATACATGTACATCACTCAATATGCTGATACATGTACATCACACGGTATGCTGATACATGTACATCACGCGGTGTGCTGATACATGTACATCACATGGTATGCTGATACATGTACATCACGCGGTGTGCTGATACATGTACATCACTCAATATGCTGATACATGTACATCACACGGTATGCTGATACATGTACATCACACAGTATGCTAATACATGTACATCACATGGTATGCTGATACATGTACATCACTCAGTATGCTGATACATGTACATCACACAGTATGCTGATACATGTACATCACATGATATACTGATACATGTACATCACTCAGTATGCTGATACATGTACATCACACAGTATGCTGATACATGTACATCACATGGTATGCTGATACATGTACATCACACGGTAAGCTGATACATGTACTTCACACGGCATGCTGATACATGTACACCACACAGTATGCTGATACATGGTATGCTGATGCATCACACAGTATGCTGATACATGTACATCACTCAGTAAGCTGATACATGTACATCACACGGTATGCTGATACATCTACACCACATGGTATGCTGATACATGTAAACCACACGATATGCTGATACATGTACATCACACAGTAAGCTATTACATGTACATCACACAGTATGCTGATACATGTACATCACATGGTAAGCTGATACATGTACATCACACAGCATGCTGATACATGTACACCACATGGTATGCTGATACATGTACATCACATGGTATGCTGATACATGTACATCATACAGTATGCTGATACATGTACATCACGTGGTAAGCTGATACATGTACATCACACGGTATGCTGATACATGTACACCACATAGTATGCTGATACATGGTATGCTGATACATCACGCAGTATGCTGATACATGTACATCACACGGTAAGCTGATACATGTACATCACACAGCATGCTGATACATGTACACCACACAGTATGCTGATACATATACATCACACAGTATGCTGATACATGTACATCACACAGTAAGCTGATACATGTACATCACACAGTATGCTGATACATGTACATCACACAGTAAGCTGATACATGTACATCACACAGCATGCTGATACATGTACATGTACATCATACTTATGCAAATGAAATAAGAAAAAAAAAACAGGTAACCCTTAATTTCCTTGAGTGGCTTTAATATTCTGGTCGAGCATTAGACCTGGACAGTTGAGGACACGTGTTCAAATCCAGCTCTGCCAGTTTTACCCTCAGATTTTGTCAGATACCGTACATTGTGCCTGACAGGTTCCATCCATCCATCCATCCACTTGACTGTTGTTTATTACTATTTAAGTACAGTACATGTGTATATTTAAGTGTGAGGTTTTAGATTCACCTGTTTAATGGCAGAGAAATCTACCTGATTTATCATGCATTTGATGCCTGAAGGTGCTGTGTTTTTCTTGAAGATGCCATAAATGTGTCTCTAAATATAGAATGATTTACCAAAATGAAAACCTTCACTTTCTTCGGAATTTATGCACTTATGCCCTATTACATGAAACTGATCCAACAGCCTACCAAGCCCTTGTAGTTGTCATTTTTTGCTGGATCATGTTAAGTTAGTTTTGTGTTTGTAGTTGGTGGCACTCACTATAACCTGAAGGAGAAGGCTGGAAGGTCAAAGTGGGAAGAACAGTTCAACATGACCTATGTGTCACCAGTTCTCTCTGTGAGTAGGTTTGTCCATGTCCGTTAGTAATGCAGCAAGAATTACTCTGAATCATTCCCTAGAACTCTGTAACTTTCCTGCATTCTATGGTCCTGACTTACAGCTTTGACAGTCTGAACTCTGACCCTTGAATGACATGAGGTTGTTTCTTTGAATCCAGCTTCTGCTGGTTTAGCTGAGGCTTTATGCCAGGAGATTTGTCAGGTACAAATTTTGTCTGTCCTCATAGGTATAATTTTGAGTGCTGTGAAACATACACCAATAACACCATGCAATCAAATAAATACAGAAATAAATAAATAAATAGGTTATCATTTGGTCTTGTTTTGAAAAATTTCATAACCCATGATGTTTGGCCCTATGACCTTGGGCTCTGTGACCCTGTAACCTTTGACTATGATTGAACCCATCACTAAATTTTTAAACTGTATTTATTAATCAAAAGTATAATTACTATTACTGTTTAGATTATAATTATCCCAGAATTGCTGTATTCATCTGTTTCATCAGATAAGGCAAAAAGGTATATTGTAAGTTTTTAAAAATCTTCCCACAATCCTCTATGCTGTTGAACATCTCAATAATAGAATATATTCAGAAACCCAAGACCTCTGATTTGATTAGATTTGATTTGATTGGTGTTGTACGCCATACTCAAGAATATTTCACTTATACGCTGACGACCAGTGGTGGGAGGTAACTGGGCTGGAAACCCACCACCCCTCTGCCACAGAGGTTCCCAACCTCTGATTCAGATATGGTCCCTTGGTTTTGGATGTTTTCATTCTTATGAATGACTGTTTTTGTGGCGTAATGATGACAGCATCTGCCTTGAAGTAAGAATATCCGGATCAAACGTGGGTCAGGTCACACCAAAGATGTTAAAAATGGTACTTGTTACTGCCTCACTTGGGGTTCAGCACTGAAAGGTTAGGACAAGGAAACAGGACTAGTTGGCCCCGTTCATTCATTCTGCTAAATGTTCCTTGGTTCTAATTAGTTCACATCACGACATGGATCAAATATACTGCCAATGCGGTGTACAGTACCAGTCATTCTTTGGATCATTTTTTCTTTCCGTTTCATCAGAGGTTGGAGGATACTGTTGCTATGCTGAATCAGAAGTTGCTGGATGATGACCGGCTTGGTGAGATTTGTCTTCTATTGAAGGTTGCTATTACATTCATGTACATCTCACACATTTAATGTTGCCCAGACAAGCTGACCATTGCTATTAAGACCACACCATTCACAAGTTAAATAAGCATTAGGTTTTTATTTTCATTTGGTTATAATTACCAGAATAGGCTAATATCTCTAAGAGAAAGTATTGTTTCTACCTCCCATTGCTGCTACATTTTGTTGATCGTGCAGCATTATAGCACAGACTAAATTTTGGCCGAATGTCAACATAATGTTAGTGGGTAGGATGTTCTAGCGTTTCAGTGACACGGCACTTGGGTATGTTGGCTTTGAGATTAAGTTTGTTACCATTGGGATATGACCAAAGTAGCGATGAAACAGGTTTTAGTATCATCAGACAAACTAGTGAGGGGTGTTTTAATGTTTATATTGCATTTATAATGTTTACACAGGTTCCAATACCCTGATGCGAGTACTGTACGAGGCTGACACTCCGGAGGCGCGCACAGAGCTGGACAGCCTGGTGGAAGTGCCTGCCTTCTGGAGATACAGGTCCCACATCTCCCTAGAGCATCTAGAGCAGGTGTTTAACCAACAGGAGAACCAAGGCCCCATTGCACGCACCAGTGAACAGTTTGCTCTTCTACAGCTCTTCCTACAACAGGTCAGGGGCCCCGTTTCCGGCAGAGTGTGGTCAGGCTATAATTACGCTGAGTTCACACAACCAATATTATGCAGTTGTAACTTACCTATTTAGAGTAGAACCCCAATGCTGGGCCTTCCAAACTGCATATGCATAGTTTATTGTACCCTGAATCCATTTTGATTGTTTAAGACATCAAAAAGGGAAGAAAAATGGTAGAATTTGGTGATCGAACATCAGAAAATGTACCCCACTACGATCGAGCCACTCTTGACATCACAGCGATACATTCGCTGTCAGGCATGCAGGCTTCTCTGTGTGCACAACACAGACCACAGGAAACAATCACTATACTGTGTTTTGATATTGAACTAATTTTGATATTATTCCATACCCAAGCGTGCATATCTTGGGACTGCAGTAACACAATGCAGGATACTGTAAAGTTACATTCCTGGCATAGAAACGCCACAGATTGAGAAGATATGGACCAGATATTCCATAATAAACACGCCTTTTGATTAGAGAGGACTCAATCAATTGTAGCTGTACATGTATGAGATTTGCTAAAAGGCCAAAAATTTAGACTTATATCAAGTTGTGGGCTAGTTCCCCTCTGGTGGATTGCCTGGGGATCAGCTGTGGCAGGAATGTGGAAGAGTAAAAGTCCACTATAGGCAACCTAGCAGTGAGCTAATTCCCTGGAGGTGGATTGCTTGAGGTGCAACTGTGGAGTGGTCATGGTAGAGTAAATGAATGCTTCAGTTTTTTAGTACAGACCACGGCAGTACATGTATCCCTATGCTGCAGGTGCAAAGGTGAACTGTAGTGGATTGTTTGAAGTATGCTACATTTGTGCAGATGGTGAATTAATGTCATATTTCACTCAGATTTTTTAAATTTTAAATCTATTTTGATTTTGCCAGAAGTCTGTAAGTTGATTTGATTTTTGACATCCTATCTTTTAACATAGGCCATTCAGTCATAACCATGTGGCTTCCATCTGCGGTCAGTAACATATGAAGTTATACTGGCACTAGCTGCGGGGTGGGGGGGGGGTCTGGCCACTCACAGTTCTCCCCTCCATCACTCACTTCATATATTTACTGACAAAGATGAAGCTGTGTTTATACTTGCTGTGCATCCTGTACTGAAAGTATCATCTCAAACTAAGCAGCAGACAGTGGCATCACTAAAATCATGGATCATGTTTTGTCATGTTTGTGTATCAGGATCATGTGCTGAGGGCAATCCAGTGCAATTTAAACTCCCTAGTCCATCAGAGACGTTCATAATGACATCAGTAAAGTTACCATGTGTTGTCATGTTTGTGTACCAGGATCATGTGCTGAGAAGTGATCCAGCTCCATCTGAACTCCCTAGTCCATTTGCAGACATTCACAATGACATCAGTAAAGTTACCATGTTTTGTCACATTTGTGTACCAGGATCATGTGCGGAGAAGTGATCCAGCACCATCTGAACTCCCTAGTCCATTTGCAGACATTCACAATGACATCAGTAAAATTACCATGTTTTGTCACATTTGTGTACCAGGATCCTGTGCTGAGAGTGATCCACTACCATCTGAACTCCCTAGTCCATTTGTAGACATTCACAGACATCAGTAAAGTTACCATGTTTTGTCACATTTGTGTACCAGGATCATGTGCTAAGAGTGATCCACTACCATCTGAACTCCCTAGTCCATTTGTAGACATTCACAGACATCAGTAAAGTTACCATGTTTTGTCACATTTGTGTACCAGGATCATGTGCTAAGAGCGATCCAGTACCATCTGAACTCCCTAGTCCACCAGAAACATTCACAATGACATCAGTAAAGTTACCATGTTTTGTCACATTTGTGTACCAGGATCATGTGCTAAGAGTGATCCAGTACCATCTGAACTCCCTAGTCCACCAGAAACATTCACAGACATCAGTAAAGTTACCATGTTTTGTCACATTTGTGTATTAGGATCATGTGCTAAGAGCGATCCAGTACCATCTGAACTCCCTAGTCCACCAGAAACATTCACAATGACATCAGTAAAGTTACCATGTTTTGTCACGTTTGTGTACCAGGATCATGTGCTGAGAGCGATCCAGTACCTGCCAAGCATCCTGAAACTGCAGAGACTGCTGATCCAGAAGTTCCAGCGTAGGATTGATGCCTCAGAGGCCAGCAGCATGCATCATATGCAGGTCTACCAAGATCTGGATGGTAAAACACTTCAGGGATTATTTGCTGTTCTTGACAGTGTGTACAATGAAATGTATTTATTAGCCTTTAATCACAGCTTTGGAGAGAGAATTTCTCTCCTAAGTCACAGAAAAGACTTAAACAAAAATTTAACACAGAGATAACTGTGCTTACCGGCAGTTTGGTTTATTTTACTTAATACTTGCATGTTTTCATCTGGGAAGTAACACAGTTCTCCATATTTATACATTGTATCATTAGTGTATTCATAAGATGGACCAAAAAGTTGGAGTAAGTGAACTTAAGTGGACTACATTACCCGTAATGTGATTAGAATCTTCAATCAGGAACATGTATAAAGTAGTCATTGCATTCACTTCTGTTTCATATCATCTTATTCATTTGTCTCTAGGTTTAATTTGTACCCTGATGACTGGTGGTCTTCATACACACAATTATCTCCAGAACTGTTCAATTTATATTTAATTTTAACTGAAGTATATTTTTCTGAACTAATTGCTACTGTATAGCGGACCTCCATGGGTTAGCACGCATTAACCCAAAAAGATTGCTGTGAGTTAAAGTCCAACTCATACTGGCTTACTCTCTGGCTGCACATGGGAAGGTCTTCCAGAAACATGGAGATGGTCATGGGTTTCCCCCAGTTTCCTCAAACTATAAAGCTGGTCGCCATCATATAAGTGAAATATTCTTGAGTGTGGCGTAAAACACCAAACAAATAAATAAATAAATACTACTGTATATATGACCATATGTTATCCCTTTGTTAGGGTAGATAACGAACCATCCTGCTAGCATCACAAGACTTTGTTGACTCTTCCAACTTTTTGCATGTTTGCAAGGTGTTTACTCAAGTATATATTACATGGGCATTATTCCAAGTAGACTGATAAAATTATCCTTTTTGTGAAGCTCTGCAGCCGTCCAACCCAACCAATGTATTATTGTCTCTAAACTCATATTACAAGGATGTATAAATCGTACTGAAAGTTGCTTTCATGTGCAAAATGTTGAGGAATTCGAGTAGTCTTCCTTCAGATGTGGCACCAGTCTTTTCACTGTGTACAGTCATGTATAAGTGTTGTCTGTTTTTCTCCACAGGTCACAGTCAGAGAGAGTACAAGAAACTGCTGCATGATGTGTCCCAGGCTTGGGACTTTGTCAGGGAAAACATCCCATCTTACGGTAAGCTGCAGTTTTACACAACATTTCCTCAAGCTGTACAGAATTCGAGCATTGCTTATGACCACAATAAGGCAGTATTGTTAAGTTAAGGCAAGTTAAAAAAGCAACAGATTGTAATAAAATGTTTATTTATTTTAAGTTGTTAGTAAAATTGCAGGAATTGCAGTACATTGTTGAAAATACTAAGATGAGTTTGGAAGCACATATGCCAGTGTTCAGGGGTTGAAAATCTTATGTCTTGGTAAACAAAACAAATTTTCCGTATGTATTAAATAAAGCTGCAAGACTGTTGTGTGTTATTACTGTGTAATAGTAATGTTCAGCAGTAACAAAAAAAATAGGTAAAGAGGAGACTTTATTACATTTGTCTTTGTTGTGAGCTATGTTCATGATGAGACTTCATTGTGTTTGTCTTTGGTGTGAGTTTTGCTCATGTTGGAACTTTACTGCATTTGCCTTTGTTGTGAGTTGCACTCGTGATGAGACTTTATTAAAAGTGTCTTGCTGTGAGTTCTGATTGTGATGAGACTTTAGTATATTTGTCTTTGGTGTGAATACTGCTCATGTTGAGACTTCATTGCATTTGTCTTTGTTGTTAGTTGTGCTTGTGATGAGACTTTATTTTGTGTGTCTTTGTTATGGGTTCTGCTCATGATTAGACTTAATTATATTTGTCTTTGTTATGATTTGTGCTCATCATGAGACTTTATTACATGTGCTTTTGCTGTGAGTTGTGCTCATGAAGATTTTTTGTTACAACTGTCTTTGGTGTGAGTTCTGCTTGTATTGTGACTTTATTACATTTGCCCTTGTTGTGAGTTGTGCTTGTGATGAGTCTTCATTACATTTGACTTTGTTGTGGGTCTGTTGTCAGGCTGTCCAAGCCCAAAAGGGCGAGTGCATGTGCCGCGGGAGTACTGTCAAGAAACAGTCAGCAGTAACTCCTGCCTGGCCATGCTTCTTCCCAGCCTGAGGGGACAAGGGCTCTGTTCCTATGCCCTCGTTCACTTTCTGCTCATGAAACAAAACGAATTTCTACAACAGTACTATCGTATCACGGGGAAGGAGATGTCCAGGTAAGGAATATAATGGACAGTTCAGGATAAAAAATTAAAATGATCTTTATATGCTTAGAAGCTTTTGTCAACTAATAAATGTTTCTAAAATTTGAGGAAATGATTTCGAAATTTAGCATCGTGCTATTAGTTGTCTCCCTTGTAAAACAACAAAAGAAAATTATACAAATCCTTACAACTGAATGATATGATTTATTGATTTATTTATTTGGTTGGTGTTTTATGACATACTCGAGAATATTTCGTTTGGGGAGAAAGTGGGCCGAGCTTGGGGTAACCCACAACTGTCCGCAGGTTTCTCTGAATGATATGAAAGAGGATGTTTGTGAACAAAAAAATGTTAATAAATGCCCTGTGAGAATTATTCTGGTAAAAATAATTTCCAGATCTAGTTTGTATTGCACTACACATATGTAAATACCTGATCCTTATTGTTAAGCCCCTACCTCACTTCCTTGCATAATTATTTTAACTCTGAAATGAAAGGGGTTGGGCAACCACCTGCATGGTGCGTGTACTTGAACTCTGACTATACTCATTTCAATAGACTGATGCTGAACTTGTGGCCTACCTCTTGTTTTCAGTGTGGACACGGTGTGCTGTTACCTTGCCAGTTCTCTGACACCAGCTCATCTGATCAGCTACGACCCAGACAGAGACATTCTGCCACTCATCCTTGCCAACTCAAACTACTCATTTGAAGTCGGCAAAGGAACACAAGTGCAGTACGACTTCATAAACTTTCAGCATCAGCTAGACAGCCGTTTTTTCCAGGGAAAACCCCTCCTCAAAGTCGAACAGGTATCCTTTAATAATATACTTTGATCACTTTATACACAAGCGGTTGATCTGTAAACTTCTTTATGTGACATATGCCCTGACGTTGTACCGCCGCGTGGTTAGTGGGAGGTAGAATGGAACACACAACCTCATTGCTCAGCATATTGAAAGACTGTTAAAGGGAGAGCCCAGTTCAAATTACGTTTAACCAGCGAGGGACTAATTGCGTGAAACCACCTTAGATAACGACTTCATATTTGGTGTGCAGGTTCGTATAGAGGTGAACTAGGTTCCTACCTGTATTTAAACTGGGGATGTTTCAATCAAATTCCTGGTTTCCATGGCCACGGACTAGAAATAAAAAGTTTAAATGATGTGGACGCAGTCATTATGTTTATATATAAAAGTGAATCATAGGCAGTTTCATACTTGATCAACAGAGGCATATTTATAGTTGGTCTGTTCCACAGTGTCACCCCAGAATATGTAAAAGAATTTTTAATGGTTTTGGGGCATTGGTTCTAGGTTTTGGGGCAATAAGGTTCATGGAGGTTGTAGGTCAATTGCAGCGTTGGTAAACTGGCAGAAAATGTAGCTTGGAGTTTATGAGTTGAGGCATTTAAACATTAGCACAGCTTTGTACAACATGATTCTTTTATATATTGTCATCCATTTTAAGATTTTGAACAGCTCTTGACTTGGTGTCGTATACTGTGCATGTGAAATAATCTGTGCTGCACGTTTCTGGAGACATAACATACATTCTGGTGACTCTTTAGAGCTACTGTCCCATATTGTGCAAAACTAATCCAACAATGGTTGTACAGAAGCATGATAAAACAAAATTCTGGTGTGGTATAAATATTTTTTGATCTTTTGTAACCTTGGATGATACAAGTTTATTCTGATTCTCCATTTGTTTCTTCCAGGGCAGCCTATCATTGCCTAAAAGCTTATTATACTTAACATTTTCAATTTCTTTTCCATTAATTTCTAAATGGCGTTTTCTCTCCAACTTAGCTATACACTGTCATGAACCAACTGTCATGCATTTTATCCTATCAAGGTTGATTGCCATGTCATTTTTGTTACACCACTGCAGTATTTTTTGGCTTTCATTTAATCGTGCTGTCTCTACATGTTCCAATTTTTTGGCTGATGTTGACACTTCTGCAAACAGATCAGTAGTACAATTCTTAGTTGGAGATCATTAGTGAAAATAAGGAACAGTAGAGGGCCAAGTGTAGAGCCCTGGGGGACTCCGCATGTTCATTCATGTAGTTGAGATTTAATACTTCCTAAACAGATTTGTAGCCCTTTTAACCCACAAGGTCTCCCATCAGCTGTCACTGTGAGTCCATCTCCTGCTCATGTTGGCTTCTTCTCCAGCTGTAGGTGGGAAGGTCTGTCAGCAACCTGCAGATGATAGTGGTTTTCCCCCAGGCCCTGCCCATTTTCCACCCACCCTAATGCTGGCAGCCGTTGTATAAATATTCTGGAAGACAGCATAAAATACTAATCAAATTAATAAATAAATAAATTCACTTATAGAGTTTCTTGAAGCTGAAATATATTACTTAGTGGCTCAATCTGACACACTTTCTGTCCCCGGGACGTTCAATGACCTCAGGTGAACTGAGTTGATGTAAACAACCAGAGATCATTGGCGTCTTTAGCAACCAATCAATATGAGGCTTTCGAAGGAGCTCGTTTGCGCTGGGAACAGTTGATGTCTATCAGAAAAAGGGTAATTCCCATTTCCCTGCAGTGGAAGTACATAGCAACATGGTGGACACGCCAACAAAAATCTTCAAATGGCTGTGGTTTTATGATTTTCCATTAGTTCAGCTTCAGCTCTTTCCGTGAGGACTATCTTGTTTTGTGCAGAGCATCCGTGATTGGCTGAAAGAGACACACCCCATGAAGGCGCCAGGGATAGGAAGTGTGTCAGATCCTTGTTAGTGAAGCAATATACACACGATGTGATTTTTATCAGATTGTTACTGGCTTTGTATATGTAAAAATATTCTGAAATATTGTTAAGTACAGTTTAAAACACCAATTAAAGTAAATAAACAAATAAAATATATTACTCAACTCAACATTGGATTACACAAGCCAGCAAATTGTATACAATGACAGACAATTTTATATTTATTTATTTATTAGATTGGTGTTTTATGCCGTACTCAAGAATATTTCACTAATACGCCGGCAGCCAGCATTATGGTGGGTGAAAACCGGGCAGAGTCCGGGGGAAACCCACGACCATCTGCTGGTTGTTGACAGACCTTCGACAATTTTATACTTTTTTAGAAGTATTTAAATAGCTGTCAGTTATAATTTTATTGATCATTATAATTGTGGAGATGTAAATTGTGTGGTTGGTCTATTTAATGCTTGTGACAGTTGGTTTCTTTGCTGTTTGACAAAGGTGGAGACCGTGATATTCCGCACAGAAGTTTCCAACGCCAGCGTTTTCAAGACTCTGCGAGAGAAAATCAAACAGGTAAGGTCTGAATAGAGATAAAGTACAGGTGTAACAAACTCCATCAGTAACATAAATAGGTTTGTGTGTGTGGATGTCATATATCTAACTGTAATGGAAGGAATCTATGTATGTATGTACATTTGTATACCATTTTGTTTCTGTACTGCAGGTGTCACTGTGGCAGGGTGTGAAGGCACAGATCTGCAAGGAGCTGCGCTCTGTCCCCGACGTCTGCAGCGCTCTGGCTAACGTGGATGTCAGTATCAGCTTTCTGGTGTCTGCCCCACAGCACCCAGAGCTGAACCTGGAGGACTTCATGGTGAAAACCCTCAAGATGAATGAGCCGCTCTACAGCCCACAGGTCACACCCAGTTCCTCATTCCTTACTAAAACATTAGTCTGTTCAGTTCTTTAATAGAACGGATTTATAATTTGGACTGGTGTTTTAATGCTCTGCTGAAGAATTTTTCACTTCTTTGATGGCAGACCTGATTGTAGGTTTAAAGGTTAATTGTGGACACCAGGTACATTGTACCTGAGCTTATCTCTGCAAGTAAAGCCGCAGCTAAAGGATATAGGAAAAGATACTATAAAGCGAAGAGTGTAGTTTTAAGGAAAGTGAAGAAAGATATGCCAATAAGAAAAAAGATTCATTTTTGAGGTGTATTTTATTTTCGGAAATATTTGAAAATGATATCATCAATAAACATACTGGGAATGCGAGTCCAGCTTAGATCCCCCCATTCCATTTCACCCTCCAGTAAAGTTAAAAGTAATTTACACCCCAATGAAAAGGCTGAGAAGCTAGTTTGTACATTCATATGTTGAGCCAAGTCGTGTACTCCATATTAAGAGATAAAAACCAAGTGTTTCATATCTCCTTAAAGAAGCCCTGTGAGCTGTATTTCAGCACACCATCTCATTGGTCAATGCAGCTTGGGCACAATCCATACCTCCCTTCTGCCAGTAATTCTATACAACTTGTATGTATTTATTTAATGGGGTGTTTAACACTGTCCTCAAGTATATTTCAGTAACATAGTGGAAGTCTTGAACACGCAGCTGGAGCAACACCATGGCACAATAAACTAGCAAGAGACTCTCTTGTGTGGTCTTGCATGAAGTTCACTCCTTCAACTATAATGAGATGTAAAACATTTGGGAGAGTTTACCAGTAATTCAGTGGTTTACTTTCAGACCTTCAGTTTTTTCCCAGTAAAAAAAAAAGGCCACTAGTAACATTTTACACAACAATCAAATAAATAAGGAAGTAAACTTGGACCTGAAACATGTAAAAGCAGTCGGCGTATGATACACAGGTGGGAAAATGGGAGTTTGACTCTCTTGAGTCCTGTCTGTACTTCTGACATCTTCATACAGAATGTGGATGCATATGATAATCTTGTGGGACCTGAGTGACTGAGGCAGTCAGAGTGCCAGCATGGCGCAATGACCCAGGAACCTGTCCGTTTTCCTCCAACCATAATGGTGGCCATTTTATACTTTGTGAGTGAAATATTCTTGAGAGCGATGTAGAATACCAGTCAAATAAATAAATCAAATAAGATAATGCTATGATCAATTTTACAGAGACTGTGATGCCAACTGAGTAACCTAAATTAAATTTTCGTTGCAGGCCAAGAAGCATTGTCTGTTCCAGCATGTCCAGGCATTGTGGCTTCTGCTCTCTCTAGAGAAGATGAGACGCCTCACACATAATGGCCAGGTGAGTGGTTAACACATCATGTACAGGCGAGTGGCTGACCCATCATGGCCAGGTGAGTGGTTGACACATAATGGCCAGGTGAGTGGTTGTCACATCATGGCTAGGTGAGTGGTTGACACATCCAGGTGAGTGGTTGACACCTGGTGTCCAGGTGAGTGGTTGACACATTATGGCTAGGTGAGTGGTTGACACATCATGGCTAGGTGAGTGGTTGACACATGGTGGCCAGGTGAGTGGTTGACACATGGTGGCCAGGTGAGTGGTTGACACATCATGGCCAGGTGAGTGGTTAACACATCATGGCCAGGCCAGGTGAATGGTGTACTTTGATAGTCAGTATTTGTCATGGAATTTTCACTGTTGGTTTTATATTGTCAACACATTTATAAATACACTATGACATCATATAGTTCTCATTGTGATTGTCAGTTGAAATGAGCCAGTTTCAGTTGAAATGAGCCTTCAGTGGCATGGTCAAGTTAGATGTACAGTTCGTCACATTTTTGAGTCTGACAATGTTTCAGGGTGCATTGAAACTCCTGACAGGACTGTAATGGAACTGTTTGTTTTCAGGATGTTTGAAGGTCAAGAAGCAGCATTCCTGGCAGAACTGACTGTTGGCAGGTTTTGTTTTCAGGATGCATTTGAAGGTCTGGATGCAGTATTCCTGACAGAATTGACTCAAGAACAGGAGGAATTACTAAGGAAGTACCTGAAGAAGCTAAAGGGCAACAAACTGGACCTGTTTATTGAGCAGCTCCATGATTGTCTGGTTCTGAGGATCGCTGTGTCACAAGACAGGACTGCTGAGGACTTCATGGACGTGGAGCAGATGAGGTAAGACATTCTCTTAAACGCAAACATACACCAGAGATATTTGGTGTCTAAAAACACACACATATACCAGAGATATTTGGTGTTTATAAACACACACATATACCAAAGATATTTGGTGTCTAAAAACACACAGATATACCAGAGATATTTGGTGTCTATAAACACACACATATACCAGAGATATTTGGTGTCTATAAACACACACATATACCAGAGATATTTGGTGTCTATAAATACACACATATGCCAGAGATATTTGGTGTCTAAAAACACACACATATACCACAGATATGTGGTGTCCATAAACACACACATATACCACAGATACATGATTTCCAGATATTTGGTGTCTATAAACACACACATGCCAGACTTTTGGTGTCTATGAACACATACATATATCAAAGTGTTAGTGTCTGTAAGCACACATACATATACCAGACATTAAGTGCATGTACATATAAACACACACACATATACCAGACATTAAGTGGATGTACATATAAACACACACACATATACCAGACATTAAGTGCATGTACATATAAACACAAAGTAAATATTTGGTGACAATATCATGGCAGCTGTCGGTCAACTGTATCATAAAAGAAATGGTGCTATTGACATCAGGTGGAATTAAACAGCAGTCAATAATTATAAAAAAATAAACATTGACAACAAGCTAGCAGCTAGGCTGTGTTGTTGTGGGGTGGGGGGGGGGGAGTCTTAGTGAACTTCAGGTAAGCAACTTTAGAATGTTATATTTGAAGACTTTTTTCAACATCTACATGTATAACAATGAAGTCGAGACATCACCATCTCAGTGTTTCACCTTTTTCTTAGTGTAAAACCTTTTACATGTCTGTGGTGATGCCTAGACTTCATTATTATTATTGAACCCACCTACAACTATGAGTCGTAAGCAGTATATAATCTACATGTATATTCTTCATTATGGTGTAAACGACCAAACAGCTACAAAATAAATAAGTAAACACCTGTATGTAGCAAGTAACTGCAGAATGATATATCATTTGATTGCTTGATTGAAGCTATGCTGTCATGTTATTTTTAGTCATCATCATACTTGATATCACAGAAGCAGTTAATCCATATTTTTGTTTTGGGACTCCTTGAGCTATATATAAGGCATCACAAGGCAACTTTGTTGACATCAAGCACAGATGAGATTTAAGGTGGACAAGTTTCACATACAAAGCCTGCAATTCTGACAGTAAACGAAAGAGAAAATCTTGATAGTCTGGTCGTAGACACGAACGCCATGGTGACTGTCACAGATATCATGTGTTCGTTTATGTTGTTTTTTCTGTAGATTGCGTGACATGTTAATGGGTCATGTGGAATCCTCTCTGTATGAGGGCATGGCTTCCACAGTCATGACACAGCCTGATCTCCACCTTCAAGACTTCCCAGAGGACATCCTCTGTAAGCAGTCTGCGGCTGTCCTCCATCAGGCCATACGTCAGGAGAGATCGTCCCCCTACCAGTGACATGGAGAGCCATATGTCTGGTGTCAGTGCCAAGAACTACAAGTACTTCTTAATGAAGTATACAGTAATTGTCCTAGAAGAGACTGTCCAAACTACATGCACACATGTAGTACATCAAGAAAGCATTAAATGCTATACAACTTAGAAAAAGAGGTTTTTCTTTCTCTTACTTTATGAATACACATGAGTAATGTAACAAGGAGCTAGGAAATGTGTTCTGTTCCGAATAAGGAGCCATTTAAAACAGTTTTGTCACATTGACCAAGCCTTTGAAAGCATATGTACTGGGCATGTGATGCATAATATTTGTGAACATATTCATAGAGAATGTCTTCAGTGATCCTTTTTTGCATGTCTGTTCCACTTTAATGTACATGTATAAAACAATATATCCTTTGCTTTAAGATTTGACCTTTGTTGTCGAAAAGTTAGACAGCTATATATTTTATATCAGTTGTAGTTGAGCAAAGAATATATAAACAGTACAACCCCATAGGAATGTACATGTACAGTTATATCATAATACAACCCCATAGGAATGTACATGTACAGTTATATCATAATACAACCCCATAGGAATGTACATGTACAATTATATCATAATACAACCCCATAGGAATGTACATGTACAGTTATATCTAAATACAACCTCATAGGAATGCACATGTACAGTTATATCTAAATACAACCTCATAGGAATGCACATGTTTAGTTATGTCTTAATACAAACCCATAGGAATGTACATGTACAGTTATATCTAAATACAACCCCATAGGAATGTACATGTACAATTATATCATAATACAACCCCATAGGAATGTACATGTACAATTATATCTAAATACAACCCCAGAGGAATGTACATGTACAGTTATATCTAAATACAACCTCATAGGAATGCACATGTTTAGTTATGTCTTAATACAAACCCATAGGAATGTACATGTACAAGGGGTTCCCTTCACCACATTTTTGTTACTGTCTGATGATAGTTTCCAGAACCTCATGCCATGTACATGTCTGTGGTACAATGTATTCTCATCTAAGTGTTAAGTTTCTTTTTGACTGTTAAAATGTGTGTCATATCCTCATGTAGTAAGTGTAGCAAAAAGTGTCTAAGTAATTACAAAACATGCTTTGTTTGTTGTTGTTGTGATGTATCTTGTTCATTTTAGCCATAATATGCACAGTTTCCAGCAATGCTTCACGTTAATCATGAGAAAAGTTTTACAGAGTGTCCGTTTGGCAGATTTGTATCATCTGGGGTTTCGTTTTAAGGATTATGTAATAAGGATTTCAACATTGTGTTATCCTGGTTGAAATCTATAAAGTTGTAAAGCCTTATATTAATAATAACATAAATATGTATCTACATATATATTTGTTTCTTTTACTAATACATATATGTACATCAAGTATTTATAATAAGATTAGAGTTTTGAACTTGATATTTCTAAGAGTTGACATACATTTTGTCTTTACTATTCTAAGAATAGATTTGTTCTTGTCTTTCTATGATCTTCGGAATATTTTTATTGATTTCACTGTGAAGAAATAACATGTATGCTGCAGGTACACGCTTTCTGCAAATTACATGCATGGTCTCACTTAATAGTAACTGTTAGTTTGTTTGTGCTTAATTTGTTTGCTACTAGTATCTAATTTGGTTACATGTGTATTCAAAAGAGTAATAGGTATTGTAAGCTAAAAAATGCTATCATTATTTTATCAAGATGGATGAAGCTTTGGACATGTTTTATTCTTGCCCAATAAATTGCTGATGTGCAATTGTGATATCCTTTACATTCATTGTAGGTATCAGAGAAAGGTGTTTTATTATGGATTGCAGATTTTGTATACTTTTTGAGCCTAGTATTGTTTTACATGTATCAGCAAAATAGTTATAAATGTGTGCACTTGTTTTTCAAAATATACCCTATGCATAAGTCTTGTGACTTTTTGTGACTCTGAAGTGCCTGATTTTCTATATATACTTGCATATGGTGTGTAACACGATATATGGTGTGTAACACGATCCATGTCATCTGGTATCAGTAATGCTTGTACTAATTAAATGCTTTCCTTTATGTCAACATCTGACTGAATTCTTTTTAAACAGGACTTTGTGTTGTGTGTTCATTGTAAGCTATATTTGACATGACACAACGTAAACACCAGTGTGTAATGGTGATTGTGAAAACTGATAGAATGAAGAAGGAAGGGTTTTCTGGCCAGCTCAATCCTGACAGTGGATGCAAGGATTTTGACATTGGGAGACACAGGTTTGCAGAAGACTGGGCTGTGCCAAACAATTGGTCGTGCAAAGACTGAATTTAGCTGTTATGCGAAACACTGGGCCCAGCTAGGACTGAGTCAGGTCAAACAGTTACAGAGGGTCATGCCGAAGACTGGGTTATACTTAAGGATTGGTAGCAGGCTAACACCACAATGTGAATGTTTCAGGTCTTTATGTTTGGAGATCTTCAAATTTAAATAAAGTACAGGAACATTTTAATTGTGTAATTGAAGTATAGTAATAAGTAAATCCCTGAGTTCGTAAGAATTTGAGCGATGTCATATTGGAGAGAGAATTGTTCTTGGGATTGTTGGCAAAACTCTGTTCGCGGGACAGCCGAAAATAGAATAGGGGACATTCTAAAACTGGATCTTAGGACATCATAGTGAGAAAATAGATGGAGTGTTCTTTGAATTCTCAATAAATCATCCTTCCAGTAAAGAAGACTCCAATACAGGACAACCTCCGCTCTGCCATGATCACGATTCCTGTAACGTAACCCTGTTTATCATAAGCTCTGGGACAGGCTACTGTCATAATCTGTGTTAGGGAATTTTGAAAATATTGGGAAATTAGAGTAACCTCTGCGTGACTGGCGCAATCAGTACCCGATGTTCAGAGTTAGAAAGTAAAATAACGCTTTAAACATACGTCAGAGTGAGTAAAAAACGGATTGATTGTTGTTTAACCCTGTGCGTATAGGGCCGACGCAAGACTTGGTTATTAACTTTGGCCTATATACATATAACATTGTGGTCAGTTTTATTGGTAAAGGAAAACTGGCACAAACCACTATCATTGGTTAAACTACTAAATACTTTTCTCCATGTGTGAGGTCGATTTATTGAAGTACACGCCATACTGGTTGAGACAAAATGGCCTTCAACTAAAACGTACCAGATCACGCGCCTTTCTACTCGATCCTACGGTACCGAGACAAGGCTTATGTATAGGTGGGCGCCATCAGCGCAGTGATTTCCCCCCAAATTTGGGGATAACTGTTGATAGAGAAGTATGAGATATTTAATAAGTATTTTCAGTACTTTTAGCCTAAACCTGTATCATCCAGAGTCCAGAAGACAGTAAAGAACGCGCGATAATTATTATTGCATTCCCCGTGAATTCTGTTATGCAAAATCAAGTGGTAAGTGTGTAAATATATTTAAATTGCCATGGTTCAGCTTGAGCATGGACGGAGGCGATAATAATACCCACGAAGCCTGTAAATAGCGCATTGCTCAACAGTTCGGGATGTTCGCCATCGCGTGCAGTTGTTTACATAAAGCGAAAGTAGCCATCTCAGATCAGGTGACGTAATGCACGAGCCTCGCTTTTAACGTCGCCGTTGTAAAAAAATATGGCGCCCAAGTCTGTTCGAGTTGTAATCTCAACGGAGGTATTAGGTACATCTCTATTTTAATCGCAACTAAAAGCCTTCCCAAGCTGTCCATCAAGCGTTGTAAACGTTAGTCACCAATGTCTAACGAGCCACAGGTCGTATAAACCTAGTCTGGAATTCTCTGTCCTGGGCTTGGATTCAACCTGTACCGGTCAAGTTTGTCAATTACTAGAATAAACCGTAGTCCCCTTGGTTAACCATGCATGTACCGTCCTGACTAGGCACAGGGCAGACCTTATACTGTAAAGCTGCAGTCAAACCAGCTAGAGTTTACAGTCAGTTCACCTTGGGTGTGGGAGGTTGTCGATAAAACCAAAGCCAGCCGGGACACTGCTATAACGGGACATCCAGTTTCAGTGTAACCAGGGTTCGATTTCATGAAGCATACTTAGTGTTAAGTAGCCCTTAACTATGTGCATTTCATATCTCTACAACATAGGTTGTCATGGTAGTTAAGGGCAAACTCGGCTAAGTAAGCTTCACGAAACAGACCCCAGGCCCGGGATGACGGAGGGAACTTAGACTTAAAAACAAATTTCAAATCAACGTAAAATCTGGGTAAGTTATTGATCAACAAATTTCCGCTAAAATAATGGAAAGGAGCACACCAAATTAATTGATTAAAATTGTGACTTCAGTCTAAGGTAGGTTCGTGATCACAAGACCAGGATATAGTCCACACCAGGACTAACCCACCTCGGTGGGGATAATTTCACTAAAAATAACAGCTAGCTCGAAACCGTCCTTACAGTGTGGTATGTAAGCCTACTAAACCATCCGAAATGTACATATAGCAATGCCAGCACTGGAAACTCAACTTTGAACAGTAATCCAGTCGTTTAAACTTTTAACTGAATCGAAAAAGCGTAACCAACATACGTCAAGTTTTGAATTCGAACTTCGGCCAAATCCCGGCAATGTATACTTACCTTAATCCGTTCACTTCCTGAAAGGGTGTTAATTGTTTACTTCCTCCTCTCTGTTCTATTTAGACAAGTGAAGTCGAATTACGTAGACTAAATCAACTGCTCTGCAGAGTACACTTTTCTGTCTAGTTTCAGATATCCACTGTGATGGAAAATGTGCCCCATTTTAAACAGCCGCGGATAATTCATAATGTCATCTCTTTTAGTGCCTCGTGAAAATGGTGCTGGGTAATTCATAATGTCATCTCTTTTAGTGCCTCGTGAAAATGGTGCTGGGTAATTCATAATGTCACCTGTCTTACTGCCTTAACAAAATCAACAGGTCTTATTCTCAAAGTCACCTATTTTTAATTCCCACGGAAAACAGCGGCGGCTAATAATGTCATATACATTATATGCCCATATAGTAACAGTTTGCTTGGTTCCTTGAGGTTTCAGGGGGATCAGACTCAACATTACTTATACATGGGCTACACATGTATCCCGACAATCTCGCCTTGTATCAATGAGAACGTATTTATACCTTTGTATCACAGGAAGGTCATGCCGGTGATACCGGGCCGTGTACTAAGGTTGACCTTTCTTAAGTCGTATAGGAATGGGTTGAGTCGGAATACCACAGCTCACGAGACGGACGAATATATTACAGTTTTTCCTATTGTACACACAATCAATCGACATCTCACGCCTTTCTAAAATTTCAACTCCTCCATATTAACTGCACTGAAGTGAAGAACAGAGACTAGACAAAAAAATCCGTATTTCTTAAACAAAATAATGTCATTATGTGTTATGGGAAACCGAATATCAGCAAACTGCCGCCTTATAAGTCAGGTACATGAAAAACCATCTGGGCACCTAAATCCACCAATCGGCGAGAGCTGAATTCGAGAATATACTATAGAGTTGAAACTGGAGGAAAACAGAACATCAAAATGATATATACAATTAAGTGTCTTTCATACAATATTTCCTATAAATTATTAGTTTAGATACATCATCTAGGCGAAGAGAGTAAACTCAAGTCTGGACATCCAAAACACAACCTTGCATTGTGATGTGAGAAAATCAGTATATATTTTGGTGATAAATTGACACGCGCACAAATAGACAACAGGACAGACAACTCGCTAACAGTAATTCGAATAGCTTGATGTGGAGTGACCCAGGGAACCATCAGGTGCGGACTATGAAGACAGACTCCGGGAACCAGTTATATAAGCTTGTCAGAAACTGGCTTGGCAAATAACCACTTATCAGGTAGGACATTTTTACTACAGCTAAGTTTATATTAGTTTCTTAAAGCAATACACTTGTAAATTTATTCTCAATTTTTCTTTAAACTTTTCATTTAGACAGCTTATATAACCGGTAACTGTTCAGAATGAAAGACTTACAGTTTGAGTAAATTCAGAGTAATAAAATGTGGCGTGGTCAAGTCCGACGGTATTAAGATTGGCTTTATAGTACAGAAGCAGAAATATCTTGAATGTGCTGATGGGTCGTCATGTGGAGGTCATATATATTGGTTAAGACAAAACGGGTATTTAGTGATTGTATATGTATAGGTACATTTGGTAATAGTTCCAGACATATGGGAGCTCTTGTTATTTTTCATTCTGAACAATTCGTGTCTTACCGGACCTACCCGGAACCATACAGGAGGGTTGTACCCTCATCCCGGAGTACAAACCCGCTGTAAGTGACATGGTAGGTCTGGTAAGAGACCTCCCGGATCAGGCCTCTGGCTGGTCCCAGACGCTGGACCTGGAGATTGATGCCCTCGCCGGGGACCAACACAACCGCAAACCTGAGGGCTTCTGTGGTAACCCCAACGAACTCTGGGGTGCCGTCCTGCCCCACTTTTGCGGTCCAGTTTTGGGCACTTTTGGGGAAGTTGATAATTTCCAGGTATGTACTTATAACACGCTTGATTGCCTCAAATGTTGTGGTTAAAGGTCCAAGAAGGATCTTCCTGTATGTGTCTGTCCCTTTTGGTTTCCCCTGCAAGAAAGAGTATTTCAGATTGTATGATGCTAGATTCCAAACAAAAAAATTCCAAATAATTAATAGCAGCTGAAATATCCATTTTGTGTTAGAATTAGAGAATTAGAGATACATACTGTAATAAAAGTTAATGTGCGTTTCATGACAAATTTTAAGTTTGATATTCATTTTTACATGTTTTAAATATTGTTGCCGTACTCTTCGCAAACGAAGCTGAATAATGTTTTTTTTTATATAAAACTTACATGTGTGACGAAAATTTCCCCATCCAGTGTGGGACCCACTCTCACAAGAGATCTGCATCTGTTTCCGAAGGCGACGTCATCCAGGGGTAAGTCTGATAAATGATTATCAACACGTTTTATTGTAACAAACCAAATGAGTTATCATTGGAACACCGTTTCGCTTAGTTCTATACCATAAGGAAACGGCAAGCAAATTAACATATGAAGATTATGATCTTATTTATTTACTTATTTATTTATTTGACAGTATTTTAACTTCATACTCTTGACTTACAAGATGGCCGTGTGTTTTATGCATGCGTGGAGGAGACAGAAGTCCCCGGGGTAAACCACTGACTTTGGCTTGCAAGTTGCTGACCAACTTTCCCAGGTGTGATGGTACATACTTGCATAAGAAACTGGTCGAACACTGCGCAAACTCCCAAACAAGCCTCGTTGACAAATTATTGTCAAAAAGGCACCACAAACATTGAGAGGAGGGGAAAGTTTTGCCGTATATTGTAATAATCTAAGCAAGATGATTAGGGATGATTATCATAATAACCAATGCTGATCATGCGTTATACTTTTCTAAACTAAAGGGTTACGCTGAGGAAAGCAGATGGAATAAACACTTACTTCCAATGGGGCGAGGCGCTGTGGCAAGTAGGGCCGGCCGGGTGCGATTCCCTACAACAGACAAGTAGACATAAGGATGTTTAGAAACAGAATTACCTTGAGTTATTATTTGGGTAGTTGTAAATGATAAGTTAACAATCTTTGTCTATTACATGAGTAATATCACAGGAAATAAGCCGGGTGTGCACAATTCTACATCGAGGCTATATGGACAGTTATGTGATATTAAACTGTGTGACGCATCTAAAGATCGACGGCGTATTTACATAATACTCTCTCACCCGTAAACATGAAACTCACCTTTATGTCGCAGTGTTCTTCTTTTACAACGCGTTTTTGGCCTTAAGACATGGTGTTTCTTTGATGGCAAGAAATATTATATTAACGTTTTACGAATTTTAAACATATGGCATGTTTAATGGACAAATATTCAAAAGGGATTACTTTTACTGTGAGCATGTGGCCTGTATTCAGTAGCAAGGGTACATGTTTTAATCTTTTCACACAAATAAACCAAAGCATAATATAACTGTAAGGTGCTTACTCGTGGATTTTCCCCAAATGAAGAACACATGTAAAACCAATAATATGGTCATAGCCATCGTCAAGGTTTCACTGGAATCTGTGAAGAAAAGAAAAACGAGGTCAGAAAAACAGTATTCATTTTATAATCATGAAAATGTTAATAATGGTTTCGCCTATATTTCCTACAAAAACGTGCGATTTCTTCTTTTACAATCGGAACAGAGACATTCATCGCTGCTTGGTGGATGTATCAAGCTTTAAAAAATAAAACCATGTTTCCATCTTGTGAAAACCGTAGCGGATTTTATTTAAGACACTGGACAGAGCCCGGAGGAAACCCACAAGCATCCGCAGGTTACGGTAGCTTTTGTATTCGTCTAAGGTTGTAAGACTCCCATTCACATAGGCCAATCCTCTCCATACACCCAGTGCCTTGTGTAAACTAGTGTGCTTCACATCGGTGAGAAACTGCTGACTTTTTATACAGAGAAGCGTTAATTTGTAACTGATCATTTACCTTGTAGCTCTTGGTTTATCCAGATACAAAGTAGAGGTTTCCACCAAGGCGGCTCTGGGAGAGGGTGTCCAACCAATTGCCGTACCTTCCTCACGAACCTTTTGAGCGTTGTCGGCTCTCTGCATCTGCGGCAAACAAACTGGCCGTATATATAACACTAAATATACGCGTGTTCATGTTAGCAAATGATTATGTATATAGGAGAGGAAAACGAACAGAGCTGACAAACCCGCCCCTGGACAAGGAACTGTCATTGGCATGGAGGGAAGGCCTATATTCACCAAAGGTTTTGATTTACAGCAGACACCCTATGCTTGGATAATATAAGAGGCCCAAACAGTATACTTACTCTTCTTTTAGGCTGTTAAAAGACACAAGCTGCACTTTGTGTAAACACAAAACTAGTACTGTGGCTACTAGGAGTGATGTCACCTTCATCTTTACTGAACGAAAGCAACACACAACGTTGTCTATGTACCGAATCCTTGTCAACGACTATGACGTCACCCAGTTTTGTACTCGTGATTCTAGACCTTTACTTAACTTAACGAAACTGTGACGTCACTGCTTGTTGTTGACTTTTTGTCGAAGGCATTGTGTTGTTTACGTAACGTTTGTTACGTCAGTAAACCTAAAGACAAACGCGCATATACCATAAACTTCTATGATGCGCTCAAAACATATAGGCCTACAGAGTAGGCCTAGAGCAAACACAAATTTGACAATATACTGTTATTGGTGTAGATTAGATTCCTTTTATCTTCGATTTTCCCTTTCTAATTATGCATTCTACCCCGCTGTAAGTTGCGGGCCGTGTGCAAATATACTTATCAAATAGAGATGATCTTTCAAACAACATCGAGGGTGTCACGCAACACTCCGGCCAGTGCGTTTACCTCCCCAAGTAATATTATTTCATGCTGTTTATGTGTACAAAAAAAAGAATCTGAGTTTGTTTACTTCGAGAGATTTGCTTTGTAATTTATATAAATATAAACTAACGGAATTCCCTTCAGTGATAAAAGTATCATAGTAGTTTATAGATATCGCTTTTGGTTTTGCATGTTTTATATTTTACACCCAGACGCCATAACTTGGAAAAATAAACATTTGTTACAAGACGTTCCAGTCTGAGCTTAGCGGCACGAGGTCAACATCGAGGGTGTCACGCAACACTCCGGATCAACAACTATACAATAATAATAATTATTATAATAATAATTATAATTGTACTCCGGATCAACAATATAGATCAACAACCTCAACAACAACCCCTAGTTTACATGTACAGTAAACTTACATTTCTACGTCACGCGACAAAAAGACACGACGTCATACATACGCACCTTTGACGTATATAGGACAACTGCTATGGCTTGAGTTTGACGGTGATTGGTCTGAAATGCATGTTCACTGTGGATGGAGTAAAACAGAAGGACAGCATGAAATATGCAGTTTTCGCCACATGTCTTCATTTTTGGGTAAAATACACGTTAACACGTTCATCTTGGTGTTTGTTGTGTAACCCAATACCGCTGAATCTTGTTTCGTACCTCGTCAAATCCCTCCGTTCAGTGATATCGGGTTACACAACAAACGCTGCTACGGCGGTGTTAAACCCTATAGCCAACCTCAAAAACCACACCTAGAATAATGTTACGGATTGTCCAGCAGATCTTAAAACATCCTATCCAAAGTTCTTTATAAGGAAAGCTACCAAGCTACGTTCATCCTTCCACGTCGAGGAGATCATATTCGCTTGTCCTGTACTGGCACACTGAAGAAATTTATCTGTTAAATTTAACAGAAAGTCTGTTATCTCAGTGAAGCCAGGATATATTCTGTTATTACAGAATACTATTCTGTTAATTATAACACACATGCTGTATAATTCAACATAACCATTCTATTAGACTAACAGGAGATTATGTTGCATATGACAAAATATTGTGTTCACAGAATAAGTTCTAGCATTACTCAGACAACAAACTTTCTGTTAGATTTAACAGGTTAATTTTTTGAGTGTGCATAAATTAGAGTCAAACAGGAAGTATCCTTTACACTGAAATTTCGATTGTTTTTCGCCTCCAGACGTAAAGCTATCGGAAATATTTTAATTAAAATTTCACTTAGTGTTGCTACAAATCAGTTTATGTACTAAATTTTGCTCTATAATGGCATTATGGGTTAGAGTGTAATTTGATAATTTGCAAATGCGCTAACTTCACGTAGGTCATAACCAGGGATCTTCCTCTGAAGTAATGGTCACATGGCCAGAAAACCATAACTGAACTGACCGTACAAGCGTGGTTAACAGTATGTATTGTCGACGTCATGTTATGCCCCCGCCCACTACCTACCCGCCAAAAAAAAACATAAAAAACAAGATAAATAAAGAAATAAACAAAAAAATTTTTGAAAATTTAAAATGCAATGCTCGCTTTACTTTTGTGAAATTTAACAGAATGGACATTTTCTTTTCTACCTGTTCAAGCAGATCAACGGACTGTACTTTTTTTGTTTGATGAAATGTTTTCATGTCAGTGAAAACGAGCAGGATACTGACATTTGTAATTCGAATTGTCGAACAAGGTAACTCAGCACTGAACAATCCAGAGAGAAATTCAGGTCTATTTCTGAAAAAACGCCGTAAAACAATTTCCTTCACTTGTAATGCCGTAGACCCAGGCTCATTTGGGTTGAAATGCAGAGTCATTCCAAACGGACCTAACAACAAATCTCCGACTGGTTCGGACGTGCATTTAAAGGTTTTATTTTCCCTGATTTCAAGCCACAATGCGATAAAGTAAATAATTAACATAAGCAACTTTCCATAAGAAGTTACATGCACAAGTTCTGTAAAATCATTAAGAAGAAACTAAAAATGTTATCAGTTTCAATTTACTATTTATACGAATAAAAATCAAAACCTAATATAACTACTCTGAAAGGCCTCGTAAACAATCTCCCTCACTCATATGCCGTATATATAGACCCACGTGATCGGCCTATTCGGTTTGACGGGTCATTCCATATGGACCTAACAACAAAGCTTCGACTGGTTCGGACGTCCGTTCAAAGTTTTTATTTTTCTGTTTTAAAACCAAAAGGCGATACAGCAACTAATTACTATAAGCAATTGTTCTGTACGAAGCTACATGAACATAATTCCTCTGGAATCATAAGGAACATTGGAATAACATGCGGTATAATGAATTATGTTAGCTACACAGTACACCTATAAACTTAACTGTCTAACAAGTGAATATATTCTTCAGTTTGTTTGGAAATGTTGTCTGTGACTCACATGGCCGGCCTCGGTTAAAGATTTTGCAATTCCTCTGTTCTTGCTGTTCATGGGATCTTCGTGGTGATCATTAACCGTCGACGACGCTTGTGTGAACGTCTACGCAGTCTAATGTACGTTAAATACGTAGATAATAATATTCGATCGCTAACTTAATTGTCGAAGGTCGGTGGTGTTCCCTGGCACTGACCACCATACTATATATAAGTGAAAAATTCTTGTATATGCATGGCCTTAAACAACAATCAAATAAACAGATATATCTCGATTAAATATTCTTGAGTATGGCGTAAAACAGCAAACAAATAACCAAATAAATTTCAATTAAATAAATTAATTAAATAAATAACAGAACACTGTGTACTGGGTGAGGATGGTTATAATGTGTCAAAACGAAAGCGATGAGGACATTCAGTAGAAGGTTTATAAGAAGTATTTACTGCAGCCTATACAATCCACCAGTCCGCACGCCGCTGAAGCATGCAGACGAACAGTGAAACTATATAAAACTATTACAGTTCATCTTTTTCCAGATTTAAAGTGCTACTTTTATGTTTTACTTTCTGCCCTGGTTTATCCCTTTGCACCTCCGCCTCCTCGTCCGCGAGAATCTCTTCCTCTTCGTCGTTCTCATTTACGAGAACATAAACTTCGTTCTCATCCGGGGACTCTGGCTTCTTGCTTGTCTTTTCAACCTCCTCTGTATACAGGGAAGTAAAGGTTGACTTATAATACAACACCATGCGACTTACAATGCTCAATTCTTATACAAAGCAGTTGACATTAGATTACAGATCAATCTATCCGTAGCTCAATTCCAAACATTTTCTTTGACTGATAACATATCGTCTCAGGAATTAAGAAATTATACGTCATCCAGAGTGAGTCTCTCAAAGCCTCTACGCATAAACTGCATTTAATTGGGCTTGACTTCAGCAATGATATGCCCAACCAAGGAAGACATTCCTTACTAACTTCTTTTCAACCAATGTGTCACTATATCTTATCAGCTACTGCCGCTCTTTTACTTCTCGTATAATAATAGATGGATTTAATGTAATGCACCAATGCGTCGTACAGGCCAAGGGTACAGATTTGATGCTGATTGGCTGATTGGCATTGGCTGATTGGCATTGCAAGCAGACGCATGATAGATAATTAGGTTGAAGCGTACACCTTTTTTGTAGACATGAACTAATATCTACATTTTCGGGCATTGCAAATTATTCAGCTAAGCAAAATCTGTATGCCAAGTGCTACAGCCAATCATGGTGTACTAGAACTAGTTGCCTTTACACGCATGCTTACTTTTCTCTCGGTGTGCTTGTAGTTTAGCTTTGGCATCCTCTCTAGATGTGTAATGTTCTGTAGTTTCTTTCTCCTTCTTCCCTGCAGCTGACGTTTCGCCTTGGCCTACACCTAGCTGCTGTTTGGCGTCTATAAAGGGGGAAAATCGTAATCGTAAGCCATGACCTTCATACAAGACGCATCAAAAACCGGGTCAAAGAGGCCTTGCAAGTGACATACATATATAGCTAATCCGATCAAAAGGTGATGTATCGATGCCTGCATGGTCTTCGTTTAAGTCCAACCTGAATGCATGGGCTTAATATGGCAACGCACATCAACCAAATACCAATGATACTGGATTTATCAGGAGCAAAAATTCGATTTTTAAAAACATTTTGAAATACAGTCGCGCTACTTGTCCGCACTTCGTGTGTTGGCTTATCCTTTCCTTTACATTACAACAGCGGCCTCCGTGGACGAGTGGTTAGCTTTCTACTGCACTACAATGTCTTATGAGTCTCTCATCATGGGATTGTTGTGAGTTTATGTTGGCATCCTCTCCAGAGGTACGAGCAAAGGCCTACCGGTAACCCCACCAAATAAATAGAACATATCTGATGACATGTATGAAATGGACCAAATTCCAACTTACACAAGTATATACATAAATCCCATATGTTAGAAATACTGGAGAAAAGAATGCAGCAATACTATACTATTTCTTTTAGCCAGCAGCCTACATGTATATCCAGCAGTCAGTAAAATCAGCCATACTCGCTACCAAATTTGCCTTTAGTGAGTGACAACGTAACAACATTCGTTCTACACGTGAATGTGTTTGACGTTCATATTCTTGCAAGGAAAATAAAGTCAGAACACTTTTTCTAATTCATAATGTTTCGACGGCAAAAACCCATTGCCTCATGCAGGAGACGCCAGAATAATTCAACAACCAGGGGCATGCGGGATATTGGGCTGAGTTCAACATGTTTTGAAGGCGGGCGACACCAGTGACCTAAACTGCTATGGACTTTACTGTAACCCCTGTTTCTGACACTGCCATGTTTGAAATTGTTTACACCTATTTAATATAACATAACTTTAATAAATGAATATTACTTTATCTCTTGTAGTATATGATCTCACGGCGGTATGGTTTCAGAGATCTATTCACAAAGACAGTTAGGTAATTAAAACGAGGTAGTCTATTCACAAAGACAGTAGGTTCTTATTCCGTGGAGTTCTTTCTAACAAGGAGGTGGTATGGTCTATTCTACCTCCCTGGTTCTAAGAGCTTGTTGGCGCAGCCATTGTAAAACAAATTACTCTCTACACTCACTCGTTTTTTAATAATTATGACGTCACCAGAGGCAATAAGTTCTCGGTGTCGAAACTAAGCTTATCACTGTGTAGTTTAACATTACGAATTAGAAAAAGTATTCTAACTGCATTCTCTGTGTAGTAATACGGACGTCCAACATACCAATATGTAGGGCTTGCATGGATTATTACATGTCATTGACTAAAGGCAATTTTGCTAGCGAGTATGACTGATTTTACAGATAGCTGAAAATAGGCGACTGGCTAAAAGAAACAGACTATCGAACTTTTTTGTTTCTTCCATTTTGTCCGGGGGAAAAAACTATCATTGCATTGAAATTCACACCGAATATTCAAGTTATCACCTATACACACACCTATATTCGCCATCTTGGATTTGATGTCAGGCATTGTGCCTGTTCGTACAAACTGATCAATACTCTGTACAAGAACACCCTCTAATTGTTCTACGTACTCGGTGATGAAAGCTTGGGTAAGCGGATCCAGTCCCTTCTGTTAAAACAACATAAACGGATGACAAAAACCAGAATTGAATTTGCCAAGGAGAAATTTTCATATTTAATGCGAAGTCCGCGTTGAAAATAGGAGTATTAATCTCCATTTTATGTATTTAAATCTGCTTATAGAGGAATGACTGACTGATTTTGTAAGACCATTCTGAAGTCCTTTTCACTGGAACGATAGAGGTCATTTATATGAGAGGAGGAGACTGGAAACCTATAAAGGAAGGAATCTATATATGGGTGCGTGTGTGCGTGTACATGTACGGGTGGGTGCATGTATATGTGTAAGTAAGGGTATACCTTTCGATTTTCTCCGCATCCTGTCGTCTGATGAGCTTCCTATCTGTGGACCCATGCAAGTGCCGTGTCGAGTATTGGAGACTAGGTCATGATAACGCCATGGACGAGTACCGCACTAGCTGATATATAAGTAAGAAGTATGTAGATAACAGGATCACCAGCTTGCTCATTCATTTGCAAACGTACCTGAGACTTGGCCTGTACGTCTGCCTGTTGATCAGCGATGATGTCCCCATAATCAGCCAGTCGGTCAGTCAGCAAACCTCTTAACCTCTGCACAGTCTGCATGACGAAGAAGCTCAGACTGACAGAACTGCCCATATGAATGTGAAATAAATAATACTGCCATACAATGGCCTTTGGGGCCGGAACCACGAGAGAATTTTTACGACATACTGTATGTGGCCTTAATAATATTTGTAAAGTGTTCCTAATTTTAAGCGTTTAAATCAATCCTCGAACCTTGACTGAAGTCCAAACGCGCTTTGTAGAATCGGTTCTTAATTTGTCTAGTCGTCATGTATACCAGGTATTATGATCAAAATATGCATGCTAGAATAACTGAAATTGCTCTGACTTATTTTTTAGACAGAAGACAACAAAGTATACCTTGTTCTCACCCTTCAAAGTGCTCAGATTTATGCCGATACCCAGTCTTCGGAAAACTAACAAAGGTTAACAAAGGTATATATATATATATATATATATATATATATATATATACCGAAAGTGTCTTTCGTTAAATGTTTCCTATATTAGCTTTTTATACGTACGATTTGTGAAAGATTCTCCACGTCCTGTAGGGAAAATTCCCCATCTGTGTCCACATCCAGGGACTGAAACAACTTCAACAACAGAGTGCACACACACTTGTACTATAACAAATCCATTCTTTTTTTGTTGCTGTTTTTTGTACATGCACATATCCTGGGTATGAGTTTTATTGAGTTGTCAAACTTAGTCCAAAATTTTACATTGTCAGCTAAAAGGGTGCAAAGACACAAAACCTGCTACTTCCATAAAAATTACGACAGTGCATGTTGTCATTCCTATAATAATTTTATGAAAAGTATCATGGAACTAAAATTTCTTCATTAATTTTCCGTTCATCCGTACCCAGGAAGTAATTCAATGTGTACAATTTTGCTATGTGAAACTCGCGATGTAAACAAGGCGTGCATCATAGGTACCCAGTTTGGTACACATTTAAAGTATAACGTCCGAAAAGTACACAAATATGTTTATGCAAGGTAAACATTATAATGTATGTGTCCAAATGTGTAACAATTTACAGTTACAGTCTTGTGTATGTTTTCTATTTACACAGTTGCTTTAAGAAAGTAATATGGCACAATACTTGTAGATTTAATGTGTGTAGCTATACTCTCACTACCGCATTCTATAATGATCTTCGGACGATGATGTAGTCGATCGTCGGTGGGCCTCAAATGAACAGGCCACATGCCTCCCATGGGCCTCTCTGGCCCCAGTAAGCAAGCACAATGCTGTAGTTTGCCCAGCATGATATTTCTGGAGCTCGGCGGATTTCCTGGAATCTATTGTCAGGTAGGCTTGTTTATACTTGTCATGTGTTTGTACCTCCTGTGTGATGTCATCAAACTCTTCCGTCCATTCCGTCATATTGGCCAACAGAGAACGATCCTGTCACATAGTTTGAACCAGAAACATACATTACTCAGAAAAATCAACCATTTATGGGCAATAAGAAAAATCTTTTCTTTATCTTTTTTTTCTTGTTAATTTAAATATTTTTAAAAAATACACATTAAGCGAAAATGACGTACATCTTGTAATATCGTTGAGTTATCACAAGTATTTTATATTTGAATATATAATTAATTGTTTGAGCTTAAACCAACTAGTGCGTATAAGACATTTAATTTTGACATGTTTATACATATATAATGCTTTATCGTTGGGGGTTATTTCGTACATTAACCATAGGATAATGAGATACATTTTCCCGCGCAATGACGGCTCAGGTTCAAGCTGTGTTGACCATTCTTCTCTTCCATTGCATAGGTAATACGCTAACAGTTTACCCACAAAAACGTCATCGCAACAACAGGAATGAACAATATACTTGAGGCCGATTGCACATAACATTTTCTGACTAAAGTCAAAATTTAAAAGACTGTGTACGATGCTTAGTTTTTGTTGAAATTTGGATACATCTGTCTTAAGACAACATTGATGAGGAGAGAAAATTTTAATTTCTAAAGCCCCAAAACAAGCTTTGAGATCTTATTTCAAATTTTCACTTAAGTCAGAAATGGCTTCGCGGAATCGGTCCTTGGTCCAGAAATCACCCCGATGGTTTTGTGACGAATGTCATGAATGATATGTTGCTTTCATATAGCAGTGCAGGTGGTTGTTTCCTGATGCTCGCACAAAGGAATTACAATAGAAAAACAAATTAAACAAATTAATTATTCTCCTTTTGGAGTGAAAGTTACCTTCTTCAAGATGTCCCGGAAAGTCTCATATGGCAGCTTGACTTTGTTCAACACGTACGTAATGAAATGATGTCTGTTTACATCAAAATGAAGAAAAAAATCAAGTTTCATTGCATTAATTGAACAGTATATATGCATTTATGTCTTTCGCCGTTTGCTTCGATAAATATTTTATGAGGAGGATTTAGGGTCTATGTATACTACAACATATGTCACCTGTTCTTTTTAAGCCTTATACTCAAACGTGAACATAAAACTGCTGACGGCATCTTGCTTTTAAACATCAGCCTTCTGCAGTTAAAGTGTATGAGTGGCTAACAGATATTACCTCAGTGAGATTGTATAAGACTTCCTGCGACTCACAGAATAAAGTCTTGGTCGGTAGTGTAAGGCAAAAGCTGATCCTGAAAGTGGTAGTGTCCTAACGTCTGATTGGCTGAAAATCCACGACAGTCTTTCTCCGACACGGACTTATCATGGCGATGAAATGTCACGTCTACCGATATTGTTCTTCCGTACGAGTTGACTTGCTGAAACCTATATAACGGTTACAGAAACAGTTAATAATACATGTATACAAAGCCAAAAATATACTGGATATTAAATGTGCATGTACAGTATTTATATGTACACATAAATAGAAGTATTTATGTGTATGCAAGTGATACGAGGACATTGAGAACCTGCTTGTGTTCACTTGCCCTTTAACGTTACAACCTCCATGGTTTCCATGGCGACGTAAATTGGCGTCGTAGTAAAATTCTAAACGTTATGAATACATGTGCCAACGTACATAGAGACGAACGTGAGAGAACTTCGAACAAAGCTTCGATAAAGCTACGAACGCTTGTACACTAGCTACAACGTGTATAGTAACGCTACGAACGCTAAAAATAAGCCTGTATATACTCGCGTATAATTGTACTTACCACTGAGCAGGTAAGTAGATGCAATCTCCAGGACTAACTGAACTGCGGACAAACCCCACGTTCCGTAATCCTGGAAACCGTGTCAGATTCACGCGTTTGACGTCAATGGTACTGACATCGTCTGGCATCTAAAATGACAGGATTTTTTATTTGGTCTGTTTTTTTTTTTTCAAGATTTGCTGGATTAACTATGATGTATGAGCAGTCACTTTACAGCATTAACTCGGACAAAGATTCAAACTGAGCGAGTGACTAAATCTGCAGTCAATGGGGACAAGTCGCAATATTTATGCCCAACAGATGGCGCTTTCAGGATGAAGTTTATTAAGATCTCATGCACGTATCTGATTAAAACGTGTTGTGAGATGTGATGGACTGCAGAACAATGACATAAAGGTCTACATTCTTTGTTGGACGATAATTTATATGCATTTAATGGCATCTCGATATACAAGATGTTACACATACATATAGCCGGCGACTCCGTAGCTCAGTTGGTTAGCGCGCTAGCACAGGGTAATGACCCAGGTGTCTCTCACCAATGCGGTCGCTGTGAGTTCAAGTCCAGCTCATGCTGGCTTCCTCTCCGGCCGTAATTGGGAAGGTCTGTCAGCAATCTGTGGATGGTCGTGGGTTTCCCCCGGACTCTGCCCGGTTTCCTCCCACCATAATGCTGGCCGCCGTCGTATAAATGAAATATTATTGAGTACGGCGTAAAACACCAATCAAATAAATAAATAAATACATACAGCCTGGGCGGGTCTCTCCATCTACTCCAAAATTAAGAATGTGATATACATTGCTTATGTACTAACAAGGATAACCCCACAAGAACCCGCGCATATACGGCGACAACCGGGAAAGGAAACAAGTCTAACAAGACTTGTTCACCATGATATTTTGTATAATTATACATATATATAGCCTGGATATGTTAGCAACGTATTTTTGTATACTTCTTCTAGTCCCACCTTTTGCGAGAATTGGGCTGGATCAACCAGGGTGACCTCTACAGTGCCAGACATGACGCATTTCATACCGTCTTTGACCCGTTGCACAACTTGCTGAAAGCTGTCTCTCCCAGAGTACCATAGAAGCTACAACACACGGAAACTTTGTGTTATAAACATATACAACCTTTAGCGTACATAACATGACGGCCATTATCTGTGGTAATGTTGTGTTAATAGATACATGGATAAACATTAAGCGGAATCGTACCAATTAAACAAAGTGCATACACATTAAACACATTTCTACTTCTCCATATTACAAACAGGCTACTTTCACCATTATATGTGATGCAAATGTGAGAAGATGCCCAAAGTCATTTATAATTTATACTGAGTGCCTGGCAAAAAACCACCAATCAGGAGCAAGTTACTGACAAACATTCAAATACGTGACCTACGGATATGCACACCATATTGGTGGAAGCGCAAATGGCAATAGGAGTGTCGTGGACCGCTTGTTGTCACCAAGGCAACACGAACAGTGAGAGCGGGGAAATCCACAAATCCCATGTACAAAGTAGGTTATTACAATGACAGGTATTGTGGCTATTTTATACGAAATCGCTCGAAGTAAGCAAATTGTTACTTTTGTCATTCAAAAAGAACATCTAATCCAATAACAGATAACATGTCTTATTCCGGTAAATATTTTGTTTATCTGTATTTGCACTTTAAAACGCTTATTTTTGACCGGCCGTACAAAGATAAGCACAATAATACCCTCGCCCCGTCCCAAAGGTCTCTTCCACGTTAATCTATACTCACGTTTTGAGACATCTGCTTCATGACAACGTTACATATCATACAGTCTGGCAAGTACATGTCGTCCCTGCAACCACAAATGCTTAAATATGATGTTAAATGTTAAATATACTGGAAAATTTTTGAAACGCAGTGATCAGCGCAAATTCATACTATTTTCTATTTTTTAACAAATATCTACATGTACATCATTTGTGCAGTTGCATGCGTGTTACCGTTCAAAATCGGTAACAAAGCTCGTAAAATTTATAAAGCGGGTTGCTCACAAGTTTTTCATACGTTAGAATCAATTTAACACCAGGAATGCGTACATGTACGAGTCTGATAGTCACTGAAAAACATTATAGCGAACATAGCCTCTAAAACGGGCTACCTCAATGGTGTTTATAAGCCCATGACGAAATGAATACTCTTAGAAACCAGAAAAAGACAGCACTGACACATGGTTCACTGACAGTGTAATTCCTTGCTTTGTTTCTTTCTTCAACCCTAGTTGTTTGTTCATTTAAATATGGCCTCTAGTCGCTGTCGTATAAATAGATCGCCATCCAGCAATGGAATTCTGTGTGGGATATGGTAAACTGAGCTGACATACACGTTTTAGGTCCATCGTTCCTCGGGTTTATGGTGTGGGTTGTTCACTCATTGTGCAATGGGTGTTCATCCGAGCATTCGGTCATTAATGCACATTATATTGTTAAAGGGGGAAGAGGTAGATTTTTTCATGCATTTTTGTCACCCTGTAGAGCTTACAACTGTCATGGTGGTCGCCGTGTTCGTCTTTTGATTTGGCTAACAGATTTGTCATATCTCTTTTGTGCAGATTTATGTATGTGTGGGACCACTGCCGCTTAAATGACCAATCTGGAGATCAAAAATAAAGAATGGCTTATTCATGAATTCCTTTACATAGCCACATGATCCAAATCGGAATTGAACACCTTACAATCAAGAAAGTAAAACTTAGCAAAACGAAAAACGAGCGACGTTTCAGTACAGGTGCTAATACCGTTAGCAAGCAGACGGTTATTGCGTGATAACGGTATTGGTACCTAAACTGAAACGCCACTCACTGAACAAATAGAAGTGGTGATCCGCATATTCGTTTTATTATCAAATTAAACTTCTAAGTGCCATTGAAAGAAGTCATTTGTCAAACTTACCACATGAATAGCGGCACTTCGGTATTTATGTGCCAATTCTTTTTAACGTATCTCTGCAGAAAGTTTCGTACTGTGACTTCGCGTTCTGTGGAGGACTCGTCAAGGACGCTAACCCATGATGTAAAAGCTTGTGGTCGCGAAATAAGATGGTCGTCCCTTTGCCAGTGGTCAAATGCCGGGAAATGCCGACTGGATCCTTGGAGGAGAACGGGTTTCCGGGCCAAAATATATTCATTTAAAAACTTAGGTGGTTTTAAGTCGGGTGAAACAGACTCAATATCTTTGACTGTACCACTTGCCCCAAAGAAATCCATATGTCCCGACTCTAAAGTCTCGTCGGCGCCAGACGAGAGCTTATCACGGGCCTGTCCATTGTCCGTCTTGTCGTCTGCCGTTGTCGATCTCTGCTCTTCTGCTGCAGATGTATTACACACTAAAAAACTAACAACAATGATACCTGTTAATAACGATAATCTTGGCACAGGCACGCCTTTGCTTACGTGGCCCATAGCTGGGTGATAAATATGTTCATGAAGCTCCAAGACTAATAGGCCTTCCTAAAACACGGTGGACTTGAGAACTTGACACCTGCATGGTTTCTGTGTATACGCTCATCTGTCTCGGGAGACGTATATAGATAGGCATATAGATAAGCCTGTTCCACTGTACTGATAAATTAGCCTACATTTACAAACATATCATATACATCTGACGGACAAATATGTATATATAATTAATGTAATAATAGCTGCGGTGAATACATTCCCTAGCATCACTCACACAACAGGCTTGCTGTTTACATGTTTCAAATTAGTTTTTTTCCGAGTAAGTCTCCCTAAAAAAACTCCCAGTGTATAAGATTGCAGGTGTTTTTTTTTCCGCGGAAAACTCCATTTAAAATAGTAGGAAGAAATGAATATATATTCCAAGTTATGAATGTTTCATGCCGTTAATTGGTCGTGTTTAATTAGTCGTTTGCATGCTATTCTATATCTCAATTCTACTATCTCGATATTTGTTAGTACACAGGTAGCCCATGTAAGAGCGGCCTCTTTGAAATGACGTGGTTATATAAAATATCCTTGTCCAATAAAAGCTCTGTTTCTGTTATGAATCTGTGGGACTCTGTGTTACGTATATATGTAGACATTGTAGACATTTGTGCTGTACTTTTAAAGTAGATCCTTCATGAGGCACTGATGCGTTTGATAGTTTGATGTCCCCCAAATCAATTCAGATCATTTAAAGCACAGAAAACAGAAAAAAAGGCGGAAGAATTTGGTATAAAATTTGAGAAAGCACACTTGTAATGGGTTGCTGTCAGTGTCGATTTGTTTTCAGGCCAATCCTTTCCAGGGATTTTATGCATGCCGTATAGGCCTACATCACCGGGTCAGGGCTTTGCGGCAGACAGGATGTAGGCAGACGATCCAACTTTATATTGAGTTATTGTTTAAGTGGAGCTGGTTAACGTTTTATTTTATTAAATGCATTTTACTGTTTAATGTGTAGGGAATATTTAATGTGGAAATATGGGCGTTATAGATCTCCTTTAAGAGTGTGTCCAGTTATTTTCGTGTACCTCGCTTTTGCTTTCAAGCTTTCAATCCTAAAGGTCAGATTTTAAAATACCCAATTCTGTTACAAATGGAAGATCCAACACCCGCTTTTCAAAGCACAATTGTTAAAGTCTGGAAAACATCGTTTGCTATGGCCATTTTGGTACCTTTGTGTAGTGGTTTCCATGCATGGTCTGATATATAATTATACAAAATTAGGTAGGCTGCCAATCTCATGTAACCACAAGACGCAGGAATTTGAAAAATACACGTACGAAGACCATAAAAGAAAACATGCAAAACATGCAGTTATGAATATATTGAAGATAAGCATTTTGACACAGAACAAATGTACAGTGTCCCTTGGCTTCTTAATTTAATTTAGTCACCAGAATTCGCTTAAAACGCTTCTTTGGCTACCTGAATGGTCAGATCTTCGCGCAGTTGCATGAGCCCTCGTCTGTTGCATGGACTGAAATCGCCAATTTTTATTCTTTACACAGATCCATTATTGTAGTTTTATGTGCTGAACAGTCTACAGTGCACATCTGTGAGCGAGTGAGTGAGTGAGTGTTTGGGGTTTAAAGTCGTACGTAACAATTCGTCAGTCATATGACGACGAAGGAATCCTTAAAGTGAGTGTGATATGGACGGATTAGGACGGATTTCCACCGCACTTTTACCTAGTGCTCCTTCACTGAGAGACCCCTGCGCAGTATGGATTGACCGAGTCCAACAATTTGCGGTCAAGCCATGGTGCATGTGTAGAGCTAATGTTGTTACGTTGTCACTCACTAAAGGCAAATTTGGTAGCGAGTATGACAGATTTTACTGACTGCTGGATATACATGTAGGCTGCTGGCTAAAACAAATAGTAATAAATATAAATAATATAATATAAATAAATTGCTGCATTCTTTTCTCCAGTATTTCTAACATATGGGATTTATGTATATACTTGTGTAAGTTGGGATTTGGTCCATTTCATACATGTCATCAGGTATGTTCTATTTATTTGGTGGGGTTACCGGTAGGCCTTTGCTCGTACCTCTGGAGAGGATGCCAACATAAACTCACAACAACCGCATGATGAGAGACTCATAAGACATTGTAGTGCAGTAGAAAGCTAACCACTCGTCCACGGAGGCCGCTGTTGTAATGTAAAGGAAAGGACAAGCCAACATACGAAATGCGGACAAGTAGCGCGACTGTATTTCAAAATGTTTTAAAAATCGAATTTTTGCTCCTGATAAATCCAGTATCATTGGTATTTGGTTGATGTGCGTTGCCATATTAAGCCCATGCATTCAGGTTGGACTTAATCGAATACCATGCAGGCATCGATACATCACCTTTTGATCGGATTAGCTATATATGTATGTCACTTGCAAGGCATCTTTCACCCGGTTTTTGATGCGTCTTGTATGAAGGTCATGGCTTACGATTACGATTGTTCCCCTTTATAGACGCCAAACAGCAGCTAGGTATAGGCCAAGGCGAAACGCCAGCTGCAGGGAAGAAGGAGAGAGAAACTACAGAACATTACACATCTAGAGAGGACGCCAAAGCTAAACTACAAGCACACCGAGAGAAAAGTAAGCATGCGTGTAATGGCAACTAGTTCTAGTACACGATGATTGGCTGTAGTACTTGGCATGTAGATTTTGCTTAGCTGAATAATTTGCAATGCCCGAAAATGTAGATATTAGTTCATGTCTACAAAAAAGGTGTACGCTTCAAAATAATTATCTATCATGCATCTGCTTGCAATTTCAATCAGCCAATCAGCTAATCGGCATCGAATCTGCATCCCTGGCCTGTACGACGCATTGGTGCATTACATTAAATCCATCTATTATTATACGAGAAGTAAAAGAGCGGTAATAGCTGATAAGATATAGTGACACACTGGTTGAAAAGAAGTTAGTAAAGAATGTCTTCCTTGGTTGGGCATATCATTGCCGAAGTCAAGCCCAATTAAATGCAGTTATATGCGTAGAGGCTTTGAGAGACTCACTCTTAATTCCTGAGACGATATGTTAACAAAGAAAATGTTTGGAATTGAGCTACTGACAGATTGATCTGTAATCTAATGCCAACTGTTTTGTATAAGAACTGAGCATTGTAAGTCGCATTGTGTTGTATTATAAGTCAACCTTTACTTCCCTGTATACAGAGGAGGTTGAAAAGACAAGCAAGAAGCCAGAGTCCCCGGATGAGAACGAAGTTTATGTTCTCGTAAATGAGAACGACGAAGAGGAAGAGATTCTTGCGGACGAGGAGGCGGAGGTGCAAAGGGATAAACCAGGGCAGAAAGTAAAACATAAAAGTAGCACTTTAAATCTGGAAAAAGATGAACTCTAATAGTTTTATATAGTTTCACTGTTCGTCTGCATGCTTCAGCGGCGTGCGGACTGGCGGATTATATAGGCTGCAGTATATACTTCTTTTAAACCTTCTACTGAATGTCCTCATCGTTTTCGTTTTGACACATTATAACCATCCTAACCCAGTACACAGTGTTCTGTTATTTATTTAATTAATTTATTTAATTGAAATTTATTTGGTTATTTGTTTGCTGTTTTACGCCATACTCAAGAATATTTAATCGAGATATATCTGTTTATTTGATTGTTGTTTAAGGCCGTGCATATACAAGAATTTTTCACTTATATATAGTATGGTGGTCAGGGCCAGGGAACATGTGTCGCCTTTTGGTTTTAAAACAGAAAAATAAAAACTTTGAACGGACGTCCGAACCGGTCGAAGCTTTGTTGTTAGGTCCATATGGAATGACCGTCAAACCGAATAGGCCGATCACGTGGGTCTATATATACGGCACATGAGTGAGGGAGATTGTTTACGAGGCCTTTCAGAGTAGTTATATTAGGTTTTGATTTTTATTCGTATAAATAGTAAATTAAAACTGATAACATTTTTAGTTTCTTCTTAATGGTTCTACAGAACTTGCGCATGTAACTTCTTATGGAAAGTTGCTTATGTTAATTATTTACTTTATCGCATTGTGGCTTGAAATCAGGGAAAATAAAACCTTTAAATGCACATCCGAACCAGTCGGAGATTTGTTGTTATGTCCGTTTGGAATGACTCTGCATTTCAACCCAAATGAGCCTGACACGTGGGTCTACGGCATTACAAGTGAAGGAAATTGTTTTACGGCTTTTTTTTTCAGAAATAGACCTGAATTTCCCTCTGGACTGTTCAGTGCTGAGTTACCTTGTTCGACAATTCGAATTACAAATGTCAGTATCCTGCTCGTTTTCACTGACATGAAAACATTTCATCAAACAAAAAAAGTACAGTCCGTTGATCTGCTTGAACAGGTATTAAAGAAAATGTCCATTCTGTTAAATTTCACAAAAGTAAAGCGAGCATTGCATTTTAAATTTTCAAAAAAAATTTTGTTTATTTCTTTATTTATCTTGTTTTTTATGTTTTTGTTGGCGGGTAGGTAGTGGGCGGGGGCATAACATGACGTCGACAATACATACTGTTAACCACGCTTGTACGGTCAGTTCAGTTATGGTTTTCTGGCCATGTGACCATTACTTCAGAGGAAGATCCCTGGTTATGACCTACGTGAAGTTAGCGCATTTGCAAATTATCAAATTACACTCTAACCCATAATGCCATTATAGAGCAAAATTTAGTACATAAACTGATTTGTAGCAACACCAAGTGAAATTTTAATTAAAATATTTCCGATAGCTTTACGTCTGGAGCCGAAAAACAATCGAAATTTCAGTGTAAAGGATACTTCCTGTTTGACTCTAATTTATGCACACTCAAAAAATTAACCTGTTAAATGTAACAGAAAGTTTGTTGTCTGAGTAATGCTAGAACTTATTCTGTGAACACAATATTTTGTCATATGCAACATAATCTCCTGTTAGTCTAATAGAATGGTTATGTTGAATTATACAGCATGTGTGTTATAATTAACAGAATAGTATGCTGCTATAACAGAATATTTCCTGGCATCACTGAGATAACAGACTTTGTGTTAAATTTAACAGATAAATTTCTTCAGTGTGCCAGTACAGGACAAGCGAATATGGTCTCCTCGACGTGGAAGGATGATCGTAGCTTGGTAGCTTTCCTTATAAAGAACTTCGGATAGGATGTTTTAAGATCTGCTGGACAGTCCGTAACATTTTTCTAGGTGTGGTTGTTAAGGTTGGCTATAGGGTTTAACACCGCCGTAGCAGCGTTTGTTGTGTAACCCGATATCACTGAACGGAGGGATTTGACGAGGTACGAAACAAGATTCAGCGGTATTGGGTTACACAACAAACACCAAGACGAACGCGTTAACGTGCATGATCAGCATTGGTTATTATTATAATCATCCCTAATCATCTTGCTTAGATTATTACAATATACGGCAAAACTTTCCCCTCCTCTCAATGTTTGTGGTGCCTATTTGACAATAATTTGTCAACGAGGCTTGTTTGGGGGTTTGCTCAGTGTTCGACCAGTCTGTTATGCAAGTGTGTACCATCACACCTGGGAAAGTTGGTCAGCAACTTGCAAGCCAAAGTCAGTGGTTTACCCCGGGGACTTCTGTCTCCTCCACGCATGCATAAAACTCACGGCCATCTTGTAAGTCAAGAGTATGAAGTTAAAATACTGTCAAATAAATAAATAAGTAAATAAATAAGATCATAATCTTCATATGTTAATTTGCTTGCCGTTTCCTTATGGTATAGAACTAAGCGAAACGGTGTTCCAATGATAACTCATTTGGTTTGTTACAATAACACGTGTTGATAATCATTTATCAGACTTACCTCTGGATGACGTCGCCTTCGGAAACAGATGCAGATCTCTTGTGAGAGTGGGTCCCACACTGGATGGGGAAATTTTCGTTACACATGTAAGTTTTATGAAAAAAAAAACATTATTCAGCTTCGTTTGCGAAGAGTACGGCAACAATATTTAAAACATGTAAAAATGAATATCAAACTTAAGATTTGTCATGAAACGCACATTAACTTTTATTACAGTATGTTTCTCTAATTCTCTACTTCTAACATAAAATGGATATTTCAGCTGCTATTAATTATTTGGAGTTTTTTTGTTTGGAATCTAGCATCATACAATCTGAAATAGTCTTTCTTGCAGGGGAAACCAAAAGGGACAGACACATACAGGAAGATCCTTCTTGGACCTATAACCACAACATTTGAGGCAATCAAGCGTGTTATAAGTACATACCTGGAAATTATCAACTTCCCCAAAAGTGCCCAAAACTGGACCGCAAAAGTGGGGCAGGACGGCACCCCAGAGTTCGTTGGGGTTACCACAGAAGCCATCAGGTTTGCGGTTGTGTTGGTCCCCGGCGAGGGCATCAATCTCCAGGTCCAGCGTCTGGGACCAGCCAGAGGCCTGATCCGGGAGGTCTCTTACCAGACCTACCATGTCACTTACAGCGGGTTTGTACTCCGGGATGAGGGTACAACCCTCCTGTATGGTTCCGGGTAGGTCCGGTAAGACACGAATTGTTCAGAATGAAAAATAACAAGAGCTCCCATATGTCTGGAACTATTACCAAATGTACCTATACATATACAATCACTAAATACCCGTTTTGTCTTAACCAATATATATGACCTCCACATGACGACCCATCAGCACATTCAAGATATTTCTGCTTCTGTACTATAAAGCCAATCTTAATACCGTCGGACTTGACCACGCCACATTTTATTACTCTGAATTTACTCAAACTGTAAGTCTTTCATTCTGAACAGTTACCGGTTATATAAGCTGTCTAAATGAAAAGTTTAAAGAAAAATTGAGAATAAATTTACAAGTGTATTGCTTTAAGAAACTAATATAAACTTAGCTTTAGTAAAAATGTCCTACCTGATAAGTGGTTATTTGCCAAGCCAGTTTCTGACAAGCTTATATAACTGGTTCCCGGATTCTGTCTTCATAGTCCGCACCTGATGGTTCCCTGGGTCACTCCATATCAAGCTATTCGAATTACTGTTAGCGAGTTGTCTGTCCTGTTGTCTATTTGTGCGCGTGTCAATTTATCACCAAAATATATACTGATTTTCTCACATCACAATGCAAGGTTGTGTTTTGGATGTCCAAACTTGAGTTTACTCTCTTCGCCTAGATGATGTATCTAAACTAATAATTTATAGGAAATATTGTATGAAAGACACTTAATTGTATATATCATTTTGATGTTCTGTTTTCCTCCAGTTTCAACTCTATAGTATATTCTCGAATTCAGCTCTCGCTGATTGGTGGATTTAGGTGCCCAGATGGTTTTTCATGTACCTGACTTATAAGGCGGCAGTTTGCTGATATTCGGTTTCCCATAACACATAATGACATTATTTTGTTTAAGAAATACGGATTTTTTTGTCTAGTCTCTAGTCTTTTGTATTAGTGTCCAGTGCTGGCATTGCTATATGTACATTTCGGATGGTTTAGTACATACCACACTGTAAGGACGGTTTCGAGCCAGCTGTTATTTTTGGTGAAGTTATCCCCACCGAGGTGAGTTGGACTGAAGTCAAAATTTTAATCAATTAATTTGGTATGCTCCTTTCCATTATTTTAGCGGAAATTTGTTGATCAATAACTTACCCAGATTTTACGTTGATTTGAAATTTGGTTTTAAGTCTAAGTTCCCTCCAGTCATCCCGGGGCCTGGGGTCTGTTTCGAGAAGCTTACTTAGCCAAGTTTGCCCTTAACTACCATGACAACCTATGTTGTAGAGATATGAAATGCACTTAGTTAAGGGCTGCTTAACACTAAGTATGCTTCATGAAATCGAACCCAGGTTATACCGAAATTGGATGTCCCGTTATAGCAGTGTCCCGGCTGGCTTTGGTTTTATCGACAACCTCCCACACCCAAGGTGAACTGACTGTAAACTCTAGCTGGTTTGACTGCAGCTTTACAGTATAAGGTCTACCCTGTGCCTAGTCAGGACGGTACATGCATGGTTAACCAAGGGGACTACGGTTTATTCTAGTAATTGACAAACTTGACCGGTACAGGTTGAATCCAAGCCCAGGACAGAGAATTCCAGACTAGGTTTATACGACCTGTGGCTCGTTAGACATTGGTGACTAACGTTTTAAACGCTTGATGGACAGCTTGGGAAGGCCTTTAGTTGCGATTAAAATAGAGATGTACCTAATACCTCCGTTGAGATTACAACTCGAACAGACTTGGGCGCCATATTTTTTTACAACGGCGACGTTAAAAGCGAGGCTCGTGCATTACGTCACCTGATCTGAGATGGCTACTTTCGCTTTATGTAAACAACTGCACGCGATGGCGAACATCCCGAACTGTTGAGCAGTGTGCTATTTACAGGCTTCGTGGGTATTATTATCGCCTCCGTCCGTGCTCAAGCTGAACCATGGCAATTTAAATATATTTACACACTTACCACTTGATTTTGCATAACAGAATTCACGGGGAATGCAATAATAATTATCGCGCGTTCTTTACTGTCTTCTGGACTCTGGGTGATACAGGTTTAGGCTAAAAGTACTGAAAATACTTATTAAATATCTCATACTTCTCTATCAACAGTTATCCCCAAATTTGGGGGGAAATCACTGCGCTGATGGCGCCCACCTATACATAAGCCTTGTCTCGGTACCGTAGGATCAAGTAGAAAGGCGCGTGATCTGGTACGTTTTAGTTGAAGGCCATTTTGTTTCAACCAGTATGGCGTGTACTTCAATAAATCGACCTCACACATGGAGAAAAGTATTTAGTAGTTTAACCAATGATAGTGGTTTGTGCCAGTTTTCCTTCACCAGTAAAACTGACCACAATGTTATATGTATATAGGCCAAAGTTAATAACCAAGTCTTGCGTCGGCCCTATACGCACAATTAAACAACAATCAATCCGCTTTTTACTCACTCTGACGTATGTTTAAAGCGTTATTTTACTTTCTAACTCTGAACATCGGGTACTGATTGCGCCAGTCACGCAGAGGTTACTCTAATTTCCCAATATTTTCAAAATTCCCTAACACAGATTATGACAGTAGCCTGTCCCAGAGCTAATGATAAACAGGGTTACGTTACAGGAATCGTGATCATGGCAGAGCGGAGGTTGTCCTTTACTGGAAGGATGATTTATTGAGAATTCAAAGAACACTCCATCTATGAGTAGAAAACAAAGGTCTCCAGTATTTGGAGACATTCAATTACTCCACCGTGTGGATATAAGGTGATATTATCCACAGGAGATATATAGGGAGATTTTGGTGACTGACATTTCATTGGGAAGATGAGGGAAGAGCTTCAAACGTTAAGAAACTCTAAACCAGCAAAGTTTCGTCAAATCTGAGCAATGCATGCCTTGGTATTTATTAATATTTAAAGTAAAGGAGTACAGTTTTCTCACTATGATGTCCTAAGATCCAGTTTTAGAATGTCCCCTATTCTGTTTTCGACTGTCCCGCGAATAGAGTTTTGCCAACAATCCCAAGAACAATTCTCTCTCCAATATGACATCGCTCAAATTCTTACGAACTCAGGGATTTACTTAGGACTATACTTCAATTACACAATTAAAATGTTCTTGAACTTTATTTAAATTTGAAGATACCCAAACATAAAGACCTGAAACATCCACATTGTGGCCTGCTACCAATCCTTAAGTATAACCCAGTTTTCGGCATGACCCTCTGTAACTGTTTGACCTGACAGTCCTAGCAGGGCCCAGTGTTTCGCTTAACAGCTAAATTCAGTTTTAGCATGACCAATTGTTTGGCACAGCCCAGTTTTCTGCATGACTCAAACTGAGACTAAACCTGTGTCTCCCAATGTCAAAATCCTTGCATCCACTGTCAGGGTTGAGCTGGCCAGAAAACCCTTCCTTCTTCATTCTTTCAGTTTTCACAATCATCAACTACACACTGGTGTTTACGTTGTGTCATGTCAAATATAGCTTACAATGAACACACAACACAAAGTCCTGTTTAAAAAGAATTCAGTCAGATGTTGACATAAAGGAAAGCATTTAATTAGTACAAGCATTACTGATACCATATGGCATGGAAGGTGTTACACACCATATATATGTATCCATATGCAAGTATATATAGAAAATCAGGCACTTCAGAGTCACAAAAAGTCACAAGACTTATGCATAGGGGATATTTTGAAAAACAAGTGCACACATTTATAACTATTTCGCTGATACATGTAAAACAATACTAGGCTCAAAAAGTATACAAAATCTGCAATCCATAATAAAACACCTTTCTCTGATACCTACAATGAATGTAAAGGATATCACAATTGCAAATCAGCAATTTATTGGGCAAGAATAAAACATGTCCAAAGCTTCATCCATCTTGATAAAATAATGATAGCATTTTTTAGCTTACAACACCTATTACTCTTTTGAATGCACATGTAACCAAATTAGATACTAGTAACAAACAAATTAAGCACAAACAAACTAACAGTTACTATTAAGTGAGACCATGCATGTAATTTGCAGAAAACGTGTACCTGCAGCATACATGTTATATCTTCACAGTGAAATCAATAAAAATATTCCGAAGATCATACAAAGACAAGAACAAATCTATTCTTAGAATAGTAAAGACAAAATGTATTTCAACTTTAATCTTATTATAAATACTTGATGTACATATATGTGTTAGTAAAAGAAACAAATATATATATAGCTACATATTTATGTTATTATTAATATAAGGCTTTACAACTTTATAGATTTCACCCAGGATAACACAATGTTGAAATCCTTGGTACATAATCCTTAAAACGAAACCCCAGATGATACAAATCTGCCAAACGGACACTGTAAAACTTTTCTCATGATTAACGTGAAGCATTGCTGGAAGCTGTGGATATTATGGCTAAAATGAACAAGATACAACACAACAACAACAAACAAAGCATGTTTTGTAATTACTTAGACACTTTTTGCTACACTTACTACATGAGGATATGACACACATTTTAACAGTCAAAAAGAAACTCAACACTTAGACGAGAATACATTGTACCACAGACATGTACATGGCATGAGGTTCTGGAGGCCATCATCAGACAGTAACAAAAAAGTGGTGAAGGGAACCCCTTCTACATGTACATTCCTCTGGGTTTGTATTAAGACATAACTGTACATGTGCATTCCTATGAGGTTGTATTTAGATATAACTGTACATGTACATTCCTATAGGGTTGTATTGTTTATATATTCTTTGCTCAACTACAACTGATATAAAATATATAGCTGTCTAACTTTTCGACAACAAAGGTCAAATCTTAATGCAAAGGATATATTGTTTTAATACATGTACATTAAAGTGGAACAGACATGCAAAAAAGGATCACTGAAGACATTCTCTATGAATATGTTCACAAATATTATGCATCACATGCCCAGTACATATGCTTTCAAAGGCTTGGTCAATGTGACAAAACTGTTTTAAATGGCTCCTTATTCGGAACAGAACACCTTTCCTAGCTTCTTGTTACATTATTCATGTGTATTCATAATATAAGAGAAAGAAAAACCTCTTTTTCTAAGTTGTATAGCATTTAATGCTTTCTTGATGTACTACATGTGTGCATGTAGTTTGGACAGTCTCTTCTAGGACAATTACTGTATACTTCTTTAAGAAGTACTTGTAGTTCTTGGCACTGACACCAGACATATGGCTCTCCATGTCACTGGTAGGGGGACGATCTCTCCTGACGTATGGCCTGATGGAGGACAGCCGCAGACTGCTTACAGAGGATGTCCTCTGGGAAGTCTTGAAGGTAGAGATCAGGCTGTGTCATGACTGTGGCAGCCATGCCCTCATACAGAGAGGATTCCACATGACCCATTAACATGTCACGCAATCTACAGAAAAAACAACATAAACAAACACATGATATCTGTGACAGTCACCATGGCGTTTGTGTCTACGACCAGACTATCAAGATTTTCTCTTTCGTTCACTGTCAGAATTGCAAGCTTTGTATGTGAAACTTGTCCACCTTAAATCTCATCTGTGCTTGATGTCAACAAAGTTGCCTTGTGATGCCTTATATATAGCTCAAGGAGTCCCAAAACAAAAATATGGATTACTGCTTCTGTGATATCAAGTATGAAGATGACTAAAAATAACATGACAGCATAGCTTCAATCAAGCAATCAAATGATATATCATTCTGCAGTTACTTGCTACATATAGGTGTTTACTTATTTATTTTGTAGCTGTTTGGTTGTTTACACCATAATGAAGAATATACATGTAGATTATATACTGCTTACGACTCATAGTTGTAGGTGGGTTCAATAATAATAATGAAGTCTGCCTAGACTTTAGTCTGCCTAAATATCATTATTTATTATTATCACCACAGACATGTAAAAGGTTTTACACTAAGAAAAAGGTGAAACACTGACGTGGTGATGTCTCGACTTCATTATTATACATGTAGATGTTGAAAAAAGTCTTCAAATATAACATTCTAAAGTTGCTTGCCTGAAGTTCACTAAAACCCCCCCCCCCCTCCCCCACCCCACAACAACACAGCCTAGCTGCTAGCTTGTTGTCAATGTTTATTTTTTATAATTATTGACTGCTGTTTAATTCCACCTGGTGTCAATAGCACCATTTCTTTTATGATACAGTTGACCGACAGCTGCCATGATATTGTCACCAAATATTTACTTTGTGTTTATATGTACATGCACATAATGTCTGGAATATGTGTGTGTGTTTATATGTACATGCACTTAATGTCTTGTATATGTGTGTGTGCTTACAGACACTATGTGTTCATAGACACCAAAAGTCTGGCATGTGTGTGTGTATAGACACCAAATATCTGGAAATCATGTATCTGTGGTATATGTGTGTGTTTATGGACACCACATATCTGTGGTATATGTGTATGTTTATGGACACCACATATCTGTGCTATATGTGTGTGTTTTTAGACACCAAATATCTCTGGTATATGTGTGTGTTTATAGACACCAAATATCTGTGGTATATGTGTGTGTTTATAGACACCAAATATCTCTGGTATATGTGTGTGTTTATAGACACCAAATATCTGTGGTATATGTGTGTGTTTATAGACACCAAATATCTGTGGTATATGTGTGTGTTCATAGACACCAAATATCTCTGGTATATGTGTGTGTTTATAGACACCAAATATCTCTGGTATATGTGTGTGTTTTTAGACACCATATATCTCTGGTGTATGTTTGCGTTTAAGGGAATGTCTTACCTCATCTGCTCCATCTCCATGAAGTCCTCAGCAGTCCTGTCTTGTGACACAGCGATCCTCAGAACCAGACAATCATGGAGCTGCTCAATAAACAGGTCCAGTTTGTTGCCCTTTAGCTTCTTCAGGTACTTCTTTAGTAATTCCTCCTGTTCTTGAGTCAATTCTGTCAGGAATACTTCATCCAGACCTTCAAATGCATCCTGAAAACAAAACCTGCCAACAGTCAGTTCTGCCAGGAATGCTGCTTCCTGACCTTCAAACACACCCTGAAAACAAACAGTTCCATTACAGTCCTGTCAGGACTTTCAATGCACCCTGAAACATTGTCAGACTCAAAAATGTGACGAACTGTACATCTAACTTGACCATGCCACTGAAGGCTCATTTCAACTGAAACTGGCTCATTTCAACTGACAATCACAATGAGAACTATATGATGTCATAGTGTATTTATAAATGTGTTGACAATGACTGCATATAAAACCAACAGTGAAAATTCCATGACAAATACTGACTATCAAAGTACACCATTCACCTGGCCTGGCCATGATGTGTCAACCACTCACCTGGCCATAATGTGTCAACCACTCACCTGGCCACCATGTGTCAACCACTCACCTGGCCATGATGCGTCAACCACTCACCTGACCATGATGTGTCAACCACTCACCTGGCCATGATGTGTCAACCACTAACCGGGCCATAATGTGTCAACCACTCACCTGGACACCAGGTGTCAACCACTCACCTGGATGTGTCAACCACTCACCTAGCAATGATGTGACAACCACTCATCTGGCTATTATGTGTCAACCACTTACCTGGCCATGATGGGTCAGCCACTCGCCTGTACATGATGTGTTAACCACTCACCTGGCCATTATGTGTGAGTCGTCTCATCTTCTCTAGAGAGAGCAGAAGCCACAATGCCTGGACATGCTGGAACAGACAATGCTTCTTGGCCTGCAACGAAAATTTAATTTAGGTTACTCAGTTGGCATCACAGTCTCTGTAGAATTGATCATAATATTATCTTATTTGATTTATTTATTTGACTGGTATTCTACATCGCTCTCAAGAATATTTCACTCACAAAGTATAAAATGGCCACCATTATGGTTGGAGGAAAACGGACAGGTTCCTGGGTCATTGCGCCATGCTGGCACTCTGACAGCCTCAGTCACTCAGGTCCCAGAAGATTATCATATTAATCCACATTCTCTATGAAGATGTCAGAAGTACAAACAGGACTCAAGAGAGTCAAACTCCCATTTTCCCACCTGTGTATCATACGCTGACTGCTTTTACATGTTTCAGGTCCAAGTTTACTTCCTTATTTATTTGATTGTTGTGTAAAATGTTACTAGTGGCTGTTTTTTTTACTGGGAAAAAACTGAAGGTCTGAAAGTAAACCACTGAATTACTGGTAAACTCTCCCAAATGTTTTACATCTCATTATAGTTGAAGGAGTGAACTTCATGCAAGACCACACAAAAGAGTCTCTTGCTAGTTTATTGTGCCATGGTGTTGCTCCAGCTGCGTGTTCAAGACTTCCACTATGTTACTGAAATATACTTGAGGACAGTGTTAAACACCCCATCAAATAAATACATATAACTTGTATAGAATTCCTGGCAGAAGGGAAGTATGGATTGTGCCCAAGCTGCATTGACCAATGAGATGGTGTGCTGAAATACAGCTCACAGGGCTTCTTTAAGGAGATATGAAACACTTGGTTTTTATCTCTTAATATGGAGTACACGACTTGGCTCAGCATATGAATGTACAAACTAGCTTCTCAGCCTTTTCCTTGGGGTGTAAATTACTTTTAACTTTACTGGAGGGTGAAATGGAATGGGGGGATCTAAGCTGGACTCGCATTCCCAGTATGTTTATTGATGATATCATTTTCAAATATTTCTGAAAATAAAATACATCTCAAAAATGAATCTTTTTTCTTATTGGCATATCTTTCTTCACTTTCCTTAAAACTATACTCTTCGCTTTATAGTATCTTTTCCTATATCCTTTAGCTGCGGCTTTACTTGCAGAGATAAGCTCAGGTACAATGTACCTGGTGTCCACAATTAACCTTTAAACCTACCATCAGGTTTGCCATCAAAGAAGTGAAAAATTCTTCAGCAGAGCATTAAAACACCAGTCCAAATTATAAATCTGTTCTATTAAAAAACTGAACAGACTAATGTTTTAGTAAGGAATGAGGAACTGGGTGTGACCTGTGGGCTGTAGAGCGGCTCATTCATCTTGAGGGTTTTCACCATGAAGTCCTCCAGGTTCAGCTCTGGGTGCTGTGGGGCAGACACCAGAAAGCTGATACTGACATCCACGTTAGCCAGAGCGCTGCAGACATCAGGGACAGAGCGCAGCTCCTTGCAGATCTGTGCCTTCACACCCTGCCACAGTGACACCTGCAGTACAGAAACAAAATGGTATACAAATGTACATACATACATAGATTCCTTCTATTACAGTTAGATATATGACATCCACACACACAAACCTATTTATGTTACTGGTGGAGTTTGTTACACCTGTACTTTGTCTCTATTCAGACCTTACCTGTTTGATTTTCTCTCGCAGAGTCTTGAAAATGCTGGCGTTGGAAACTTCTGTGCGGAATATCACTGTTTCCACCTTTGTCAAACAGCAAAGAAACCAACAGTCACAAGCATTAAATAGACCAACCACACAATTTACATCTCCACAATTATAATGATCAATAAAATTATAACTGACAGTTCTTTTAATACTTCTAACAAAGTATAAAATTGTCGAAGGTCTGTCAGCAACCAGCAGGTGGTTGTGGGTTTCCCCCAGACTCTGCCCGGTTTTCACCAACCATAATGCTGGCTGCCGTCGTATTAGTGAAATATTCTTGAGTACGGCGTAAAACACCAATCTAATAAATAAATAAATATAAAATTGTCTGTCACTGTATACAATTTGTTGGCTTGTGTAATCCAATGTTGAGTTGAGTAATATATTTTATTTGTTTATTTACTTTAATTGGTATTTTACACCGTACTTAAGAATATTTCAGAATATTTTTACATATACAAAGCCAGTAACAATCTGATAAAAATCACATCGTGTGTATATTGCTTCGCTAACAAGGATCTGACACACTTCCTATCCCTGACGCATTCATGGGGTGTGTCTCTTTCAGCCAATCACGGATGCTCTGCACAAAACAAGATAGTCGTCACGGAAAGAGCCGAAGCTGAACTAATGGAAAATCATGAAGCCACAGCCGTTTGAAGATTTTTGTTGGCGTGTCCACCATGTTGCTATGTACTTCCACTGCAGGGAAATGGGAATTAACCTTTTTCTGATAGACATCAACTGTTCCCAGCACAAACGAGCTCCTTCGAAAGCCTCATATTGATTGGTTGCTAAAGACGCCAATGATCTCTGGTTGTTTACATCAACTCAGTTCACCTGAGGTCATTGAACGTTCCGGGGACAGAAAGTGTGTCACATCGAGCCACTAAGTAATATATTTCAGCTTCAAGAAACTCTATAAGTGAATTTATTTATTTATTAATTTGATTAGTATTTTATGCTGTCTTCCAGAATATTTCACTTATACAGCGGCTGCCAGCATTAGGGTGGGTGGAAAAAGGGCAGGGCCTGGGGGAAGACTACTATCAATTGCAGGTTGCTGACAGACCTTCCTACCTACAGCTGGAGAAGAAGCCAGCATGAGCAGGACATGGACTCACAGTGACAGCTGATGGAGACCTTGTGGGTTAAACGGGCTACAAGTCTGTTGGGGAAGTATTCAATCTCAACTACATGAATTACCATACGGAGTCCCCCAGGGCTCTACACTTGGCCCTCTACTGTTCCTTATTTTCACTAATGATCTCCAACTAAGAATTGTACTACTGATCTGTTTGCAGAAGTGTCAACATCAGCCAAAAAACTTGAACATGTACAGACAGCGCAATTAAATGAAAGCCAAAAAATACTGCAGTGGTGTAACAAAAATGACATGGCAATCAACCTTGATAAGACAAAATGCATGACAGTTGGTTCATGACAGTGTATAGCTAAGTTGGAGAGAAAACGCCATTTAGAAATTAATGGAAAAGAAATTGAAAATGTTAAGTATAATAAGCTTTTAGGCAATGATTTAGGCTGCCCTGGAAGAAACCAATGGAGAATCAGTATAAACCTGTATCATCCACGGTTACAAAAGATCAAAAAATAGTTACACCACACCAGAATTTTGTTTTATCATGCTTCTGACAACCATTGTTGGATTAGTGTTGCACAATATGGGGCAGTGGCTCTAAAGAGTCGCCTGAATGTATGTTACGTCTCCAGAAACATGCAGCACAGATTATTTCACATGCACAATATACGACACCAAGTCAAGAGCTGTTCAAAATCTTAAAATGGATGACAATATATAAAAGAATCATGTTGTACAAAGCTGTGCTAATGTTTAAACACCTCAAAGCATCAACTCCAAGCTACATTTTCTGCCAGTTTACCAACGCTGCAATTGTTTATCAAACTAACCTTTGACCTACAACCTCCATGAACCTTATAGCCCCAAAACCTAGAACCAATGCCATTAAAAATTCTTTTACATATTCTGGGGTGACACTGTGGAACGGACCAACTATAAATATGCCTCTGTTGATCAAGTATGAAACTGCCTATGATTCAATTTTATATATAAACATAATGACTGCGTCCACATCATTTAAACTTTTTATTTCTAGTCCGTGGCCATGGAAACCAAGAATTTGATTGAAACATCCCCAGTTTAAATACAGGTAGGAACCTAGTTCACCTCTATACGAACCTGCACACCAAATATGAAATCTTTATCTAAGGTGGTTTCACGCGATTAGTCACTAGCTGGATAAACGTAATTTGAACTGGGCTCTCCCTTTAACAGTCTTTCAATATGCTGAGCAATGAGGTTGTGTGTTCCAGTCTACCTCCCACTAACCACGCGGCGGTACAACGTCAGGGCATATGTCACATACAGAAGTTTACAGATCAACCGCTTGTGTATAAAGTGATCAAAGTATATTATTAAAGGATACCTGTTCGACTTTGAGGAGGGGTTTTCCCTGGAAAAAACGGCTGTCTAGCTGATGCTGAAAGTTTATGAAGTCGTACTGCACTTGTGTTCCTTTGCCGACTTCAAATGAGTAGTTTGAGTTGGCAAGGATGATTGGCAGAATGTCTCTGTCTGGGTCGTAGCTGATCAGATGGGCTGGTGTCAGAGAGCTGGCAAGGTAACAGCACACTGTGTCCACACTGAAAACAAGAGGTAGGCCACAAGTTCAGCATCAGTCTATTGAAATAAGTATAGTCAGAGTTCAAGTACACGCACCATGCAGGTGGTTCCCAGCCCCTTTCATTTCAGAATTAAAATAATTATGCAAGGAAGTGAGGTAGGGGTTAACAATAAGGATCAGGTATTTACATATGTGTAGTGCAATACAAACTAAATCTGGAAATTATTTTTACCAGAATAATTCTCACAGGGCATTTATTATCATTTTTTTGTTCACGAACATCCTCTTTGATATCATTCAGAGAAACCTGCGGATAGTTGTGGATAGTTCTGCCCGCTTTCTCCCACCATCATTCTGGCCGCCCTTATATAAATGAAATATTCTCAAGTATGTCATAAAACACCAACCAAATAAATAATTCAATAAATCATATCATTCAGTTGTAAGGATTTGTATAATTTTCTTTTGTTGTTTTACAAGGGAGACAACTAATAGCATGATGCTAAATTTCGAAATCATTTCCTCAAATTTAGAAACATTTATTAGTTGACAAAAGCTTCTAAACATATAAAGATCATTTTCATTTTTTTATCCTGAACTGTCCATTATATTCCTTACCTGGACATCTCCTTCCCCGTGATACGATAGTACTGTTGTAGAAATTCGTTTTGTTTCATAAGCAGAAAGTGAACGAGGGCATAGGAACAGAGCCCTTGTCCCCTCAGGCTGGGAAGAAGCATGGCCAGGCAGGAGTTACTGCTGATTGTTTCTTGACAGTACTCCCGCGGCACATGCACTCGCCCTTTTGGGCTTGGATAGCCTGACAACAGACCCACAACAAAGTCAAATGTAATGAAGTCTCATCACGACCGCAACTCACAACAAGCGCAAATGTAATAAAGTCACAACACGAGCAGAACTCACAACAAAGACAGTTGTAACGAAAAATCTTCATGAGCAGAACTCACAACAAAAGCACAGGTAATAAAGTCTCATGAGCACAAATCATAACAAAGACACACATAATAAAGTCTCATCACAAGCACAACTCACAACAAAGACAAATGCAATGAAGTCTCAACATGAGCAGTATTCACACGAAAGACAAATATACTAAAGTCTCATCACGATCAGAACTCACAGCAAGACACTTTTAATACAGTCTCATCACAATCAGAACTCGCAGCAAGACACTTTTAATAAAGTCTCATCACGAGTGCAACTCACAACAAAGGCAAATGCAGTAAAGTTCCAACATGAGCAAAACTCACGCCAAAGACAAACACAAAAAAGACTCATCATGAACATAGCTCACAACAAAGACAAATGTAATAAAGTCTCCTCTTTACCTATTTTTTTTTTTTTACTGTTGAACATTACTATTACACAGTAATAACACACAACAGTCTTGCACCTTTATTTAATACATACGGAAAATTTGTTTTGTTTACCAAGACATAAGATTTTCAACCCCTGAACACTGGCATATGTGCTTCCAAACTCATCTTAGTATTTACAACAATGTACTGCAATTCCTGCAATTTTACTAACAACTTAAAATAAATAAACATTTTATTACAATCTGTTGCTTTTTTAACTTGCCTTAACTTAACAATACTGCCTTATTGTGGTCATAAGCAATGCTCGAATTCTGTTTAGCTTGAGGAAATGTTGTGTAAAACTGTAGCTTACCGTGAGATGGGATGTTTACCCTGACACAGTCCCAAGCCTGGGACACATCATGCAGCAGTTTCTTGTACTCTCTCTGACTGTGACCTGTGGAGCAAAACAGACAACACTTATACATGACTGTACACAGTGAAAAGACTGGTGCCACATCCGAAGGAAGACTACTCGAATTCCTCAACATTTTGCACATGAAAGCAACTTTCAGTACGATTTATACATCCTTGTAATATGAGTTTAGAGACAATACTACATTGGTTGGGTTGGACAGTTGCAGAGCTTCACAAAAAGGATAATTTTATCAGTATACTTGGAATAATGCCCATGTAATATATACTTGAGTAAACACCTTGGAAACATGCTAAAAGTTGGAAGAGTCAACAAAGTCTTGTGATGCTAGCAGGATGGTTCGTTATCTACCCTAACAAAGGGATAACATATGGTCATATATACAGTAGTATTTATTTATTTATTTGTTTCGTGTTTTACGCCACACTCAAGAATATTTCACTTATACGACGGCGACCAGCTTTATAGTTTGAGGAAACTTGAAGGAAACCCATGACCATCTGCAGGTTGCTGGCAGACCTTCCCATGTGCAGCCGGAGAGTAAGCCAGTATGAGTTGGACTTGAACTCACAGCAATCTTTTTGGGTTAATGCTTGCTAACCCATGGAGGTACAGTAGCAATTAGTTCAGAAAAATATACTTCAGTTAAAATTACATATAAATTGAACAGTCCTTTAGATAATTGTGTATATGAAGAACACCAGTCATCAGGGTACAAATAAAACGTAGAGACGAATGAATAAGATGATATGAAACAGAAGTGAATGCAATGAGTACTTTATACATGTTCCTGATTGAAGATTCTAATCACATTACAGGTAATGTAGTCCACTTAAGTTCACTTACTCCAACTTTTTGGTCCATCTTATGAATACACTATTGGTACAATGTATAAATATGGAGAATTGTGTTACTTCCCAGATGAAACCATCAAGTATTAAGTAAAACAAACCAAACTCCTGGTCAGCACAGTTATCTCTGTGTTAAATTTTTGCTTAAGTCTTTTCTGTGACTTAGGAGAGAAATTCTCTCTCCAAAGCTGTGATTAAAGGCTAATAAATACATTTCACTGTACACAGCTGTCAAGAATAGCAAATAATCCCTGAAGTGTTTTACCATCCAGATCTTGGTAGACCTGCATATGATGCATGCTGCTGGCCTCTGAGGCATCAATCCTACGCTGGAACTTCTGGATCAGCAGTCTCTGCAGTTTCAGGATGCTTGGCAGGTACTGGATCGCTCTCAGCACATGATCCTGGTACACAAACGTGACAAAACATGGTAACTTTACTGATGTCACTGTGAATGTTTCTGGTGGTCTAGGGAGTTCAGATGGTACTGGATCGCTCTTAGCACATGATCCTGATACACAAATGTGACAAAACATGGTAACTTTACTGATGTCATTGTGAATGTTTCTGGTGGTCTAGGGAGTTCAGATGGTACTTGATTGCTCTCAGCACATGATCCTGGTACACAAACATGACAAAACATGGTAACTTTACTGATGTCATTGTGAATGTTTCTGGTGGTCTAGGGAGTTCAAATGGTACTGGATTACTCTCAGCACATGATTCTGGTACACAAACATGACAAAACATGGTAACTTTACTGATGTCATTGTGAATGTTTCAGTTGGTCTAGGGAGTTCAGATGGTACTGTATTGCTCTCAGCATGTGATCCAGGTACACAAATGTGACAAAACATGGTAATTTTAATGATGTCATTATGAATCTCTCTGGTGATCTAGGGAGTTCAGATGGTACTGGATTGCTCTCAGCACATGATCCTGGTACACAATCGTGACAAAACATGGTAACTTTACTGATGTCATTGTGAATGTTTCTGGTGGACTAGAGAGTTCAGATGGTACTGGATCGCTCTCAGCATGTGATCCAGGTACACAAATGTGACAAAACATGGTAACTTTAATGATGTCATGAATCTCTCTGGTGATCTAGGGAGTTCAGATGGTACTGGATTGCTCTCAGCAGGTATATGAAGTGAGTGATGGAGGGGAGAACTCTGAATGGCCAGACCCCCTCCCCCCATCCCCGCGGAGCTAGTGCCAGTATAACTTCATATGTTAGTGACCGCAGATGGAAGCCACATGGTGATAACTGAATGGCCTATGTTAAAAGATGGGATGTCAAAAATCAAATCAACTGATAGACTTCTGGGAAAATCAAAACAGATTTTAAATTCTATTTATTTATTTGATTGGTGTTTTACGCCATACTCAAGAATATTTCACTTATACGACGGTGACCAGCATTATGATGGGAGGAAAGCTGGCAGAGCCCAGGGGAAACCCACAACCATCTGTAGGTTGCTGGAAAACCTTCCCACGTACAGCTGGAGAGGAAGCCAGCATGAGCTGGACTTGAACTCACAGCGACCGCATTGGTGAGAGACTCCTGAGTCATTACGCTACACCAGCGTGCTAACCGACTGAGCCACGGAGACCCCAATATAATTTTAAAAAATCTTAGTGAAATATGACATTAATTCACCATCTGCACAAATGTAGCATACTTCAAACAATCACCACAATTCATTTTTGCACGTGCAGTTTAGGGATACATGTACTGCCATGACCTGTACTAAAAAACTGAAGCATTCATTTACTCTTCCATGACCACTCCACAGTTGCACCTCAGGCAATCCACCTCCAGGGAATTAGCTCACTGCTAGGTTGCCTATAGTGGACTTTTACTCTTCCACAATCCTGCCACAGCTGAACCCCAGGCAATCCACTAGAGGGAAACTAGCCCACAACTTGATATAAGTCTAAATTTTTGGCCCTTTAGCAAATCTCATACATGTACAGCTACAATTGATTGAGTCCTCTCTAATCAAAAGGCGTGTTTATGATGGAATATCTGGTCCATATCTTTTCAATCTGTGGCGTTTCTATGCCAGGTATTTAACTTTACAGTATCCTGCATTGTGTTACTTCAGTCGCAAGACATGCACGCTTGGGTATGGAATAATATCAAAATTAGTTCAATATCAAAACAAAGTATAGTGATTGTTTCCTGTGGTCTGTGTTGTGCACACAGAGAAGCCTGCATGCCTGACAGCGAATGTATCGCTGTGATGTCAAGAGTGGCTCGATCGTAGTGGGGTACATTTTCTGATGTTCGATCACCAAATTCTACTATTTTTCTTCCCTTTTTGATGTCTTAAACAATCAAAATGGATTCAGGGTACAATAAACTATGCATATGCAGTTTGGAAGGCCCAGCATTGGGGTTCTACTCTAAATAGGTAAGTTACAACTGCATAATATTGGTTGTGTGAACTCAGCGTAATTATAGCCTGACCACACTCTGCCAGAAACGGGGCCCCTGACCTGTTGTAGGAAGAGCTGTAGAAGAGCAAACTGTTCACTGGTGCGTGCACTGGGGCCTTGGTTCTCCTGTTGGTTAAACACCTGCTCTAGATGCTCTAGGGAGATGTGGGACCTGTATCTCCAGAAGGCAGGCACTTCCACCAGGTTGTCCAGATCTGTGCGCGCCTCTGGGGTGTCAGCCTCATACAGTACTCGCATCAGGGTATTGGAACCTGTGTAAACATTATAAATGCAATATAAACATTAAAACACCCCTCACTAGTTTGTCTGATGATACTAAAACCTGTTTCATCACTACTTTGGTCATATCCCGATGGTAACAAACTGAATCTCTAAGCCAACATACCCAAGTGCTGTCTCACTGAAATGCAAGAACCTCCTACCCACTAACATTATGTTGACATTCGGCCAAAATTTAGTCTGTGCTATAATGCTGCACGATCAACAAAATGTAGCAGCAATGGGAGGTAGAAACAATACTTTCTCTTAGAGATATTAGCCTATTCTGGTAATTATAACCAAATGAAAATAAAAACCTAATGCTTATTTAACTTGTGAATGGTGTGGTCTTAATAGCAATGGTCAGCTTGTCTGGGCAACATTAAATGTGTGAGATGTATATGAATGTAATAGCAGCCTTCAATAGAAGACAAATCTCACCAAGCCTGTCATCATCCAGCAACTTCTGATTCAGCATAGCCACAGTATCCTCCAACCTCTGATGAAACGGAAAGAAAAAATGATCCAAAGAATGACTGAGAATGTACACCGCATTGGCAGTATATTTGATCCATGTCGTGATGTGAACTAATTAGAACCAAGGAACATTTAGCAGAATGAATGAACGGGGCCAACTAGTCCTGTTTCCTTGTCCTAACCTTTCAGTGCTGAACCCCAAGTGAGGCAGTAACAGGTACTGTCATCATTACGCCACAAAAACAGTCATTCATAAGAATGAAAACATCCAAAACCAAGGGACCATATCTGAATCAGAGGTTGGGAACCTCTGTGGCAGAGGGGTCGTAGGTTTCCAGCCCAGTTACCTCCCACCACTGATCATCGGCGTATAAGTGAAATATTCTTGAGTATGGCGTACAACACCAATCAAAATCAAATCCAATCAAAATCAAATCTAATCAAATCAGAGGTCTTGGGTTTCTGAATATATTCTATTATTGAGATGTTCAACAGAATAGGGGATTGTGGGAAGATTTTTAAAAACTTACAATATACCTTTTTGCCTTATCTGATGAAACAGATGAATACAGCAATTCTGGGATAATTATAATCTAAACAGTAATAGTAATTATACTTCTGATTAATAAATACAGTTTAAAAATTTAGTGATGGGTTCAATCACAGTCAAAGGTTACAGGGTCACAGAGCCCAAGGTCATAGGGCCAAACATCATGGGTTATGAAATTTTTCAAAACAAGACCAAATGATAACCTATTTATTTATTTTACTTCTGTATTTATTTGATTGCATGGTGTTATTGGTGAATGTTTCACAGCACTCAAAATTATACCTATGAGGACAGACAAAATTTGTACCTGACAAATCTCCTGGCATAAAGCCTCAGCTAAACCAGCAGAAGCTGGATTCAAAGAAACAACCTCATGTCATTCAAGGGTCAGAGTTCAGATTGTCAAAGCTGTAAGTCAGGACCATAGAGTGCAGGAAAGTTACAGAGTTCTAGAGAATGATTCAGAGTAATTCTTGCTGCATTACTAACGGACATGGACAAAACCTACTCACAGAGAGAACTGGTGACACATAGGTCATGTTGAACTGTTCTTCCCACTTTGACCTTCCAGCCTTCTCCTTCAGGTTATAGTGAGTGCCACCAACTACAAACACAAAACTAACTTAACATGATCCAGCAAAAAATGACAACTACAAGGGCTTGGTAGGCTGTTGGATCAGTTTCATGTAATAGGGCATAAGTGCATAAATTCCGAAGAAAGTGAAGGTTTTCATTTTGGTAAATCATTCTATATTTAGAGACACATTTATGGCATCTTCAAGAAAAACACAGCACCTTCAGGCATCAAATGCATGATAAATCAGGTAGATTTATCTGCCATTAAACAGGTGAATCTAAAACCTCACACTTAAATATACACATGTACTGTACTTAAATAGTAATAAACAACAGTCAAGTGGATGGATGGATGGATGGAACCTGTCAGGCACAATGTACGGTATCTGACAAAATCTGAGGGTAAAACTGGCAGAGCTGGATTTGAACACGTGTCCTCAACTGTCCAGGTCTACATGTAATGCTCGACCAGAATATTAAAGCCACTAAAGGAAATTAAGGGTTACCTTTTTTTTTCTTTCTTATTTCATTTGCATAAGTATGATGTACATGTACATGTATCAGCATGCTGTGTGATGTACATGTATCAGCTTACCGTGTGATGTATCAGCATACCATGTATCAGCATACTGTGTGGCGTACATGTATCAGCATACCGTGTGAAGTACATGTATCAGCATACTGTGTGATGTACATGTATCAGCTTACCATGCGATGTACATGTATCAGCATACTGTGTGATGTACATGTATCAGCATACTGTGTGATGTACATGTATCAGCTTACCATGTGATGTACATGTATCAGCGTACCACATGATGTACATGTATCATCACACAGTGTAATATCAGCTTACCACGTGATGTATCATTGTGTATCCTGTCCAGTAGATGGTGAAGCAGTACAAGGACATCGTCAAATCCCTTCCCTAGAGCTGCCTGGATGACCTCAAAATCTACAGACATGTGCCCCCAGAGGAAGTCTTCAAGGCAGGTCCTCACCCCAGACTGAATCAGACCACCCACGTCCTGAAAACAAATGCACATGCTGATATGTTATACTATATCTCTTGAATATTGATTAGAATGTTTCAAATGATAATTCCTGGTTAGCGCAGTGCAATGACCCAAGAGTCTCTCACCAATGCGGTCGCTGTGAGTTCAAAGTCCAGCTCATGCTGGCTTCCTCTTCGGCCGAAGGTGGGAAGGTCTGTCAGCAACCTGCGGATGGTGGTGGGTTTCCTCTGGCCGGTTATTAACCCACCATAATGCTGGCCGCCGGCGTATAAGTGAAATATTCTTGAGAACGTTGTAAAACACCAATCAAATAAATAAAATCAAATAAATAAAAGGTGAATTCCAAATCTGCATTTGTCACAAAATAAAAATGTTGCTCAGTTTTTCCTCAGTTTCTATGGAGACTCCATCCGACCTGCTGATGGTCTTGGGCTTCCCCCGGGCTCTGCTCGGTTCCTTCAACCATAATGCTGGCCGCTGTTGTACAAGCGAAATATTCTTGAGTATGGCATAAAACACCAATCAAATAAATAAATAAATCTATACAGACTTGGGAATAAAATGTAATTTTCCCACATGACACATCCTTCAACTTGATACAATAAAACATTTATTAACTTCAGGCAGAGTCAAAAGCCATGAACCTCCAACCCTCGGGCAAACCTTCCCAAGATAATAAATAACATAATTTAGAGGGCTAATCCGTTTTGGATACTTTTCACCGTGGCCTTTGTGATTAACATTTGGCACATACATGTTGGTGGTGATTAACATTTGGTACATACATGTGGGTGATGTTTAACATATGCCACATACATGTTGGTGATGTTTAACAGTTGGCACAGACATGTTGGTGGTGATTAACATTTGGCACATACATGTGGCACATACATGTTGGTGGTGATTAGTATCTGGCACATACATGTTGGTGGTGATTAACATTTGGCACATACAGGTGGGTGATGTTTAACATATGCCACATACATGTTGGTGATGTTTAACATATGCCACATACATGTTGGTGTTGATTAACATTTGGCACATACATGTGGCACATACATGTTGGTGGTGATTAGTATCTGGCACATACATGTTGGTGGTGATTAACATTTGGCACATACAGGTGGGTGATGTTTAACATATGGCACATACATGTTGGTGGTGATTAACATTTGGCACATACAGGTGGGTGATGTTTAACATATGGCACATACATGTTGGTGGTGATTAACATTTGGCACATACATGTGGGTGATGTTTAAAATATGCCACATACGTGTCGGCGGTGATTAACATATGGCACATACATGTGGCACATACATGTTGGTGGTGATTAACATTTGGCACATACAGGTGAGTGATTTTTAACATATGGCACATACATGTTGGTGGTGATTAACATCTGGCACATACATGTTGGTGGTGATTAACATCTGGCACATACATGTGGGTGATGTTTAACATTTGGCACATACATGTTGGTGGTGATTAACATCTGGCACATACATGTGGGTGATGTTTAACATTTGCCAAATACATGTGGGTGATGTTTAACATTTGGCACATACATGTTGGTGGTGATTAACATTTGGTACATACATGTGGGTGATGTTTAACATTTGGCACATACATGTTGGTGGTGATTAACATTTGGTACATACGTGTGGGTGATTAACATTTGACACATACATGTTGGTGGTGATTAGTATTTGGCACTTACACGTTAGTGGTGATTAACATTTGGCACACACATGTGGGTGATGTTTAACATATGGCACATACATGTTGGTGGTGATTAACAGTTGGCACATACATGTTGATGGTGATTAGTATTTGGCACTTACACGTTGGTGGTGATTACTATTTGGCACATACATGTGGGTGAGGTTTAACATTTGGCACATACATGTTGGTGGTGATTAACAGTTGGCACATACACGTTGGTGGTGATTAACATTTGGCACATACACGTTGGTGGTGATTAACATTTGGCACATACATGTGGGTGATGTTTAACATATGGCACATACGTGTCGGCGGTGATTAACATATGGCACATACATGTGGGTGATGTTTAACATATGGCACATACGTGTCGGCGGTGATTAACATATGGCACATACATGTGGCACATACATGTTGGTGGTGATTAACATTTGGCACATACACGTTGGTGGTGATTAACATTTGCCACATACATGTGGGTGATGTTTAACATATGGTACATACATGTTGGTGGTGATCAACAAATGGCACATACATAATGGTGGTGATTAACATTTGGCACATACATGTTTTTGGTGGTGATAAACATTTGGCACATACACATTGGTGGTGATTAACATTTGCCACATACATGTTGGTGGTGATTAACATTTGGCACATACACGTTGGTGGTGATTAACATTTGCCACATACATGTGGGTGATGTTTAACATATGGCACATACATGTGGTACATACATGTTGGTGGTGATTAACATTTGGCACATACATGTTGGTGGTGATTAGTATTTGGCACTTACACATTGGTGGTGATTAACATTTGGCACACACATGTGGGTGATGTTTAACATATGGCACATACATGTGGTACATACATGTTGGTGGTGATTAACATTTGGCACATACACGTTGATGGTGATTAATATTTGGCACATACACATTGATGGTGATTAATATTTGCCACATACATGTTGGTGGTGATTAGTATTTGGCACATACACGTTGGTGGTGATTAACATTTGGCACATACACGTTGGTGGTGATTAACATTTGCCACATACATGTGGGTGATGTTTAACATATGGCACATACGTGTCGGCGGTGATTAACATATGGTACATACATGCTGGTGGTGATTAACATTGGGTACATACATCTGGGTGATGTTTAACATATGGCACATACATGTGGCACATACATGTGGGTGGTGATTAATATTTCGCACATACTTGTGGGTGGTGGTTAGCACCGATGTACAAAGCCACATGGGTGAGAAGACGGAGGATGGAACAGCTGGCTGGGTTAAGTGTCCTTTCTGGAACAGGATGTCTGTACCGTGATTCCGGGGCTCCCAAAACATGGCCAGGCCTTGTCATATCTTGGCTGTAAAATACAAAATTCCACATATGACCAGTTACTGGCACTGCATCTCAAAGAAACCGTTATCTCCAGAAGTAAGCCAAAACACAAAAACTATAGATTATGGAACCTTAGCATACATGTAAGTACATTGAGATCCATGCACCTTCTAATCAAATGGAAGGCACACAGGTACCTCATGTTTAAAAGCTTTAACTGAAACAGTTCTGTATATATAGTGCTTAAAAAAGACATGAAGAATCAATTTCACAAGAAGGTCGGGCACAACCCTGTAAAATCTTTGCTGTCAGATCCTCACTTTCAATAGCCATCTGTGCTAGAGGTATAAACAAGTAAACGCCTTAAGCTTAAAACTTCTAAAGTAAAGCAGTTCTGTAGATACATGTATAATGTTAATGCCAAAAAGATACAGACAACATGACACCCTAATACAATCATCATTAATGACAACAATTAAATAGCACTTCATGTCCTCATCAAATCTTAAAGCTAGTCAGCTGACAGTTTTGATAAGACAAAACCACCCCATTTGAGTCCAATGCTTTTCTTGTCTTCTTACTTTAGACAGCATATCCCATTTGAATAAGGCATTATTCTGCCTTCCAAGCATGTCTCAAAATGCCTAAGATTTTAATTTTAAGATCTTTAATGCTCTTAGAATCCTACAAAATGTACATCTTGGTCATGAATGAAACTTTATTGTACTGAGCCACCATAATTTGAATTTTTATGTCATGTTTTCCAGCTGATTGTACGTAAAAGTTTTCAGACGTCTGTATCAGCCATGTTCACCTTCATCCATCCTCTTCCTCACATGAACACATCTCAATTATGATCAAAATCACTAACCTAAATGTTCAAAAACAATTCTACCAGTAAAGTATAATTTTATATCCAATTATATACATAATTCAAATAGTTTTGAAGATTAAAATGTATTGTTCAGAGAGGGGCGAATTGAAATTGTGTAACAGAAATTACGAATAACCTGTCCAGACCAGATAACATTCCTCCAACACACACAAACGTACACTACATGTGTGTCTGTGGTCGAATTTGTTGAAGATCTAGGCCAGGTACTTTTCAACCTGGGGGGAGGGGGGGGGAGAGAGAGACAATATGGGTACTCTAGTCCTCAAATACATGCAGGTGAGGTAATTAAGACAACATTTTGCACATTACAAAAGTAGAATGATTAATAAGGTCATAAACAGATATTATTTTGACATAGGGGAGTTTCGAGTTTGAGCTCTTTTATCGTTGAAGGGAGAAAAAGTCCAATTATATCAGGTGACCTATCAATCTTAGGCAACTATTTTTGATCACCTTCACTATAACACAGGCATCTGAAAAAAGCATCATAAAAAAATTCAGAGTGGACTAATAATACAGAAAATTGAGAAGCTCAGCATTTGTGATCTTGAGAAGTTTTTAACAGAAAGAGATGCCATTTGTGCCTCAGGAAAAAGATGAGAGACGTGATCAGTAAGTCAATTTCATCAAAGGGTGCCTAACATGTATCAACGGTCACATGACTCAGTAGGACAGTGTTTTCTTTTTTGACAACAAAAAAGATTTCCAACTGGAAACAACCCTATTAGATAGTGCTAAGATCTTGCCAATAAATCAACAACAAAGGCCAAACTTATAATAGTGTCACAACTATGACAGTTTATGGTATGCACAAGGATTGCAGACCAATGACTTCGTATGTTATGGAATTGTAAATCATTGCAATGGTAAAGGAAACTGTGGGGAGTTTGTGCACTAATTTACCACAGAGGTCTTTGATATGCAAATCACAAAATGCACTGGCAATCCATGTACTGTGGATGGCAACTGTCATCTTGCAAAGGAAATATTGAGCTATGAGGTAAAAGACCTCTTGGTCTTTCATATGTAAATCACTGCAGACGATTGGCAAAAAAATTTAGCCAAACTGGACACCGCCACCGCCAATGCCAGTATTTGAACACACTCTTACAATACCTCTCCTTACTCTCTTCAATCAAACTTTACAAAAACTTCTTAATTAGTCCTACAGGGCAGACAAGTCAATCAGAATCAGGCAAAATGTACCACTTGAAAAATTCGAAACTTCAGGAGAAATGCAGTACCTCCAAATCTTCCGCTATCTGGAACAGTATTTTACCAATTCGCATCAGATGTTTAAACTTACTCTGAAGTTCCTACTTGTGTGTTTCCTTGTTCCAGATTGTAACCAGCTCCTCCTATCCGTAAACCACAGCCTGGTTCTCTACAAATATCTTGCACCGCCGGTCGTCCGCACTGGAACAAACAAACAGAGATATCAAATGATAAAGTCAACAGCAATGATGTACACTATGTTTAGGTGATTCGCTGTTATGATAACAAGGGTGAATTTCTTTTTAGCAGAAACTGTAGTCCCATGAAAGGCCCTTACATGTAAGTACATGTACCTAACAGATTTCATTAACACAATGAACATACGGTAAAGGACTTTCCTTTGTTTGGGCTTTTCACAGAAATCTTGAGGTGAGTTGATCATTTGACTATTCTTCAAGTAAATTGGTTAAAATGCCTGAAATTGACAAGGACTAATGTTTTGCTTCTCAATTACAGGCAGTACCACAGCAAATGTTTCCACAGCACCTGTTGAACTTTAGCCATTTGTCTGAATCCCAAAATACATTTTAAAAAAATACAATCTGATACATTTATTTACCTCTTGAATGCCATATTTAACAATTTTTTCACTTATATGAAGGAGGAAACAGGAGTGTGCTGAGAAAACCACAGATCTTCACCAGGTACCTGACAAAGCTCCCGACTCAAAGCTGCAACCAAAGTCGCAAAGAGCTGGATTTGAACACACAACCTCATAAAACTTCTTCCACCTTTAATGTAGTCATACAGCATACACAAGGATGACAACACCACTGTTGAATGGCAGCTTCAACTTCTCTAACATTTTTTTTAAAAGTACTTTATAAACAAGAGTAACACTTACATCCCCAATCACATATGGATGGCCTCGTGGACATTCTGGAAATCAGAAAAACATACATAACTGAATAAAAAAATGCAATCAACAGTTAAATACAACAGCATTAAAAGTTACAGTAGCATGTTTCATTCAGAAGATCAATATTATTCGTCTTCAAGCTGAAATATCAAGCCGTATACTTTCTCACTTTCATGCTCAGTTCTATAAAATATCATTTATTTGAAAGCAGTCTTTTATTCATAACGTTCATTCCGTTTGAAATAGTATGCAGTAGATATCAATGTACATGCATGTGCCCGGGTATGTATTCTTGCGGTTTTACATCATACTTAGCTATTTTTCATATGACGAAGACGAGTCAATAAAAGTGATTGTACATAAGCTATGTCTTCTTATGGCAGGGTGAGCCCATGCCGTCAAAGTGCTGCCGCCACTGAAATAGCATGACCAAGACACCAGACATGACACACCACCCAGTCACGTTATATTGACACCAAGCCAATCTGAACCTTAACCTTAATCTAACCTGTTAGCGCTGAGCGCCAAGTGAGGCAGTAACAAGTACCATTTTAAAAGTCTTTGGTATGACCCAACCTGGGTTTGATCCCAGGTGCCCTGACAGTGGATATGAAGCTACAAATCTAAATACATTCAGCTGTGGACAATGATTCAGCTTACGGTGATTCAAAGTGGTATTAATTTAATTGATCAATAATCTCAAGGGGGCCAAATTAACATAGAATCGAAAATGATCGCTATCAATAAATAAATTATCAATATCGGTAACTACTTACTGATGTCAATAAATAAATCAATATCATGGATTGCCAGTGCAGTTTGCCATTTACATGCGATATCAATAAATATTTTTGTCAATACTGATGATTATTTACCCATATTGATAAATATTTATCAATATTGATAATTTATATATAATATTGATAATTGATATTTATCATATTGATAAATATTTATCAATATCATTACTTCAATCATAGATTGATCGATACATGATTTATAGATATCAATAAATGATTTATCCATATCAATAAATGAATTAGTGATATCGATAAATAAGCTCATGATATCAAACCAATAAATGATTTATCGATTTCAAAAAATGAATTTGTCAAAAATATTACAAATTTGACAAATTTCATTTATTTTATTCCTTTCCCATTAAATTTCCGGTTAACATATTACATGGTGTCAGGAAGGAGCAGCTGTTATCAGAGTGCTAAAAAGGCGGAATTATCGATACTGATAAATCGCAGTACTTATTGATATGGCTCATTCATTTATTGATATGGCTCATTCATTTATTGATATCACTCATTCATCTATTGATATCACTAATTCATCATATTTATCAACATTGTTAAATCACTGAGTGACATCGATTAATGATTTATCAATATCACTAATTCATTTATCGATAAATGATTTACTGATATCGACAATTCTCTATTAAATGTTAATCTGGCTGATGATAGAGAAATAACCAATATGCTTGGATTTGTACAAAATTTTAGATTCTCTTCCTGTAGCGAGGTTAAATATCAACTTCTTGTGAAATTTTCTGCTTTATTCACTTAACCAGTCAGTGAAATATGAAAGATTCCTGATATTTGGTACACTGAAGATCCATGCCAACCAAGATTTATACCATTTTTTTAAAGCCTCTCAATGCCTCAATACTACATACCAAGTTTGGTGCTAATAACTTTAATCGTGGTATTTTGTGAAGTATATTACTGAATCCTGCCAAAAATGTCCACCAAAATTATTGACCTAGGTGGTTCAAATTCAAACAAGGAATGTGTTGAGTTTTATCCCTCTGTATCTGTAACGTGATAGGATTGGTTTTTCCAAGCATACTCGTTATGGACATATCTATAGTACAACAGGAAGGTGAGACAGGCAGAGGTACATATGAACTATGACAACGCCCTTCTGCCATTAGACTTAGGGTGGGGGTGAAACATAATTTGTACTACATACTGTACATGACTGGGTTTTCCTGTGTGACACTTGTGCCCCTGGCAGCTAATAGAGCCTCGTGCACCTCACTTAAGTGATCCTCAGGCATTGTGGGCAAATAACAACCCTGAAATTCACAGAGCAAAAATCTCACAGAAATGTTCATGTCACATACATGTATAAACATAAATCAACAGAAACCTCTATATACAACAGCAGGTTAGCACTATCTGCACTGCGTCTTTATCCTTATCTGATCAGTGTTTCTTGCTGGCTGTACCCAAGTATATTTCAAAAATGGCAGTGAACTTTTCTTGAGTGAAAGTCACTGGGAAAAGCCTGGAAGAAACCACGGCATCTCTGAAACATTCAAACACATCAGCCCATTGGTCGGGAGATAGTAGTCTAAAGGTGATGGTGTTTTCCCCGCAGGATTTCCTTCTCTGTATCCACAGTCCTGCATGGTTGATGTACATGTAATTAGCGAAAGTGTCATTATGTCAACATTGAAAACTAACCATAACCAGATGTAAATGAGGGGGAATTTTGAGATTGCTAAAGGTAAAATAGTCCTACTGTATCATGCAAGTTATTAAAAATGCTTCCTTTGTTCATATTAATTTACTGATCACCTGTCTCAGCCCATGTTCAGGAAGCACAAATAACACCTCTTTCCTTCAGGAACTTCTCAATTTCACAAACCTTGAGCTCCTCAAATTTTTGTCATTGTCCACCTACTCCAAGTAACTTTTTGTGAAACTTTTTCAGATACCCATGATAGAGTACATGTAATCAAAAACAGTATGGTTTATTTTACTTTCGGCAAATAAAAGAATTTGAACTTGAAACTTTTTCTAGTGTTGCAGCAGGATTTACTCTGTGTGTGACATCAGGATTTGTACAAATCTAACAAAACTTCTGAGACAGCCTAGGGTCCACCTCTTCCACAAAGCAATCAGAGCCTGAGTAGCTTACAAAGACGTGTATCATGGGCATATATATCTTCAACACGTATGGTCATGGCAATAACAATCAACTTTGCCTGCAAACCGCTTTGCGTGGAACCAGGTCCAGGAGCTCAGGATGTGAGACTTGAATACTTACACTCATGATGTTTGGGGTTTGTGCCATGGCCACTAGTGGCTGCAGGAGACCGCTGTTGTTCGTGTTCTTCACCACACACATCAGGTGGAACACAAGGCACACAATGTGCTGGTCCCTCATGGACAGTCCTGGGCCTGCCACAAGTCTATGACAGTCTACCCCAACTTGGTTGTCAAATAACCTGTTGATCAGGTCCTGAAACACGACAAGAGATGCCAGAGATGCCTGAGGATAAATATCAACTTCTCGTGAAATTTTCTGCCTTATTCACTTAACCAGTTAGTGAAGTATAAAAGATTCCTGATATCTGGTACACTGAAGATCCATGCCGACCAAGATTTATACCATTAATTTAAAGCCTCTCAATGCCTCAATACTACATACCAAGTTTGGTGCTAATAAATTTAATCGTGGTATTTTGTGAAATATGTTACTGAATTCTGCCAAAAATGTCCAACAAAATTATTGATTACCAGCTCCTCAAAAGTTACAAATTTCCACTATGCTAGTACCATGTGATTTTACTGGCACAAAAAATGAAGACAAAAAAGTTAGGACTTTATACAGGGGGTTTACAGAGTAGTAACAAACACATGAGCCCAGTCACTGATAATTGGGGAAGTGCATCCAACCGTTCTTTTCTAATTACCAGGTCTTTAGATTACAGCTTGGCTACAACGACTAACGGGGTGTGTAAATGCACCCAAAACAATCTCCCCAAGATAAATACATAAACACTGATCCAGTTAAATGATTTGATAAACCAAACTGATGATGTCCTAGACGAGTGTCAGTGCACACACGGGTCAAACTTGTTCACATTCAGCAATATACCCTTTTAACATCATTTAAATCTGTCTGAAAGGTACGAGTTAACAAAACAATGGCCACTGATTGAATGAAATAGTCATGTGATCACTCCTTATACAAGTCATGTTTTTCTGTCTGTCAAGTTCCGATAGGACAAAATCTGTGCTGTTTGAAGCTGTTAGTGGTAGGAGCATAGACTAATTGCTCAGTGAAGCGTGAGCTTTTTCATTACATTCTTGAACAGTGAGTATAATCCCCTGACCACCCCTGATGCTAACCCGCCTTGCCCAAGTCAGTAAGAACCACAATCTACACAGTGAATCCTGGAATGCACTATCCGAGTCCCAGGGCGAAACTTAAGGTCATTTACCGCATATATGTGAAGTTTTGAACAGTACGCATGAGTTGCATCTTATTATTAAAGTGCCGTGACAAATGTCCTTATATTTCTTTATGTTTAATGTTCTTTTATAGGGCTTAAAATGAGCTTGTGTGGAAAATCATTCAAGTAAATGAGCTTGGGAAGGGGTAATTAAGAACCATACTAAAAATAACTTACTGTATTAGTACTGTCGGCATCCAGACAAACATCTTGAATTTTTTTCTTGATCTGTTGGAAAAAAAATTTATGTCGTGTGCACAAAAGATCTCAAGGATATTTCAGCATCTAGGTCCCATATAGGTACAGTTGGAGGACCTTGCCAAATACCTGACAAATCGCCTGACAAAAAGCACAAACTGATCCACTAGGAACTAGTTAGATCCAGATGTCCACACGTCTTGCGATATTTGAAGCATCATCACAGACATTATTCTAGGCAGATTTCTCCATCATTCGTGATCAGAAAGCTATATCACATGACTTGGTACATCACATGACACAAACAAAATGGCACAGGTCACAGAATTTTGATCACATTGTTTGGCGTGTCAAACTACATGGATACAGAAGAATCCGCCTTTTTCTTTTTTGTTGGTGTCAGGCATATTCAATACAAGCAAATTTCAAACCAGGCAGGATCGCCTTTGAAATGTCTACGAACTGATTTTTAGAAATCCTCAGAAGATGCCTCTTTGAACAAGAAAAAACTAGCCTAGTGTATTTTCTACTTCAGGAATGGAATAACCTGACTTGGACTTGGGAACAGAATCCCCTCTCATCTCGGCTGATATATATCCTTCTTACTTTATAATATCATCAATAATCATGGCAATCAATGTAGTTTCCATGGTAACTCTATAGGCTACAAAATGCTATGATAAATTGCACATAGATGGACATATGACAGCATATATCAAAAGTAACAAATATCCTTAAAATGTCACACAAAACTGGTTAAATCCAACGGGTTATGAATTTGACTGCTGTTTTACAACAAATTCAAGAATATTTTGCTTATATGATGGCGACCAGGAATACAGAGGGAAGAAACTGGGTACATGTAGGTCAGGTAGAAATTGGTGCAAATAACATTGTGTTATTCATAATTAAGCCACAATATGGCACAGGTTTAATTTTAAAAAATCTCGAAACTACCATAATGTCAGGACAAGAGAGGCTATGTTTAATTTAAACTCTAACAAAACAAAAACTGTACAAACCTCTGGAGATGTGGTGGTCACTGGGTCTTCACTTAGCAATGATCGTGTCATTGTTATCTCTCGGTGAACCGCTAACATCAGCCGGGTCTTCACGATGTTCTCATGGATGCCAGCAGCCTTATAACACGACAGGATATTAGCAATGGAATTAAGAATACAGGTAACACAACAAAGACAGCGTACAAATATACAATATTGTACATGAGCAGTATGTCTATTTGCTAGATAGAAAATGTCTTTGATCCAAGTGCAATGTCAGGCTATCTTGTCAATGGAAATGCCTGCTCCTTTGAGGTCAGCTGTATGCAGTGAATGTTTTTTTTTTTTTTTTTAAAAGGCACGTAACACTTTCATAGCACATGTATGTACCGCTTACAGACATGGCTCCATCTTTAAAAACTGTTGTTAGAGGATAAATGAAAACGTGCACTTGTAAATATAATTTCCATGATCGGATTTAGTACAAAAAAAATGATCTTGGCTGTCTGACTGACTCATCTCACTCATGTCTTGTTCTCTTGGAACAGTGGTAGGTGGATCTCAAAGCATATGTGAGTTTAGTATTTATCTCAATGTCTGCTCAAATGTTTTCCTGACTTACACATAGTAAAAGCATTCAGACAGCATTCATACACAGTACATGCACATCCATGTACATACTAGGAAACACAATTCATAAGGCTCGCCTTAATTCACACTATGTAGCAGTTTACCACTGTTGTGAGGAAACTTTGCGAGAGGACTTCTCATCATTTTGACAGCTCTGAAGAAGAGACTGAGCGCCACCTGTGGTGTTGTCATACCTGTAAGAAGGTCATCAGTTGCTTTACGTCTTCTCCCAGGCTGACTTGAGTCAGGAGCTCTCGCAGTCTGCGGTACTCATCCCCAATTACAACGTAATGGTCTGGGCTGCCCTAATTAGATCAAACAGTGACGGTCAATATGGCGGGGCAAGAAATGCCAAATATGATAGCACACAGGTACAACGCATTGGTTACTTCAATTATTTCATTGGTGTTTTACGCCGTACTCAAGAATATTTCACTTATACTACGGCAGCTGGCATTATGGTGGGAGGAAACCGGGTAGAGCCTGGGGAAAACCCATGACCATTCGCAGGTTGTTGCCATACCTTCCCACGTACCATTGGTGTTTTAGGTTGTGCTCAATAACATTTCACTGCTATCAGGCTAATGGGTGGATATAGAACTTTACCTCACGTTTGTTATGTTTGTCATCGTTAGAATACATTATGTATTACTCATTAAGTATGATAGCAGATCACGTACATACGACTTCTACTGCTATCGCCGTGGTAAGGCTGAAATACTGACAGTGGGGAATTCAACCCTAATCCTTTCACTTTGTAATATCATCACTACTTACTTGTTGGTTGTTGCTTTCTTCTGTGTTGGTATCCTCACAACTTACATCACACATGTTGGTTGGTGTTCTATTCTGTATTGGTATCATCACTACTTACTTGTTGGTTGTTGTTTTCTTCTGTGTTGGTATTATCACCACTTACTTGTTGGTTGGTGTTCTCTTCTGTATTGGTATCATTGTTACTTGCTGGTTCGTGTTCTGTTCTGGTATCATTGCTACTTACTTGCTGGTTTGTGTTCTACAATAATTCTGTACTGGTATCACCATTACTTACATGTTGGCTATTGCTCTATTCTGTTTTGGTATCATCAATACTTACTTGTTGATTGGTGTTCTCTTTGGGCAATAACCAGTCTGTCAACTTTTTCTTCCTGATCACATCAAAGCTGTGCGAGCCATATGACCGACAAATTTCTCTCATCAGGAAAACCCTAACAACAAAAGTTGAAAGTTCATTTTACTTGTTTACCCATTTATTTATCTATTTATAAGACTGATGTTGTATGCTGGGAGGCACACCTTGTTCACATGTTTTATAAGCAAGGAAGATGTGATGAACATACAGACAGATGTCTTGTACCGAATAGTATTTTCACTGGGGACAGCACTGCCATTTAAATTACATCTACAGTGTAGTACCTTTTTTTAACAATGTGAACATTATTGCCATTATTTTCTGCACTAATTTTGAAAATTATTTCACGGTATGTTTGTTTTCACTTGAGCCATCTTTACCTAGGGAATTAAAAATAAAGGTAGGCATCACTAAATAGACCACTTAAACCTATACATAAACATACTTTCATTCATTTTTGTAGGATTTTGTGCAAAGAGTTAAAGGCGTAGACCACTAAAAACCATATAGAAATATACTTTCATTCATTTTTTCACTCAGAATTTTGTGTAACGAGTTAAAGGTGTTCAAATACTTGAATTCTAAGGTGGGCTTTATGAACCATACTATTAGCGTTTAGGAACTCTGGCATCACAGGAAGTTTTTTCAACTCTAATCACGACACTGAATGTTGGAATAACTCTTTTTACCCATGTGTAAAAGATTACTGAAATAATGATCTGAAATATTCCTTCCTTCTGGTGAACATCCAGAAAAAAGGTGACATCAGAGTTCCTAGATACTATCAGGAATGGCTCTTAAAGCCCACCACAGTATTCAAATATCTGAATGCCCTTCAACACTCTTCAAAAAATTCTGAAAAATAAACGAAAGTATTTTTTCCCATAGTTTTCAGTTGACTGAATGATGAAGCTTACTTCACATTTTAGCTTCCTTTTACTTTAATCACTCTACCTTGGCCAAGTTGTTCTACAATCCTCACACAGAAGCCTTGCGCCCTCCACAAGTTTCCTAAAGGAGCCTGTCTGTGCTATCATGGTGCTGTCATTAGTCACAAAGACTCTGTGAAGGCTTTTAGCTGTCACTGTGAGGCCATAGCGAACCCTGGCAATGTTTTGCAGAGCATCCACGTCTAGGCCACCTTTTACACCCTGTCTGCAGGCTTCCTTCAGAAGTTGAGCAGCACACAGCACTTCTTGTTCCTCGTCTTCATTTTGACGAGCACAGTTTTTGTTACGATATGAGTCCTGTAGAGGTAACACCACAGCATCCACAAATGCACAGAGCAACATGTATAAAGATGTATAGAGATATGTGCATGTTGACAATTTTTCAGGAATTAGAGCTGCGGTAAAGAAACCGTTTCATAAAAACCTCAACGATAACTCACCCTTTATTGAATTCCTTAGCCAAGACACAGTTATAGAATTACTTATGAAAACAATCTAAACCTTTTTTAAATTTTTACAAGAACAAAAAAATCCACATGTATGTAAATGTATAAATAATACACCTTAATCTTTTAACACATGTAGCAAACAGTTACCAGAAGGTCTCCGCTATGTACATGTGCACACATAACTGAAGACAGCTTTAAAAACACCAGCAAAAACTGCCTTAAGTTACATGTATATGTCACTTTATCACGTTGCCGTTCCACATATCTAAAATTTTTCCATAACCTAAGATTCTGAACAAACTTTGCCTGTCATATAAACACAAGTAAACATATAAACATTGGGGCTCACTTTGTGCTCTGAAAGTGGGCCAACAAAACTGTTCCATACTTTCAGAAGAGATCTGACAGATTTTATAATGTTGAGGAAAGGCTTAAACTGTTATTCCAATATGACCAAACAAGACAGTGACTGTATTTTACCTAAAGTTTGGCCAACAAAAGTGCACTTCTCGAAGCATATAAAGGCCTTAAAATGCTACTTTTGGTGCCAAAAGTTTCAGTTTTTCTGAATAAGAAATTTATCAAACTCCACAAGATGCCAGATGGATGAATCCATCAGGATCAAACGAAATGTGTCACATGAAAAATGATCCAGACAACTGGTCACAGAAATACAGCAGTTTGGGCAGTGATGGATGTGTTATATCCAGACAACTGGTCACAAAATACAGCAGTTTGGGCAGTGATGGGTGTGTTATATCCAGACAACTGGTCACAGAAATACAGCAGTGTGGGCAGTGACAGATGTGTTATATCCAGACAACTGGTCACAGAAAAACAGCAGTGTGAGCAGTGATGGATGTGTTATATCCACACAACTGGTCACAAAAATACAGCAGTGTGGGCAGTGACAGATGCGTTATATCCAGACAACTGGTCACAGAAATACAGCAGTGTGGGCAGTGACAGATGTGTTATATCCAGACAACTGGTCAAAGAAATACAGCAGTGTGAGCAATGATAGATGTGTTATATCCAAACAACTGGTCACAGAGATGGAGGTGTTATATCCAGACAAGTGGTCACAGAAAAACAGCAGTGTGGGCAGTGATGGATGTGTTATATCCAGACAACTGGTCACAGAAATACAGCAGTGTGATCAGTGATGGATGTGTTACATCCAGACAACTTGTCACAGAAATACAGCAGTGTGAGCAGTGATGGATGTGTTATATCCAGACAACTGGTCACAAAAATACAGCAGTGTGATCAGTGATGGATGTGTTTTATCCCAACAACTGGTCACAGAAATACAGCAGTGTGATCAGTGATGGATGTGTTATATCCAGACAACTGGTCACAGAAATACAGAAGTGTGAGCAGTGATGGATGTGTTACATCCAGACAAGTGGTCACAGAAATACAGCAGTGTGATCAGTGATGGATGTGTTACATCCAGACAAGTGGTCACAGAAAAACAGCAGTGTGGGCAGTGATGGGTGTGTTATATCCAGACAACTGGTCACAGAAATACAGCAGTGTGAGCAGTGATAGCTGTGTTACATCCAGACAAGTGGTCACAGAAATACAGCAGTGTGAGCAGTGATGGATGTGTTATATCCAGACAACTGGTCACAGAAATACAGCAGTGTGGGCAGTGATGGGTGTGTTATATCCAGACAACTTGTCACAGAAATACAGCAGTGTGAGCAGTGATAGCTGTGTTATATCCAGACAACTGGTCACAGAAATACAGCAGTGTGAACAGTGATGGGTGTGTTATATCCAGACAACTTCTCACAGAAATACAGCAGTGCAAGCAGTGATAGCTGTGTTACATCCAGACAACTGGTCATAGATATACAGAGTTGCTTTGTCAGTTGTCATCACCACAGCAGGCTACTTAATTTCCAGACTTACCACTGGAACCTTAGGAAAACTGTAGATTTAAGTTATTTTTACACCCTGAGAAGAAAGCTGATAAGGTTTGAGGTACTTTTACAGGTTAGGCCACGTCATATATTCCACATTAAGAAATAAATAAAAAAAAAAAGCGCTTTGTGTCACCTTTAACCTGCAACGAGTATGTTGTTTACCTCAAAGCACTGTGTGACCAGCAGACTCATCTCCACCAGGTCGTGTATGTTGCCCTCATTTTCCTCCAGCCCCCTACATACGTCCTTTGCCTGATCAAAGAAGTCCCTCAGATGCTTAATTACATCAACTTCTGAACTGAAAATGTAAAAGCAAGCAAATGTCTTCAATTTTTAAACTTAAAACCATGGTGAACAACTATCATCTTCATGAGGACTGAAAAGACAGAATTAAAAAAGTCAAGCATATAAATGTCATCTCAGCTTCTAAACACTCCAAAAAGCATAGTGAACAATGGTCAACTATCAGCTTCTGTATTGCAGTCAAGCAGACAAATGTCATCAACGCATGACTGAACCACACAAAGCATAATGGACAAATGTCATTTTTTCTGAACTGAAAAAGATCCTCCCCAAAAGCATCAACTTCTACATTCAACATTTCTTAACTGTAAACGTCTATAGTTTCTGAAATGAAAACTATGACAAAAAAACAAACAAAAACAACAAACAACTATGCTAGGGCCTACCTGGCTCTCAGGAGCAGCTGCAGTAGAAAGGATCTCACAACAGGGTTAGGATCTATGCCACTGTCCAACACTGACATTGTCTTTGTACGAAGCCAATATCTGTGATGTTTTGACTCAAGTCTTTTTGTGACAAACCCCATCAGTTTTTGGACAACCTGGCCATCTGGTGGGGAGTCATTGGCAAAACAAAGCTGGGACACCAAAGCCATGAAGAAACTGTTACAGCGTTGTTGGTAGGATGAGAAAGCTTCCAGGGATTTTCTAAATTCAAAAAAAAAAAAAAATGACCTTCCTCACATTCCATATAAACACAGCAGACAGAATTTCCCATTTTTTGTAAAAATAATAAACCACTATATAACAGGCGTCAACAGAATAATGAGGCAGAGACTTCCGTTTAATTCTGGGTGGGGATCAGGTCTTAAACACTTTACAACAAGTCATGTTTGTGTTTCCATCCATACACGTGGTCCCCTTTATTCACAAAGAAAACACTAACATAAAGAAAGTATCAGAAGAAAGATCACTTAACAATGCCCAGAAAAATGTTTTGAGTTTGGCCAATGCTATCATATTTCGAGCATGCTGTGTGTGCAGCAAAAACCTGCTACTGTAGAATACAATGGTTCAAACATATTTTGCTCTGTCAAAAAAATTCATAAAAAATAAATCGAACCATTTTCTTGTACAGTGTTTTATCTCACATAAATTTCATGCATGCTATTGTCTGTACCTTTATGCCAAGTGTCTAGGAAATGAAAGAAAAATAAAATTTTAACCGTTCCATCCAGCTCCATTTAGCCTTATCAAATTTGACAAGTGGAATGAAAGCAGAACAAAGCTATTACCCAAGCCAAATTCAGACAATGCAATGTGTTGGATGGTGCAATTGCATGAAATAGCATGTCATATTTTCACTCAACTAGTCGAACTTAACATGTCAACTCCACAATCACAATGTGTGCAAGTTACCTTCTGCTTATAGCATGTATTACCTATTATCTGTCGCTTCTTTGGGTTTATAGTCCTCTGGGATGATTTTATGACAAACTGGGCATTCCTTGTCAGCCGCCGCAAATCCATGAAAGCAAATCTCGCAAACTACATGTCCACACGGGAGTAACATAGGTACTGCTTTCATTTCTTCCTTGCAGTTTTCACAGCGTTGTGACATCCTACAAGAAATTTGCCTTCAATGTTTTAATATCAGGTATATTTTACAGGCAGACAAGATTTGTTTATTTGACTGTAAACCCATACTCAAGAAGCTCTTTATTCCCAGGCTGTCAGTTTTTATGGGTGGCGTCCACAGCTGTCAGTTTTTATGGGTGGCGTCCACGGCTGTCAGTTTTCATGGGTGGCGTTCTGATGATACTACTACATACAACTTTGTACATCTTGATGAGCAAACACATGGACAAAATTTGCCAGGTACAACAAAAGACTTTACTGTGACTCAATATTTCTGCACTTTATTTTGCCATCAACAGGACAGTGATACTACAGGATTTTGAACATACTTGTATTTCTCCTTTTAACTATGGTATAATCCTGAGTAAAGCTTGTCAAAACGCTTACGCTTCCAACCTTTACAATTACAAGGTGTACCAGAGGTATACTTGAGGTACACCCGAGGTGTACCATTGGGGTGTAGCATATCTGAACTGAGGTGTGTATAACGTATACTTGAGGTGTATCTGAGGTACTGTCTATTATGCAAATTAGTACCTCAAGTACACCTATAGTACACCTCAGTGGAGGTCAGCCCTGTAAATATTAGGTAAAAACTATGATGCCTGAGGTACAACTGAGGTATAGCTGAGGTACATACTCATAGGCAAGGTAGATGTACACTGTTTTCACTTTTATTTTGTTACAAAACATGCTATAAAATACTTAAATATTGGCTGTATAAACTATAGATAAATTTAAGTAAGTTTGTAAGTGCATGCTGTTCTTTGTTTACAGTATCTGTAAATCTCAGCTGACTTACCACAACAAAGGTGATATACATATTTACATGAGGCTTTCTGGCTGCTTGATCCAAATTTAGTTCTACTCCTTTTTTCTGCCTTTCAGAACCGTTCATGTGCCCAACATGTTAAAAATTCTGTCCCAGGAGGCACCAATCAGTGCATAAATGGGTTGTTTTCTCACAGCCTGGAGTACATATATACCTTGTTCAGGGTAGCCATCTTGGAACAATCAGGGGCTAATATGTCTGTGCTCTGTGACTGCTCAATATTTGCACACAGAATGGCAAGTCATTATGGGGTAAGACAAAGCTTATATTTCTTCATACTTAGATTGGTGTTTCATGTCATGATTAAGAACACTTATATGACAATATTCCAGAGGGAAGCCACAGCACATTAACAGTAGCTCACAAACTCCATGACTAAGGCCACATAAGGAGTCATTATTATGCTCTCCGGCCAATAAATGTAGTTATAATTAAGATGGCTTTAAGAACTTGTACATATATATATATATATATACATATACACTTGTACACACAGATAGGCATAAGTCTGTAAAATCAAAGGATGAAGCAAATGTTGGGGAGTTTTCCGGCTTGTTGTTCAAAAGTTCACTCATTCATTCAAAATTGTATAAAATTAAAGCCAGGCACACATCATAATACAAAGCAAATGACATTTTAGTTAAGGCCAATTCCTAATATGTTTTTGTACAAATGGGCCTTGAACTCCTTGCGCCCAGGTTCAATATCAAAATATATTGTAAAAATCAAACACATACCGAAAGAAATGGCTGAAAGCACCCTTGTTGCTTTGTTTCAAAAATTTTTCCACTTTCTCAAGACTTGGCAATTGTTTGAAATTCACATCATCTTTGATCAGCTGTAACAGGATAAAAAATAAAATAAAACTGTATTCTCACAGCATTCTCAGTTCAATTACTAGTACCACGTACCAAGATAACCGACAACTGACTTGGAAATGAATGGTCAGTGTACAATAACTGGTGTTTAGCATGGTACTTAATGATTCATTTTTAACTATTTGTTAATTGTCAGATTTAATATACTGGGTGGAGGAAGCCAGTGTACGCAGAGTAGACCACTTTTCCTCGCCAGCAGGCCAACAAACCATCTTAATTTAAAGCTGGGCATCTTCCCCTATCATTAAGAGCGCATTCTGCACAATTTTCCACATTTCAAATAGTGTCCATGTAAAAATGAGTATCTATTGACTGGGGTATGTACCTGTCAAAACTGCAAAGGTTCATGTCAGTTTGATATAAATCATTGATGTGATGAAAGTCTTGTTTTTGCCTAGGAGTAACCACAGATACGTGTTCATCATGTATACTGTGAACGGAAATGTAGAACTTCTGTACATGTCAATACACAATACACCTTTTAGATGAAGTTCTGGAGTCAAATTCTTGCAAAATCCATAAGTACTTAAACCTGTTAAAAAGTTGCAATAAGTATTGTCTGAATGCTTATTGCAATAAATCTGGTGGGGTTGTTTAGTTATAGTTTTCAGATGCCTGTAAGGCTTATTGTGAAAAGCTTAATAATGATGGCCCAATCTTTTGTCCTATGTCCTCACCTCCCACAATGCCATACAGCGTACAAATTTCAACTTCTTTGCCCCCTTGGCATCAGGAGGACAAACATGTTCAATGAAGAGTTTCAGAACCTGAATTCTGTCCCAAGTATTCCTGGGAAAAAATAAAAATAATAAAAAAATAAACAAACAATTAAATAAACAAATTATTTAATATTAACTTAAGACAGCTGCCTCCAACTTTCACAATTAACTATGAATGCTCTGTGTACATGTCCATGTGTCCTGGCTTACAAAAAATAACAATATCTCTTGACAACTTATGAACTACTTTAATTACATATTCAAACAGTTTAATTTATCGATAGCTGTATTCACTTATTTGATTGATGATGTTTATGCTGCCACGTACAAGTAATGTCAGAATTTCCCAGATGTTCTTGACTAAAACTGCAGAAATACATGCAGTAACTAACATAATTATTGTTATTCTTTGCTTGACAAGCATACAAGCTGTTGTACACATGCATTTATCACAATTCTAAGACAATTCTAGGCTTCTGATTGGCCCATATGTCTTGGATAAGCTCTCATATTTGCTCAACAGGCAAGGACTATAGCCTCAACCATTGGATAATACTTCAGAATATTGTCAACCTTGTCATATATTAAACAGCAACTTTTACTGCGACTTTAATATGCACATTTTTAATTTGACGTTGGAGAAAAAACTACATTGATTGGATTGGTCAGTTACAGGGCTTCACAAAAAGTATATTTTTATCAGTCAACACATACTAATGCCTTTAAAATATGCTTGAATAAACACCTTGCAAACATGTGAAAAGGTTGAAGAATTACAGTACCTAGTGAGTCATTTATTTCAAAACAGTTTTAATGATTCAGCACATAACAACAGCATATGGAAAAACTTCTTGTAACATTGATTTTAGGCAATTGCATTGCATGCCTTGGCAAGTATATTTTCTCAGCTCAACAATGTTCCGAGCCAGGATGAGTACTTTTCTTCTCATTGTGTGACAGTGGCATAGTGTTCGTCAAAAAACGGCAGATGTGGGCTAAGTACCGGTAATAATTCAAGGAAGTCTGTTCGCAATGCTCTCCACTGTGATAAACTCATTATGGAATGTACCAGTGTGTGGCATGGTCATATGGCCTCATATTTCGTCTCAAAGATGAATTTCCTTGATGAAATATCAGGCCGTATACCCACTCAACTTGCTGGTATATCAATTATAGTGTATGGTATGGTTCCTGTGGGGAGTCACTGACTGGTCCTACCTGGTCTCTGTCAGAGCCTCCCATCGTGTCCTCCTCATCTCCTCCCTATCTGTACCTTCCTGCTGGGAGAGACACACCCTCTCTATCACCGGCTTTACAGACAGCACCTTTTCTAGCCAGACTTTCTTCCCCTTGGCCGTGTCCATTTCCTCTTTGCTTGGTTGCAGGCTTTGAAGCACATGGTCAGTGGCAAGGATGTCAATCAGCTGAGAGCAAATCAGGCCAAGAGGTAACATGTGTACCATAATACTTGCACTTATTTGTTTGTTTATCTCTTTGATTGTTGTTCAGCAACATACTCACATGTAATATAATAATTATAGTATAATAATTTTATACAGTGGTGGTCATTCTTATAATTAGAGGAAACAGGAGTGTCTGTGGTAAACCACTGACCTTTAGCAAGTTTCATACACCTCAGCTTCCCTACATGTGACATATCGCTATATGAACACCTCATTGGTGGAAGACAAATGGAACGTCGCATTCATGTGGCCATAGGTCAACAGCCCTGAGAGCTTCACTGACCTGTCACCAAGGCCTTCAGTGCCAAGAGGGCGGGGAATTCTACAGATTTATTTGCAAAGACTGACACTAAGCCTACACTCCGTGACCTTTAACCACCAGATCAAGGCCCATTCACCTCATCGTACATCGAGTTCAAGCATGGAATATCAAAATGACATCCAGCTAAGGAAACAGATAGTGAGATTTGAACAAAAAAATATCTGCATGTTTTATACAATGTGAAAACTCAGTGGCAGAAAGCCTCGCAGGCATGGCTAACAGTATATAGTGTAGTTTCTATCTGTACTTGCAATAACAAAGCATTGTCCAAGTAATCCAGTTATGTTCAGTTTTACCTTTACAGCACCTTTCCCATTGTAAGCCTTCACTTAATTATGACGGCAGATGATCATCATATGATCATCAAGTGATGATATGATCTCTGATTCTGTAAGACGGGTTGGAAGTTGGAGGTCATGTGACCACCCACTTGTGTCTAAAACAAAATGGCCACCCAATGTTAAAGCATTGCGGAAAAGGTCACTTTTTGCCACTTCGCTAGCAGCCAGTAAGGTCTAGTTGTACAAAATAATGTCACGAAAGCTCTGCAGAAATACTCAGACTCTCTGTAAAGCTGAAAATTATACAAATCCAACAGATACAAGATTGCTGACAGCCATTCAAAAATAGGCATTTTCCCGTGCAATAACGTTGGGAGAACCGTTTTCTTCACCCACCCCGTTTGTTACTAAGGAGATCAAATGGTCTCTAGCTTCTGATCCATCTTACAGAATGAAGATTTGAACACTTAAAATAGCACCTTTGTTGGAGTTTAATTCCCGCTATAACTATATTACTTACGATCTCTGACGACTTGTGCACAAAATGATCTGGGTTTGTCTCCAGGAAGTGTTCCACCGACTTTGCACAATCCTGCCAAACCTTGCTCAGACTGGAGAAGTTCTGGAGGTGACCTTGACATTCATCATAGACTTGGTGCACTTGAACCAACGAAGAGATTAGCCCTTCGCCATCGTCACGGCTGATGACAATGGCATGTACACTCTGACATATCAACTGTATTGAGAAGAAGAGAATTTCAGATGAAAACTTAGATGATGTCTTTTTTCACTCCAAAACACTTCTGATAGTCACTATTAAAAGTACTTGTTGTCTGAACTTGCTCAAAAGTGTATTAATCTTTAAGCCTGGAGCCAGCCATTCAAAACAGTATTTAAAGTTAAGTCAGGCGTTATTCATGCATATCACTAAATTGAATATTATCTTATTATTTATTCATTTATTTATTCGATTGGTGTTTTACGCTGTAGTCAAGAATATTTCACTTATATGACGACGGCCAGCAATATGGTGGGTGGAAACTGGGCAGAGTCTGGGGGAAACCCACGACCATCCGCAGGTTGCTGTTAATCTTCCCATGTATGGCCGGAGAGGAAGCCAGCATGAGCTGGACTTGAACTCACAGCGACCGTATCTTATTAGAAAGTCAAATGCAACTTATATATATTCAAATCAGAAATATAGTTAATACCAATCATAAATCCTAATAAACTTGTGAACAACTGACATCAGTTACTCAAAGTTTAGTCCAGACTGAATTTCTATTTGTTATGCTGTAGAGTTAGATTGTATGAAACACTTTCAAGTTCTATAAAAAAAAAATGTTGGCAAACAGGCTTCTCTCATTATTCTAGAGCATTCATAAAGTATCTTAACAGTTTTCAATGTAATGCGTGACAAAAAATGCCAATCGTTCTCTTTTTTTAAAATTAGAACATTGTGATATCACTGTTAGTAACCTTGATACATTCTTCAAGGACATCACTGGCAGTGTGATGAATGAAAAAGGCCCACATTTACAGCAAGATATTCCAAAATTCATGGCATTTTGAGCTATCATAGAATGCTTATATGTGCAAGGTATATTTCTGACTGCAACAAAATGTCCATGAAATCTACATGTACTTGTGTTCAGGTAACCACAAGAAGTAGTCCTGACTCTGGATAAACTGGTATGTAGATTCTGCTTGCTTTAATATTTGGCAACAAAGAACACAGAAATATATGGTTTCAGGTTTAACTCACGTGTGAGAAATTTGGATCTTGCAAGACTGTTGTTTTGTACATCAACCGATCAGTGTTGATGGAAATGTTACATGACTATAGACAAAATGGCTGCTAAACCAATGTGGTATTATTTTGTGCAGTCACATGACTTTGAACATAGCATGCGAGTTTTATTCAGCTGTAAAAATATAAACAAATAGCAAATGTTTGGAAGACAACATTGTTGATAATTGACACTGCAATCTGAAAATCTATTTGTCGGTTTGAGCTGGTCTTCACCTACAGATTGCATACATGTATACAAAAAAAAAACAACAGAAAAATGCAACACCAACATTCCCACAAATATACTCCTACAACTTTAACTTCAAATCATTTCAGGGGCCTCCCTGGTTCAGTTGGTTAGCGCGCTAGTGCAGCGTAGTGACCCTGGAGCCTCTCACCAATCCGGTCACTGTGAGTTCAAGTCAAGCTCATGCTGACTTCCTCTCTGGCCGTATGTGGGAAGGTCTCAGCAACCTGCGAATGGTCGTGGTATTCCCTCGGGCTCTGCCCAGTTTCCTCCCAACATAATGCTGGCCGCTGTCGTATAAGTGAAATATTTTTGAACACCAATCAAATTAATCAAATAAATCAAATCATTTCATATCAAAAACCTTTGCACTTCACCTTTGAGATTGTTGTCTTTAATATTTGACTTCCAATACACTTCTTAAACAACAGCAAACTGGAGTTTCTTACTAAACTAAAAAGTCATAACAGAGCACTGTTTAGTTCATATGTTCAGAAAGTACAGTATACCTTGTGTTCAACGGGGCTGGAGGTTGGGTGGATAATGGAAATAAAGTCTTGCAGGTAACATTTCAGCAGTTCATCCTTGTGTTCAGCCTCCATTACAGAATTCAGCACTCTTCCAATGCCAGAGTCAGCCAAGAGTCGTGCCATGGTGTCAGTGTCTACAAAACAAAACTTCAAATGTGAATGTGAGTGTAGGCAAACAACAGAACTGCTCACATGAATGTGAGTGTAGGAAAACAACAGAACTGCTCACATGAATGTGAGTGTAGGAAAACAACAGAACTGCTCACATGAATGTGAGTGTAGGAAAACAACAGAACTGCTCACATGAATGTGAGTGTAGGAAAACAACAAAACTGCTCACATGAATGTGAGTGTAGGAAAACAACAGAACTGCTCACATTTATGTGAGTGTAGGCAAACAACAGAACTTCCCATGTAAATGTGAGTGCAAGAAAAAGCGAAACTGTCCTCATGGAGATGAGTGTACGAAACAACAGAACTTCCCATGTGAATTTGAGTGAATGGAAACAGCAGAACTTCCCACACGAATGCGAGTGTGGGAAAACAACAGAACTTCCCATGTAAATGTGAGTGTAGGAAAACAACAGAACTTCCCATGTGAATGTGAGTGTAGGAAAACAACAGAACTTCCCATGTGTATATTAGAGTAGGAAACAACAGAACTACAGAACTTCCCATGTGGTTGTGACTGTAGGAAAGCAACAGAACTTCCCATGTGAATGTCAGAAAACAACAAAACTTCCCATGTGAATGTGAGTGTAGGAAAACAACAGAACTTCCCATATGAATGTGAATGTAGGAAAACAACAGAACTTCCCATGTGATTGACAGTGTAGGAAAATAACAGAACTTCCCATGTGAATTTGAGTGTAAGAAAACAACATAACTTCCCACATAAATGTGAGTGTAGGAAAACAGCACAACTTCTCGTGTGAATGTGGGAATAGGAAAACAAGAAAACAACTCTAAATAACTACTGATGCTAGTCATGTAAAATTGGCCATAGGTGAATCATGACAAATCAGATAAAAAAATAGGTTCATGGTCATAAAGCTCCATTACATTAGGAAATGTGCTACACTAATACCAAAACAGGAGCTAATTGCACTTGATTTTTAGTCACAATGAAATGATCTAACAAAGAAAACTCATATATGTACTGTACATTTTACTACATACATATTAATCCCCTGATAGAGAGCAAAATCATGGAAACAAGAAGTATGCATGAATCTGTTAGTACATATACACTACAACTCCATTTTACCTTTTATTTCAGAACTGCTTTTCAGTAGATTCCTGACTTTGCTTATGAGGATCCAGGAAAAGGGCAACTGGGGAGACGGTATTGTCACCCCAAACCCAAACAGTTTGGAGTAGATCTCTCTCAGCTCAATTTTCCTCTTGGGAGACAGAAGCTCCTGGTAGTCTAGCGGAGTGGCTTCAGGGTCATTCATAAGCATCAACCACAGGTGTCTCTTCCAGGCAGACATTTCATCACCTGACACCCCATCAGGCATCAGCAGGTCCAGGTTGTTGTTAGTGTCCATGAAGGCAATGATGCCAGCCAAAAGGGGTGTCATTTTGTTCTCAATTACCTGCATCCATGAGCGTCTGAGAGAAAACATGTAAAACATCTTCAATTTGACATTAAATAAATTTTTCTGGTTTCACATTTGACGTAGCAATAAACCTGTTTGGAAAGACATTTACATTAAATTTGGTTTTGAACGTAAGTGAAATGAAGTGGAGGGAACCCTCATTTCCTAAAACAATCCCTGAAAATAAATGCATGTCTTAGAATCCTGGATTTAGAAATGTCAAAACAAGAACTAAATCTCAAAAAACAGCCAAATTAATTAAGTTATGCAGAAGACGGAAAATGTTTGAAAACATATGCGACATGACAACATCACTTTTTGTGCTGTACACAACCTCTTAAATCACATGTAGCTTTTTGTTGATAATGTACCTCAATGTTCCTGCCCTGCTGATCACATCTGGTCTAGCAGCTTCATCGCAAAGCCAGGAGCGTGAAATATCAACACATGTCAAGCGTTGTTCACGGATGTTCAACAGTTCAACGAGGCGTTTGTTTATAACTTCTGTAAACCTCAACTCCCCTGCAACATGATTTCAGGCTTATAAAAAAACAAATTTATAGTACACAGTTAATCACTTAACAATCATCTATTGTTTCAAGTTTGTCACAAATCCTTTTATTCCATAAAATTGTATGTGATTAACAGTGATGCAAATCACATGCTCTTTGAAAGATTAATCACCCATCTCTTCTACTGTTTGCACAGCAGGGTGATTAGCTGGTGGAAAATCCCCACAAAACTATTTGTTAATATAGTACACTTGTTATCACATCCAGTATATCTTCATCTGGAATGATTTTGGGAGTCTCTGTTAGGTAACTTGTCTCATAAATGGGTTTTACACTCCATTTGGACTCTTGGCCAATGAAGTTGCATGTTCGTGTCCAGCCCGTGCTGGTTGTGTTGCGGCTTTAAGCATGACAAGTACTGCAGCTTTTTTCCCCCTACTTTTCCTGGATTCTTCAAACATAATCCAAGATTGGTGCTGCTATATAAATGAAATTAAACACGCTTTCTGGAAGTATTGGGAAAGCGATACATGTTCCCTACCATCATAATACCAACAGAGCAAAAATGACCAGAACCTGATCTAAAACTTGTACTGCTTAAAGCTATGTATCAAGTATTAATACCACGACGAACAGACAGAAAAGGTGTAAACCTATAAAGTCTCCTCAGGTACCGACTAATCAATGAAAATTACCTACTATCAATTTTCAATTTTACTGAACAATAATTTTACTAATGGTAAGGCAGCTAACCTGCTGTGGGGCCATTCAACAGTTCAAACAGGAGGTGGACTCGTGCAGTTGTCCTGTTGTGGTTGTCATCATCATCCTTAATCATGGAGGCTGCTGCCTGCAGACATTTGTGAACAAACATGCTGGTGTCCAGAACAGGGTTCCCTGCAGCTGGAGAGGCCAACGCTCCAGCATTCTCACCCTCCCAGTCCATCTGGCTTCCCTCTTCTTCTACGACATCCACATCCACTGCTTCTGACTGTTGTGGATTCATGTGCACTGAGTGATCTTGTTGAAAAGTTGCAAACTGTGGTGCGGTTACATTGCCAGGATTGGCAGGTTGCTGAAGCAACTCTCCAATACTGCGTTTAAACAGTTTCACTATGTTTGGGATATTTTTTTCCACAGGGCGAAGCTCATCTATGTGCACTGATTGCCATTTACCTATCTGTAAAGCATGAATAGAGAGAAGTTGTTAACGGCATACTAAAAGAGTTTTATACCAGGATTTATTTGTTTCTTCTAGCCCCAATTTTGCTTGAACCAGCATTAAATGTTGCCTTGGCTGACAAGGATGAGAAATAGCACAGGAATATTCTCATATTAGTTGGACTGGTTCTCCTGTGGGTGTATTGAGATTTGAGGGGAAATGTCTTTACCTTCGCTGAGAACAGCAAAAAAGACATCAGGAATATTCTTTAATACACCAGTTGAACCAGTATTCAGCTGATTTTATCTGAAGCTCTGAGAAGCATTCAATGTTACCTTGGCTGAGAAAGTCACAGACAACAAATGAACAGCTTAACAGGCATCCCACTGATTTTACCTGAAACCCTGAGAAGCAGTCATCATAGCTCAAAACAGACAAAAAGGGACTAATACAACAATCTTAAAAGTTTGACAGGTATTCTGCTGATTTCACTTAAAACCCTGAAAAGCAATCACTGTTGCCTTGGCAGAGCAGCCAAAGAAGACTAATGTAATATTCTTTACAGTCTGATGAGTATTCTGTTGATTTTACCTGGAACCCTGAGAAGCAGCCTCCAGCTATGCGTGGCAGCTGCACAATAAGGACAATACAGAACTCTCCTCTGGTGGCGTTGGCGTGTTGTGCAATCTCATCCAGGGTGCTGTAGCGAGCGCTAGCCACCAGACTCCCATTCTCATCCCCAGAGTCACACTGTATGATCAACAGTCTCTGCTGCTCACTGCCCGTCAGAAACTTTCTGTAATACACACACCCAAACAATCAAGCTAAATATTCACAGCCATGTACTTCTTTGTGTACCATGTACTTTTCCATTTACGATCGTTGATCAAATTTTCAGTTCATGATCTTTGATCAACTTTTCAGTTCATGATATTTGATCAACTTTTCAGTTGATGATAGACAGCGTTTGGGGCAGAACACTCACATGAACTTGTAGGCAAGTGCCAATTATGTTTTGAAGGGCAGCACACAGTTAAAGGTCAAACAAATATATCTGATAATACATGCAGTCTTCCAAAATTGTATATATGTACTTATATATCTATGTATAAAGAAATTTTGATCATGGAGCCCTGTATTTCTTCATTTATAATGAAATTTTGAGTAAAGAGATAAAAGACAGTCACTGCTAATGTCATTGTGAGCAAACAAAAATCTTGACAAATTTTCGAGTGTGGTAACAACCAAATAAATAAATCCAAGAGGTTATCAAATTTAAACATTAGATGACTTGGAATTTCAAACTTGACATTCACATAGTATAAACATCCCTTTGTGTACAATAGTTTGGGTGTATGTATAATTACCTTAGCTGCCTACAGAACTGCTGTTCAGTGTCAAAGCTTTGCAGACTCAGCATGGTGATTTCATCTCGTGGCATCTGAAGTGCTCGGCTCAGGTCCCATGTGTCCCTTACTGATAGCAGTTTTGAATGGCTTGTCACCTGTCCCAAACAATAACATACGATGTACATGCCAATTTTATGAATGAAAAATAACATTGAAGGGAGCAGCATTTCCTTCTCACTCATTGTTAAAAAACAAGTGGTAAAAAATTCCACCATTCACGAACATTTTGCAGTAACCGCATGTATCTAGATTGAAACTAGGCAACATCGCAGCAAACAGGGTAAAAAGCAGAGGAATCCTAATGAAATTGGTTATGTATTAGTGTAAAGAATTATTTATATTTATCTGATTGGCGTTTTACGATGTACTTGAGAATTTTTAACTTATACAACGATGGCCAGAATTTCAGTAGGAGACAGGACAGAGCCTGGGAGAACCACCTCATCAAGCTGGATACCCCCTCACAGTCAATTTCCCCACCACCCACCTGGAGCAGACTGGATACCTCCCCCTCACACACAATTTCCCGACTATCAAGCTGGATACCACCCCCTCACACACAATTTCCCCACCACCTACCTGGATCAGACTGGATATCTCCCCCTCACAGTCAACTTCCTCACTACCCACCTTGAGCAGACTGGATACCTTGAGCAGACTGGATACCTCCCCTTCACACACCATCATGTTGGATGCCTTTCCCTCACAGACAATCTCCAAACCACCCACATGGATCAGACTGGATACCTCCCTCTCACACACCATCTCCCCATAATCATGCTGGATATCACCCCCTCACAGTCAATTTCCCCACCACCCACCTGAATCAGACTGGATACCTCCCACTCAGACAATCTCCCCACCACCCACCTGAATCAGACTGGATACCTCCCCCTCACAGTCAATTCCCCCACCACCCACCTGAATCAGACTGGATACCTCAACCTCACAGTCAATCTCCCCACGACCCACCTTGCTCAGCTGGATACCTTCCCCTCACAGACAATCTCCCGACAACCCACCTTGCTCAGGCTGGATACCTTCCCCTCACAAACAATCTCCCCACCATCCACCTTGCTCAGCTGGATACCTTCCCCTCACAGACAATCTCCCCACAACCCACCTTGCTCAGGCTGGATACCTTCCCCTCACAGACAATCTCCCCACAACCCACCTTGCTCAGGCTGGGTACCTTCCCCTCACAGACATTCTCCCAAAACCCCACCTTGCTCAGGCTGGATACCTTCCCCTCACAGACAATCTCCCCACCACCCACCTGAATCAGACTGGATACCTCCCACTCAGACAATCTCCCCACAACCCACCTTGCTCAGGCTGGATACCTTCCCGTCACAGACAATCTCCATACCAACCACCTGAATCAGACTGGATACCTCAACCTCACAGACAATCTTCCCATCACCCAACTGAATCAGACTGGATATCTCCCCCTCACAGACAATCTCCCCACAACCCACCTTGCTCAGGCTGGATACCTTCCCCTCACAGACAATCTCCCCACCACCCGCCTGAATCAGACTGGATACCTCCCACTCAGACAATCTCCCCACAACCCACCTGAATCAGACTGGATACTTTCCCCTCACAGACAATCTCCCCACAACCCACCTTGCTCAGGCTGGATACCTCCACATCACAGAAAATCTCCATACCAACCACCTGAATCAGACTGGATACCTCCAACTCAGACTATCTCCCCACAACCTGCCTTGCTCAGGCTGGATACCTCCACATCACAGACAATCTCCCCATCACCCACCTGAATCAGACTGGATACTTCCCACTCAGACTATCTCCCCACAACCTGCCTTGCTCAGGCTGGATACCTTCCCCTCACAGACAATCTCCCCACAACCCACCTTGCTCAGGCTGGATATTTTCCCCTCACAGACAATCTCCCCACAACCCACCTGAATCAGACTGGACACCTCCCAATCAGACAATCTCCCCACAATCCACCTTGCTCAGGCTGGATACCTTCCCCTCACAGACAGTCTCCCCACAACCCACCTTGCTCAGGCTAGATACTTTCCCCTCACAGACAATCTCCCCACCACCCACCTGGATCAGGCTTGATATCTCCCCTTCACAGACAATCTTCCAGGCTAGGTACTCTTGCAAACTTTCATGTTTCTGTTCATGAAAATATATCTGTGTGCAATCATCTGCTTCTAATGACAGTTTGGATGCCTTCAGTCTGCATACAGCATCGGGACTGGCACACCACAACAGGGTTCGTTTGGCAGATTCTAACACCTGAAACAGGTACATGACCATGAATAATGACAATAAGTTTTGATAATCAGTAGTATCACTAGTAATTGAATCAAGTATTGTCTAAGTGTCTGTTCATGTGGCCACAAAGCTGGTAATATCCCATTTACGACAACCTGAAGTGCATGGCCAGGTTTGCTCTGCTTTGTCTCACAGAAACTCAAGGGCTATGCAGTGAACATCTGAAAAATGTCCACATTAATGAGAAAGAAAACTCTCCTCTCTTGTGACATGAGCCTTAATGACAGAGCTCGCAAAAGTCTCAAATCTCTCAAGAGTTTGTTGTGCAAAAAAAAAAAAAAAACCCACAGAGTTGTTGTGAGTCTGAATTGGGTCTTTTAGATAATTATTAGTTTCACTGAAAAATGAACTGCTGACATCAGCCATGTCTGAAAAAATACAACAAATGCTGCAAAACATTGTGTTACTTTAATGTTCATGATACAGTCAGGTGACTTCCTTTTTCTGAGACTCCTGGAAACCACATTTATGTATGCCTTTATAATTGGTTTTCTGCTTGGTGGGACGCTTTGTTGCCACTCATGATTTGCTAGGTTTAGCACTAGTGAAGTATTTTTGGAAATGCACTGACAACTGTCAGTGTCTACCACGCTTGTTCACGGTAAAATGCACGTGTTTGCTGACTGGTTCTAATTTGTGCGCTCACACATTTTCTGTTATATATTACAGAAATGGCCAAGGATGAGCGAATGGCTGTGGATGTGCCCTTGTACTTTTCATGTCTTATGTTTTTCGGAAAAACAACATGGCGGTGATTATCTGTGATTTGAATCAATTGGTGCATTGAAGCATTTAATGGGAAGGAAACTATATCGTTAAGGTTTGAATAAAGCCTGGAAAGGATGGTAAAATGTAAAAATTTTAGTTTCTGCTGCTGGAATTTCTGATTGATCGCCAGGCAGCTCATGTTAAATTTTCAGGTTGCGCCGGGATGTCAGTATGGCAATTTTGCAAACACTGCATGGCATAAGGCTGAACAGTCAGGCCAGAGAGAGTACAATTCCACCACTAGACCTCATTAAAAGGTCAAGGGCTAATGTAGTTGTTTTCAGGAAAGCTCTCATAACCTAAAAAACATGCCCATGTTCTTCAGAAAAATGGAAATCCATCTGCATAATACCTTCAGATTACTTTTTATATGAAACAGTAGTGAGGGATCGCAAACTGCTACAGCAATGCAAAGACAAATATCACCTTCTTAAAGTAGCCTTTTTCAGTCTCTAAAAGAAAATCCCTGCCATTTCATACAACAGTCTACCTGCTCCTCCAGATCGACCACTTCATCGTTTTCTGTCTCAGAGCATATCTTTGTCCACTCGTGCAAAATGACGGAGGCAGCTGTGTCTGCATGGTAACCAACAAAAGCATCACCAGGCACAGCCTTCTTCACTGGTGATCTGAAAATGTAATGTAATGTAATGTTTATAATGATGTCAAAACACTGAAGTTGTCAACCTTCCTATTTTCTTTCACATTCTTTCCATAATTATTCCAAACTTGGCGACACCAGCATTTCTGGATACAGTAAATCATGTGTAATTTCAAAGAGCTTTCCAGCAACTATTAATAACCCTGGTGTGTGAAATGAGATAAGTTTGAATTTTCACCATTTTTAAAAACCAATACAGCAGTGGGTTATTTTTTGAAAAATTCCATGAAATCGTAGATAAAAATTTAACCTATATTCCCAAATGGAAATTGTGTTTCACTTCTTGAGTAAAAAAGTGAACAACGAACAATTGTCACTCATAACTGTGCCTGTCAATCCCACGTCACACTTCAGCTGGCTTCAACAGGGAACTTTGCAGTTTGAGATAACCTTTTCAAATCAAATAATATACATGTATACAATCATATGTCCATCGATTAACTCCATATGTATTCTTGTCAATCAGCCCGTTGATTGACTTAATTAACTGTAAAGGGTTTTGCTTAAAGAGAATTTCTTCCCATTTCTTAATTTGGAGATTGGAAACATTATATTGGACAACTAAATCTAATAATGCCTAATCGTGCATATGATGTGCATTTTAAAGCCCGTTTACAGAACAAAAAACAATTCTCCTAATAGCTGGGACATGTAATCCACTTGTTTTCTTACACGTAGTATAAGACACTTTGAAAGCATATCACCATGAATAACGAAAGTGGTGTCTGTACCTTTGTGTGTGGATGGTACGTGAGCTGGCAAAGTGCTCCGCCCAATTTTGCAGTTGTCTAGCTAAGGCCAACTGCTGATCATTCAGGATCGTCTCCACAGTCAGGAAATGCTTCTCCATTCGGTTTATCAGAGGGATCGGGAATTTCTCGTACACAACTTGTTTTTCAGCGACAACCACAAGCCTGAACAAGAACGTACATGTACATACATAATGATACATTTTCTGTCATATGTTATACTCCATGTATAAAATGGTACTTCCTGACAATGGTAGTGCATGTTTAACCTACAATGGATACTCAAATGACTTCCATGTATTTAGTGAGTGATTGCTTTGGGAGTTAACATCATACTTAACAGTTTTTCAGTCTTATGATGATGAAGGAATCCTTGGAGTGCATCTAACGTGCCTCCTTGTTGCATGACGGATTTCCACCGCTCTTTTATCTAATGCTGCTTCACTGAGACAAAGGCAAGTAAGCCGCTTCGCCCGAGCCATTATACTGATACGGGTCAACCAGTCGCTGCACTATCCCCTTCATGCTGAACACCAAGCGAGGAAGTTACAACTTCTGCTTTTAACGTCTTATGTGTGACCTGACTCAGGGTTGACCCTGGATCTACCGCTCCCGAAGCAGACGCTCTACCAACTGTGCTATTGGGGCCAGGCCAGGTATTAAGAATACAATCTGAAATTAAATTGCTTATCCACACTTCATTATGTCATTTGGTTGTCGTTTGATGTGATACTGAGTAATTTTCACTGGGTATGTGTTTAAAAGCAGTGATGTTTTGGGGCGAGGGCAACAAAACAAAACCTTAGGTAAACCACTACACCACAGCTACAGTGCCTGACAAATCTCCTGTAGTAATCTCCAGATCCAAGCTGGTGACCTCTCACAATGATCACTCCTCTGCCACAATCTTTTCTTTTTACTTGATTGGTGTTTTACACGGTACCCAGTCATATTTTCATTAATACAAGGGCAGCCAGTGTTATGGTGAGAGAAAATTAACAACTATCTGCAGGTTGGTGCCTGATCTTCCCACTTACGACTGGTGTGGAAGCCAGCATAAGCTTGACCTGAATTCACAGGGTCCTCCGTGTGACTAACTCGCATAAGTTTGACATTTACACACTCAGCCATGTCAACAATGTGCGATTTAAATACACAGAATTACAGTTTTGTAATAATAAAAAGCATGTCACAGTTCTCACCTGAAGTCCTTGTGCACACGACACTTGACTCTGTGTGTTCCCAGTCCCAGGTCCACAAACCTCTCCCCTCCCAGGTACACATAGTACTGCAAGTAAACAATACTGAACATCCTAAATATTTGTTCTTGAGCTTTGTAGGGGGTTTTTAGTAAGAAAGGAGGGGAAGTCAATGAAAAGCTATGCCAGACATAAGACATGAAACCGTGGATTGAAATTAACTACAAAATGTTACCAGCCAATAGAACCAGTGTCCTTTGAGAACTTCTGGTCTGCCTCCATATTAGCTGGTTCTCCAGTTAATCCCAGCAAAAGAGTATCAAACTTTTCTACAATATATTTTCATGTAAATGTACACGTAAGTATATACATGTAGCATCTAGTAGATACTGTATTTTCAGGCCAAGTGATGCCTGTTTAATTCTACTCACCCAACCAAAATTTCACTGGCCTCAGTCAGTTTTGTATTCTAATTGCCACATTTCTACCGTAATATTTTTGAAAATTTTGTTCTCATGTTTCAGGCCTCAGACGATTTCATTTTGTAACAGGTCAGAAATCATAAATGTGACAGACAAATGAATCAAATTTACAGATACATGTATGGCAGTATCAACAGACTACAACATGTTTCCTCAAAATTATACACTCATAAATACAAACCCACACATATCTGGTTGAGGGCACATACAGACCCACACATACCTGGCAGAGGACATCATACGGATCCTCACTTACCTTATTAAAGGATCATACAGACTCACACATACCTGGCAGAGGACATCATACAGACTCACACATACCTGGTTGAGGGAACATACAGACCCACACATACCTGGTTGAGGGCACATACAGACTCACACATACCTGGTTGAGGGCACATACAGACTCACACATACCTGGTTGAGGACATCATACAGACCCACACATACCTGGTTGAGGACATCATACAGGCCCACACATACCTGGCAGAGGACATCATACAGACCCACAAATACCTGGTTGAGGACAACATACAGACCCACACATACCTGGCAGAGGACATCATACAGACCCACACATACCTGGTTGAGGACATCATACAGACCCACACATACCTGGTTGAGGACAACATACAGACTCACACATACCTGGTTGAGGGCACATACAGACTCACACATACCTGGTTGAGGACATCATACAGACCCACACATACCTGGTTGAGGACAACATACAGACCCACACATACCTGGCAGAGGACATCATACAGACCCACACATACCTGGTTGAGGGCACATGCAGACTCACACATACCTGGTTGAGGACATCATACAGACCCACACATACCTGGTTGAGGACAACATACAGACCCACACATACCTGGCAGAGGACATCATACAGACCCACACATACCTGGTTGAGGACATCATACAGACCCACACATACCTGGTTGAGGACAACATACAGACCCACACATACCTGGCAGAGGACATCATACAGACCCACACATACCTGGTTGAGGGCACATACAGACTCACACATACCTGGTTGAGGGCACATACAGACTCACACATACCTGGTTGAGGACATCATACAGACCCACACATACCTGGCAGAGGACATCATACAGACCCACACATACCTGGTTGAGGACAACATACAGACCCACACATACCTGGCAGAGGACATCATACAGACCCACACATATCTGGTTGAGGGCACATACAGACCCACACATACCTGGCAGAGGACATCATACAGACCCACACATACCTGGTTGAGGGCACATACAGACTCACACATACCTGGTTGAGGGCACATACAGACTCACACATACCTGGTTGAGGACATCATACAGACCCACACATACCTGGCAGAGGACATCATACAGACCCATACATATCTGGTTGAGGGCACATACAGACCCACACATACCTGGCAGAGGACATCATACAGACCCACACATACCTGGCAGAGGACATCATACAGACCCACACATACCTCGTTGAGGGCACATACAGACTCACACATACCTGGTTGAGGGCACATACAGACTCACACATACCTGGTTGAGGGCATCATACAGACCCACACATACCTGGCAGAGGACATCATACAGACCCACACATACCTGGCAGAGGACATCATACAGACCCACACATACCTGGTTGAGGGCACATACAGACTCACACATACCTGGCTGAGGGCACATACAGACTCACACATACCTGGCAGAGGACATCATACAGACTCACACATACCTGGCAGAGGACATCATACAGACCCACACATACCTGGCAGAGGACAACATACAGACCCACACATACCTGGCAGAGGACAACATACAGACCCACACATACCTGGTTGAGGGCACATACAGACTCACACATACCTGGCAGAGGACATCATACAGACCCACACATACCTGGCAGAGGACATCATACAGACCCACACATACCTGGTTGAGGGCACATACAGACTCACACATACCTGGCAGAGGACATCATACAGACCCACACATACCTGGTTGAGGACAACATACAAATCCATGCACACCTGGTGGAGGATAGCATACAGACCTGCACATATCTGGTTGAGGGCATCATACAGACTCGAACATACCTGGTTGAGGGCATCATACAGACTCTCATACAGATTTTCCAGGTTCAGCAGAATCACTGTGTTGCCTGTCTCCATACAAATCTTGATTCTGTTGATGTTCCTACAAATCTGAAAGCAGTCCGACAACAGAGAAATCAGCTAAAATCAGACAGTCATAATTCATAACTATTTTTACATAACATATTTTTACTGGGTGTACCTCCAACACAGATTTGTTTTAATGGGATTTTGGTTTGCAATACTAAAGACTGTTTCATACAGTTCGTGGTCAGGCATGTAAAGTACAGCATGACTCTCAGTACAACGCTTGCAGGATTCAAAACTGCCATCTTTACCCAAGAGCTGGTTACTATAGACCACATTTAATAATGCTTTGTATGTTTGTGATGATTGAAAGTTACTCAAAGATTTAAATATTGTGATCGCAATGTTTGTGATCAAAATGGCTTTGTAATACTTAATTGTGAACATGATCGTGGATCAGACAAAGAAGAGAAATTGACCAGCAGCCGATTCTACAAAGCCATTTTTGACTTAAGTCAAAATCTGAAATATAATTTAGAGCTGATCGTTTAGTACCAAGTAATTAAAAGTTTGACCAACTCATAAATGTTGTCTTAAGACAAATGTGTCAAAATTTCAACTTCCAGTACCGAAAACTAAGCACTGTAAAGAGGTTTTAAATTTTGGCTGAAGTCAGAAATGGCCTTGTGGAATTGGCCCCAGGTAAAATTCTACACATATGTATTCCACACCCATTGGGCTGACACCAAACCTGACACCTCACTGCCAAAGACTTAATATTTAACTGACAGACATTTGTACAGAATGTAATCCATCCATGCTTCTGCTGCTGCAGAACAGATTATGTAACACTTCATGTACCTGTGTGTACTCCTGGTCTTTGGGGAAGCTGCTGCCAAAAATGGTGATGGGTGCCCGGCCAGCAGAAGTCTGGGTCAGTATCTGCTGCTGCAGAATGGTCAGGGCTCCATAATTCTCCGTCAGAAGTAGCAGGTATCTGCTTTCACTGGAAAAACAACAATCACACTAAGAATAAATAGGTATATGCATGTACTTACTCCATGAGCATGAACTTACAAAGTATGCCACATCACTGTGACACACTTATGTATTTGAGCTCCTACTTACATGATGATGTGTACTGAACCACAACACATCTCTGTTTACTCCTATAAACTGCCCGTGGGATTCCCCCGGGCTCTGCCCAATTTCTTCCCGCCATAATGCTGGCCAGCGTCATACAAGTGAAATATTCTTGAGTACGGCGTAAAACACCAATCAAATACATAAATAAATATAAACTGCCTACCTGCAGAAAAAGCTTACAGGGTAGAGAGAGACATTATAAAGTTATTATTTCCACAAAACCAACATCTATATGTAGTATAAATGTATATTTCTTTTCAACTATCATTACTTTAATTATTCTCTTTACTTTCTGTACTTTTTTTTCACCTCTCCATTAGAGATGACACCCCCAAATTTTAACAATAATTTAGGAATTTAAAGGCTTTTGACTCAACATTTAAGCATATTCCAGGACTTTCCAGGTCACTAAATAATTTCCAGGACTTTTGTGGACAGGTGCGAACAATGATGCCAATCGAGGCAGCAATAAGTGCCATTCTTTGGTATTTGGCCCGACCCGGGTTTGATTCCAGGTCTCCCTCTCTTTTGAGGCGGCCAATATCTGATGTACATGTAGTTCTATAGATTTACCTGTCAGAGGTGACATCCAGGAGACAAGCTTTGATCAGGCCAGCAGCTGAGCAGTCTGGGTCATTTCGACCAGGCTATGCAGGAAAGAAAAATTGTCATCTGATATCATTTGTTCAAGCTTTAAAAAAGGGGTGTACTCAATCCTAGCAGGACAGCTCTTAAAATAGTACAAATGTAAAAAAACTGCACAACAGTATCACACAAAAACATTTCTGAGAATACTCTGACCTCAGGATTTTGAATTTCAAATAATGTTTCCTATTCAAGTTGTGGTTTTTACGTAATTGCCCCAAAACTCTTCAGAAATCATTCCATTTTTCTCCAAAATTCAACATCAAGCTTTATGCAAAACTGCACGAAACTTGTCTCTGCAGTTCACCATGGGAAAGGGCATCAAATTTGCAACAATGTTTTCTTTCTGTCTTTTGTTTTCTGGCATCAACTTTGCAAGATGTGGTTTCTGTCTTTTGTTCTCAGCAAGCAGCAGAAGATCAAATCCTCTAAATCTCTATGCTAGTCTTCAACACTCTACTCACTGTAAATCAAGTACATTCCTTTCCATCTTTTACATGTTATTTCTTCTTTTTTGCTCTTTTTTGTTACTATTCTGCATACAAATTATGCAGAGCATACACAGCAGATCCCCAGAACTATAATCTGTGACAGCTATACATGCAGTCCAGCACTGCTGTCTGAGAGCAATGTTTATTTTCTTTTCACTGGTCTTCACACAAGCTCAAATGCCACTGTATCTAGCTGCCCGTGGTTCAAAACCAGATAGTTCTTGCCAATCTTTCTTCACTTTTTTCCCTATTATCATGAACTTTATAGACATCAGGCTACCGGAAGTGCTAAAAGACTACTTGTAGTAGCATGGACCCCGGCAACAGAGTTGGATACCAGCCTTAATTTTCTTTAGTTTTGTTTTGCCATCTGTTTACCAACACGTACAAAATGTCCAACAGAAACTACATGTATATATAGTAGTAGATATATGTATATGTGAGGGAAAATGTTTATACAAACTTTTATCTTAATGCTTGCTATTATATTCAAAACCAGCAAAGTAGTTCTGTCTGATCTATGCCAGAGCAGCCAGCCATGAATGATCAGGTTGAACAATATGGACTAATTACCAATGAGCTATAAATGTACTGATGCTACCAGTTGTTAGGGTCCTCCTGGCTGAAGAATTGTACAGTATGTATTCTAGTCTGTTTTCTTGAGGTGGGTTGGGGTAATTTTCACACCATAGCTACTACAGTACGGTTGTTTTAATGCTCAGAACAAAAATCCTTGCTTGTACAAAGTAACATGTACTCTGTCTGGAAACAAAGTCTGGTGCATGCCAGATAAATGGTGTAAATACTCAATAAATACATCAATATGTTCACTCTTTTATAATGATCATGGTAAGTAAGACATACCTTATCATGGACATCAATCAGTTCTGCCAGCTTTTCTCTGAAGGACACCACTGGATCTATGCCAGCTAATCCCCCAAAGTTTCTCTTGATGGCATGTTGGAGTTGGAACCATGACGGTTTTCGTTTTGACTTCCTAACAAATCCGTAAAGCATTTTCAGGAGGCTAGTTTACAAAGAAAAGAAAAGGAAGCACATCATTTCAGATGACATCTGCAACACAGTGAATGGTTTACAAACACTCTGGAATGCTGACAGAAACCGTGCCAACAGTTTCAACCATGGGTCAGAACCATTACATGTCACTGATGTGTGAATGCAGTTACCTGATATTGCTTTACCATAAAATCTCATAATCTATGAATCTGACAAACTTACCCTATCCTTCTTTACATGACACACTCTCCCTCACACAAACACAATGTACGTGTCCAATAATAATAATGATAATATCTTTATTTATTAATAAATACTTATTTAGGTAGCAAGGTCAATTTACAATGAAACTGTCCTTCCCCAATGCCTTCAAAAAGAAAACAATATATGGGAAGCATGTCTTTCAGAGTCCTATCAAAAAATACATCAATAAACATGTAGTTCGAAAGGTGAACTTCAATATGTTCAGGCACACAAAAAGTGCTGTCCTGGCAACTGTTCCAACCAGCAGAAGAAATAGGGTAGTGGGAGACAGCCCATTACTGGCCCCCTCGACCTGTCAGTCAGCTGGTTGAAGCCCCCTACACACATGTACAAAGCACAAACCAAGTGTGTGGGAGACGGCCTATTACCAGCCCTCTTGACCTGCCAGTCTGCTGGCTGGAGCCCCCTACACACATGTACAAAGCACAAACCAAGTGAGCGGGACACGACCCATCACTGGCCATCTTGACTTGCCCGTCTGCTGGCTGGAGCCCCCTACACACATGTACACAGCACAACCAAGTGAGTGGGAGATGGCCCATTACCAGCCCTCTTGACCTGCCCGTCTGCTGGTTGGAGCCCCTTACACACATGTACACAGCACAAACCAAGTGAGTGGGAGACGGCCCATTACCAGCCCTCTTGACCTGCCCGTCTGCTGGCTGGAGCCCCCTACACAAGTGTACACAGCACAAACCAAGTGAGTTGGAGACGGTCCATTACTGGCCCTCTTGACCTGCCCGTCTGCTGGCCGGAGCCCCCTACACACATGTACACAGCACAAACCAAGTGAGCAGGAGACGACCCATCACTGGTCCTCTTGACCTGCCCGTCTCCTGGTTGGAGCCCCCTACACACATGTACACAGCACAAACCAAGTGAGTGGGAGATGGCCCATTACCAGTCCCCTGGACCTGCCTGTCTGCTGGCTGGAACCCACTACACACATGTGCACAGCACAAACCAAGTGAGTCGAAGCCGTCTGCTGGTTGGAACCCCTACACACATGTGCACAGCACAAACCAAGTGAGTGGGAGACGGCCCATTATCGCCCCCCTTGACCTGCCCCTCTGCTGGTTGGAGCCCCTTACACACATGTACACAGCACAAACCAAGTGAGTGGGAGATGGCCCATCACGGCCCTCTTGACTTTCCCGTCTGCTGGCTGGAGCCCCTTACACACATGTGCACCGCACAAACCAAGTGAGTGGGAGATGGCCCATTACTGGCCCCCTTGACCACTGTTACTTCGCACAGTTAGATACTATTACACAAGCACCTATTACCACCGGAAATTAACATCCAAAAACACATCAGGTGTGACATAATCCTCATCAGTATCAACGTCACAGTTCATGGGGCCTTGGTGACCATTATAAGCAGTCCACGATGCTCGGTTGCTGTTTGCACATACTAATGTTTGTTGGTTTTTCTCAAAGATGATGTACTTATTTGTATGTTCCACATGGGAGAGTTTGTCAGTAACTTGCCAAGGGATCAGTGCTTTACACAAAGCACTCTTTTCCATAAACTGACTACACTTGAACATATGAAAAATGGTTTAGTATGGTGTTAAAACAGCATGGCGTTAATAAATAAATGAAAATGCATTCAATATATTTCATGGAATGCTGACCAAGTTTCCGAGGCATATATTTGAGGTTGGTTACCCTGGTCATGAACGAGCTAGAAAACAATGCCACGTAGAAATTCAACCGGACACTCCAAAATTCATGGGTTCACATGATCCTGTACACTACAGTTATCTCCCCTTTACTTTATAGTTATCTCACCTTTGTATATCACTTGTTAGGTAATGGTTCATTTCTCAAATTTACTTCATCAAAAGGATACATTTTATGTTCTTTAAATCTTGGCACAATCCGTAGACTCAGGGCTGCCAGCATATTTACCAAATGACAAAGGAATGATATACCTGTAAAAGTCTCTCAAACCAAAGAACTCTCTCCTCTGTCGAGTAGCTTCTTCAAACAGGTGAAGATAAGCTTCTGACATGGCTGGGACGAATGGTTTGATCTTGGAGCTGACGCGATCATCCGTTGAGCATATACCCCTTCAATCATAAATAAAAATAACACTGTCACAGATCATATAACCCTTCATTCAGAGATAAGACAGCACACTCACTGAACATATACCACTTCAATCAAAGATAAATAACACTGTCACAGAACTTATTCCAAATAATTGCAAATAATTCCAATTCAATCAAAGAAAATAAAAACACTCTCAATGATACTTTGTTAACATCTGCAATTATTTTGAATGAGTTGAGTTTCATGCATGGTCAGTACGACGATTCAGTTGACCCAAATCAGATTCTAAAATACAGCATGTCACAAAGTATGACTAAAATGACCCCCATTCACTTTGAAAAAGCTAAGGTGACCAAAATTGTACAGGGTTCTCCGCAATACATTAATGCGTACATCTGGTTTAAGTCTGGTCAAACTGACAATGAGTGTTCAAGAGATAGACTGTTTTACAAAGACATGGACACGCAGACTGATGTCAGCCACTACAACAATGTTCCTAGGTGAAATTTAATTATCCAAATTATTTTCTGTCTTCTTACAGCTAATAAATGAAATAAATCACAAACTTACTTTGCACTCTCCATCAGTTCCTCAGCATCTGGCACCTCTCGCTGGACAAATACACCTCTGTTCATCTTGGCAGGGTCCAGCGCCCAGTTAGATATCCCGATAAATGCCACCTTTTTGTGAGGTTCAGGTTCCTCATCGCCCTGACAACCATCCTCCAATAATGGATGGAGAGTCTGAAAGCAATTCACTGATGAGGCCACTGGCTCAACAGGCACTGGTTATTTTTAATGGAAACTATTGCTTTTAAAACAGAATGACATCTGGTTGCTGTATAGCCAAGCTACCTTAGACGACAAAATTTACTTCTGAGTTCTTTTTTTTTAAGTTTACTTTTGATGAACAGTTTGATTGATGTACACATCCATTCTAATCACAATCAGATTATATGCATATTTTTGCTTGCATCCATCAAAGAGTTTAGGTCAATTGCTGATTGCCTGGCCAGCTACACAGAAATGCATGCAGTGTATACATGTACCATTGTCACATGACTGATAGCATGGTTAGATAAACTGAAGCCACTTGTATGCAAAGTTTACAATCCTGTTACCTTCAAGGGCATCTTAGGCGAGTCTTCCGCCAGCCCAATCTCATCGAGGACAACTGCTGAGACGAACTGTTTCAAGTTCTTGTCTTTCTGGAACTGAGAGCACTGACGAAAAGTCCCCAGTATCCCATCAGCAGTGGAAAGTGGGCTACATTGGAAAGACACCATCTGTACCTGGACGTGACAAACATCTCATTTCAATACACATGTACATATACACGAAACAAAACCACATCTCACAGACAACAAGAAAATGGTACCAAGAATAAGAACAAAGTTGTGAAATTTCATTCATCCAAAACAACCTTGGGCTAAATATTCAAACTAGTTCCACATACTTGTTTAAATTCCTTGAACAGGTCTCCATGAGCAGCACTTCCTTGCATGGCATCTGCCACTATGGCCTTGGCCAGAGATTTGGAACTGCCAGGTTTGCCAACCAGGAACAATGGCAGACGAAGTTCAATAGCCACCACCATCATGAAAACGTTTTCTTTGAGTGCCTGGTTCTTGGCTATGTTGTCTCCAATCTTCATCTCATCCAAAAAGGCATCTTGACAGCTGCATCAGTACAATGTTTTTTAACATTTACACATATGAAGGTTTAGCATGGTTGCTTTTGCGGTATATTGCAAGACAAAATTAGGCAAACAAAATATTTTAAATAATCCAATTACCTATAGTAGGAAAAAAAATGCCTGACATGACAATTTTCTTGATCATGAAAGCTAAGATTACAAAAGGATAATTAAAAACCATCACATTCATGCATGGTATATTCCAAATCATTCGCATTCATTGTTAGACTGGTTGTCAGGATTATAGGTGGGGGGGGGGAAGGGAGACCCACAACGCACAACTACATACATGTACCTGACAACCCTCCAGCCTAATGTGTGGGACATTGTATGGGCATGGTTTTGGACAACTGGATTTTTGGCAGAGACCATTTATTACCTCAACCAGTAAGGACTTTTTTATAATTGTTGCCTTTGGACGCACTCAAAAAATTGTGCCCTTATAGAACAACAGTGAATTTCACAAGACGAAACCAAAGCCCTTGAAAAAAATCCCTGACCCTGCCTGGCAGCTTTTACTGGACTGTGCCAACATCCTCACAAATAGGGTTTGACCGCTTACCGTCATCAAGGGGCCTCCGTGGCTCAGTTAGTTAGCGCGTTATCGCAGCGAAATGACTCAGGAGCCTATCTCCAGTGTGGTCGCTGTGAGTTGAAGTCCTGCTTCCTCTCCGTCTGTACATGGGAAGGTCTGCCAGTAACCTGCGGATGGTCGTGGGCTTCCGCCGGGCTCTGTCTGGTTTCCTCCCACCATAATGCTGGTTGGCGTTGTATGAGTGAAATATTCTTGAGTACAACGTAAAACACCAATCAAATAAATAAATATTGTCATTAAGGGCCACACCAAGAGAAAGAACTGGAGGATCTAACAATTCCCTGTCCTAGGTCTGTCAGTGACAGCCACAGTTTTAAACTGTTTATACTATTCACGAGCTAACATGGAATGATCAGATTACTTGTGAGTTGAAAATTAAACTGAAGTAGGCCTACATGTGTGTGTGTGTGGGTGTACCTGGTGATCTCTTTCAGTAGGGTCTCCTCATCAAATCCACAATAGGCAAGCTCTTGGAAGAACCTAACAATATGTTTTCTGTAATCAACCCTTGACTCATTGCTTAAACAGGCATGGTAACAGGTCCCAATTGCAAGCACAAAGGATCTGACCAAGTCCTCCAGATCACTAACTTCTGTCTGTAAATATAAAGGAACCAACACCATTGATAATATGTGCTAAATTCCGGAATGTAAATTTACGACTAATAAACTGAAGGTATCGTTCCGTTTAATGGTGGACTAAAGTAACATTACTGACATAATTTTCAGTAAAGAAATAAATTATTTGATAAAAGATAATTTAACAAATCAGTGATGTTTATAGCCAAATAGGAAACTGACTGCCCACAATTATGGCAAAAATCAGCTATTACTCTGACAATACACTGTTTATTCACTCTAATATTCTCTAATGACAATTAATAACCAAGCAAAAACTAGCTGTCTCTCAGCGATCCTTTGTCATGGGTCAACAGCAGTACTGAAGCTTATAGCCGCGAAGACGTGATAGGCTAGAGTATCTTTAGTGCCGTCAAGCTGAATATTTTGATTCTTAGGGATCACTCAACTAAAACCCTTGAAATACCACAACTCTGTGGCTGACAGTTGAATTAAAATTACCTAAGCTGACAGTAGCAATAAGTATCAGCTCGCACTTCCATATTTAGGTGTACAGACACTTGTAAATAATTTTTATTTCTGTCAAAGTGAAAAACTTCACTAAATTGTTCTCTTAACACACAAGGAAGGTTGGGTAATGACTAGAGTACCATTGGCATGCTGTCCTCTTCTTGTTCTGTTTCAGAAGTGTCTTCATCTGACATGTCGTCTCTGACCTTGTTGTGGATTGTGTAAAACAAATCTGTGACTCGACTTTGTTCATAGAACCAACACATCACCTTCAGGGCACGCTCCACATCACGCAGACTTACAAAGCTGCATTCATTCTAAGAACAAAACACAGGGTCAACAAGTCAACAAATACTTGAAAATTTAGCCAGTACAAATGAAAATAGCCAAAGTTACATGTACCCTTGATGTTCACTTGAACTCTTATACAGCACTTCTGATACGGATGGCCTAAAGCTGCATGTATGTCCTAAAGCTATTACTGTATATACATGTAGGTGACATGTAAATGATGCCCATACCTTCAGCCCTCTCATGAATTCCTGTGATTCTGCCAAGATTGTGGTCACCTGTTCTGGAAACTGGCGAGACTGGGTGGTGTATTCATCTTCAAACAGCTCTTTCTTGAACTGAAACGAAACAAAATTACAAATTTGAAGAATTATTATGTGCACCATCTGGTTTATTGTACCTGGATTTTACCAGACATATACACAGTTCTTCACCATCTGATATTAGGTACTTAAGTATTGCTGCACCATCTGATATTATGTACTTAAAAATTGCTGCACCATCTGGTATTAACTACTTAAATATTGCTGCACCATCTGATATTAACTACTTAAATATTGCTGCACCATCTGATATTATGCACTTAAATATTGCTGCACCATCTGGTATTAACTACTTAAATATTGCTGCACCATCTCACATTAACTACTAAAATATTGCTGCATCATCTGACATAAACTACTTAAATATTGCTGCACCATCTGACATTAACTATTTACACAGTTCCGTAGTAAAATTTACTTACAAAGTTCTGCACTACGTTCACCATGCTGTGCCAGCCGATCTTCACTACTTACGCAATTCTGCACCATCTGGTGTATGTACATCTTTTCCACGATGGTGTCGAGCTGACCAAAGTCCCAGACAAGTGGCAACAGGCTCTGAGGTAAGGCCTGGACTCTGTATACTAGTCTCCTCATTGGTACAGACCCTTGTCAAGGAGAACCAGCAAATTCTATGCAGTACGTGTACATGTAAAACTGGACGTTATGCACATTTCCATATGCAGTTTTTTCACAAAGGTGACAGTTTATTTTCCACATTATGTATACTTTTTTTGAATAGCAGACAGTTTGACTTAAAACTTGCAACATAATTTCTTATCTCTACCGTCACACTTTGAATGAACGGCTAACCAGGGTACATCATGACACCAATCACACGTACCGAGTCTGTCCACAGTTTTCTCTGCTTCAACATGGTAGCCTAAGCCTGCCTGCTCCAGTCTTCTTATCATCTCATCTGAATGTCTGCAACAAAGACACAACTTTTTAGATCCAATCAAATTATAAATTTTTTTTTTGGGTCAAATTACCTAAAACCTGCTAAAAGCAATTATTTTCACTCTGTATCCATTTTATGTCAATGTTTTGATAAAAAATAAACGAATGAATGACTTTACATTAGGAGTGTTACTGCCATGTTCTAGCAATGTTTAATAATGACAGTAATCAGATCACTGGTAAAATTTCAGCAAAATATGGAACAAAGTATAGAAGCCTGCATACATACATCTTTGGTAACATGCACAATTTAAAAAGCCTTACAATGTAACCACTGTGCATGAGAAGACACGTACTTGCGATAGGGGTTACAGGCAGCCACTATCTTGAGGTTAGAGGTCAGGTGTAAGGGCTCTCCATCCATGCAGCCATCACACATGATTTCTTTGATCAAACCAATGGCTTCTGTTGTGTTTGCTTCATCAAAGAACAGCACAGTAAACATGCTTGAGCCATACTTTTCACAGTTCTCTTTTGCCCTCTCCTCGGCTTGGTTCACCTTTCTGATGATGTCTGCCCCAGTTGTACCTCCATGGACCTTGTGATATAGAGTATTTGTCAAGGTTTTTAATGTCAAGTCACACAATTCCTTAAGAAATGCCACAATTATGATGTAACTCCCTAAAGAATGAATTAATGAATTATTCTGCTTTCAGCAGTATTGCAGCCATATCAAAGCTCCACAGAAAAAGTACAGACCTTCGAAGGTTCTAATTTAATAATAGACTTCATCAAAGAAATATTACATGTAGGAAGGTCTCTCAGCAACCTGTGGATGGTTTCTCACCACCATGCTAATAATAAAAAAAAAGAACTTCTCAGCATCTCCATGTCAATTTTTGTAACTTTCTGGGACTTTCCTATAAAATCAGAGCTGAAAGCTCTTCCAGGTAACAATTTTGAAGACGTCCAGAAGTTAGTGTTTAATTAAATTATATCATTTACTAATAAGGAAAAGCTGGATGATCTGCCACTGCAAGGGCATTGCTCCACCAAGTTTTTATGTAATATTATGTACATGTAAATTGTGAGAGGATTTATGAAATACCTTATAACAACTGCCACTCACCTTCATCAGGACCATGTTTGGGACAGTCTCAAGCTCAGGTGGTTTCTGTAGAGAACAGAGGAATTTGACCAATCTGGTTTTTCCACATCCTGTCTCTCCCATCACAATGACTGGAATGCCACACCTAAATCAATGAGTGAGAACACAGAGGTCAAACAGCTAGGTCAGCATTTTCAAGGTCGGACACTCAATTCTGAGAAATTGCTTGAGAACAAAACTGGAGTGGGCAGTGGCATTTGTCTTTAACTTCCAAGGACACAGCAGAAAACGGTTCAAACTCGGCCTTGGACAAGAAATTTTTAGACTCCTCCACCCTCACTGTTCATGGGGGTTAATGGCAATAAGCAGTTAATGAAGCTAGAGCTGTGTGAACAGCTTAACGTTTGCTGAAGACGACTTGTCTTCCACCAATATGGTGTGCATATCTGTAGGTCAAATGAGTTAAACCTTGTCAGTTACCTGCTAAAGATCAGAGCAGGTATGCCGTCAACATTTATAAAACTGACTGAAGTCGTCTTAATGAAAAGTGCTTCAGCATCGTATTAAACAACAATCTGGACAATTTCAGTCTTAATGAATATATCATAGGAGCTGTGATTTACTTAAATGGTTTTCATTTTCTGATAAAATCTTGAACCTTACACAAATCAGAATCATGACATAGCGCTTCTCCAATAACACCTGAGCCTGCACCATAATGCCTTCTCAAACAAGTTTGCTTTAGTGTTTGCTGAGTGCAGTATACTTTATCAACATATTCTTACTGTAATTAGGTAATGAATCAATCTTTGTCAACATTTCAATTTAACAGCTTAATGACTTGTAAAAAAAAATCAAAACACTATGTTGATTATTAGCATGAGAAAACTGATACAACTCTACATGCATGACTGCATGGTAACCTACCTGAACCTCATATATATGGCCAGCATTTTCTTGACGTTGTCTGTGGTAAGCTCGTACGTATGATCTGGATCATACATCTCCTCAATCCCCATAACACGACACAACTTTATCAGTTTCTGCTCTCTGAAATCAGGTCATTACCACAAGAATCATCTTATTTATTTATATACTGATTTTATTGGGGATAACCAAAAACATCTCATTTTTACAGTGGCAGAAGAGAACACATCATGACAAATGCCAGACAAACCTATCGTCAAACCTAGTGGTTTGAACGCATGAGAAACCACTTGTATGGGTTTTATTCCTCAAGAATCCTTCACAGAGGCCATGCCAGTAAGAATACACTAAACTCTCTTCAACAGCTGAAAAGCACGTTAGAATGTAACACTGTGCTAAAATATTTACGTTACTGGTGAACTGTCAAGATTTATTCATTTTTAGTTATTTATCCGATTGGTGTTCCACCATGTGCTCAAGAATATTTCCCTTATACAGTGTCGGCTAGCATTATGGTAGGAAAACCAGGCAGAGCCCAGAGGAAACAACCACCTGCAGGTTGCTGTCAGGCCTTGCCTCGTACAACAGGAGAGGAAACCAGCATGAGCTGGATTTGACTCTCAAAATGTCTTAAAGCTAACTACAGGAGTGAAATGTTTGTGTCAGCTCACCTGGGGAGACTGTCAAAGTGTTCAGTCAGCGGTACTCTGTTTCTCACTAGAGCTTGTTGTAGCTGTTTTGGCATAATGGCTGCCTCCAAAACCTCCTTAGTCAGTGGGTCCACCATATCCCCAGCTTGGCCTACGATGTTAAACCCTAGGAAAGTCATTGAATTGTGGTCTGGGTTGAAAAAGATGTACGGATGTGGGCTGAAATGATCAAAGAAAAGTGAAATCAATAATCTAATTTTTTGTGATGTGAACACTTACACAAGTTACTTTATCCTCTCCAGTCATACTGGTGTTTTACTTATATATATTATATATAATATATATATTCAAGAATATTTCATGACTATATTACTGTGGCCAGCATTATGGTGGGAGGAAACTTCAGGAAACCCACAGTCATCAACAGGTTGCTGACTGACTTTCCATGTATGACTGAAGTGAAGGTTTTAGTACAACAATTATGCAAAACCATATCTAAAATTACTTACATGTTTTGCTTTTTTTCACTGAAATAAATGTACTGAAACATGTGGATTGAAGGTAGGCTTTACAGATCACAAAGTTAATGTCCACACCTGCAAACCTGACATTAAACTAAGCTTTTTGTACCTTTTAGAACTAGTGTGAAGTTAATCTTCATGAGAGTGCGTGTGTCATCATTGGTGACATACATACAGATTTGTAATGTGATCCATAAATCCAACCCACATTAAATTTCAAAAATTGATAAAGGTCATTTCATCGTTACTTTACTGATGTTTACTTCATTTTTTACAATTTGTTTCTCTTCAAGTTATCCGCACCCCAATCCCACCATGACCTGTCAACTTCACCACCCCCCCACCCCCCCCAAACCCCGCTCCATACCCACCTGCTCTCCCAGGTTCTGCGCATCTGGTACCTCTCCAGTAGTTCCTCTTCATCCTCAGCCTGAGAAAATAATACAGAAATACACACATTTGTCAAATTAAGCCAGATAAGTCTACAGCAGATGAGACTTGTAGAGAATACTATAGCCTCACATAATCAAGGCCAATGCTAACACTGTACCTATACAGATGTAGTTATACTATCTGTGAGAAGATTTCCAAGTACAGGTAATATGAATGTGATATCTCGTCAACCAGCACTGTATTACACCTAAAGTTTAGAATTTTTCAAGTGAGACACCTTGCTTGATTCTGACCAATTCATCCACCTTATAGAGCCACTTTTTTTTGATGAAGTTCAAGGTTTTTTGTGAAGTTAAAAGGGAAATTTTTACATTGTTGTTGGCAGCAAAAGTATGATTTTCAGGCCTTTAAGTGCTTCTGAAAGAGCATTTTACTTACCAAACTTTAAGTGAAATACAGTTTAGAGCACAGTACACACAAATATCTCACATTAATTCACAGAAAGTGACTGACATTTCATGATGTAATCTACTGAAGACTATTTAATTTATAATAATATAATGTCCGTCAAATTAAAAGGTGAACAAGCAATTGGAAGAAGAATTGCTTTGGCAATACATCTCCCCTTCTAGATTTTAGAAGTCACGTATGTGGAAGTCCACAACAGAACAAAAGCTGCCATAGCTGGGTTGAAAATGGATGAAACTCACATCTAAACTGTAGCTCTTCATATTGAAGTTATATAGAGGTACATGTACCTAGTTTCAATTCACTACATGTACAATAAACTGTTTTTGACTTTTAAAAGCCATGCATACAAACTACAAAAAATACATTAAGTGCAATCAAAAATTGGTGCATTCTAATTTTTATTATAAATGTCATTCATATGTGTAATATATGCTAGTGAAATGAGTATGTACCCGCTATTTCAAATCCATCTCTACGATTACATTCCTAATTTACACCCTGACTAAATGCAAATAATTCCTTTACTGTCTTTGATATTTACTCAGCTAGAATACTGAATTAAACTTAATATTTCAACTACATAACCTTAATTATGGCAAGGTTTCCAATTAATCAAAAAAAAAAAAAAATCAACGGGAATATTTTACTAACCTCTTAAGAACTATCATATATGACATCTTGCCAAGGGCCAAGTGAAGAAGATAAGAGAAAACATCTTAAAAATTAGAAAGAGTTGAGTTCGTTACCTTTGCATTACCTCCCTTAGCCTATAGTAAACTGTTTTGTTAGTGTCATAAACAGCCACCAGAGGTCACAAGTGAAGAAAGCTGAACATGGCCGTCTGCTAAAAGGCCTACTTACAGCTGGACAAGGTATTTTGGACTTTACAGCTTTACCATAGGCCACAGATCAATGTTTTTTGAAGAGCAAAGTAAGTATATCTTTAATGTTTTTACTCTGAAAATTGTTTTGGGCTGTAGGTTCCATATTTGAAGGAGAAAAATAGATTATGGAAATAATACAGAAATACACACGTTTGTCAAATTAAGCCAGATAAGACTACACCAGATGAGACCTGTAAAGAATACTATTGCCTTACATCATATTGGAATTAGCTTATGAAGTTAAACACAAAATGAAGACAATGAATTAGAATATGTGGCCAATTTTTCATTGCTAAATATTTCTTCAAATGAACCTACAGCCATCTTGCATTGTTTGACACATGGAACCTCGCTCTCAGTGTTGGGAATTATCAAATTATCTTCTTTAATGAGTAGAAAAAACTGTCAAACGTAGATGTACACGTAAGTTTCTTATAAGAATCTTACTTCAACCATTTTTAAAGTTATAGATACTATTTAGATCCATGAATTGTAAATGATATATGCTAGATACCTGACAAAAACAGAGGCTCCCAAGCATGCCAAGACCAAAATACCTGTATATATATATATTTTTCATACCTTGACGTAAAGTAAAGTCTTTCATTAGTAAACTTAAAAGGTAATTTCATAAATCTACTGTCACTGATAACAGGTTCCATGATATATATCATGACCTACCGATAGTTAATAACAGTTATTGCTAATCTACATATATATATATACTCACTTCATCTGGAGCTTCACAAAAGGTTGGGGTCTCTTCAGAAAGATTCAGTGATCTTGTAGCAAAGTCCTGTAAAGAAAATTTCAATGTATTTTTGTCATCAAACCAACTAAACACTGAGTTTCTTTTTAAAATACTGTATAATATAGAACAATTTTGGAAAATATTCACAAAAAAAACCAAACAAACACAATTGCTGAACAACTTTCTTTAACATTTAAACTGCAAAGAAATACAGGAAACTTACAGTTGGTTTGCAAATTAAACTTTGGTGTACACAAACATACAATGTTGGGATAATTTAACTATGGATAACTTTGGTTTATTGGAAGTGTGCAGCTTAATTTAGGGACAGTCCTTCTTTATTACAAATTTCAATTCTGCATCATCCCATGTTTCCAATTTAAATCAAATAAGAGGTCAAACTAATTTAAAAATACACAATTATCAGTAAATCATCTTTCACATGTAACTACAAAGCTTGATCATACATGTAGCTTTTGTACCACATTTTTACACACAGATATATGACATGTACGCAGTCTGGGATAGTTCCTTGAGCTCTTGTCCACATTATCTTACCCGTGACATCCTTGACCATGAATCTGACCACAAATTTAAGGAATCCTGGCAAATCCCCAGCAGCTGCTGCCCACAGAACACAGATGACTCACAGTCCTTCAGCTGGACATTCAGGAACCACACAAAGTGGCGCAGTTCTGTCCATGAGGGGTCAGGGATGCCACAGTGTCTGCACAAAACACAATATATATATATATATATATATATATATATATATATATATAAACCATAACTACATATCATTTATAAACATACGCGTGTACTTATACCTACACTATTGTCTTAAAAAAGAGATACACAAATCTACAACATCAACACTTCAGAATATATTTTCTAAAAATAATATCATTTGTACTTGTGGCCAAAAATTTGCATGGTCTGATCACATAAAGTAAGGACATTATGTTCTAGTTTCCAAAATGATGTTCTATTACACTTTCACAGAAAATTCTTCCAAAAATTATAATTATTTTTATCAGTCATACATACAAGTATCAATGGTCACTTGTAAAATAGCTGAAAACTTTAAGCAAACAAATTTAGGAGTAACAAATGGACAGATTAATTAGGCCAGAACAATTTGGAAAAGTCCACAATGAAAGCTTACAAACACTACGAAGGCCAGTACATGAATTTCAAATCAGAGATCCAGATCATCTAGTGTGATACTGAAGAATTTCACATATCTTTTTGGATGCATAACAGCCAGTACCATGAACACCAGCTACTAAATTCAGTTACTACCTAAGTAAGACTTCCAGGCACTCTATCAGGTTCCCTTCTGTAGTGTTGGGGTTCACACTCTGGAAGTCTGCATGATCCACTCTTCTCAGGTACTGGAATGGTCTTTGAAATGTGGCACTTTTAAATTCCTGCTCGTCAAAAAGCCTGTCACTCCCAGTATATCCTGAACAGGGCATCACACAAATACAGATCAAAGATATATCTATAAATATTTATTCTCTAACTACTACCTTCTGTTCATTATTGATCAGCATATCCTGTCATTTCCTTACACATAAGGTAATATGAATCATCTTGAATCACCTTTCTTGAATCATTAACTGTATGTTCCTAACAATGTATTCTTTATTTGTTTCAACTTAAATAATTAAATGGAGTTATACAAAGAAAAACTCACACAATGTACATGTACATACATACATACATACATGTATACATCCCAAATATGTTGTCAAGTTTATGTCTGGATTCTGAACACAAGTTGAAGGGCAATAACTTCAAAAACTTTTCCGAATCTTCACATTTTTTCTTCCAATTTTTTGAGCAATTGTTTCCAGAAGCATTGTCTACAGTAGCCTGTTGCACAGTTACAGGAATTCTATGAATGTGCTGTGAGGATCCCAAGGCCTTGTTTCAAGGGTATTATAACAAACTCGCATTATAGCATTTGCCAGGGAAGCATGCAGTGAATGATTTACCGTAATTTTCCACATACAAACACTGCAGATTTATAAATTAAAAGCACTGTTCTTGCTGACAGACCTGTAGCATTCTCCATCAGAATTTCCAGGCTCTCCTGAGGGGATCTGCACTCGATTGAAGGTAAGAAGTTCAATGTGCTGTGTGCACACCTGACAGCCTGAAACATAATCCACAAATCACATCTGGACCTGTTCATTTGCACCTGAACGGATTATTTCATTACATGTATATCAATCGTAGATGCTTGACATTTCAAGGGACCCACAACCAAAGAACTGCAACTGACCTTAAAAACTTTTAACATAGCACATTATTTAACAACATCCAACTTCACATATCAGTAGGATTTAAATATCTACAAAAAGTATGGCAATAAATATTTCAGGCTTAACCAGTAACAGCTGCCAGACATGGAATGACTAAAGAAATCAGAATGTCCAAGTTGACCACGACTAAAAATGTGTTAGCTGTTTTCTAACATACTAACTGGTCTAAAATTTCACTAATTTTATGGTTTAATAGTTCTTTCTTGAGACAAAACTCTCAATAAATTACATTATCTGCTGTTAAGCTATTGAAAAAAAAACAACAACTTTAATACCTGTTGATCAGATTCTCTGACCATCAGAGGCATAGTTTCTACCAGATACAGATCCAAGTCAGTTTTCCGCCACATAAAACCTTTGGAATTTTGTATGGCGCCCAAAATGAGCAAGTTGAAGAGGAGGAAATCCACTCCTTCTTGCACCTAGAGTATAATGATAAGAAGTTATAAAATCAGCTGACATCCATTCACATGTGATTCCCATTGTAGAAAATAATACATTTTATATCCATGTACATAACATATTACCTTTCACAGAAAAATTTTGAGGTAATCCAGTCTGATTACGTAGAACATATATACCTAGAATTATGCATGAAATTTGTTAGCTGCAAATGACGCTGACATTATCGTGACAAACATATGAAGGCTGATCAGATGCTACAGATCGACCAAATTGGGATGTCATGTTACTGAGGTGCCAGTATATTTTTGGTGCTAATAACCGTGTTTACTTGAGCTGATCTGGTCTTACATTAAAGCCCATAATGTGTTTTTGTCCCAAGAAGTACCTTTGATCATAATTTCATAAATCACTCTTTTAAATAAAAGCTTGGTAGACAACTTAATGTTGTAATCACATTAGTAGAATGAGTTAAAACAGGAGCAATGTTAAATTTGAATTTTTAGGTTTTGTCTATCTCACACAAAAGCCAATTATCAGAGATAGTCATGACCATTTTTAGGGCCCACTTACCTCATAGGCCACATCAAAGTGGATGATCCTTGGGATGCCTTGTCCTGGTGCTGGGGTGTCACCCAGAAGTTTGTCCACCACCCTGGACGCATCCACGGATTTGCCATGGAGTGGAATGCTGTGGACTACCTTACGTTTTCTTGCATGAGGAAAGTTCTGCTGAAGTTTCTCCACTAAGCGGTTCTTGTACAATGTCTTGCCAACTCCAGCTCGTGAAGACCTGATAACCCTCACAGTGCAACTACAATCACACGTGCAAAGTCAGATGCTGAGTGTTCAGAAATAGTTCCCACAGAAATTTCCTACGTTAATCAAAATGTATTTTGCTCGAGAGTGGTAATATAACAAGAAATTCCACAGTCTACCAATCAGACCAATATGCTTTACACATCAATACATAGGTAGTTTAAAATAAAAGTACATGTGTTAATGTCATATCAAACTTTAACAAATGTTCTAACCTTGACTGCTCTTTTAAGTTTCAGAATTCAGTGAATACAGTTAGTGATATATGTATTAGCATGAAGCATGAGATGATGTCATACTTACTGTGAGATATCTACACACGAAGCAGCATGGAGATCCCCATTAGTAAGTCTAGCCTGAATACACTTGCTCAGGGATTCTTGTGTGGCAAACACAGGTCTTTTGTACTTTTCCAGAGCTGTCACTATCCGGGATCTCTGTTCTCTTTCTGATGAGCACAGCACCACCATTCTGTAGTCTACATTGTACAACAGACAAAGGCAAAGATTAGCTTAGAATTTGTGGTCACTCCTTACTGAAGAAGAATTTGGGCTTTTTGGTCATGTGATTGTTAATTAAAAGCGATGACAATACAGCATGCTGAGTAATTCTACAAAAGTGACAATAATTTTTTTTTTGGCAAAAACAGCACATCAGACATTCATAAAACTTCATTATGTTTTGGGTAAGGATCAATCTGGAGTTTTGCACCTTAAGTTTTGGAAACTTTTGATTACGAGACTTGAAGGCCATGTTGGGTTTTATGCAAGACTGAAAATTGTTGACTTGATGGTATTAAAAACACAGCAGTCCTTCAAAAACTGGCCAATTTACTACATGTAGGCCATAAATACTGGCTTAAACCTCAGATGATGAGTACTTCCTGTAATAGTACATGCCAAACCGCAGGCATGCATACATCTATTATTTTTTTTGTTTTTTGTTATTTGTTTATTTCATTGGAGTTTAATATTGTAGCCAGGGTCAATCTTTAAATATCCAAGGTAGTTGGTCAATTTACAGTGAAATTGTTCTCCCCAAGGCCTTCATGGAGCAAACAAATATATAATATAGGAAACATAAACTTCAGAGTCCTATAAAAAGTACATCAATATATATATATATATATATATATATATATATATATATATACATAAAACAAGATAAAAGTGAAACTGTACAAATTCATATATCCAAAAAGCAACAATACAATCAATAGTGCTGTCCCAGCAACTGTCCCAACCAGCAGGACAAGAAAGGTAACCTATTTCTTCTCAAATTTGGGACACCTCGTCTCCTCATTTTAGCCAATATATATGTAATTCTAGCAGGGATACTGAGTTCCTTTTTCTTCAGATGGTTAGACCATCTAATGAACAACATACTCATATCTTTACTTTTATAAAAGCTGGTAAAGAAAGGTAATATTCTTTTTTCAACCTTACTAATATCTCTCCCAAATTTTAGAGGAATTAGGGTAGTGGGAGACTTATACGATGGCAGCAGTATTATGGTGGGAGGAAACTGGACAAAACACTGGGGAAACACACAACCATCTGCAGGCTGGTGCTAGACTCATGTACTACAAGAGAGGAAACCAGCCTGAGCTGGCCTTCAACTCACAGAGACCACACTAGTGAGAGTCTCCTTTGTAATTGTGGGTCCATGTACATGATCCTTGACCATTCCATTTTACCTAGGGAGGTTACACATAAGAAGTTGTCGAAACCTTGCATGAATTAGGCTTAATTACTTTCAAGCTGGAGACAACAGAAGACAAACAGCAGAAGGATTTACCCTTAGTCTTCAATGGGTTCTCCATGTAAACTTCCAGCTGACGTTCTGCTTTGTCACTGACATCATAGTCCAGTTTGTCTGCATTAACCAAACAATATGTCTTGCCAGACGGGTCAAAGATTGCTCTTCTCCAGAATATATCCACCTGAAGGTAAATATGCATGAAATCAGTGCCTCACAAGCAAGCCTCTTTCTTCAGTTTCTAATAAAAAGAATGTTTCAGTTAAGGGTCAGATTGTTTATTTATTTCATGGTTTTTAATGTCATACTCAATAATTTTTCACTTATACAATGGTAATCATTTTTAAGGGTCAAGGAAACCAGAATGCTGCCAACCTCTGGTACATGTAACTTACTGACAAACTTACCCACATGTGATGTACAGAAATGCACACAACTTGTGGAAGTGAAGATTTATTGACTTTGAAGAAAGGATTCATAACCAGACATTAGGAAGGGATGTTGCATATGAGTGTGTTCTTGTCTTCCTGTAGATAATATGGTCACTCTTAGGCATGTTAGATTACAGTTAAATATGACTGTGTTACTTCTTAGGGATCAAATGCTGTATAGACAGAATTGGAAATACAGTAGGGCTTTCATATTTAACATGCTTAAGGAGTATAAATGGATGATACAATGGTAGACAAATGTTTTCACAAGTATCCATCATTTTGTCTTTAAATCTAGTATTTGTGAGTATATGAAAATATACATGTTACCTAGTCTTGTGCTGACTGAGACTTTCCCTGCTTGGCAAGATCATATCCAAGCCTGTGAGTTCTTTCCACCTACTAGCTAGCAGCTTCAGCTAACCTGCCTGTATAGTTACAGAAGACACTTGGTCTTCAAGGAATCATAAACTGTGTAAACAGCCACATGAGCTTACTGTTATCAAGGTCCCACATCAGTGAAGGGGGAAGAATCTGCAAATTCCCTGTCCAATATTGGTTTAGAATCTGCACCAATTGTGTCCCATGCGTGAATGAAAGGCTAGCATTAACCACGGCCCTCTCCCAGGGTCAACTCAAGTCCTAAATCTTGTTGGAATCCCCTGATCTACCATTTACAGATGCAAATGTGTTTATGGCTTTTACACATTACATATGTTAGTTAAGAAACTGAAGGCAGCTCTTCAACAACATTCACCATCAAGTGCTTTCTTTTTCAACACTTGAATGCTCATGTGGTGAAACAAATTGGTTCCTGTGGTTGGAAATTATTTCCAAACACAACGTCACGAGTATGTCAAAATTATTACTACACAGCAAATGGCATGGCCATGATTTTTTAAATTTGATTGGTGTTTTATTCCATACTCAGGAATATACCAAATCAGCAAGCATTATGGTTGGAGGAAATTTACACATATCAAGTAAAAACAGCCCAAAATTTGGGAAGGGAGGGTGGCTTCAGTGTTAAAACACTGCTAATTTGGAGGTTACCTGGTCCAGTGTTGTTGTGCCTGTACAGAGGAGGACCTCTGAGGTTGTGGGAAGGGGGGATGTCTCCTCTACTCCTGATGTGTAGATTGACAAGGTCACCCCAAGGATGTCAGCTGTCAGAAAGAAATAAATTGACTTTGTTTCATAGATATATTATATACATGCACACACCACTGAAAGTGACCAGTACATATGATTCATGTGCACAAAAGGTTAAAAAAAGAAGATCATACTGTATCTACAAAATGGTTACCTAGATGTGAACATTTGAAGAACCTTAAGTTCACCAGTTACTTTCAAGTATCGTCACTTGCTGAAAATATTGCTTCTCCAATTGTCGTTAGTTAAGAGGCTATATATACAATAATCCACATTCCCTAATGAAATTAGATTTTCTCAATTTACCAAGAATAGCTCAAATTATTATTTTTTTTCTCAGAAAATATCAGACTAGTACCTGTACTATTCATAAGTCATAAGTTTGAGAAAGATATACAAAACCCACACTACAAATCTATGAACTCCCCATTTCGAATAACAACATGTGTACACAAAAGGCTGATATGTTGTAAAAGGTAATAGGGCAATCCTAGAAGAGCAAACATTCGCAATGATCAATCTTTTACCAAAAATCTCTCGTCCATTATCTTTAACTGAACATTTTATCAACACATGCATGTGGACCATGTTAAATGGGCTTGAATAAACCTACCTTGTGAACATACGATCAGATTAGGTTCACCTGTCTTAAATCCTGCAGGAAGACTTTTGCACAGGATTTCCTCAGGAGCTACAAATCACAACCATATCATTGTAAATAATTAGAAGAATAGACTGTCTTTACAAAATGTCTGTCAAGAACATGCAATTGACCAGTCATAATCAATACTGTTGCAATAGGTCAACCATAATCCCACACACTGGTTACAAATGTTCAACTGTTCTGTGACGTTATGATATCACAATGGATTTCACCGGGAATGGAATGAAAAGTAACATTGTCACTTGAAAGGGTGGTGGGACATTGGATGTGATATATCCATCCATTAGTTGTACACTAGAACTATGTGCCACATCATACCATTTTTGTGGGTGTAATTCTACACATCAGTGTGTTATTTTAAAAGCAGGACACAGAAATTATCAGTAAGTTATTCAGTCACCAACACTTTTGGGTGAAATGAAAGAAAAAATGAAGTAAACAAGATGCCAAATGAAGTAAACAAGATCACTTAAAAAGACAGAAACAGGCCCCTGGAAGACATGTTTTTCTAAATGTCCACGTAGCACACATTTTGTCACTGCTCTGGTTGAACTCATTTCAAAACATTTTCCTGTCAACACATGACATTCTATCAAGAACATAAGCTTTGTATATAACCACCATCAACCCATGCAAAAACTGGCACGCTGGTCTTGGTTTCCATGAAAAGGGTAACTTAAGACGGCTACATGTATTATGATAATTATGATTGTACCTGCAGATATAATTTTTTCAAGTGAAAAAGAAAATTAGGAAATACAGCATGACTTGTGCATGGATAACATTTTGACCCCCATCAGCCATTTTCCCTTACCTAGCTGAGCCAATTCTGACAGCACTATCCCAAGATGTTCAACACTCATGTAGTTAGACAGGCTTCCAGACACAGCCGCCTTGAAATTGTTCCACACACCTTCCAGTTTTTCACACAAGCTTCTGTCTTTCCTATCACAATGAAAAGGGTTAAATATTGATACATGTAACCAAAATAAATTAATGATTGAATTGGTGTACGCCACAATACTGATGTTAATGTCATAGAATGAGATTGTTTGAATTCCATCAGCAAGCATTTTCAAAATTTGCACTTGTATGCCAAAACATGAAAGGAAAGGTAATGTTTAGACTCGAGGCTGACATTAGGAAGACAATGTGCAGACAGACTGGACTCCTGACTGGAATCCTGCTTGCTTGCCAATCAACTGAAAATAACTTAGCAATTAGTTCTTGCATCATAGCTCTCAATCTTTATCATGACCCAGTAACAGGGTGCCACCCTTCCTTTATAGTGCTCTTCGCGCTGGGGAATAAAAACAGATCATCCAGTTTTGCCTGACCAAGATCTGTCATATGGAGACTTAGCTATGCTGGATGTTGATTTTGGGAAGGTCTTTAGGGCCTTATGTTGCCCTTCAAGGTCAGCAAGTTTGTTTTCTCTGTGGTCTGCTCTACACCTAACTGGTTCTGAACAATAGCTGCTGTTTTCTCATGTACTGAAACTTCTAGAGTTTTTTGCCTGCCTTTTGGAGGCTAGATTAAATAGCCCCTAAACATCTGATTTCAAATCACATGCCCCTAACACAACAGTACATGCAACTTATTGAAATAAACACAATGTGTAATGCAGCTTACTCCATCGCACCAGTCAGCGCCTCTTCTGTAACTGTTTCTAGTGAAGACTTATTGAGGGACCATCCCTCAAAATGTCTCTTAGCTTCTGGGGAAGATCCATCACCGTCCTCATCACTATCAGAATCAAGGCCTGAATTTGCCAAGCACCACATCAACCCTGCATGGAAACAAAGGATGACATTTACCTGATCTCATGAAAATACAATGCATGTATTCATATTTCCACAACATGTCTTTAAAGTATGTATAACCCTTCTCCTTAATGCTTTGTACCTTGGTGAGAAGTGACATGTTAGAATTTAGAACAAGCACTAGACACTGAATGCAAAGAATCAAACTCCATAAATGTGTCAGTTGCTGTAACAGTTTTGTGTTGTTTATGTAGAAACCTAATGCTCAGATCAACACAGATCAATGTACCTGCTTCAGGATCTGCTGGATTTTCCCCGGCCTCCAGAGCTCGAAGTGCATCTTTCTTGGAGTATCCACCTTTCTCTATCGTGGCCACAAACTCTGCTTTCACGTCTTCCAGGTAGTCAGTGGGTCGGCATGTTTCTTCCTCAAGGCTGTTTACCCTTTTCAGGGCATTATCCATGGCAATTAAGAGATCCTTCTTATTACAGTGTGGCTTAACACATTCCAGCAATGGGAAGATCGTGTTTGTCACATTATTCTGACAGTTCACTTTCACCAGTTCTCCCTGGAGAATCACTAACTGCTCAATGGTGTAATGATTCAGACAGAAATACTTGGAGCGTTGATCCCCATAGTACTTCAGCCAATCCTCCAAGCAATTCTCCAAGAACCTTGCTAGACGCATTGCTTCATCATTCACATCTTTACATGTGCAATTCAAACGGAGCTTGTCTTGTTCAAAATCCACCAGAACTTTCCTTGTACTGTTGTACACGACAATACTCAGATTGTAAAACAACACATTGCCAACATGGCAAAGTTTAATGTAAGCATTGGCAAGCCTTGTCACAGAATCCAAAACCTGAAAGCAAAGACCATGATTTCGCAAAATTCATGATAAATCTGTTAAGAAGTGTACTCATCATACTAGTAATTCTTTGATGTTTATAGCAGAACATCAGAACATAACGCAGAAGAAAAAACTTAAAAGCTGCTAAATATACGTGCCATGCAACAAGTATTTCTACCACATGACATTACATGTTTACAATAGTGTGTTATAGGGGTGATCGTAGATATGAGATCTGTTTCATTTTTCCCACGCAGCTTAGCTTTCAGATATACAGTTTCAGTTTATAAACTCTTCCAGTTTATACTAACCTATATGTGTTACATCGGCAGCAAGCCAAACTTAGCTGACCACCATTTTCGTCTTGGCATCATCTCGATTATTTCTGAGTGTTAAGTTTATTTGTGTGTTAACAATGCAAAGAAAGGAACTATGAACTATTGTGAAAAAAGTAGATGATCTTAATTTTGAAAAGAGCAGCAGAGTGTACCAACGGTTTCACGTGCTTCGAAAATGGCGCCTGGCGATGTTCTGATGCTGTCCGAGTGGGTGCACTGATTAAAAACCATTATATAGATGTTTCAATAAGCTATATGACAATGTCACTTTTGCAGCTTTAGTAGACACTATGTGTACAAATTAGCTGACATGTTCATGGTTCATATAACTTGGGCTGAACTTTGAATATTCGCATTTGCACCTCTGTAAAATGGACGACTTCCTCCTTCCCCTTCTCAGCCTGGCCTGCCACAAGCATCAGTCTGCTCTGTAAGTCGTGAAGCTGAGAGTAACTGTACTCTTGTCGTTCTGTTTCTGATTTCTTGTTTTCAAGAATAATAAGTTGAATAGTAGAATCAAGACTCTAAAAGAAAAAAAAACATAAACAGTATAGTTTACCAGCTAAATGTACATGTATAAATTAGACTCAAGGCCCAAAAAATAACTGATCTTGATAGTATATAACAATGAATGAGCATGAATAAAATGAAGGACTGTTTTGCATGAGGTGTTTGTTTAACACCGTCACCCTTATTTCGTTCCAAGTCAAATCCCGAGAATGCGTAGAACTGATAAGGTATGAAACAATGGTCAGCGATATTGGGTTACACAATAAACACCAAGATGAAGGTGTCAAAGTTTATTCTACCCAAAAAAAAGGAAGAAAATGAAGCAAAAACGTAATATTTCATGCTGCGATTCTCTTTCACTCCCTCTGTAGAGGTCATGCATTTTAGACTGATCAATGACAAGCCTAGGCCATTGCAGTTGACCTAGATCTTTAAAGGCTTTGTACATATGACGCTGTGTCTCAAAGCTGGGTGGAATGTAAATGTAGACTGTACAAGTATTGTGACGTCATACTATCCCCAACCCCCCCATAGCGCAGATTGGAACATTATGAAACAAATGTTTCTTTTTCCGCTGAGTGTAAAAATGTGAAAAACAAAAGCGATATCTATAAACTGTGAACAATAACACTAAATAATCACTGAAGGAAATTCCGATAGTTCCCCTTAATATAAATTATAAAAGTAAAACTAACATGTAAACAAACTCAAATTCTTTTATTTGAATGAAATAATATTATTCGGGGAGGTAAACGTACTGGCTGGTGTGTTGAGTGACACACTCAATGGTGTTTGAAAGATACATCTCTACTGTATATGTACATTTGCACACGGCCCAAACCACCACTGGTGATACCAGTATTTGACAATATATGACAACTGAAAATAGGTCACTTTCCCCTACAAAATTGTGGCGTACATCTGCATGTATGGAGCCTGTGTCCAATATTAGCTTGACTTACCCCACTGAACAGATATATATATAATGTATTTCACCTGTATGCTTAAGCATTTTTTAGTGATACATTTTGCTTGATTCTGACTTATTCATCAGCCTTTTTTACGTAGTTTGATTAATTTCTTATGAGAAAAACTTGTTTCAAGTGTTATGCTTAATTAGGTTTACTAATATACATCGTACATATGACCGGGTGCTTAACACTCAAATCTCTGGATATTTAGGGAGAGGCTATGGGGTAAGTATAGCATTTAATTCTGTTATGGCATTCCCACGCTCTCTTTTCTTTGGGGATGCTGACTACTGACGAAAACAAGAATGCGTAACATCATAAGAATGTGTATGTAAGGTCTGATCAAGAGCAATGATAATTCTGTTATATAAGGGATATCTCTTAAATGTACAACCCACCTAAATCTGACATGAAAATCAGCCTGCATGTAACAGGTTATTAACAATCTTTTCACTTAGGCACATTAAGGATTATTTAAACAGTCAATACATGTACCTTTTGTTGGCCTTTGTATTTGGGAATACTCCCAATCTTGTAAATCCCTTTGTTGTTGATGGCTTCGGCCTGTGACAAAGAGGAAACCTCAACTGATCCATGGGATGCCTTCACCATTTCCAACCACTTCAGGTGACGGTTCAAATCCTCCTGTAGGACAGACACAGAAAGAAGCTGTGTATAATAGGCATTCCAGAGAGTTAAAGCTTGACGGTATATGGAATTTCACGCAAAAAAACCAAAAAAACCCCAAAAATGAATCTTTTACTGTACAGTTCAAAAAAAAAAAGAGATGTGTTTTGCTAGGTGTTCACAGAACACATGTCCCCACCCTCCTTTAGTGTAGCTATGTGAATTGCAAACAACCACACCCACACACACTTGGCAGTTCAGACTTGCTTGCATTGTAACACTACAATAAAAGCCTGAAGAAAATAAAGCAATGTTCTTCAAAATATAATCAGGTAGGCAAGTGTATCTCAAATTTTTACACATTGGCTGTCAAAAATTAACTATTTGAGATATTTTGTTCGCAAGATTATGCCACACATGCCCACCATAAGGCACAAACCCAAGCACAGACTGGTGCAAATCGAGATATTGCACTTGCAATGGGGGCAAAGAAAAAAAAAAACAATTTTACTAATATGATGCTTGTGCAAATATAAATAATAACATGAAGCCAATAAACCTTCAGTTTTTACAAAATTAGGTACCTAATTGTCTGACACACGGTTTAGAAGGCACTGTGTTGACATGAGCTAAGAAGCCAAAACTGCTGAGAATTCAAGGGCATAGAAATAAGTAAGCGTCAAAGGACCACTAAGGGCTACATTGGAAACTACCTTTACATGTATTTATTTATTTATCTACTAATTTTTATTCATGGAGAAAATGCTTTTACTTTATGCTGGGCTCCTTGGATAGTATTAATATTGTTGGATTCTAGTGGTGTGATACCAATAAATTCATGTGTTTGCCAATGTAATGCCTACTCAAGCACATAAACAAGCGATTCCAACATTAAACATTGTTCTGGTGATGAGAAATGTTATTATGTATTCTCACTGGTCTATTCAAACATTTAACTGATTATTAAAGTGTAAAAAAATCTAAGAAATAAAATAAAAATAAATGAGTTTTGACTACAAAATAGAGCTACAGTTCTTTTCCCATCATAATGACCTTTATGTAATCTTTTTCACTTTAAATGATCATGTAAATGGTTATATGAAAGACAGTGTATAGACAGGATACATACACGTACATGTGAGTTGAATAATTCTTGCTAACTTTTGTGAAATTATCATCATGTGAGAAATCAGTGGTTGATGCATGAATATGAAATGGTATAGAAATTAGTGTTTTTTGAATGTTTGTTACAAGTAGTCCCCTTACAATACCATTAAAGGTACTTGCTAACCTCACAATACAGAATGTATTTTCTGTTTCTGTTTGTGACTTTTTAAAATTAACAGATGAGTAAACTTACCAACTTCTGGGGCAAGTCTGGGTCTGCATCTAAGGCCTTCCAGACTTCATCACACCTCTTCAAGAACTCCTTGCAGCTGATGTCCTTTGGAAGGTCAAAAAGCAGTGGTGAGTAACCAGTGGTGGCAGCATGCAGCATAGACACCTTCTTGATCTCCATGTCTCCCTCTCCTGCAGAAATACTTGCCAAGTCTACAAAGACTTTCAGTTCCTTTTGACCTGCAATATTGGATATTGGCATGTACAGCTTTGAGAAGCATAAATGTGGAAAAAAGATTGCTGGATATAATTCTGGAACGCAGAGACAGTTTATGACAGCCAAGATCAATTTACACACACGTGCAGACCGGCCCCGATAGCACAGTTGCTAGAGCGTCCGCTTAGGGAGTGGTAGATCCAAAGTCAATCCTGGGTCAACTTACACCTAAGACCTTAAAAGAGGAAGTCGTAACTTCTTGCTTGGCATTCAGCATGAAGGAGATAGTGCAATGTCTGGTTGACCCGTATCAGTATAATAGCTTGGGCGGGACGACTTACATGCCTTCAGTAAGGCGTCTCAGTGAGGCAGCATTAGATAAAAGAGTGGTGGAAATCTGTCCTGCAAAAAAGGAGGCACATTACATACACCCTAAGGATTCCTTCGTCATCATATGACTGAAAAATTGTTGAGTACGACGTTAAACCCCAAGTCCTCACTCACTCACTCACACACGAGCAGTTTATGCTAAAAAGACTTCATTGCAAGGAGATGACTGTTGTCCTTATTTTTAAATATATATAAATAGCCTGTGAAGTAAATCTGCACAGGAGCAGTGAGAGGACATCAGTCATACAACAAGATTTAAGCCAACTTAAACATTCCTATATCACCACACAAGACCATTTTCCACATCACGTCTATGTACACGTTTGTGAAGGCCTACCAATACAGCTAAAAACAATGTTAAAATTGACCAAATACACAAAACTGTGATATTGTCACAATATTCATAACAAACAGAGCATTGAACAATGAGGTTTGAAGACCAAAAATATTGTCCTTGCAAAAAGTGTATATTTCTTCTTCTCACTCTCACAATAATTGTGGTATTCGAACTTCACAATGCAATGTTCTCTACCTTTTTATTCACAGACCATGACATGTCAAAAACACACATCTGCAGATTTACACGTATTATAGCTCAAAAATTGTGAATTTATAAATCAGAACACATGGCTTCCAATAAAGGTTATCTTACAACAACTATATGTACCTATGTCATGATTTATGTCTAAAATACATTTTCACCACATGCAATTACCAGGAGACACATCGACCTTTTTAGAATGAGAGTGTTAGTCATCATTGGTTTAAAATGTCCATATTAACAGACATACTATTATAAAAATGTATTGGCTGATTTCTTACAAATGGCGAGTTTCATTCGTGTTTTGGAATGGATGATATATCTGCAAATTAAGCAAACATACGCGTAATTTAAGAACTTCATTCACATTATCTCTGCCTTTCACACCATATATATTTTGTATGTATAGATGCCAAACAAGTAAGTCAATAAAATTATCAGTATGGACTTACTGTGAATTTCCATTCCCAGCCACTCAACCAAAGCCTTGCATTTGGTAAACATAAACAGACACTTCTGGCGACGTTTGTCCAAGCCTTTCAATGTTTCCGTCACTTTTTCTATGGACTTATCCATACTTTTGAGGCAGCTTTTTTGATTATCTCTCTGAAATCAGTGTGTTACAGCATAATACTTGTACACATATAAATGTACTGTAAATTACCTACAGATTACCAAGAAGGCATTTTCAAATCATTTAAAAGGATATACAGAATACGTGCTGATTGGCTTCAGCATGACATGTAAACTTAGACAGTTTTAAGTGAACGTATACATTTTGCCAGCATGCATTTAAGTGTGACCAAGCTTCCATGCTTCAGTGCATAATATCCAATCACTATTCTCAGCCTATCACTGTATTCTTGTTAACAAACAAATATCAATGAAGACAGTAAACCGATCACTGATGTTGTACATCAAAGCTGTCTACCAAGATAAGAATTCATATTTAATAAATGTACCAATCATATTTAGAACATCTTTGCATAAACTTTGACAGACACACAAAGTAATATGAGGGTGCTCTACTATAAATACCCTGTTCATGCAGGTATACATCATCCAGGTTTCAGGCTTGTGACGGCCATAATTACAAAAACTTTGCTAGGAAGAATTCATTTCTTTACGTACAATATCTGAAAAATATAATTTTATGACTTTTGAAAGTGGTCTAGTGTTTGACATGTTACCCTCACTATTGCAGCTGCTGTCAGTTGAAGTACAGTTCATTCTGGTTTCCTTGGTCGTACATGATAAGGTCTGTTAGAAACTTGCAGATAGTCAAGGGTATCCCCCAAGTTTTCGCTCACCATAATGCTGGTCATCATTATATATTAAGTAAAATGTTCGTGAGCATGGTGTATAACTCCAATGAAATAAATAATAATAAATTACTTACGTAATAACAATCAGGGTAATATGTGAGTGGAGGAAACATTTACTCTTAGAGCCACAGTGAGAGTTACGCAGTGAGAGTTGAATTTGAACGCGCAGTCTAATTTGTCAAGGGACAATATGTAATATACAGTATGCAGAGCGCCTCTATCACCTGAGCTGGTAAGTCCCTGCATTTAACGGTTAACAAACTAATCTGTAATTGTAAAGTACCCACCATTTCAGAGGACACAATGATATCCATCTCCTTGAACTTGTCTGTCAACTTCAAGGCTTTCTTCAAGTCAAAAATTGTCTTTGCAGACTCCACATGAAGTTTCAGATCCCGATAACGCTTCACTTGCTTCACGAACTCCTTCACTTTTTCATCATTACGATTGCGATTAAAACGAACAAATTCCTCCTCAAGCTTTTCTTCATCAAACTTTTCGACACTGAAATGTTTATCTACTTCTTTCAAGCTCAAGGTTTCATCAAGCAACTTTTTTTGCAGCTTCAACCATTCAGCTTCTGCTGGCTGGAAAACCCTTGTAATTGTGTCCTCAATGTTCAGAGTTTTGTCAGAAACCTGTCCGTAGTGGTCCCAAAGTTCAACAAACACCTCACTTTCCTGTAGGGACATCTTCTCCAGAGCAGTCTCCAAACCTGGGGCAACCTCAAACAGGGTAATCTGAGGCTTGTACTTTTCACACCCTCCTGAGTGGACTCTCTTTGGATTGCAAATGTCAACAAATTTACACTGATCAATTTCTATTCGGCATTTCCTCTTCAGTCCATCTGTAGACACTACAACAGTGAAAGCATAACACCAAATGTGTACATGTACAAGAGTTATTATATACAGTAACATGTATTTGTTGAATTTTGTCATTTCATTTTATATATTGTAAGAATCACAGAAAATGGTCTGCATGGTGTTTTTGTGAATTTTTATTTACACACTTACTAACTACTTGAGATTAGATATCTCAGGTTATTACTTCAATGAAAGTTATTTTTCCAGTCCATTTTCATTGAGACCAGAAATATAATTGAAGCATTTCTGACTTTTGATGCAAGCACTTTGCTGAAACTTTGCTATTTCCAATCCATTGTCCTAGAATCCAGAAATCTCACTGAAATAGCCCCCATTTATGTAAAAACATAGTTCACCTCAATAAGAAAATGTTAAATAAATTTCGCCACAACATGTGGAATAAATATTCAGGTCTTTCACTAGTCTGAATGCCAATGGTATACTACAGTGTTCCCCAATGAAATAAATAAGAATATCTTACCACAGGGAATTCTTTCACAGAGTCTAAGGAACTCATGAATTTTTTTTCTCTGATCTTCGTACGCTTGAACTTCTGCTGTGCGGTATGTTAGAGCTTCTTCTACACAACTAGGCTTCAACACACAACCGGTTTCTCTGCAGTCTTTTTGAATCAAGTTGTCTTTTTTTGCTATAATCAGTAACATTTCTTTCAATCTGTCAAGATTCAAGCTGATCAGATTGAATTTCCAAACCTCCAAAGTCCCATCAACAATGGCTTTACACAAGTCATTCAACAAAGACAAAGCACACACTATCTTCTCAGTGCATTCAGCATAGAGCACTTCCCCAGCTGATGTGCCATCTACAACAGCCCCAAACAAATGAAACTCATCAAATCAAAATATCCAAACATTCTACAGGACAGTTTAGTTCACATAAAACAGCAGAAAAGTAGTTCCAGTTACTGAAGTCACAGCCCCCGAATATTGGGGTCAAATACCTGCAAAAAGTTTCAACTTACACAGCCACATGTACATGTATGTATTCCTTACATCACATATTTTCTGATGGCAGAAACATAGTGGACAAAATATAGACTGACAGTTATTGCTTTTCTTCTATTTTGGATCACAGGTTCAGCTTCATGGCAGATTTGTGCATTGTACAGGTGGATATAATGTAATCCTAAGGCCAGGCAGTTACATTCAATCACATAAGAGCATAAAAATTAGAATAGAAGAGAACATGCAGATGGAATTTAAGCCTTTAGGAGTGCAACATCATTACAACACCTCTGCTTGAGCGGTCTCTATACTGCTATTTAGACCAACATGAGGCGCATCATTTCATAGACACCATTTCACCTGTTCAGAACATATAATGACTATAAGATTTTGTACATACGTTATCCCTGTGTCCTTCAAAAGGCCACAAGAAGACACATTTTTGGGATTCAGTTTTGATTGTATTGCATCCTGAAAATCATATCATCCTTGACAAGGCTTTCATACATGCATTTAAGTTTTGCAGGTTTTTTTTTAAATACCTGTGCATCTGATGTTCTTTGAGTAAATTGGACACGTCTGAATTAGTATCAGAACCAAACGATACCTTGATGAAGTAACGGACAGATATTTAATCAACATCTGTGCATGAAAATATTTTCAAGAAACAGCAGTTGCGTAGAGATGGTTTTGAACCACAACCATGTGAATATGCATGTTACTTACAGAATTGCAGGAAGAATGGAAAAGAGTTCCAACATAATATATGCTGCAGGATAGCATTTGTATTTTCTTTGTTCTTTGGCCAGGACTTCTCCATAACTTTGGACAGCAATGTACCAAATCTGTGTGGATCTCTCTTTTGCATACCATATCCGGAACCAAAAGTGCAACTCTAGAAGACAGAGAAAATGTTATACTAGGTACAGTAAATATCCTAAAATTTTGCACTTTTTAGAGCAAAACAAATGTCATATGTGTAATTTTACTTCTGGTGCTAAAACTTCCATTTTTACAGCAGGAGATCACCCTACGTTTCAAGTAAACCATAAATAGAACTCTCAGAATCAGGCATAACATACGCTAGTCATGGGAACCGGAGACAATGGAATAGGGTTGTGTTAGGGTCCTCCACTTCCTATGGCAATGGTTTGAAACATAAAGTATTTACACATGTAAAGTTTCGTTTTTTGCTCAGTATATTCAACAGTTTATGGCAGGCCTTTAATGAATTAATAGACAATTTTATTACATAAGTACAATGATTTGATGGGTATGAGCAATATGTTCTGTCATGCCTTCAATACAGATTTTCAACACTACACTACAATACCACTGCATAATGTACAGAACACATTACTCTCCAGCCGTGCGATAGAAAGCCTGCCAGCAAGCTGTGGATGGTCGTGGGTTTTTTTTCAGACTCTGCCCAGTTTCTTCCCACCATCATGCTATCTGCCCTTGTATAAATGAAATATTCTTGAGTATGGCATAAAACACTTCATGATAACCTAATACTGTATACGTGACTCAGATCTTCTGTCCACAGTATATCTCCAACTACAAACATACATGAACCTTCAATACATCAATTTTACAGACTCGGATAGACTGGCTCTCCCACTGGAGGCCTCAGTCTTGTATACTCAACGAATTCCTCTCATTCTGCATATGTCAGAAGATACTGGGAGCAGAATTATTCATTCCACCCCTTGTTTCGCACCAACTCAAATCCCTCGAATGCTTCAGCCTCATCAAATCCCTTGAATGCCCATCTGACTAGGTACGAAACAAGGTTAAGCAGTATCGGGTTGCATAACAAACACTGCTAGGGGGGTGTTAAACCCTTAATTAACATTAACACTTTCCAAAATCCCATTATTTTAAGGTTTGTCTAACGAGACGCCACAAATTATCTTCTTGAATACATGCATCTGCCGTGATGTAACCATCCTTGTGTTTTTCTATTGGGGCCAGTAGTAGCTAAATACAAAATCATCATCATAATAGTGGGTTTCAAAGTTTGTGAAAAGTAGCTGATAACAAGCTACAACTGGATCACAAAAAAAATGCAGCCTGGTATTTCACCGCAGACAAAATAAAAATATGGCGGCAAAAGACGCGATGCTCAGAATCACGCTGCCATTTCTGGCCTATGGGGCGTCACTTCCTGTCATGGAAAATTTCTTTCCTTGCCTTGGGATGATGTTAGGCCTTATTACTGCGTCTCTAGCTTCATTTCTTAAGGAGAAATACCCACTTCGTCTAGAACAGACGGTGTCCAGTGTGTGGATATGCCTTGAGCTACAGGATATGCCTGCTATGTCATACGTCTGATCAGCTGGACTGCTCCCTTATCCATTCCAGGCCATGTTGCCTCTCTGTTAAAGTAGGAAGATTGACTGTTCAACAGCTAGAAGCTTCACTCAGCGGTGTGGACAACAATTTTTGTTAATCTCTTCATATAACTGAACACTTCACTCCATAAACCCCAAAGTCTGACTTTTGCTTTTCTCCTTTTAAAGGGGGAAAAAAAAAAAAGAACACTTTGTGGGCATGGATGATATTTTACAGCTTCCCGAAGCAAGTCTTTAGTAACGTTCAAGCAAATGGTACATCCTAATGGGTGGACATATACCAGCTTGTCAACACAACTACAAAAATTTTCTTGCCAGCATGATTTCGGCCTCTTGAGGAAACAAACTATGCATGTAAAACTCGTAAGTTTTCCGCAAAGATTATGTATTTGAAACCATGTTGAAGTTCTTTGTTTGCTCCATATACTGTAGGCCTACAAGTGCATACACATTTGGTGATTTTCTGTAAAATAAAACCGCGAGTGTATGATCCTGTTTACTGATCATTTTGAAATCTCATACAACATGCAAGAGCCAGTTGAATTAATTCAAAGACTCCAAAACAATGTAAGTTCTGGCTGGGCTATAGCATCAAACATGCAACACTCACCGGTTGCTTATTCTGGGTACATATGAATAAAATTCATTTTCACACCTTTAATTTGTATACCAGTGCACTAAGACATTTTTACACCTTACCAGTGTAAGCTCTAATGATCTAATAAGAGCATTCACTGTGTGGAGATTGGGGCATCAATCTATACAAGCGACCGAGTATTCAGATACTGTATGCAAATCACAATTAAGGCACCTGTCAATCACTACAACTGTAGACCACATCTAACCACAGATGTATTTTACAATACCTTCAATGGTTATGAAATCCCTTAAATACACCCAATTTAACCTTTTTGTGGTGGTTTAATTTACTGAAATGCCTAAGATACAAGGAAATAAATATAATCGGTTTGTGTGTGTATAAACTAATTCCGTCTGTTGTTGAAAGTTGTAAATAATCCACTGTTGAGGTGTATGTCAATTCGTTGAAGTTCGTGTTCTAAACTAGATTTGGCGGGAGGTCTCGCTATGAAAACAAGACCACAAGTCACATCAAAGGATAATCCCCTCCCCATTCAAGGCATTTGCCCGATATTCTGTCCCCATCAGCCCAGTCTTGTCGCCTTCAGCAGCTGAAAATGAGGCTCAAAAAGGTGATTCTTTCCACACATACACAAGTGTATACGTGCACCTAGTTTCTGTCACACGTGAATGAACCCAAATCTGTCTTAGGATTTAATTTATTGTATGGTCGACAAGCCGGATGTACAGTTTGAATTCTTGAAAAAGTGAAGGTGTTATATTCTATCACCACAGATGTACCGTGAGCCTGCATGGTTTACAAGTGTCTTATCAGCCATAAAGACATTTTCTACCCTACATGTATCCCAATATTAAAATAATCTAAATTTGTAGCTATTTCCTCCCCACTCCATTTTTTCATGTCTATTATATCTGAATGCATGATAGCATTGTGGTATATCCGTCACTGGTCCCACAAATGAACCCCTACAGTACAGGCCAACGTGGGAGAAAGTTTATTAACATATTCAGAATGAAATGTCAATCAACCATTATTCCCACCAAAACCATACAGTTGAGATTATTCCAAGGGGCGGTCAGGGGTCAGTTACAGACACATAACTGTGAGCTCTCAGGAAATGATAGCGCCTAATTTACAGTAATACATTGTTTAAAATTGTTTCAATGAACTGCCACATGGATGTGAAGCTTGTGATGGGTGTATTTCTACATATGTCTCCATTTCCACCACTGCCAACATCATGTTCAGGTATAACAAATCACAAACATTTAAAACCAAGCTTGCAGTCTGTATGTTTCAGTCTGCAGATGCTTTCCTTTCACCTAAATATTTTTTTATTGCTTGGTCGGACAGGGAAATGTCTTGGACTCCAATCGTCGACTTGACACCACAGCTGTAGCTTCAGATTTATCTTTTATGTGACTGCTTGTTGAGACTGACTTGTCACCTATCAAGCCACATCTCAAGCATATGTCCGATCATTTGGTGTAGCTGATTATGCCTACATAGCTGGCCGTCCGTCCCTAGAGATTAGATATGAATGGCATGGATCCTACATCAGTACACCACCTTGTTTGATCTGCTGTTCCGACATATGAGTTCTTCCCTTATGAGGATGTCACTTCCAGTTTTACAAAAATTGCATTTTCATAATCAGCGTCCAAAACTTCATCACACTGACACATTTCCACAGTAAAATTTTCAACAGTGTAGAAATTATTAGCAAAAAACAGCAATAGTGAGCTTGTACAATAGCCTGAATGACTTGAAGAGCTACTAACACAATCTCCATGAAATACACATGTAACTGTTCAAATCTAACTCATCATATTTTTCCTTCATGTAGACGTAAAGATCAGGGACATACTCATTTGCCATGGAAATATTTCTCTAGATTGAACCAAGTCACAAGATGGTAATAGGATTTCATGTAAATTTACTGTACCACTGATTCCTTTACTTCAAGATTGTGACGACATGGGTATTGCATGGTCATGGTCTCTGCATAAAAGATGGCCAAAGAAACGAGAAGCGATGACATTGACACCATGTCATGCCTGTAAATTACCAGTGTGACATGGACATCAAATCTCATCTTGTCATAAACTAGGTGATATCTGACAACCTTTACATGTAAATGTAAGTGACACATAGAATCTTCAAAAAATTACTTGGAATGGTTGGGTTTGAAATTTGTCAGCCATGTCTCAAAAAATATTTGCAGGCCTACCATGTGAAATTCCCAATGTGTACCTCTGGGTATTCATGCACAAAATGAATCATCTACTAATACTAGTCACCACCTGACCACTAGCACTGTGGACATCAGCTTCACTTTTGATAAACTGAGAACTCTGTAAGCCAAAATGACTTTCCATCAGTGCTGAAGCTTGAATCTTTTATGGCTATTTCCTTTACTTCTCCCTCACAACACAGAAGAGCTACTTGATACAACTACATGTATAAAGCATGACGACCTAATGAAGTTGGTTTAATGGTGGCACTCTTAATGGTTACAGCTCTTCAACTTTTAAGTGATGCATCATGACTATTCTTTATTAAGAAGTTGCTAGATACTTCATTTGATATAAGTATACAGTTCTGCGATTTGAGATACATGTATAGTTTTAACATAGCATTCAGAAAATACTGGTAGCTCGCCTGATTGAGCAGTTTATAAAACTGCATAATGTTCAATCCATGTGATTTATTCAAACATAGACATCTAAACAAAAAATGAAGCACAATTGTTGAAACTGTCATGCACATATTATTCTCTAAGTATACAGTGCTAAGAATTTGCCATTAAATCAACAAGTAAGATCAAAATTATTATACTGCCACATCTATGACAGTTTATCACAGGCGTAAAGATTGCAGAGCAGTGACTTAATTCATATGTTATGGAGTTGTAAATCACTGTGGTGGTAAACGACACTGTGGGCAGTTAGTGCATAACTTTAACACAGAAGTTTTTGATATGCAAATCATGGACTGCATTTGACAATCCATGTACTATGGGAGGCAACTCCAACCATGTGAATAGCTCAGCAAAATGTTGAGGTATGAAGTGAAAGACTCTCTTGTTCTTTGATATACAAATCACTACCGATGATTGGCTATCTGTGTACTATGAAACCATGGGTGGTCACTGCAACCCTGTGATTGGCCAAAAACTTTAACCAACACACCGACACTGCCTTTATTCCATAATAAAAAGCTAATAAAAGTAGTCTTTTTAATATTAAATAAACTGATGATTTACCTTGAGTAGATTTTCCAATTGCATGAAAGCTCCTTGATTCAAACACTCAGCCAGGACATGATGGATGGAGTTCAACTCTGTATCCGAGTCACAATAATAGTCAAGGATGTCTTGCTTATAAGGCTACAAAATCAATAGACAAAATAACCATATAAATTTTACTGGACCAGTGTGATTCAACCAATGATATCCTTTTAAACATGACAATTCTTCCTCAACATGTATTCTACTGGCTTCTTTAACACCTGCAGATACATAAACTGAATCCAGATATTCTTCAGTGTATAAAATGATATTATTATATCAGGCTACATGTATATATTGTCATTCTTGCTGGAATCTGTTTTGTTTTCCTAAGCCCTGCTTCAAAGAATTGTGAATGCAACAACGCATTCAGAGAATCTCAACAGCTCACTTTACTGAGCAGTTAGTAAAACATATAAGCTGTGATGCATTAAAACATTGACACAGAAAACTTAATCTTTGCATTCTGTATGTAAGCTCCATTATGCTTAGAAAATGAACATAAAAGCTTTAATTACCATATACATGTATGTTATCCCTCACATCCATGTAGGCACATAAAGTATAGAGAATCAACGTTGATAGACTTGAAAGTGGTTTTGGTTGAGATAATATTTCTTAAACCCTTGGTCCTGCTTATAAAATTACATCCATACTTTCAAAAATTCAGATTTTATAGGCTCTCACTGAACAGACTTATTTCTCACACTAGCCGGTTTGTGAGGAGTGTGTATCCCTGTATTAAACACAAAAGCTTAAAATACACCTTCTATATGCACATGCAAGCTACACGTATTCCTTCCTAAAATTCACAGGAGCCTTAACATAAACTTGACCTTTGACTTGTATATTAAAGGTGGGACCTCCATGCTGTGGCCGAGATTGTTAATGTTCCAGTACGGTGCAATGGCCCAGGAGCCAATCAAATAAATAAATAAATAGGATGGCAGGCAAGTAGTTGCATGATATATTCAGCTCATGGCTTCCTCCCAAGCCGCATGTGGGTAGGTCTGACAACAGACGGTTTCCTCCCACCATAACACTGGCCACCGTCATATACTAAAATATTCTTGATTACCGCATAAAACACAGATCAAAGAAATAAAGCAGTATACATTAAAGCCATCCCTAACAAAGCTAGCAGAAGAGTGATTTAAAGCCATAGTGATTGTGAACTACACAAGACATGTAGTTGGTGTGATTTATATTGACTTATGATCTCGTGGACCATAACATTTTGCTGACAAAACCTGAATGCTGTATCACTTCAGCCATGCAGTTATCCATACTTTAACAGTTTCCATACTCAGCAATTTTTTGATACATTTCATGAGAAAACAACAAATGGTACATAAGTAAAACTTCAGTATGTTTTAGGAAAGGTTCTGAAATTGTGCTTTTTTATGTTTTGGAAGCATTGGGTCACACGACTTGGTGACCATATTGGATTTGTGCCAAACCTAAAAAAATCTTCTTCTTCAGAACGGCTGATGTGATCTGTCTTTCTTAATCCCAGATGCGACTGAGCTGAAATTTTAACTGCAGTTGCACAAAGCCTTGGCTCATTCAGGGTGTGATTGTGTATTTTTTCTGTTGAAAACTGTACAAGCTCCCTACTGGTTAAAATGTTCCCTATTGGTTAAATTGGTTGAAATGTTATGAGACCAAAGAATCTGTTTTTTGTCCTGCGATGTATGTTTTTATAATTTGCGATAAAAACGCGAAAGACTGCAATTTCCCCCATTTTTGCACGTCACGTGACAAAAAACTGTTACAGCTATAAAGCTGAAAATGGCTGTGTGAATAGAGATAAATATGTACCGTAAAATCGTTGAGCTGCATGAAAAAAAAAAAAAAAACACAGGATATGCACCCCTTCAAATACTGTTCACACGTTGATTGACTACATTTGTCACATTTATTTGTACATATTACATAGAGTACATACAATACATTGATGGTTACGAAAAATGTGCGCTTTCTCATTAAGCTCGTTATATATCAATGCGTAGACACCATTCAATTAACCTACTTTTGCCGCCACTTGTGCTCTTTGAAGCTGAAATTTAGACTGCAGATAGAGCACTTTGGGGTAAATGAAGCATGTAAATATTAGTTATTTATCTTGAAATGTACTGATTAATGAATTTGTCACGTGATCAACTTTTTGTGAATTTAAATACATTCAGTACTCTACCTGGTGGAGTTTGAATATTCCCATCACTTTTTTTCTTTTCTGTGCTTAGTAGTATAGCCGTAAATTACGATGAAATTGACTGAAAAAGTGCACTTTCCTCCCACATTTCGAGGTAACATGACAGAAAACACTTACGGACCACGTGCACCTACTACTAACTGTCCCTTATGGACTATGTGCACCTAGAGTGCACTATTTCTGCTCGTGCTTGAAATATAAAATGCACTGTTACTTTAAAATTAGCTCCACATTTGCAATATCTTAATGTTTCAATCCCGTTCAAGGTCTGTATTGCTGTCTAAATCAGATCACTCTCATGTATGTGCACTGCACATGTAAGCCATTTCATCAGTACTGATAATAAAGCCTTAATAAAGCTTTCATATTCCAGTCAGGATGTCGTTACATCACAACCTGTTTCTTGCCACCAAGAACAATTGGAAATGGAAATGCATGATATGCATTCAGCTTTATTCTGGTTGACAACAGAGTCTTATACGTGTACATTGTTTAAGTCAGGTGCACATGGTTCTTTATAAGAAGCCATACTGTCTATATTATCTCCAACACAACTGGGCCGCAATGAATTACCTCCCTTGAGGTCACTCTCCCATTTAGAAAGTGCTGTTCTACAAGTAAACTGTCCTGAGGTTAGACCTGACACAATGGCTAGTGGCAAACTTTGGAGACACAGTGGCATAAGTTGGTTAAAGACCCAGCTTTAAGACAGATTTTAGTTTTGTAAATCAATTTGGAAAGCCTAGAATTAACGTTACGTATTCTTCTGTTGCCTAGAAATGGTTGTCACTATCATGACATAGCCCACATTCTACATTCTTTAAATGGCCAGGTCCCACTTCTCCTAGTTTCAAGCCCCAAAACCTAATCTCGTGTGACATAACAGTTGCTGTCAGAGGTAACTAAGGTAGGTAAATTCAAAGCAGGCTTATTGCAATACCAAAATATCATATTACTTAAATTATTTATTCTATACATATGTGTATCCGTGTTTTCTTCATACTTTGTGTTTTGTGAAAAACTGTTTCAGAAAATAATGAACTTTCAGAACACATAACCCACAATACTGTTACCTGTAGAAGGCTTTCCTTCAGATGACTGATCAAGGCTTCTTGCCATGTTTCTTCCAGGCTGTGACAATGGAACTTCACTTGCAGGAGAGTATCCCTCACCTATGCATCAATATAAAAATGCTTAATAAGGGATGACAACAATAGTTTAGCAACAGCTGAAAATGTGTTTAATGAGTGTTAATTAATCAGAATTTCCTTCTTCCATCTGAGTATAGCAGGATTCAAAGTAAAGTATGTCATAAAGCTTTATAATTTATTTATATATCTGGTTATTGCTAAGAATAACATACTCAAGAATTGTTCACTTATATGATGACAGTGATTTTTATGGGTGGGTGAAACCTAAGCACCCAAGCTAGGTAAACTACCAATCTTTAACAAGATACTGACAAACTTTGCCAAAGATGTAGTATAGATATGCACACCATATGCACACCCTGTGTCCTAATCGACTGAAAGGCAAACCCTTTTACCACTAGACCTCCATCCAATTAAACAACAAAGCTTCAAGTATTATATAATACAGAATGTACATGTAGCATCTAAATTTAGTGGTAACAAGGACCATAAAAGCATTAATTTGTCTTAAAGAAATTACACCAAATTGTTTCGAGTTTCCAATGATGTGAAAAAACTCATTCAAAGATGCTATAAATTGTCTTCATTTTCACATTACAGTATTACAAACTAAATGTTAACATTTTGCAACATGCAAGTACATAAAACTACATCACAATGGAGGGCAAACCTTTAACTTCTCTGCAGTCATGTGGGAAAAGATGTCCAAATGTGACAAATATGAAATGATGCCATGTAGATAGATGTTAAAACTACTATCAATCCATGTCTTCCTTTCATGTTTTGCTTTGAGGTCCACATCTTGATCTTCATCATGAAGCTCTGCTAACCGGTCCAGATACAACACCCCGAGGCAGCATGCTGTTGTAATTACTTGACTTTCCACAAAGGTTACACCTCTGACCAGTTTGTACAAATCCAGGCTTATCACTGCTGCACTCTTTGCCTTTGCCTTTAAAGTAGTGTTTCTAGAATTTAAAAGTATACATAAATACATATTAAATGCACATGACGAACTGTATTAACGTTTAATTTTACACAATTTGTCTAAGAAGTACTAGAATTATGTTCCTTTCTAAATCTCTCTCTGTGCTGTTCAGTGCTATTACATGTCTAACTTGAAAATTTGTTGTGAAAACAACCCGGAAACATGCTCATATTAGTGCCTGATGGTATAAAATCCAATTGTTTGATAAGAACCACACATTAAGACATGCAGTCAGAATAAAAAAGACAGAAAGTTGAAAAAGACTGCTTTTATAATGATTTTTGTTCTACATGTATCATTGTATCATCATCTTGGGTGAGCTGAGACAATACTAGTACTTGCCATATGTGAACTGCTTGCTAATCAGGTTTCATTCAGTTAGCAAGGATGTGCAATTCAACTCTCTCAAAAAGAAGAAAGCTGTTACAAGAAGGTTTTCCACATGTTGTTGCTAGCTGCTGAATTATTATTGCAAGGCAATTCACTATTACACTGTGGATGAGCATATCGCTATCGGCCAGCTGCAGTGCTGGTGACTTATAGGTATACATAAAAACATGTAATGCTGACCAACGAGAAGTCAATAATTTTCTTTCAATTGTGATAAACATATATATATATATATATATCATCATCACCGCTGTATGTATATATCTTGTCTACATAAAAACTCCACACGGAAACAAATTGGAGATATATCGTACTGACACTGATACTGACAGACACGAGGACAGATGGATGGACATAAATGCTATAAGGTACCATAATACTTTCTGCCATTGATGTGGATGCAAAACAAGGCATTCAGAGAACACTGGTAGCTAGCCTGATTGAGCAGTTCGTAAAACTGCATAATGTTCAAGTGAGGCAACACATTCAACTACTGTCCTCTAAACCAAAATAAAGCAGAATGACATCATCATACACAGATATTATTCTCTAATTACACGGTGCTAATATCTTACCATCAAAGGACAAGACATCTAAAAATCGAAGTAGGGGTCACTTAACAGACCACTTAAAACTATGCATACATATACTTTCATTTTCTTTTTTTAGATTTTTGTGAAGACAGTTACAGGCGTTTTTACTTTAAAGTGCAACTTCAGTAACAAATTCACTAACAAAGCATAACTACACATATTCATTCCATGAATGTAAAAACTATACTGTATTTTTAAGTGCATTTTGCTCTTTGGCCAAACAGCCAAAACCACCTGCAGAGCATGAAATGGATTGCGTGACATTATAAATAGACAGCTGATAACAGTTTACACCCCTTTGCCTTGTAAAATGGAGCACACATAGTAGTAGACCTGTAGACACCTGTAGACTTTGGCACGACAACCATAAAATTTATGACGTACATTTACACTGAATGAATGGCTTTCTAGAAAATATATTTCTACACATGTAATTCTCTCCAGTGCAATACTTCTTACAACCTGTTTGAAAAAAACGTCTGTGCTGACCAAAACTCAATCCACTGACCAATTGATGGCCCTCATACAATGCATGCCTTACACTAGGGCTCAAATAAAGATTGCAAAGCTTCGTAAGGTATACAGTCTATATATGTAACAAGAAGACCACATTGTAACATACGCTTCACCTCAGACATTATTTGTTCAGTATTTTGGAAAGACTGAGAAAAAAAAAAAATAGACCTTGTTCTATCTTGCAGGGATCAGGTCAAAACACACCCAAGCCAAAGTGCCCAAAAGCAATACAGATGTGCATGTTATTGACACTCTTCTCTTTTCTCCATACAAAAAATTCACACAAAAACACTTCCGCTGTATCAGCTTAAACCTAATTAATTTTCCAACATATTACATTCTTTTTCTTTCCAAATATTCTCCACAGAACGCTTGTTATGTGAGCTAAATTTCAAGTCAATGACTCTCAAATGCGTTCACTTCAACCCAAAATGGCCGCCAGGAAATATGACTCCAGTCACCCAATTTTTTTCTCGATAATGTTCATCTCGAGGTCTACGACATACCTCAGTTTCACGCATTTCTACTGAGCACTTTTAGCTGTAGAAATTTTTCAGACTTGAAATATGTAAACCTCATTTCCAGTTAGGTAAAATTTGTCCCTTTCTTAGAGATGATATGAAGTCCGAAGATTGCATCTATAGCTTTATTGGTTAAGAAGGCATATCTATTTCTGGTTTTGAGGATGTCACTTCTGCTTTTGTCAAAAATTGCATTTTCAGAATTCGCGTCCAAAACTGCAGTAGAGATGACTATTTGCCAGATATCATCCGTACAATTTAGAAATTGCTAGCAAAAAACAAATTTTTTGGTCATATTACATTTTCACCCAATAGCGAGCTTACATGTATACAGTTTTCAACAGAGAAAGTTATCACCATGAATGAGCCTTGACTTTGTGCAAAAGCAGTTTAAATTTCAGATCAATCACATCAGGCATTCTGGAAAAGAAGATTTTTGAGGATTTCGCACAAAATCCAATATCCAAAATTTGACATTCAAAAGTTTCGCGCATTTTTATTGAGCCTTTACTCCTTGCCTTGGAATGATGCTAAGCTTTAAGACTTTGTATCTATCTTCATTGGTTATTGAGATATATGCACTTTCGATTTTGAGTATGTCACTTCTTGTTATACAAAAATTAAATTTTCGCAATACGTGTCCAAAACTGCATCCGCGTCCAAAACTGCATCAGATAGGACTATTTGCCAGACATGCTCTGTAGAAATTTAGAAATTATTAGCAAAAAATGAAGTTTTAGGTCACATAAAATCCAATATGTTTTCAAACGACAGAAAAGCACAATTTCAGATCCTTTCCAAAAACATAATGAAGTTTCAGTTATGTTCCATTTGTCGCTTTCTGTAAAACGTAGCACAAAATTGCCCAGAATATTAATAATCTGAACAGACACAATAGGGATTCAAGCCTGAATGGCTGGAACCCCTATAAAACATAACTTTCTATCCCTGTATGTTAAAACCAGAATAAGCTTAAACTTCAATTCATCAATGAGTGTCCCCTTCAAAGAGCTATTAAAAAAACTTCACGTAAATTTGAGTATGTATATTTACACAACATAAAAAGTTTCCATCCGTGTGTACATTTACATACTGTACACATACTTTAAACTTGAGAGCTGAAAAAAAAAAGCTTGACCTTCAACCCATGTGTAAGAGCCCAATATACAGCAGTTAAAAAAAAAAAGAGCTTAAGCTTAGCATTTACACACCATACCTTACATTAGAGAGCTACAAAAAAAAGTTTAATCTCCAATCCATAAATGAGTGCAAAGGAGCTAAAAACAAAGCTTAACCTTCCATCTGAGTAGGTACATTTACATGTACACACCATACCTTAGATTAGGAGCTAAAGAAAAAAATAAAATCTGGATGTCCAAAATAACTCCCCCACTTCCATCCCCCAACATTCCCAAGAATAAAAGAAATAAAATGATAATAAAAATAATAATAATAATAATCAGACTGTTATTATTATTAAGCATGTAGATATTAAAGATTAAAATTTCAGGAAAATCGGTGCAATACTTTAGCAGGAGTTAGATTAAGAAAACTTGTGTATATGGAAATTCATCATTGCTCTAATTATTTAGAGATTTATTTATTCATTTATTTGGTGCTTTACGCCATACTCAAGAATATTTCACTTATACGACTGCGGCCAGCATTATGGTGGGAGGAAACTGGGCAGAGCCCGGGGGAAATCCATGACCATCCGCAGGTTGCTGACAGACCTTCACACATACAGCCGGAGAGGAAGTCAGCATGAGCTGGACTTGAACTCTAAGCAACCTCACTGGTGAGAGGCTCCTGAGTCATTACACTGTGCTAGTGCACTAACCAACTGAGGCCCCGAGGAATTATGAAAATAACTGCCCGCTTGTAACTAAACTAAAGTATTGGAAGTACTGTGTGGACAATATCTGAATACACGGAAAAGCACTATTACACAAAATGAGGGGACTCAGGTAATCTGTCAGTTTTATAATTCTTCTCTAATTAATTTTGAAGATTTTATAGAATTTATATCCAATGCTAAATGTGCCAAAATTTATGCATGTCACAAAATCATTCTGCTCACAAAATTTGATCAAAACCACACAACATTTGAAGCAGTACATTACTGTAAGGAAACCAACAATCTATCAGAATCAAGAAGAATTGTTTAACAGGGCTCTTAAAGTTGGGTTTTAAACATGATATGAAGGGCACAGAAATGAACCAGCAAAAACAGGCAACATTTTAAGCAGTACCTGCACAAAATTAATCCACACCTACCCCTAATCAGAAATATGAATGCAAACTTCACTTCAATGAACAAAGTGCTTTTTGAGATACTACCCTAAAAGGTACTACAAAATGAAGACTGGTCTTAAGTAAAATTTTAAAAAATTTAAGATATGACCTGAAAAATGAGAAAAAAATTTCAGTTTGAGGCATATTTTATGTGTGCTTCACATATGTAGGTAAAACATGAGTTCAATACATGCTAGATTTTTTGAGATTATATGGTTTGTGTCAAAGATTGTGATTTTTACAATTTACAATTTATTTGGCGTTTTACACGATACTCAAGAATATTTCCCTTGAGCCCGCGGGAAACACATGACCATCCTCAGGTTGCTGGCAGGTCTTCTAACAGGAGAGGTAGCCAGTATGAGCTGGACTTGAACTTGAATAGCTACCGCACTGGTGAGAGGCTCCTGGTCAATGCACCGCACTGGCATGCTAACCACCTCTGCCACGGAGGCACCTTGAAAGTTGTCAAAACTTGAGCACAATCAATACAGCTTTAATGTGCTTATATGTACTTTAATGTTGATTCCAATATACATAAGACCCTAATAAATCCTAAATTTTGTAATTTACGGTATTCAGTATAAAGGGTCTCCATGTTGGAACATCCCCCTAGGTCATATTAGCCTGCTGCATAACGTGTGCAAAATTGAATTTCACACATTCAATACTTTCTGAATTACTGCCCCTAACATTTACATGTACCTTACCATTCCATTAACTGTTAATACCGAATGCCAAACTCTGGGTATGACATAAGCTCCCACAGTATTATGTACAAGCAAGCTAAAATATTACTATCATGGAGCAAATACCTTACTTTAATTCCAAAAACCATGATGCATATTTAAACCACACTCACCTGCAGTGAGATTTTAAATATCACATTTTGCACTTAAACCAACAAACTTACCTCTCTGTATCAAATTTGTCTGTATCCTTGTATGTTAATTCAGAAATTACATCTTTGAGTGCAACAAGGGCCTCAAAACACTCCTGAAAAAAGGAAACCATATTTCCCCTCAGCACTATCCACAGGAAAACAAAAATGTATAGATCAATAGACTTATGGAGGTATTTTTGAGACATGTACATGTAGGTACAAGTAGGTTTCATCAATAGTACACATAGGTAAAGAGCCAGGCTTCAGGATAATGAACTTTATAATACTGTACATGATTCATGTGGTTTTGAAGACATTAAGCGAAATATCAAATCAGTCCTGATTTGAAAAAATCAATCCTGTTTGTTACAAGGGGGCAGTTAACTGACGTCCATGGCTCAGTTGGTTAGCGGGCTAGCGCAGTGTAATGACACAGGAGCCTCTCACCAATGCGGTCACTGTGAGTTCGAGTCCAGCTCATGCTGGCTTCCTCTTCGGCAGTACATGGGAAGGTCTAGCAGCAACCTGCGGATGGTTGTGGGTTTTCCCCGGGCTCTGCCCGGTTTTCTCCCGCCATAATGCTGGCCGCCGTCGTATAAGTGAAATATTCTTGAGTACAGCGTAAAACACCCATCAAATAAATAAATAAATAATCTGCACTGTATACATTACTGCTTCAGCAATGAAGAAATTCCTAGGAGAAAACACCATGATTTTGGTGAAGTAAAATTATCTACTTCTCTGTCTACACAATTTCATTATTGTACTACCAAGATGCAGTGCTGAATGTATCACTGAAGAGTCTGTGAATAGTATCCATAATACTGCACATGATTCACGAGGTTTTGAAGACATTAGGCCAAATATCAAATCAGTCCTGAAAAAGCATATGTTTATTGCTTAAAGGCCATTTGGCATGACCACAGCTTAATACTGTTTTGATCAATTTTCACTGAATTTGGCGCATTACTTTTGTTACTTTTTACTTTTTAATATTCTTGAGTACAGCGTAAAACACCCATCAAATAAATAAATAAATAATCTGCTTATAATATGTTTATTGCTTAAAGGCCATTTGGCATGACCACAGCTTAATACTGTTTTGATCAATTTTCACTGAATTTGGCGCATTACTTTTGGAGATAATCTACATATTCTTCTATATATAATTCTGATATATATATATATATATGTATGAACTCCGCCTGAGGCAGTTATCATATTGAGTTTCATATTAAGTTTCATTCCTAGGGGAAAACACCATGATTTTGGTGACGTAAAATTATCTACTCTGTCTGCACAATTTCATTATTGCACTACCAAGATGCAGTGCTGAATGTATCACTAAAGAGTCTGTGATTAGTATCCATATGGTACCTCAGTGTATGGGCTGTAAATATAGCATCTGTGCAGAAACTGAAGCTATAACAAATCAGGGACTTGTAACTTAAGCAGATGGTATACAGATAATCAAACACCACCTGACCATTGTCAGCACACCACACGTGGACTGTGCAGCCAAGAATAGCGTAGGATATTCCACATGAATCCGTCTGTACTGTACAAAGGCATGATGTACAGCTAGATTGTATTTGAGTCTTGAATTACTGTCGACATCAAAACCATGTGTAAAAATCTCTAATCTCTCTGAAACTATTTTTCTGCAATTACTGAAAAAGTAAATTATAAATGCATGTATGTACATGCTAAATTATAAATCTGAACTTACCACTTTCCACACTTCAATATACTTCCAGTAATAGCCTGATGTGTAATTGTAAACAGTGATTTTGACATAGTAGAACAATGTAGCTATCAACGCATCAGTCGGAAATATGTTCATCTTCACAATTCTGGACAGGTGTCTTGGACTTGTCAAGGCCGTGATAGTTCTGGGTAGTAACATGTCGATCTCAAACAGTGGAACAAGTTGTTCTATGATGTGCCAAAGAGAACTGAAAAAAAAAGAAAAGAAAAAGAATGGTGACTGCATGGATGATATTCACGTAAGTGTACCTTGCAACAGCATCATAGGCCTCCATGGCCTCATACACGGGAAGGTTCTACGGATGGTCATGGATTTCCCCCAAGCTCTTTTCAGTTTTCTGCCACCATAATATTGGCTGATGTCGCATCATTGAAAATATCGTTGAGTATGTTGTAAAACTCATATGAAATAAATCAAACTGCAAGTGGACTAAATGCCAATAACACACGGCAAAGAAATTAAGAATTATACACTTAATTACTTATATACCGTACGAAGGAACTACATGTATTATGTTATTGAGAGAGAGATCACTTTGTTTCAGAAATCTATAAAGCATGTACATGTACCACCATAAACTTACAGGAACCAGAGCAAAGAATGTGATATGCTGAAAGATGAGAAATACAATAATATAAACAAAACCACAAAGAAGATGAACAGTTCTTATGGCAGATGCTTGCATGTAAATAAACCATTTGACACATTCAAAGACTGTGAGCATCAGTGGACCCCAACCCTGCTTTCAATAATCAAACAGCATATCATTCCTGTATATTAAGGGAGGGAGATGTAATAAAGCTTCTTTTAAATATTCTGAGGTGACACAGTGGAACCGACTCTCTACACATTAAAATTATCATAAAATGTTGCTATTTCACAAAAAAAAAAAAGTTTTTCAAAAAAAATGAAACTGGTTATTATGTCAAAATAAAGCCTCCGTTCATTAAATGTAAAACTGTCCATAATGTACTACACTGTGTATATTTGATGATAACCTTTCATGGGTTCATATAGATTTTACAGAAACTCAGTCAGGTGACTGGGTACTTTGTTCATGAAATACTCTCATTCCAATTCCAACCAATGATGAACAAATGATCTTTATATGTGATGTCAGCTTGTCGGAGCACATGTGTACCATTTCAGCCAACGTGGCTGGAATTAAGCCAATGCGTGTTCTGTATCTATTGAATAAATATTATGAATCTCACTAATATCGCTGTTTGTTGAATTGTGTAAATGTATATTATATATTCCGTATATGTGTAAATACCCTTTTGTGTGAATGTGTGTATGCATGAGGGAGTAGAGGAAGATTGGTTTTGTAATTGTAATTGATCCCCCTCAGAAATTTAAGAATTATTATTATTATCAGTATTAACCATGTAGCATACTACAGTGGGCTTCAATGTCGAAACACCGACAAATACAAAAACAGATAACCATGTACTCCTAAAGTTAATAAATTATATTTATTTATTTATTTGATTGGTGTTTTTCGCCATACTCAAGAATATTTCACTTATAAGACAGCGGCCAGAATTATGGTGGGAGGAAACCAGGCAGAGGCCAGAGGAAACCCACGATCATCTGTAGGTCGCTGGCAGACCTTCCCACTTAATAAATTATAAATAATAAGGCCCATGTAATTAAGACTCAAATTTGGAGATTGGTCCAGAAGTTTGTAATATATAGGATGCCTTTAATTTCTTACCACGTAAAAAGACGACAAATTCGTCAACCTTTTTACTGACAAATACCAAGTGTCACCTGTCAATGTCTTCATTCTTTAGCAACTTCTCCTTGCATTTCTCATTCTGCTGAAGAAAATGATTGATGCCCCACCAACTGCCATTTCTGTCGTTGTGTTTACTGTGGGATAAAATTCTTCCAGGTTCTGCATCCTTGTTCAAGAAATGGAGCCAGGGTACCAGGTACAGCCAATTTAAATCATGATTTTTAGGATCAGCAGCACATTTACAGCAAAACGCCGCAACACCACTCTTAATGTCCCTGAAAAATGTATTCAATGGAAAAATTAACATACAAGTGAAATTGCAAACCACACTTCTCCCATATCCAGTTTAAGAATACTACTTTTGGCCGATACAAGTTTATATTTTTTTAAATAACTAATATATTTTCTTTTATGCTCCAAACCGTCTTGAGCAAATTGTTTAAAAGTGTATCGGGACACAAGTCAGATATTACACTGTAACTTCAGTGCAGAAGTGCCATTTTTAATACTTTTATGCTATAAAACTAATTCAGTTCCAAGAAAAACTAGAGCTGCCTGCAGTTTTATGGCTACATGTAGTTTTGCAAGATAGGGATGAATGCCAAAACCAAAATTATTTTTTCTAGGTCACTGTCAGTGGTCCAAATTTGACCCCCTAGTGTCCAAAATCATTCTTCCTCCTTATTTTTCAAATTCTTGCTTATTTTATTTTAATGTGGAAAGGCAAAATGCTGCCTACTTTGTCCACACAGAATACCCTATAAAGTATTTCTAACCCTATGAAGTTTGTAAATTACTTGGAACTTGTACATACACAGAGAGTCGGTACAAGATAGTGACGTTCACAGAACAATGTAAGTACTCACAAAATTAAAAAGTAAAGTAGCAATCAGAGAACGTAATATTGCACGTGTGAATCAAACACCATAAAGTTTCTTCTGCACACATTTAAAATATCAATTTTTGTGATGAAGACATTGAGATTGGGGGATTTTTGCTGCAACCCTAAAAAAATGTTTTTGAGCTTGCTATTAAAGTGGACAAAGGGGCAGACATCATGCCAATTATAATCTATCTCTTATGAATAATGACATCTGTGACTCTTACATTTTGTCAGTCAGAGTGTCATGCAAGTTGAGTTGATTTTCTTTGGATCATGTTTGCTCTACAGACACATTGCACAACCCATAAACAAATTCCTGTGTCTCTTTAAATCCATGATCTCAACTATTTCCTTCCAGTACAGATACATGTATGAATATCATGAATGTTCAGTAAACACTTTATATGTAGTTAATTTTTACCTCCGCCATGAAAGTCACTCTATTGCCAGCTTTTATTTGTCTATCTGCAACTTAAGGTCTGAAAGTCAACCAGGGACATTCTAGCTGACATTTTCCTTAAAGAGCCATAGAAAATATTCGTGTGCTTACAGTGCACGTCTAGTTTGGAAATCACTGAATCTGTCAATAGAGAAGCTGATTCCTCAATAAGGTGCGACAAAGACATTTTTTTGGCTGAGGTATGAAAATGAAGTATGGCCAAAATATGCAAATTAGACCAAAAATATGCAAATTAAGCTTGGCATTCCTTATGATCTTATTGAGCTTACCAATGTGGAGATATCTGCTATGTTATCACCAAAAGGGATTTTTTTGGTCTGAGATCAAGCCAAGTAAGAGGCCTTACATTTCAAACAAAGACTGCTTCAGTGATGTAATGGACAGAACCTTCATCATCGAAATCAGGAGGCCTGGGATCAAACACGGGTTGGGTCGTATCAAAGACTTAAATATGATTTTTGTTGCTGCCTCACTTTGGCCCTCAGCACTGAGAATTTAGGGCAAGGAAACAGGACTGGTTGGCCCAGTGTCAGTAAAATGTGATCAGTGAGGTGTCATATCTGGTGTCTTCGGCATGAATGAATGAAACCATTATTTAAAGAGGATAGCCCTGTCAAATTGAACAATTTGCTCTTCCCAGAGGCCCTCTACAACAGTACATGAACATTAAACAAGTACAAACAGTATATACAATTCCATTTTTTAAAAACATGAAAGCAGGCAATAATACATGACTACATACATTAGCTTATATCAATTCACTGGTTGAAATAATTTTTCAAATAACGTGACTGTAACGGAAAGCAAAAAAGTGATGGTGCTGTTCTGATTAGACATTCTAATCTGTTCCAAGCTCCACAGCCCACTACTGCAAAGCTGTTTTTATAATAGGCAAAGTTATGCTTATCAATATGAAGATTGTTCACAGATGATTTAAGAAACTTATTGTGTACTGCTGTGTTTGTGGCATCCAGTGTAATACCAATTGTAGAATACATACTTCTACAGTCTAAAATAATTTTAGCTGCTGATTCATGAAGTTTAAATAATCTGTCAATAAGTGATGGGGGCAAGTTCCCCATACTGAACTACGGTGATCAAAATGGCAAAATATAGCTACGAAATCCAGATAACCCTTGTTCTCCCTTAAAATGTGAAAAACTTTTGAAATTTTTTACTGCATGATGCTTTATTAGCAGCATGGACTCGCCCTGCCAACAGAAGACACAGTATATGTAAACTCATCTCATGACTCCTCATTGTCAATTGTAAAGTATGATGTTAAACCCCAAGCATTCATTTATTCATTTCAAACAATTTGCCTGTGTGACATGAAAATGCTCTTCATGTAAAATCAAATCAGGCAGATACTACATCAAAGAAAACAATTTTGCTTGAACAATGTGGAAAGCATTTGTGTATACATGTATACTGTCATTTGTGGCTGGGTGTCTCTGATGGCAGTTAATGGATTAATTCTTGCATGACGAAATATAACTTTTCCATACTGGGAGAAGGCTATAAGAACATCTCTATACACACCAGATCTCACACAGTGCAACACATATTTCTTGAAACTTACTGACGCCAGGTCGTTTGAACTCTGCCCTATTTGCAAAGGAGCAAATCTTACCCTTGTACACGAGCCCCTTGAAAGTGATGTTGAAAGATTCTCCACTCTCTGGTCCAGCTTTGTTCAGGACTTCCAACATCAGGGTGCATTAAGAGACACTCACAGACCTTTCTTGAGCAGCTTTCACTTAAAGGTGTATTCTGCATGTACTTGAAAACCATCCATATTGTAATCATTGCCATGTTAACTCTCCATTCTAAAGTTTTTTGCCTTGGGTCCACTGATTCCCACAGTCTTTCCAGCCATTGCTTTACATGCTACAAAGAAATATTTGAAGGCAGAATAGTCAATAAGATAACAACATTTCAGAACTTCTACATATTTCTAATCGGATACATACAGGCTTCTGGGAATGATAGATACATTATAAAGCATGTCAAATTTAAAAGTTCTATTTAGTAAAGGAGGCTTTGTAGATATACTACTACCAACATGTACAAGCAATATAACACAAAAAGGGGCATAAGCCTTAAATGTTTTGCCACCGATATCCATTTTCTGTGGGCTTCTGTGCCACTGGTTGGTACAAATACATGTATAAGCATGTCAAATTTAAAAGCTCTAAGTCAAATGTTAAAGATAAACAGATTAAGCATAGATGGCCAGCCAGTGAGGAGGATGAACATCTTATCACCAAATAAGAATTCAATCTGTCGTCAATGTGTCGTTAAAGACATTAGAAAAAAAAATGGTTTCAGCATTTTAAATTAGAAAAAAAATGGTTTCAGCATTTTAAATTAGGAAAAAAAATGGTTTCAGCATTTTAAATTAGAAAAAAAAAAATGGTTTCAGCATTTAAAATATGTCCAGATTGCCTCAGCCTGCCACAACTTAAAACCTGCATCCCAGCATCTACCAATACTTCTGTTCGGACGTTTGCAGCAAAGCCGGCAACTACATGTATAAATTCCATGTGCCAACTATCCAGGTAGAGAATTTACATGTGCTGATTCTCGGGACATAACAATAATATTTTAAGTCATTGAAAAGTTGAAAGTTACCTTACGTTACTTTCAAGTGATTACAGTAATTTGTTTAAAATGACCCTAGAGTTTGCCCATGAATGTTGCACATTTTGCTCAATTCTGGAAGTTCTAATGAAAAAAGAAAGATTTTTGTTGGAAGGCAGAATAATATCTATCTAATAATAAGTTTTCGCAAGCACAAAAAATAATATTTTATAACATTTATTTGCCTCAAAAAATGTTTCTCTGGGTGAAATTTTAAGCTATAATCTATTAAGTTTTTTCTATTTCCATTTTCTTTTTAATGAAATCAAAATTCAACATTACAATGAAAGGAAATATAGCAGAAGTATAAAGACTTAGATTAGTTTCATGAAATGGCCATTGTAGACTGCAGGAGATGAAGATCTGGTAGGATTTTGATGGATTAGTGCCTAAACTAAAACATTAAGAAGAATGTATGTCTGGAGAATGAATGTACCTAAATATAAATCAAAATGTATTGATTTTGTTAGTATAATATATATCCAGCTTAAAGGCATATGCCTGATGAGTACAGTGTAAAATTTAAAAGTGCTGATAATTTCCATCTCTTCCCCAGATTTACACTGTATGAAATAAAGTTTTATGCCGATACAGTAAGCTGCATTCGCTTCTTCCGAAGTGGCAGGCTAAAAACACTGATGCTACAGACTCAAATTTTGGGAGAAACTATCGAGCGGGAAATATGCTTCTCCCCATTGCAAGATGGCATGATCAATTGCTGTAAATTAGTTCATAAGATGCACAGAATAAAAGCTTGCAAATTCTGATCAGAATAGCAGGATGATAAAGCAATGAAAGACTTATAATTCGGACAGGATCAAGTCAGGATGGCAGTAGCAAGTAGATGAGGGTCGGCATCTGATGGCCAGACAGAGTACAGTACAGGTGTATATGATCCAGCTTGGATAGCTGTAGGGTATTAGTCTAAGATCTGTCTGTACTGTATATATATGCCTTAATTGTCCTTTTGGTAATTAAGGAAAGTTGATTATAACATAATAATAGCATAATGGTGTACATGAACTACATGTATGCATGGTTTACAAAAGACACAGAGGGCCTCTGAGGCAAATTTGGCTTCCGCTCTGGTGGTACGTGCGAAGGTCTGCCAGCAACCTGTGGATGGTCATGTGTTTCCCACGGGTGCTGCCCCCTCCCACCACAACGCTGACTGCCGATGTATAAGTGAAATATTCTTTAGTACAGCTTAAAACAGTGAATAAGTGAAAATATTCTTTAGTACAGCTTAAAACAGGTGAAGTGCACCTGAAGTTAACCACAGGCCAGTGGTAAGTATTCGATAAACTTTTCCACATATGAAGGATTTCAAACACAGTTTGAGTCAGCTCAAAATATATGCCATATTGATGGAAGCAGACTTTATCAAGGGTTACACAAGGACATATGGGGCCCTAAAAGCACAGTTCATAAATAAATCAGGAGTACATGAAAAACTGAAAAACTGAATTGTTGTTGAATTTAGTTTTGCAATCACGTTTTGATCACCCACCTGTCCAAATCTTTTGTCATCTGTAAGGTAGAGGTCTTGGTCCAGACACATCAATTTTAGGCAGAAATATACTCTAGTAATTTGGTCCAGAATGTCCGTGACACTGGAATCCACAGACACCAACTCATCAATTTTCACCGAGAAAGCATCAAACGACCTTTTTACTCCTGCCTGGTACAGATTATCCATATCACTTTTTCCCTGTATGTAGGACATCACTCTTCCGAACATTCCTATTTCTTGTTTGGCATAAGCAACACCATCATACTGGTGCCACACATCTGCAAAACAACAAGAGCAAGGAAAAAGGACTGGTTGGACGTGTGTCTATATAATGTGACTGGATAGGGTGTCATGTCAGGTGTCTTCAGCATGATACTTCAGCGATGACAGCATGGACTCGCCCTGCCACAAGAAGACACCTTATATATACACACATCTAAAGACTATTCGTCGTGCACAGTTTGGTACACATTAAATGTGTGGGTACATAAAGATGATGTATGCAAGGTACAAATTAATTTTATTGCGCAAATTTGCCACACAATTGTTTAATAGAGAGTGGACTTGAACTCACAATGACCACATTGGTGAGAGGCTCCTGAATCATTGTGCTGCGCCAGCTGGAACACTAACCCCTCAAGCATTGTAAATATTAACCTGTAATAATACACTGGTGAGTTATGCACACATTATTAATCAAGAGAAAAGGAAAGATTCTGAAGCAAAGCTATACCAATGAGCTTAACTGCATGAGACAATATCAACTTCAGCTCAATACGTGAAGTATTTAAACCTTTTAAATACAACTACAAATAAAGTGATAAATTTAAATAATTTAGATTTAAATTACTACTTTTATGATAAAATTTCCTAACAAATTTGAATGTCAGTAATACTGCGCCATATTTCTTAAATGTATTGTCAACATAATGTTTAAGCCATTATGTTGATTGTTTTTAGGTTACTGAATTTCAAGTGACGCATTTTGTTTTAGCCACTTGAGAGTTTTTTTGTGAATTAAGTTTGGTAAATGTGGCCTAGTAAAATTGTCTCCATTTTGTTTGTTTCTCACTGCACACATACGTTATCAGAGGCACTACCGTAACTTTGACTGTAGGGGAGACTACTCATGTTGATGCTATACACATTGCGCAATGGGGTCAGCAGGTCAAATTACACTTACCTCTAATTTGATGGTGTACTGTTTTTCTTCATCATTTTTTTGTCATGGTTTTAAAGGTAGGTGTCAATTGAATAAACCCGTTAAATTGAGATTTTGACTCGTTTGCATCAATGAAGGGTATGACGACTATTTTAACTGTGCTAAAATGAAGTAAACTTCAATTCTTGCCAATCATTCAGTTAACATTATGATTTTGCTGTAAAAGCCATTAAGGTATGTTTTTGAGGTCTGACGTTAATTATTTTTAATGTTTGGAAGTTATTATCAGTGTTCTAAATAGAATTACTGATGCTTCTGAATTTCCATTAGCTAAGAGCTGTGAATTCAGTTTGTATCGCTACAGTAATTTGGACCATAGCTAGTAAATGTATGGAAGACCATAATTGCCATAATGCTATGGCAAGTGCATTTCTGGTACTTTAAAGCAGACATTACATGTAAACATTACATGGAGAAACTGTAAGATTCTCTTTACCATTAATGAGAACTTACCCATTTTTTAGTATGTTGAACACAATATATCTGTTCTAATTATTTGATTGTTGTTTTGATTGTTTTGACCCTCTGGGTGTTTCAACTGAAGAACAACAACATTCATAAACTTACAGATAAGTGTAGGTTATATACATGTACATGTAGAGCTTGAATTAAGCATGATATTGGCTTGCACATACAGTACATATCTGTAATGCATGAATAGTTAGTCCTTTGAGAACAGGTATATAATATGGCTGGCTTTATACAGTTACTGTATAACGACTGAGTGATTGATAATTCAGTATGATTTTTCACAGGTGATTCTATTGCTATAGTGATAATGTTCCTTTTGAATACTGATACTTGTATTTAGAAACATAGTAACATCACATTTTTAAGGAAAGTTTTATTGCTGTTGATGAGACTGATAATGGTTGCTGACAAGTAATGTGTTAAATGCACTCTGTTTGTGTAGATACTTACTGGTAGTTAATCCTGTAATCTGGTGAAGTGCTTATCACGTTTGTAGTTTACCTAGTGCATTTTGTAAGTTGTAAACATGTCCAAGTGTTCTATTGTATTGAGTGGTATGTCTTCAGCGCCAGTCGTTGCAGAAGTAGAAGATGTATTTAAGGACATTGGTGTTGTTAAAAAGGACTATTACTGAAAGATGGTGATAATTAATTTACTGGACAAGCATTTGTAATTTTCACTAGCGTAAAAGACAAGACTAAGGCTCTGAACAAGAGAGAAAGCACAACTTGGTATGGAGGTGGTTCAGATTTCCAAACGAACAAGTGAAAATCAGAAGCTGCTTCACCAGTTTTTGGACTCTGACATTATTTCTGAAATGACTATCCTCAAACTTAGTTCCAAAGCGGTACACAGAATAAAGCAACAATGACAAACTGTGAGGTTGTTTACCCAGATCTCTGCTAGAAATCAACACTCTCTGTAACTGAAGTATCTGGGTATAAAAGCCGAAAGTTCAGACTTTTCACTGGTATGAAACCTACACAAAATGGGGAATGTGATTTCAAAACGTCTGTTGGCACGAGTCATGTCAGACAGTATCATCCCCACATTGTAAAAGAAGCAAAGAGTCTTACCATATGCCAAGGATTGATAAAACCCTTGAAGCAGTAGCTGGTAGTTGGTGGTTTTCCAAGCTCAACTTAAAAAGTGGGTATTGGATAGTGGAAATGGATGAAGCAGACAAACAAAAACCAGTCTTCCCTATTGGCCCTCTTTGTTTCTTCGAATGCAACTAAATGCCATTCGGGCATTCAAACGCGCCAAGTACATTTCAGTGCCTCATGCAGCAAGTGTTGGGTGTTTTACATCTGAGGAGTGTTCCAGTCTAGATCAATGATATCATAGTACATTCAAAAACTGTGAAGTTTTCCAGAGATCGAGATTAGATGGTGCTGGTCTTAAGCTGAAACCAGACAAATGTCATTTCCTGGAAGAGAAACTACAGATCGTGGGCCATGTCATCTCAAAAGACGGCATAGAGTGTGATCCACAGCAGACCAAGGCATTGAAAAACTGGCTTGTGCTTGATGTACTAAAACTCCAGAAATTTCTTGGATTCACTGGTTTTTATCGAAGTTTGTGAAGGGCCCTCTTACAGCTCTTTGACAGGGATGAGTGCTTGTCACAAGAAATCACAGGGACGTTGTAACACAGACTTACTGAGTGCCTGACGACGATGTCGGTGTTGGCGTACCCCACCTTCAAACAACCATTCCTCCTTCGCATTGATGCAAGCAAGCAGGGTCTTGACGCGCACTTGTGTCAAAGTGATTGCTTATGGAAGCAGCGCTTTGTGAAAACCTGAACTGAACTACAGTACCCCTAAACTGGAATACCACGGACTGTGTTAGGCAGTCACAAGAAGTATCGTGAGATTACCTCTACAGTGCCAAGTTAGCTGTTACAAAGGATCACAATCCTCTGATGTATGAGAACACTTTTGCAAAACTAGATGCTACCTGGAGATAGATGGCTTGTAGCGCTAGCAACATATGACGTTGAGATCATCAACAAGCCTGGTCGTCATAACGTTGATGTGGCTGAAGAGATTAGATGGAGTGTGTGACGGCAGAAGGCTGCTGCTGATCATAATGACGACAATGGAGCTGCAGTCATCAAGTTGTAATCGACTTTCCTAATGCTTCTGTGTTGACTGGTGTTGAGTCAAAGGACCCTGATGTTAAAGCCGTTATAGAATTTGTCAAACAAGCTTAACCATGGAGTTCCTTGGGTTCGAAAGGTAGATACAATACCATCCTGGTGATAACGGATCATTTTACATGGTATGCAGTGACAATCCGCACTAAAAACCAGACTGCTAGAATGGCAGCACAACAGTTCTATGAACACTTACTACTTCATTATGGATTTCTGGAAAGGATACATTTGGGTGAGTGTAAAGACTTCGAGAATACCCTCCTGCAAAAGCTGTGTTCTATCAGAAATGTGAAAAAGTCAAGGACAACACTTTATCATCCCATGGGAGGGGCATCACCGAAAGGTTTAATCGAACGTTATTGGGTATGTTACGATCAATGGATGAGGAAAGAAAAGCTGTCTCCAATATGGCTCATCTCGTCACGAGAGCACCGGTTTTCTCTGTGTTTCCGTGTTTATCTGTTGACATAATCCTCAACATGGATACATTGTGCACTGGTGATGACAAGGGTTTTCCAGAATTTGTGAAGAACCTTGAAAAGAGATGGAAGCATCCAAGAAATCATTCCTGAAAGCTAAGAAAGGCTATGATCTCAAAGTCCGTAAATCAACGGTGAGGCCAGGCGACAGAGTGTTGGTACGCACACTGGGCATGAAAGGAAGGCACAAGCTTGCCAACAAGTGGGAGCAAAAGATGTATGAAGTCCTACGTCAGCCAAACCTGACTCACCTGTGTTTGAGGAACAGAGAGAGGATAAACATGGCAGAAAGAGAATTCTTCACTGTTGGTGTCCATGGATATTCCCCAGACTGTCCAAATGTCGAAAGTTGTTCAGATACCAGTGAGCCTATAGTGGAAACTAATCTTGAACATTGCCGTGTCAGACAGAGTTGACAACCTTCATGGTGGACAAGTGATGATTACGCCATGAATATGCAGCAAACAACAGTAGAATCACATTGGGCCCAGCGATGCTAAGGCATTATTATCTTTGAAAAATGTGTTCAAGGATGTCTCCCTTCGCAGATTAACTTGTGAGGCTGTGATAAGTTATTGAAACAGGGCATTCAACAGATGAACTACATGGGCTGTTCCAGTGTCGAGGACAACACTTTTCTTGAAGGGTTGAATGTGGCCTGAATGTGGTAAATTTTTTTTGTTTTCATTTTATATGTTTTTGTACCTCATTGTACACATATACCTCATAGCATGTACTACCGTAACTTTGACTATGCAGGGGAGACTACTCATGTTGACGCTATCCCGTAGACATTGCGCAATGGGGTCGGCAGGTCAAATTATACTGACCCCTAATTTCATGACGTGCTGTTTCCTTTCATGGCTTTTAACAGTTGAATTTTTGTCCTTCTTTTACAGTTAGGTGGCAACTCAAATAAGCATGTTCCATTGAGATTTTGACTCATTTGCACCAATGAAGACTACAATTATTATTTTAAACTATGCTGAAATGACGTAAACTTCAATTCTTGCCAATCATTCAGTTAACGTTATGATGTTGTTGTAAATGACGTTAAAGTATGTCTTTGAGATCTAAAGCTAATTATTTTGAATGTTTGAAAGTTATCAATGTTCTGTATAGAATTACTGTTTCTGCTCCAGTGTCAAGCTGTACAACAAGGTTTAATTAGCTAAGAGCTGTAAATTCAGTTTGTATTGGTAAAGTAATAAGGACCATCGCTGGTGTAAAAATGTGTGCAAGTCCGTAATTGCCATAATGCTATGCCAAGTGTATTTCTGGTACTTTAAAGCAGACTTTGTGCACATAATTCAGAGAAACCGTAAGATTCTCTTTGCCATTACAGGGGAACTTACCCATTTGTTTATGAAAAAGAATTTTGAACATAAAATAATTGTTTTAATTATTTTATGGCATGAAACTTACACTCATCCCTAATTTGATGGCGTGCTGCATTCCTTCAACGTTTTGATAATGACTGAGTTTTTGTCATTGTTTTAAAGGAGAAAGGTGTTCAAGCAACAAGCCTGTACCAACTAATGCACTGACCCAAATCAGTTGAACACTACCAAGTTACATAAACGTCGTCAGAAAAATTTCAAGTGTTGGCAACAAAAGTGTCATTTTAGAGCATTTCTGTTCTTCTGAAAATGCATCTTTACAGGCCTGACTTTAGGTGAGACACAGTATATAAACTTTAATATGGGACTGGTACGTACCATATTCTTAGTAATTTTGATTTAAAGAGTTAGTCTCAATCAGGAAAAAACGGATGAGAAAAAAGATAGATGAAAACAAACCAAAAGCCCTTATTGCAGATGTAGGCCTTGAAAGACATATTTTAAGTTCATGGCAAACTCACTCATAAAAATGGAGGAATTAACCAGAAGCCAAAGTGTTTGACAGGGTTGATCTGTCATATTTTGCTGCCTTGTATGGTCTTTGGTCACAGTATTCCTGTGTTAGATCATGTGCAAAATGGTTGATGTTTCCCAGGCACTCCGGTTTCCTCCAATAAACCAATAATCAGCATGCCGTCATGTAAGTAAAATCTCTTGAACATGGCTATAAACACCCTATCAATCTTTCCTCTAGTGTGAAATATTCTGGTTTCTACAGCAGATTAAATCGCAGTCATGATGGATTTTTTTTAATAAATGAGCTTTCTTGTATTCATGTAACTGGCAAAAGAAGAAGTCCGCCCAGGTATCAGAAATGTTTGAAATATTTATTTGAGATATAGTGTATCCTATTAACATTACATACTGCGATATTACCTGCACTCAAGTAAGTGTTGTTTATTTGATAAAGCTTCCACAGAAATAAAATGCAGCAACGGGGAGCCGAGAGGAGAGTAGGCCCCTACATGCATTATGGTTGTTGTCGTACATCCTAATAACAGTCTATGTATCATGTGATGTGTGGAAAACATTACGCTACCTTTGTTGAAATTAATTTATGCATCCCCTGTCACACAGAAGCACAAACAGTCAGCTCACCCATTTTTTCCATCATTCGTCTACTCTAAAAATCTTTTGTGAAACTTTTCAAGCACCCAAGTTTAAATACATGTAAATGTGATCAATAGTTCTACCAAACCTAACATTTCTGATAGGTCACATGATGCAGTAGACCACTTTTTCCTTTAACAATACATATTCTTTAACTCAAAACTCCATTTGCCCTATTCATGTAGTTCTGAAGGTATCTCCCCATCAGACCAGGGCAAACACTCTATACCCGGACTTCCTTACATGTAAGCTTTGAAATGTACTCGTAAGCTGTTATAGAATGAACTATCCAAATGTCTTAGCATAAAGTAGAGTAATAACATTTAATCTGCTACGGTGAATCTCTAGTCAAAAGCCCATGGCAAATTCACAGCACTATATATGTCATGTGCCTGACAAATCTCCTGATGTGAAAGCAGCTGAACCAATTATAGGCAGTGTGCACGTCAAGCAGAATGTAATTCATAAACACTGTGCATGTAGACTCACCTTCACTCTTGTAGTCCTCTGGCATCTTGAATGACCTATTCAGCGTGTGTTTCCTTTTCACATCTTCCCATCTTTCATTTCCTTCATTGTCACGAATTACATATTTGTACAGTATACTGTCTCTTGTGAGGGATTGAGCCAACTCAACCTTTCCATGTACTTGATAGAATCCATCAAGTAGTCTGTGGGAGAGATATGCTTAAATCAAAACTCCAAAATACTCTGTTTTCATCTATGGAAAATCAAATGTTTGACTGAGCTACTTATAACAGCAAAATGTTAACTTGAAGAAGATTGAAAAATGCCACAAATGATTGGCCTCAAATGCAAGATCAGCTAAAATGTACAGTCGAACCTTATAGTAACGCCACCCTCACTTATCGCCAGCCTAAGAACTTGGAACAGAAATCCCTAATGTTATTTTCCATACGCTACCGCCACCCTCATTTAATGCTACCCACCAGGCACTTTTCTGGACAAAATGTATTAAAAACATTAGTATTGCCCTTGCTGTTCCACCAGCAATGACCGCCAGTGAAACCGTAAATGCTGGCTAGTATAAGGTATGAATTACGGCACATATAACGGGAATTCTTTACCCACATTTTTAAGTCGAGAAAGTCTGTTGTATGGGTACATGAATTCTCTATCAAGTGTTTGAACTGTGAACAACAGACTGCATAAGCTGTATAAAATCAAAGTTAAGTCAATCAAGTCGTCATTAGCGATCACCAGTAAAACAACAACAAAGTGTATGAAACTTGACTTTTGCAACTAATGTGTTCGTTTATGAAAGATAGTGGACATGTAACCCTCTGCTGAGGCGCTGTTTCTTTTTTTGTGTGTGTTTCTGTAACGCCGGAGTGGGGATAACTTATGTCTACAGTCTAGGAGCGGGTACATACACGGTGCTGTTGTTGCGTATGCCATCTTGAGTAGCAAATGAGAAAACCAGCTCCATCTTTGTTTTTCACTCTTCCACAGGTATGTAGAAGCTAATACGTGCCCAACTGGTATATGAACATGTTATCTTTTAAGAGACATGGTTTCCTGTGATGGTAGATTACCGTACATGTAAGTAAGTAAGAGGTCGAACGGTGAATTGTCTAGTCATGATGACTGATAACATAAACATGTCACATAATTCTGTGAACAACAATTAGTTTTTCACTCTTCCACAGTCAGAATCAATGCTCGGGCGTAATATTTACATGTTGTGGTTTGAAAAAAAGAAAATGAAGACACAACTCGGGGTACAATCAAAGATAATGGCCAGGCAGAGAAAATAATTTGTCACAGAAAACTATCCATAGACTGGACCCATAGGAGGCAGCATTATTTCCTGGTTTTCCCACTGTGACATTATGACCTTCACCCCTCAGGAGCTGATCCCCTTGAGGTGTCCTGTGACAACCAGCCCAGAGCAGAAAAAAACAGCAAAACTTACAAAAACACTCTGCACAACCTTTATATATGGGTGCAAGTTTTGATTTTCTGTCTGAAATTTATCTCATTTGTCACGGGATGCAACACTTAGGCCTACACATGGAAATACAATAGGTTACAAATCACTGCACTTGATTTATACAGAACTTACATCAATGATGTCATTGATCTGATTTATTTATTTGTTCTCTCATGCTGCATTTTGTTTTCCAACTGATTGAACAGATGTCCACTTGCAGCACAGTTTTCCTTTCTTTAATGAAAGAACTCTTTAAAATTGGAGATAAATAAAACGTAAGACTGAAAGTGAGATGACTGTTGCAAGGTGAAAGCTCAATTGAAATGATGGATTCGCTTGAATGAAGTGATTGTATCTCCAAGGTAAAATAAAATACATTTAGCTACAACTGTAGTGTCCATTGGCATATTTCAACAGCTTTATTTTTAAGATTCCCAATTTGTAGATTCCCAATTTGTAGCCTCCATCTCTGTAAGGCAATGCTCAGCACATGTAGGAAGGGGCTGTAATCTATGACCAGGCTGTCATAGTTAATATCACTTTTGTGATGAATTCCATAAAGAAGGGTTCAAAGTAATTTGAATGCTTTGAATGTGCATGGCATATTGCTTTATTACACATAATATGCAGACTTGTTATACCGCGGTGGTGTTGGTACCTAACCTGGCGTTATAACGAGATACCACCGTATATCTATACTGAGCTTCCTTGCTTTCAATCTTTTCCTTCATGATGATACATCAGTTTTTTCCTGTAGTGAACAATAAATACATTCACAGGAAAATTTTTTACCTCTCAGGTTCTAAAATATTCCTATCCTTTGGTGGATGCCATCCTCCAAGCCTATCCAATCCAAAACGGACTGCAACTGTCTCACAGGAAGGGTCAAAATTCATCCGTGGTGAAAGAAGGACATGGAAATGAACTTGTACAGTATTTTTAGTCTGCTCTTTCATGCTTTCTTTACTGAAAAAGAGAGAGAAGACATTACTTTTTTATGTCAACATACATACTATCTCATTGGCTAATTTAATAGGAATTATTTTTATTTGATGTATTTATCTAATTGTTGTTTATTATCTTCAATGCCACACTTGAGAATTTTTCACTTCATTCATGGCAGTCAGTTTCTTGGATGGAAGGAAGTGGAGTGAGTAGAGTAAACAACTGTCTTTTAGCAAGTTACATACATGTATGAACTTTCCCACATGGGTGACATACAGATATGCATGCCCTATTGGTGAAAGGCTGGAGCTTTTAAACAAAAAATGCAAATGTCATGGATCTCGCCTCTATACGGCTCCAAATCAACTTCTGAAATACTTGGCCCAGTAAAGTACCTCAATATAAATGAGAAAAAACCTCATATTTGCTATTAAAGTATAAGGTGAGGCGATAACATTGTAAAGATTGATCTGGGTGTCATGAAAATCAAGAAAGCACAAGTTTATGCCATGGGAAAGATGAATAAGTTGTGTGGGTCAAATGACCTCTGCATATCTTGAAAGCCAAAGAAACTCTAAAATGAAGTAGTTATCAGATGAATGACCATTAACCACTGACCAGGAAAAAGTTCGATTTTTTAAGTAATTTTTTTAACTGCATAAAATGGTTTTAAAATAGGAGATCTTGTGACAGCCTGTATTGACCCAAAGGGTATGTGTGACGTCACAGATTGTTTCAAAATCCACTCAGGGAAAGCTTTCATAGGTCTGTACAGTATGTATGCACATTTTGAGTGATAAAATCTACCTGTCTAAGTGGCCAAAACTAGATGTGACATCACTGGTCTCAGTGTAGCCAGAAATGGCCACAGTAGAATCTATAGTTTCAAATGCATAAATTTTTGGTGTTAAAAAATTTTAAAAGCATAAATCCAAATTATTTTTACAGACAGTGTTTAACTGTGTTTCACCTGAAATATACTTCATGCTAGTGTTTCTTTGCATTTAAATATCTAAAGTGATATATGGATGCGAACTGTATGCCCAGGTTAACATCAGATGAATATTTCAGGTTGCACAGACAATACTATGTCTACACAGAATGACTGAAAGAAAGGCAGTGATTGCAACAGTTTGGAGGAGTTTACTGAATGGACAGATCGACAGATGCCTGTCATTCTTACACTCTCCTATCTTTTTGAAAGGGGGACAATCATGACAATAAATTCAGTAGTCACCTTTTTGTAGAGCTTTGTTGCCCGTAATTGTTTGCACCTCGTTCAGCACTGTGTGTCTGGGAATACAAGATGAATGATCACATGTTCAAAACCTTAGCATAAATGGCACATGTACATACTCCATCGGTCCTAAATTTCCATGAAATACATTGTAAAGTCACACACAAAGAAATGTCCCTCTTCTTTTGATTTTAAGGCAACTGTAGATAAAATTGTGCTTTTAATCATATTGATTAATGTGTGTATTTTCATTGGCAAAAACTGAACTCGCTGAGCTTTTTTTTATGTAATAATTCACAGCATTTCACTATACAAATTCCTCCCTCTCATCCCAGCATCTTAGACAGATGTGCAGGATGATGAGAAGGATTCTTTGAGTATAACAAGACCTTTCGACCTTGAGGGGTCACACAGCATATTCTATCATGCCATCAGAGCACGTGATTTTTAAAGGCCTAAAAAGTAGGCTGTCTTAGGCTATATATAACATCGTCTCGCTCCGCCCTCAGTGTTTTCCTCAGAGCATCGTCTGTAGGGATTAATGATGTATGGGTGGGTGTGACCCTTCAAGGCTGAAATGCCTTGTTATGCTCAAACAATCCCTATCATCCTGCACATCTCTCCAAGATGCTGGGATGAGAGGGGGGAATTCTTTTTCGCATGGCCTTGGCCTTTCGGTGTCACACTGCCTCGATCTTTCATTGCACTGTCCTGTGAATGTTTCCTCAGGCCCATGAATGGCATCATAAACTATCCATCTTGACATAATGTTAAGCACGACTGTGTGCAATGAATGCGTGATAGAAAAAGACACTGATGAAGGAGATTTTTGAGGTCTTTAAAAATCATGTGTGCTCTGACCGCATGATAGAATATGCAGTGTGACCCCAGAAGGCCAAGGCCATGTGAAAAAGAATTGTTGTTCTCCCCTACATTACTAGAAAAGGTCCAAAGCTATATAGATAAACATAGGCACTACATATACATATATTTTCCACCAATGGTGGGAAATATTTGAAAATGACTTCACTGATGAGCATACATGGAATGCCGGACTAGCTTCGCGCTCTTAATTCTGGCTCTGCCGCCAACAAAGTTGTTTTAACAGTTATCATCAGTGACAGCAGGCTACTTAATTAATGGACTGGCTGCTGGGACCTTACGAAAACCGTAATTCCGAAGTTGAACTTGATGAAATGTACATTGTAGATTAATAAGTTACCTCTGGGACAATCAACTGCTTCCTGAAATTTTACGCAATGTCCTAAAGGGAGGAATGGGAGAACACCATGACTATGCAAGCATCAGTCCAAGCATTAAAAAAGTGAACGGTCATCCAGGGCTAGGTATACTTATTGAAATCATTATATGCTTCAGGCACTGCTACTGTAGCCTTACAAAAACAATAATCAGTCACTACTTATGACAGAGCAGTTGTTCCCATTTGTCAGTCTGAAGACACACCTCCAATTCGACCAATGAAAATTTGTATTATTTGGATAGGGTTCTTATCTTGTGCAGAGGGTTCACTGGCCAACACTGATTATGTCCCTTTTTACCTTTATCAGAAAAGCTTCATGTATAGGGTTGTTTATCTGTCATGGAGAGAGATGAGGTAGAGTAACTTGCAGAAATGTGACAAAACCACTGCATTTTGCTAAATGTTTTGGCTTGAAGCTGGAGCAGAAAGCCAAATTAGTCCAAGGCTGATTAGCTGTGGTGAGAGCCACGTTTATCACCGAATGAGCTGAGCCCCAACACCCCACCCCCAATCCCAGAAGGGGCTGTGTCTTAAAATCAGACCAGACATTTAATATATCACACTTTAAACCATTTGATTCAAGACAAAACAAATCCTCTAATGCAATACATGTGCTATGCAGTTTCCTTAATATCGAAATGTTAAAATTTCCATGCTAAATGATGACATACCAGTATGCTTAAAACCTACCTTAACATTTCCATCTTTTTCTTCAGGTTTTCCGTCATTAGAGGTTTTGGTAGCAGTGGCCTCCTTACTTTTAATTGCCTTACGGTTCCGTTTCTTTTCTTCCTTTGCCTTCCTTGTTTGTTGTCGTTTTGCCTTCCTTAATCTGTGTTTTTCATCTTTGTTATGCCCTTGCTTGTGTTCTACAATTGCTTCCTCCTCCTCATTGTCGCTGCTATCAGATTCACTGTCTGAGCCTTTCTGAGAAGTCTTTGTTCCCCCATCTGTCTCCTTTGGAGCTTTCTCTGAATTCTTTCCCCCATCTTCACTCTCCTTTGGAGCTTTCTCTGAATTCTTTCCCTCATCTTCATTCTTCTCTGAAGCTTTCTCAGAAGTCTTTCCAATGCTTTCAGCATCCTCTGAGCCTTTACCAGAAGTCCTTGTCCCCCTTTCAGTCTTCCTTGAAGCTTTCTCTGAATCCTTTCTCTCATCTTCGTTCTTCGCTGAACCTTTCTCAGAGGTCTTTCCAATGCTTTCAGCATCCTCTGAGCCTTTACCAGAAGTCCTTGTCCTCCTTACAATCTCCTTTAAAGCCTTCTCTGAATCCTTTCTCTCATCTTCGTTCTTCGCTGAACCTTTCTCAGAGGTCTTTCCAATGCTTTCAGCATCCTCTGAGCCTTTACCAGAAGTCCTTGTCCTCCTTTCAGTCTCCTTTGAAGCCTTCTCTGAATCCTTTCTCTCATCTTCGTTCTTCGCTGAACCTTTCTCAGAGGTCTTTCCAATGCTTTCAGCATCCTCTGAGCCTTTACCAGAAGTCCTTGTCCCCCTTTCAGTCTCCTTTGAAGCCTTCTCTGAATCCTTTCTCTCATCTTCGTTCTTCGCTGAACCTTTCTCAGAGGTCTTTCCAATGCTTTCAGCATCCTCTGAGCTTTTATCAGAAGTCCTTGTCCCCCCTTCACTCTCCCTTGAAGCTTTCTCTGAATCCTTTCTCTCATCTTCGTTCTTCGCTGAACCTTTCTCAGAGGTCTTTCCAATGCTTTCAGCATCCTCTGAGCCTTTACCAGAAGTCTTTGTCCCCCTTTCAGTCTTTGAAGCTTTCTCCGAATCCTTTCTCTCATCTTTGTTCTTCGCTGAACCTTTCTCAGAAGTCTGCCCAACACTTTCAGCATCCTCTGAGCCTTTTTGAGAGGTCACTCCCAAAACTGTGGCATCTTCTGAAACTTTTTCTGCTTTTCCAACATTTTTAGCATTATCTGGTACCTGAACTGTTCCGGGTTCTAGTTTGGACAGAAGCAGTCGATCATGAATCTCATCAATTTCACGCAGCTTGTCCACAGACTGGAGGGCAATGGGACTGCTGCTGTTGACATTATCACTGCCACTTCTACTTTCTTCATTCGGCAAGTTATTTGTTTGGATAATCACATTTATGGCATCTTCTTTCCGTGAAACTATAATAAAAGAGATATATTTATTTAACTTATATGACTGATGTTTTACACAGTACTCATGGATATTTCACTTATATGATGAGAAGCAGCATTAAGGTGGGAGGAAACCAGATAGAGCCCAGGAGAAAACCATGACCATTAGCAGGTTTCTGGCAGACCTTCCCACTTATGACTGGAAAGGAAACCAGGACTTGAACTCACAGTGACCGCACTGGTAAGAGGCTCCTGAGTCATTGTGCTGTCCTAGCACGCTGACTTTGTTATGGAGACATTGATAGTCACATAAAAATGAAATGAACTTAAACCTACATGTAATTTACATGTTTGCGCAAACTCCATGACATGGTGAAAATTATATTCTCATATGGGGCTATATGGCAATACTATCAGCATCTTGAAGTTTCCCATTTTCACTTGATGCCAATATTTGATTTTGTTTTATTTGAATGGTGTTTTTACATCGTACTCAAGAATATTTCATTTATATTACGGCGACAGCGCATTATAGTGGAAGGAAACCGGGAAGGGCCAGGGGGGTTGCTAGAAGACCTTCCCGCTGAAGCTAATATATGTCCAATATATGTCAAATATATTTCTACTTCTATATATATATATATATATATATATATATATATATATATATGGTAATTGTATACATGTATGTTACACTACCACCAAAGCCTTCAAATTGTCCTAAAATATATTTACACACAGCTTCCAAACACTTTCATTGTAGTTTGGGTACATGTATCCTGTATTCACAAATTCACATTTGGACCTTAAATTGACTTTTTTTTGCATGTTCAGGTTCTCAAGCTGTTAGACTGATGCCCAATACTTACATGTACCATCACTCTTAAGCTGTTGTTTCTCTCCTTCAGCTTTGTGGTCGCCACAACCATGGTGAAGGCCAGAGCTTTCTGACAACAGAACCAGTTTTTTCACTGATGTGTAAACGGACGTCTCTTCTGATTGATGACCCTTCTTTGTTTTCTCTTCTCTTATCTCTGTCATACACTGTTCACCAGTGGTGTAGCTGGCACCATCTGTATCACTATGTGCATGGTTACCAGAAACATGTTTAGGAGAACCTCTTTCAGCTGGTAAATAGCCAGCAACACTTGTGTCACAAGGTGCAGGATTGGCAACATTTGTGTCACTTGGCACAGGATTGGAAACATTTGTCTCATCAGCTACAGAAATGACAACATTTGTGTCACCAGCTACAGGATTGACAACATCTGTGTCACCAGCTACAGGACTGACAACATTTGTGTCACCAGATACAGTACTGACAAGATTTGTGTCACCAGCTACAGGATTGACAACATCTGTGTCACCAGCTACAGGGCTGACAACATTTGTGTCACCAGATACAGGACTGACAACATTTGTGTCACCAGCTACAGGACTGGCAACTGGCACATTGGTTGTAGAGTCAGTTTCTCCTTGTATGCCAGCAGCATCTTCATCAGCAACACTTGGTCCACTGTCTTTTTCCTTCACTATCAAATCTTTGGTTTCAGTTCTGATATCTGAAATTATATGTACATACACTGTAATATATGATGTATAAATGTACCATCAGCACACTACATTTGGATGAACATATAGCATTTTCAGCCCTAAATGGATTTCACTCCTTCAAATTATTAAGTACATACTTGATGCACGACATGTGAACTTGCACTTGCCCATTAATTGCATAGTATGCAGCCTAAAAGAATAATTGTTCAATGCCCACAGTGCAGGAAAGGACAGTTTCTCAAGTGAAACTTGAGCTTTATGCATTAAATCAAGCTCTCAGACACTTTTTTTTTTCTAGTAACAGGGAAACCATAGCTGTGACGGACATGAAATGGTAGAAGATCCTTAAGGTTGTACTTATCAGACTCATTCACACACTCATTATTTTACTGAGTTATGTTATTAGTTTCATTTTCCAGACTTACTGTATTACACTTCCCAGATACCAAGAGTCAAATGCAAGCAAAAGAGTTATATCCACAAAGTGCACATACCTGTACAAAGCAGGTGCACAGAAAATGATTGACATAAATTTATTACCACACAAAACTCATGGATTTACTAATAGGATCCATTTGATTGTTTTTTATCATCATGTTCTCTTATACAATGACAGTCAGTTTTATAGGTGGTGGAAACCAAAGCAGCAAGTCTGAAACCTTGCTGTGAACCTGAATGACCCTTTGTTGGATCATTTTAACAAAAATCAGTTAAAATTACTCAAACATGAAGCTTTACTGACTAAAACCCCTCAGTTCATATCACAGTATTGTGATATTTGGTGACAGTCAGACACATAAACGTGATTATCACAATGTCTCCCCCATTGCTTCGATATTTGGTAATCACTGTATAGTGGAGTCATATGTCCTTATACCTGCAGTAGTGGCAGAGGTCTGCTGCCTTGGAAGGGCTTTTATTATACTGCATGTCTCCTATGAAAGTACAAACCTGCACAAATATGCACGCAACAATCTTGGCAGCTTCATCTATATTCCTCAGCAGCCTGCCATCTCAAAGATCATCGACTCAGGTTAAACATGACACAAAATGTTAATGGTGACCATGCCCCATGTATACACACCGTCACATGACATCCACACATTGTAGTATTTGGTCCATCTAAATTCCGTAAAACTTAGAGACTTTTGACCGCACAGATGGGCCAGTTTCTGCCAGACAGCTCATACATCTATATGTATCTGTCTCTGTGAAATACTGCAGACTGCTACATTTCAAAATAAAGTATATGCTTAAATGACAGATAAACTACTTGAAAGGTAACTCTCCACAAACAGAAGGCAGCATTGTTTTAACTCGCCATAACCACCATTACAGGTTGGTTTTATCTTAACATGCAGCGACGATCACCGAGGCCGGAAAGCAAGTTTTTATTAGCTTTGAGGATAATACATGTACATAATACAAAATCATCTACTAACCTGACTGGTTACCACATTCTGGGCAGAACTTTGTCCCATGGGACAGCTCTGTGTTGCAAGTCTTGCCATCAGAACCAATGCTGGTACAAAAATCGGCGGACTGTATCCTCAAACAGCGTTCTTGGTAATTTGAATCCACAACTCGGACAGAACTTGCATTTTTCGTCCACTTCCCAGTCACAGGGTATTCCGTCAATCATATTAGGACATTTCGGCCTGTCCTTTGAGGCTTTGGGTCTCCTGTCCACTACCTTTCCACACTCAGGACAAAATTTATCAGATGGTGATAAAGACTTTCCACATGGCTTTCCATCAACCAAGTTTAAACAGGTATCCATCCTATGCACCTAAAACATACCCAAAATATAGAAATAATTTTCAAAAAGTTACCTAATACTCATTTTCTCACATTTCTTATAAACTATTGATTTCCTGACAGTTTTCAGAAAAGCTCATTCTTCTGCATGGTAAGAATGGCCAGGAGTTTTCAAGAGTTGACAGTACATTTAAATTCCCTGATCTTTACATATTTGATGTATCTTAGTTGTTGACATGTGCAAATAAACTTAAGATATGATACTTCAATTTTTGTTAAAGAATACAGACTTTCAACCTAATTATAAACTGATGAAAAAAATTCTTTTACTTTTAACAGAGACATGTTTCAGGTGAATTATCGACAAGCAGATACAATATTATTATATATCAGGTAACAGAGTTTCTTCAATATACACTGTACTAGATGCACCAGAATAGAAAGTTTTGTTCATTGGCAGATCCAAAGTCATGTGAATTTGACCCATGCAGCAATGATTAGAACAAGATGAGTTACAATTAAATATTCTGGGTATCAATTCTATCATACATGTATACTCAAGCATACTCAATAATTCAGTCTGCCAGCAACCAGAGGATAGTCAAGAGTTTCTCCTCCAGGCCCTGCTTGGCTTCCTCCAACCACGATGCTGGTCGCTATCATGTACGTGAAATATCTTGAATTAAATAAATAATTCAAAGGCTATACTTAATGGGTAATATGTAGAATTCTTGAATAATACACCAAAGATATCTACCCACCACAGGTGTTTCACATACTCAATGTAACATGTGAATTTCATGATTCCCCTGTGAATTTATCAAAATTGAACACAAGTGTTAAGCAGTTTTTGCACTCAAATGGACGACCAAAAAAAGGATTTCTAAACAAAAATAATGCACAGATCTGACAGTTTTCAAACTCAATCTGAGGTCAGACAAAAATGATTTTGAAAACATTTTTCTTTTTTAAATCAGACACTATTTACAGTAGCTATTGGACAGATGCTAACAATCACAGAATTCACTAAATATGCAAAAATTCACATGTGGTCTCACACACACACTGCACCCTGTGAGTTTTACGACCCAAGATATGTGTGTACTACAGAAAACCTGACATAAAGACCACACTCTCTTTCAGAATAGGCATCATAATTAACAAATTTACATGTTTGTGTTATCGGTATATATAATCAATGGGAATATTATATTCTAAATATTATATATGTTATATATAAATATTATATAAATAAATTAAAATGTTTTCTTAAAGAGACTATGTCACTTTCTGATAGAATACGTTTACCAGTATTGAAAGTCAATACATGCATAAATTTTGTTATTATTTATTATCACATGCACCTCTGCCAATGGAGGTTGTTTCTATCTGCATTCATTTGTCTGTGTCTGCCTTGCCTGTCTGTCCGTAATGACATTTGTTTCATACTTTACCCTGTTTGCCCTCAAATCATCATAGAGACAGGAATGCACACCACACTACACTTAGGCCAATGTTACTTCAGGCAGCTAAAATTCTCAATTCTGAGGTATCGGCCCTTCAAAAATGTTAGATAAACCTTGTCAGACAGAGTTGCCAATTAAATCAACACCTTCAGTTTCCTAGCCAATAAAAGACATGCATCTATATTACTAGGTCACATCTCTCCCCACAGGTAATTGTCAGATGAAGTACTTTCTGTGTACTATATTATACTGGCATGTTTGACGTCATTCATCAGTCAATAATAAACCACAAACCTTCAAGGAGCAACATGGAGACCCAAATGTGGGAAGAGCAATATGGCGACCCAAACCTGGGAAGACCAATATGGTGACCCAAACCTGGGAAGAGCACTATGGCAACCCAAACCTAGGACAAGCACTATGGCAACCCAAACCTGGGAAGAGCAATATGGCAACCCAAACCTGGGAAGAGCAATATGGCAACCCCAACCTGGGAAGAGCAATATGGTAACCCTAACATGGGAACAGCAATATGGCAACCCAAACATGGGAAGAGTAATATGGCAGCCCAAACCTGGGAAGGTCAATATGGCAACCCTAACATGGGAAGAGCAATATTACAACCCAAACCTGGCAAGATTACATGTCTATATTCATACTTTTGCAGTAATGTAATAGCTACTTTGAGCCAATCATCAGCACTCTATATTCACATGACTAAGGAGTTCTGGAGGTGAAAACAAAGTGAATTTAACCCAAGTAAGGTAGGCCTTAAATAACATTTTATCATAAATATTAGAAATATACCTTTTAGGTAAGATATTCTTTCTGAAAAAGTGCTCAGAATATGTCCACAGCCTTCAAATATGATAGTTTCAATGTCCTGCAGTATAGTGGTTAGTGTGCTAGTGCAGCACAATGACAAATGAGCCTCTCACAAATGCCCAGTTTCCTCCCACCACAATACTGGCTGTTGTCACTCACATGTAGGTAAAGTATTCTTGAGCATGCCTACAGTATAACACCCCAATCAAATGCATAAATCAAACACAATTAGGGACGCTTTAGCTCCCTGTGCTGCCATGAGGGCGCTATCTGGTAACTCCTCTCTAATTCACAAACTGATCAGTGTGTGTGGGATTACGTGTTATAGTATTTCTCTAGTCAAAACAAAATGTGTGTGGTAGTGCTCCAGTCGCAATGTTCCAGAGAATGCTTTGGAGAGGGCAAGGCTATAATACACATATTGGGCCTTCCTTGCTGTATGTACATGTGACACCGCAGAATTAAAATTGATTAAATTTGAGTTCATCACTTAAGGATAAACCAGTTTAATACCAAAAACTGTATCGTGTTATACATGTACTATACTGATTGTTTCATTACTGAGTTATCCCACTTGTTCTAGAACAACTCCTGGCTGCATGGGGTAGTTAACTGGTTGCCTGATTTACTTACACATGGGACAGAGAGCGCGCAGCTAGGTGTTTTAATTACTGACCTTGGGTTCTTCTCTAGTGTTACATGGAGATGTGGGGCTTCCCGCCCAGTGCACAGGTGGCTGTTAAATGGAGGTGTCAAAACCTAATTTACTAGTACTACAAAGATGTTGGCTCATGTGACTGACCACTCATGGGGTCCTGTAGGTTTTGTCACTTATTTACTAGTATTACATAGGGATGTGGGCTCATGTGACTGACCACTCATGGGGTCCTGTAGGTTTTGTCACTTATTTACTAGTATTACATAGGGATGTGGGCTCACGTGACTGACCACTCATGGGGTCCTATAGGTTTTGTCACTTATTTACTAGTATTACATAGGGATGTGGGCTCATGTGACTGACCACTCATGGGGTCCTGTAGGTTTTGTCACTTATTTACTAGTATTACATAGGGATGTGGGCTCACGTGACTGACCACTCATGGGGTCCTGTAGGATTTGTCATTTATTTACTAGTACTACATAGGGATGTGGGCTCATGTGACTGACCACTCATGGGGTCCTGTAGGTTTTGTCACTTATTTACTAGTATTACATAGGGATGTGGGCTCACGTGACTGACCACTCATGGGGTCCTGTAGTTTTTGTCATTTATTTACTAGTATTATATAGGGATGTGGGCTCGTGTAACTGACCACTCATGGGGTCCTGTAGGTTTTGTCACTTATTCACTAGTACTACATTGGCATGTGGGCTCATGTGACTGACCACTCATGGGGTCCTGTAGGTTTTGTCACTTATTTACTAGTATTACATAGGGATGTGGGCTCATGTGACTGACCACTCATGGGGTCCTGTAGGTTTTGTCATTTATTTACTAGTATTACATAGGGATGTGGGCTCGCATAACTGACCACTCATGGGGTCCTGCAGGTTTTGTCATTTATTTACTAGTATTACATAGGGATGTGGGCTCATGTGACTGACCACTCATGGGGTCCTGTAGGTTTTGTCACTTATTTACTAGTACTACATTGGCATGTGGGCTCACATAACTGACCACTCATGGGGTCCTGTAGGTTTTGTCACTTATTTACTAGCATTACATAGGGATGTGGGCTCGCGTGACTGACCACTCATGGGGTCCTGTAGGTTTTGTCACTTATTTACTAGTACTACATAGGGATGTGGGCTCATGTGACTGACCACTCATGGGGTCCTGTAGGTTTTGTCACTTATTTACTAGTACTACATAGGGATGTGGGCTCGCGTAACTGACCACTCATGGTGTCCTGTAGGTTTTGTCATTTATTTACTAGTATTACATAGGGATGTGGGCTCACGTGACTGACCACTCATGGGGTCCTGTAGGTTTTGTCATTTATTTACCAGTACTACATAGGGATGTGGGCTCATGTGACTGACCACTCATGGGGTCCTGTAGGTTTTGTCATTTATTTACTAGTATTACATAAGGATGTGGGCTCGCGTAACTGACCACTCATGGGGTCCTGTAGGTTTTGTCATTTATTTACTAGTACTACATAGGGATGTGGGCTCATGTGACTGACCACTCATGGGGTCCTATAGGTTTTTGTCACTTATTTACTAGTACTACATAGGGATGTGGGCTCATGTGACTGACCACTCATGGGGTCCTGTAGGTTTTGTCACTTATTTACTAGTATTACATAGGGATGTGGGCTCACGTGACTGACCACTAATGGGGTTCTGTAGGTTTTGTCACTTATTTACTAGTACTACATAGGGATGTGGGCTCATGTGACTGACCACTCATGGGGTCCTGTAGGTTTTGTCACTTATTTACTAGTATTACATAGGGATGTGGGCTCGCATAACTGACCACTCATGGGGTCCTGTAGGTTTTGTCACTTATTTACTAGTATTACATAGGGATGTGGGCTCACGTGACTGACCACTCATGGGGTCCTGTAGGTTTTGTCACTTATTTACGAGTATTACATTGGCATGTGGGCTCGCGTAACTGACCACTCATGGGGTCCTGTAGGTTTTGTCACTTATTTACTAGTATTACATTGGCATGTGGGCTCGCGTAACTGACCACTCATGGGGTCTGGTAGGTTTTGACACTTATTTATTAGTACTACATAGGAATGTGAGCTTGCATGACTGACCACTCATGGGGTCCGGTGGGTGTTGTCACTTATTTACTAGTGCTACATAGCATACCATAGATATGGCTATAATATAGTTGCAGCCATATCTAAACTGTTCAATGAACTGATTGTTGTTAGTTGTCAGTGTTGTTCCTCCTGTTGTTTGAGGGTATTTTAACAATACCACTAAACCGGTTACCTCTCACCATAATGCTGGCAGTCGTTGTATAAGTGAAATATTCTTGAGTACAGCGTAAAACACCAATCAAATAAATAAATAAATAAATAAATAATACCGCTAAAGATAATTCAAAGGTACATATACCGTTGACTTAGAACATGAGCACTCATCATGCGCATATAGAGAATAGATGTAGAGAATACATCTAGGCAAAACACTTACATTACTATTTATTTATTTATTTATTTCATATCTGACCCACGATCATCCGCAGGTTGTACAATCCCACGTACGGCCCTTAGCATTTCTACAATCCATGCTTATTTCCACAAGCACTAAACATACTGAAGTATATACTCCTTTTACACTATTTAGCATCAGTTCGTTATTGAATGGTGGTCACTGAAGAATAACTTTTTTGCCAACATGGCAAGACATGAAAGGGAAAAATTCGAACGAGGCCACAAAAACAAGACAAGATTTGAGTTCTGGTAATCTGTACTATGACTGCACACGTAAAAGTACCTAATACTGTCAAATTTGTTCGTGTGAAATTTGATTTGATCTTCATGAGTTCTTTATTATTTAATTACATGGTGTGTTGTTTATTTTTCCATCTTCTGTCTAGAGGGTTTAACATTGGTTTCTATACACTCTATGTGTTTACTATATACTCGTTTATATACATGTACCATGCAAGAGCAAAAGACGGCGCTAAAGAGCAATCAACCTGTGTATTTAACACGTACACCCTATAGAAGGGCTCATGCAGTGCCTGGTGATCCCTGCTATGAGTGACATATATGGTCCGCAATGTGTAGGCCTATCGCTTATAATCCGCATTGAAAACACTGGGGAGTCGACTGATATTGCCTACATGTGTACCCATATTTGTATGCAATGCAATGCAATATATATAGTATATAGTTGGGGGGTGTACTGAACATATCAGCCACACAACGGTTTCTACGTGGACCTAGGGAAAAGGACGCAGACTGAGAATGTTTACCAGTGTAACTTACTTCACAAACATCCAATGCCACACTCATTTCATTGAATGTCTAGGCCTTATATATTTAGTTCAATGACATTTTGACATTGTGTAATAATTTCAACCCTGGAAGCATTTAGTGCACATGTCAGTGAGGATAATCTTACCTTCAAAAACCAACAATAAGCAAAGGTGAGTTCATTTTTCCTGTCTAGATTTCCACTTCGGCCGTCCGAAAACGAAAGCAGGTTGTGAGGGAATTCCCGGCTGCCCTACCGGATAGCACTGGTTTGCATTCAGGGGCGATAACCTGGCTGGTTCACATTCTCATGGTCACGTGAATAGAAACTTAATAGTATGTGAGTAAGCGAGTCCTTGGGGTTAACGTCGTACTCAACAACTTTTCAGTCATTTGACGACGAAGGAATCCTTAGGGTGTATGTAATGGGCCTCCTTGTTGCAAGACGGATTTCCACCGCTCTTTTATTTAGTGCTGCTTCACTGAGACGACTTACCGAAGTCGCCCCGCTTGAGCCATTATACTGATACCGGTACGAGTCAACCAGTCGTTGCAACATCTCCTTAATAGTATGTGATCATGGACACTCTGGCATGTAGTAGCGCAATTTATCTTTTTGAGAGTATATAGTTAGTATACACAAAGGCGTATATTTCTCAGACAGTTAACAAAATAAAAAAGAAACTGGAATGTTTGTGTTTAGTCTAAATATATAACTGATGTCAGCGCAAAACCAAACTGTTTTCGGTTTCACTATGGATTCGATGGTGCATTTTGCCTTATGAATTTAAATGACGGGACTAACATTATACAAAATATTTCAGACTTTATTTTATACCTGACATTTTATACCCATAATGAAATGAACTCACACACCACAACACATATAAGCCTGTAGGCCTACTGGTAGTTTATTCTTGAGGTAGGCCTAGGCCTACTTATGACATGCAATACGCGGTCGTCAACGTTACTGGGGCTGTTTGCGCTGCAGTCTAACATTCGTATAAAACCTCTTCCAATCAAAAGAAAATGGCGAGTATATTAGTGGCATAGGAGAGTTAGCTCTTCACAGCTCGTATGGTCGGGTCGCTTATATCCCTTCAAACAATCTTGGGCACTACTACAGATGATCTATTATAAGACAGCTAAACACAATACCTTAGGTAAAGCTTGCACACTGTTATGAAGCCATCATTATTCAATCTCGCTTTTCTCCGGCATGTCAGAATTTCAAGCAGCGAGAGTGTACAACCATACGCATCTATACCTCCAAGTACGTTTAGTTAGACCTGTTTCGGTTTCGCTTTGAAGAATGACGCGCCTGCAGCCTTTGTGTATTGGCCTACGTACGTCACATAGCGTGGACTAGCTGAGCGGCCATGGATATTCTGTCCATCTGCTAGAACTTGAGTCAATCCTCTTAAAAATGTCCAGCCAACTTGGTGAAATAACTGATACATGTATATAAGCCTACCTCATACAGTGTTGTGCAAGAGACGCACACATCCTACAGACATCGGCGTTTGCTGTAGCTCCTGCTCAAAACGAGCCATATCCATCAGTGCCTCAGGGTAACTGCGAACTTACCTGGACTCCGTGATCAATATATAAGTGTCTGTATAGGCAGTATAGAATCACGTGATATATACGAATGTAGGCTGTGTCATTTCTGATAAATAGTCTACTGTGTATGGCTACCTATAAATGTTACGCTTGCACTTTTTTTTATATGCTATACATAAGTCTATAGACTTATGTATTTAGTAATTCAGTTTTCGGGTGAACTTAGTAAATTTCTCAACACTAGTCCATGTATATTACATAAAAACTTGTTGATCCACCAATAAGCTTAGCATAGTGCAAAAGCATAGACACGTATCATGAAGATGACAAATAAAATTTTATCGAAATAATGAAACGTCAAATATGCGACATTTGAGTGTTTTTCTGGTCAATGTTTTTGCAAGTATATTACAGTTGTATATATATATATATATATATATATATATATATATATATATATATATATATGCCGTTATCATCATGTGCGTATAGGTGGACGAATGGATTTTAACTGATATGTTAGGCGTATGTCTGCATAGACATAGGCGTATATGTCTGCATAGAGTCATTTTCTTTTTCGTTAACAGATACAGTGTATGTAGGCCTATATATATGATTGACGACGAGCATATACATGTTGAAATACATGTAGATGAGGTAGGGCTGAAATTAAACGCTTCTTCAGATATTTATTCTATAAACAGAATGTCCGTAGACGATATCCTTCATTTTGCACACTGCGTTTTGTTAAATTATATGCATTTGATATTACAGCTTCAGGTATCGCCCTTGTTTACTTGAATGGAACACTTGACCGAGTTTCATTGTGTGTCCTGATATAACAGCACGTAACATGAACTCAGAAATGTACCTTCAAAACTAAACTACTATCTATGCCACGGCACGTGACTCATTCGGGATAAAAATCACAAGTACATGGACAAACTTAGCAGCCTTTATGCCTAATATACTAGGCTGTATACAGCCACACTTTTTCATGGTTATGAATCTTTTTCACATTGTGCTATTTCTCGTTTATAGACTGGACGAATGAAATTAACAAGCTACATTTTTTCAAAAAGCGTGTACAAGGCGGGATTGGTCAAATTAATGCTGTATATAGTATAAAAAAACATTTGCCTTATGTTTATTTGACAAGCTGAATTCGACGAGACTATACGACTCGTGAACATGGTTTAATATAACGATTGTTTAGTACATCTAACGGGGTTACCTTTCTGCTAACTTCGTTTGTCTGTTCTTCTGTGTGCATTTTTCTGTCAATAACTTTGCGGGAAAAGTTTTTGGACGGGTTTGGATGAAATTTGCTTCACATGTAGGTTGAACTTGTTTGGTTCAAGCATTAATTTTTCTCGGTGAAATTAGTTGCTGTGCATTGTCAAATGTCTGTCATCAACTTTAGGAAAAATGATTTTGATATAACACCGCTTGGTTTTGACAAAAGCACCCATCCATGTCATTCGGTTGATGATCTGCATCTGGACCCAGTCTATTATATCTAGGTCACGACAGCATACATAAAGAACAAGAACGAGAAAGACACCAGTGTATTCTTATAAACAATTGAGTAGGTCTTTTCACGACAGCATATCCCTGATGGAGAACGGATCCAGTATATATACACCATTGTGTCTGTCTTATCACAATTTGTCTTATCGTGGGTTTCCTCCGGTCTCAGGCCGGTTTCCTCCCACCATAATGCTGGCCGCCGTGATGTAATTGAAATATTTTTGAGTACTGCTTAAAACACCAATCAAATAAATAAATAAATAAATCCACAGTTTTGACAAGGCATCAATTCGCCATTGATCCGATGATGCATGGTCTCCTAAAGCGTACTCGTTCACCATTCACCTGTTTCTGACTGCTGTAAAGACATCAGACTTTGGAATACCCCGGATTGTCAACACCCTCTTCGGACTTCTCATTCTGTGAATGGAATGATCCTTGAACCTCCAGTTCTGTAGGCGTCGTCTTCCCTGTGCATGATGAACAAGTAGCAAACACAAAATGCACGCCAGATCTAGCTTCGACCATCGGAACTTAATCTGCTCTAATGCGGTTTCCTTCAGTTTCACAGAAGCACCCATCAGATATATAGGCATATAACATATATGACATATTTATCACGGATCGATCGTATGAAGCATTTCCACAGCAAACTATTATTTTATTTTCAAATTAAAACACGGAGAGTGAATCAAACCTTGAAGTTTCAAACTATTTATATGTACTATGACATTACAACGACATTCACACTCAGAAAATGACAGATGTTTTACGTGTTGTTTAACAGATTGTCTTCTGAATAGTCTGCAAATTAACATTAAAAACATTGAAGTAACATCTGTTTAGTGAAAATCTAAGCTTGTGCCATGACCTCTATAAAATACATGTAGATCTGACGATAACTCCAGAATCTAACAATTCAAAGATCAAAACCGTCAAGAAGATATTTCATGAAAAAAAAAATTATATACAGCTGGGACATGCTTTTCAAAATTGATTCCATCTTCGATTGTGTCCGGCAATTTCCGTGACAGTGTTTCCGGCAAAGTAAGAGCCGCCAGTCCAGCGATGATAGAAGCAGCTCCGAACAGTTTGCCCTATAAAACCATAATTACGCAGTACTATGAATAAAGAGATAACTCTGTCAATCAACTTTTAATCAGAAATCCTTAGAAGGCCATCGGATGCGCCATGGGATTAGATCGACGGGAAACACGGTGTCGCGTCACTCCTACTCCGCATTCATATAGTTAAATGGCAAAGGAAGGAACGGGTGACGTAAGAGGAAGCAGGTGCGTCCTTGGGTTATAGGAATAACTCGCCAGCATGATTCGTTAAAACTGATAAGATGGCGACGCTTTAGAGTTTCTTAACGTTGTGCGATTTTACTTACTTTGAATCCCGGTGTCTCGGTTGTGTTACAGCACATAAACAACAAACTATGCTTCCTGCGGGTTATTTTATCCATGCATAAACATTTGGTCTAGCGTTTTCTTTTCGTTTAATTTATTTTTTAGAATTGTTCTACTGTGAAAAGTATTTAGTAAAAAGAGATTAAATATGGTGGCCTTTTCCGAAAACCTCTGAGAGATGTGACGTCACATCACTTCCTACACAAGATTTTCCTCCATATAATTTGAGCACAGTTACAAAAAATGTAATGAATAATTTAATGTACTTCTCGACGAGGTTCTCCACTGGCTTTAATTTGAGGCACACTTTATTTTTATGTACACTTTAAATACATGGAAAACGTCTACTGCCATACTGTACAGTAAGACAACACACAGCACCAAACCTCCCTTCAAAGTAATAGAGATATAGCTCTAAAGAAAACGCATATAGTAATACTTTTTAGAACATATCAGATGTAATAAATACGAAATCTCCAAAATAAATACACTGGGATGCTAGTGTTTTTAATGAAACTTTTTTTTTTTCAATTCACTGTTATCGTATGTTCGACTGCCATTTTTATCGTTTATAGACACGTATATAGGCGGATATATCATCATATGCTAGTATATCATGTAGCATAAATTTACTATCCTCTTTTCTTTGTCTTTGTAGGTATATAGTCTCCACAGGGAGATTCTTTCAGTTGCATCCATCCGGGGCAAAGCTGTCACAACGCCACGTCAAGCGCATTTTAATGCCATGGTGACGTATCTCCCCATTATATGTTGTCATGAACGTTACACCAGTCACGACCGTTTCGTAAGACGGGCCCCAGTCCATGGCATTTCTATACAGAGAGCAGCTATCTGATAATACTGATAGCACTATAGCCGAGCCTACATGTCACTAACCTGCAGCAAACGTACTAAGAGATGATTTAAAACAAGCGATATTAATGGCGTTTTAGTAAAATCTGATGCCTGGTGCAGAGTGACGAACCAGATCGGCAATGAATAGAGCAATCATACCGCCGACTCTGGTAATCATAGAGCTGGCGTCCATGCCGCCATTCCTGACCATGGTGGGGAAAAGCTCAGAGGAGAAGACGCAGATGACGACGAAAGCTGCCGAGGAGCCCACCTGCCCCACCATCACCTGTAAGAATACATGTACTACAACATTAAACACTGCAGTGTATAACAATCAGGATACACAATGTTAAAAGGAAAACACGTGTCCTTCCACATATCCAATAAATAAATAAACGAAAAGGTAAAAAATCGACGTCTTTTATATGCACAACGTCTTACTTCTTACTTTCAGAGGTCAATTCTAAAGCTAAAAGAGCAGTTCCACCATTTACTTTGTCCAATGTCTAAAGCCCATTCACTCCGTTGGTAAAGCGTTAAGAGTATACAGAACCATATCATAGCCTGACATAGCCTATTGGGCTAGGCGCTCTTGGTGACTGGTCGCATTTTGTCTACTTTTTAAAAATGGGATGAAACTAGGTTATGCAGTTTTCTAGAGATGCTATATCAACATAAACATATTCTACCTTTGAATTATAATTACACTCAACTTGCACCATATATTTGCTCGAATACTTCATCCCATGTTAATTTCTCAAAAAAAGAAATCTTCGTTATAAACGAAATTTAAATGTGTCTTTAAATTCCTTGAACTTGATACAGTACAACTCTAAAATGGACTCTTTCTCTGCAAACACCATAAGGGAGGTAGAGGACTGTGAAGACAGAGCAGCAGCAGGCGATACCACCAAGCAGCACGGAGGCGCAGAGGAGCCACTTCCGCCCCAGGCGGTGTAGCAGAGGCAGACAAGGAAGGTAACCCAGAAACTCCACGACGATGGACAGGAAGAAGTTCGGGTAGATATTACCGTCACTGTTGGACACAGACCCCCATTACAACTTCCGTTTACGATTGTAGTTCTGTGAATTTTAGGGTATAAAGTCTTTTTTTGCTCCCAGGCGTTCGTTTTTGGTGCACAGGTGCATGCTTGGTATTAAAATTGGAACAGGCAGCGGAAAGTCACTGTGCTATCAGGCAGTAACGGTGATAGCGAAAGAGACAGAACAGCCGATGGATGTAGCCTATGTTGTTATTGTTTCGCCACTAATTTCCATCGAGCCTATTTTGCCTCAAAATGACGGTCCCCTCGATGCACAGAGAGATATTTTTTGCACTAGCACTTCTACGTCTAAATAAATTTATTGCATACACCGCATATTACTCATTACAGCCACACCCCGTGTTGTTTTGAACTCCTGTGAGTGTCAGTAACTAAGGTGGAATCTGATTGGACCATGGATCATGCATATTTATGAAGTTCAGAGCGTTGAAGCGTTATTATGGCCCAGTAAATCAAAGTAGATGATGTCGGACACCACAAACTTGATTAAATGAAGATGCAAGAAAAGTGATAGTTAGGGGAATCTACAAATATACGCTTTCCAAGACCGGGTTTGAACCTGGACCTCATCTGTCATAGCGATTAAAAGGCAAGCTACTTATCAGCACTCGGCCAGGTATAGTCGTATAGGGGTGATGTTAAACATGCTTGCTGCTATTAAAGTGAAAGGCAGCACCTGACTGATGTTTATGTCCATTGAAAGATCTTAAACCGGCATTAAATATTTTTTTAGATTTTTTTCAACCCAGTGAAAGTTTAGTGAAATTTTGCCTTGACACAGCTTCAGCACGTCTCTATTATCGAGTGCAAGGTGGCTTAACGTTTACTCTAGGTCTCTAACGCCGACGGTATTTTCCGTATGATAGTAGAAGCAGTAGCCTATGACAGATAAAAGTTGTGAACATCGGCGATAAAGCGCCAAGTGATAAATATGGTTTTCTCGGAAACTGGACATACGGGAAGAATATTTCTTCCACTGCGTGCATATCTACAGATGTTCGGCTGGGGTATTCCTGGTTCAGCTTGTAGCCTCCGAAGGGTTTGTACTGTTGATTTTGACCGCAATTAAGTGCCAACGAAATTACAATAGGAATGTTGTATAACTAGATTCATGCTCGGTTCTGAAACAAATGGAAATAAATCTAAGTACCACTGAAGCAGATCTAGGCATTCGACTGTCGCTGGATTTTATGTTTTAGTTTTGTGGTGATGATTTTAAGATGAAAACAGTCCTCACTTAGACGTCAGAGAAAGCAACTTGGCTTGAAATCGGCGTTGCAATAATTTTACTGTACTTTATAAAAGAAAGCATAAAAAACATTCCTTGTATGCGAGAAAGACGAAAGAGCAAAATTAAAATTCTTCACTTGTAATATATTTAGAGAAAAAAAGTTATATCATAAAGATTTTTAATCAGTTTTAAGCGTTATCCGGGGAGATGGAGTCGAACCTAGCTTCAACATCCCTAATGAATCTTGTACTCACTCGGATATTTGTTATTTAGAAACTGCTGACTAAACGTTAAAAAGAAAGACAAAACATGTATTTGGGGAGATAAATGTGGTTTGGGCCGAGACGGCATGCTACTCTCTGACATAATTTGTAATATCATCGCTGAAGATTACACGGCTTGTAAATCAACTGATGTTACGCCTGTGGTGGTCCATAAATGATACAGACCTGTCCCACAACACTTTGTGAAATGCTTCGGCTATACACGTAACTAATTCGTTGTAAATAATCTCAAAATGATGTCCTATGCAGTACTTTTGTGTTATCATATGTCACTTCATGGAGTGAATGGGTAAAGGTTACTTCACAGATTAGGCCGCGCAATCTGATAACAACGTGTTTGAATGAACAAACTTCTCAAGATGGCTGCCTCGACACCATTTACGCAGTATTTTCATTTTGTTTTTCAAGTTATTCGGGGAAATCTCATGAAAATAATTAAGCATGATACTTTTTAGAAAGCATGAGTATCCTGCTTTGGACTGAAATATGTTTTAACCAGGCACTGTCTTGTCCTTTAAACGTATTCTGTGGGACATAAGTTCAACGAAATTTACGACCGAAATAGACAAGACACTTTCTTGTCCATTTTTGGTCACTGTTCTCGAAAATAACCTTGACAACTTCGTTGATGGAGAACGTTACGAGAAATTTGACTTACAAAGTCTTGCAAAAGTGGTCTCTATGTTGAAATGACTGATCTGCCCAAGCAGATCTAGTGGTGAAAGTGTCTTGCGGACTTAAAAACATATTAGTATAAAAGTTCACGGCATGGAAGGTAAATCCGGAGCAACATCGACAATATGACAGTTGCCAAATGGTCACGCGTAACCTGTGAAATACGGTCTCTCGTTAGTCTACTTCAGTTAGGGTTTTCATTGTAACTTTTTATGTGCGCTTAAATAGTAGCAACTTACACTAACCCTACAGCACCATGGCAATCAGAATTAGGTAAAAAAAATGCAGTAATGTGAATTGCAATTCAGTAAACGTCACTGGTCTGTGATTACTCAAAAGCTGTGTTGCCATCAGATTTAATTAAAAGTAAATGAAAGCAGCCCAGCCCCAATTTCCAGTAATTTTTCTTACCCCCAGTGCACCAGGAGAAGAGCTACTGACACAGACATAGCCAGCTGCAGATGATGCCAGTCCGGAACAAAGTAAGCCACGAGCACAAGAAGGGCTTCACCAATGACATAGAAAAACTAGATTCCCATTCCCGTCCATTTTCGTTTTGAAGGTCTTTATCCCTGGATTGTTGAACACAAATACACGCCCTTGATGTTACATTATTACATGTCTATTTTCTCGACTGTTGTCCTACTCAGAAGAATTTGACTTTATATGAGAATATTACACCAAAATACGACTTGTAGTTCATAAAACACTACAGTGGTACTCGTATGTTATAAAGCGACATGAAACATGATGGAAAATAGATTTTTGATTCATTTTTCTATGCCAAAACGGTACATGTATGATTCTTGTCGATTTGACATTTACATGGCCACATAAAACCCATAATGTAAAGTCTATATGAAACCATATTTCACCACTTTCTTTCATCCATGGTGGCAGAAAATCGACAGTGTAGAGATTGTCAAGCTATTTTGCGCCACTTAACTAGTTTTATATCTGTGTACATGGGTTTCGAAATGGACCTTTTTCACCACTTAATTGCTTTATATCTTTTTGCATGGTCAAAGATCATAATGCAAAGGCTCAATGTGAAACATTTCCATCACTGCTGTGGTACATGTCAACAATGCATACGTTTACTCTTTGCAACGTATATTTATTCATTTGCTTGATTGTTGGTTTTAGATCGTATACTTATGAATATCTTGCAAAGAAGCCAACAGCTAGATTTATGACTGGATGAAACCGACAGAGCTCATTAGCAGCATGCCCCATGCAGAAGCTGTCTGAGAACCAGCCGGAGATAGATATAAGTACTTATCAGGTCCGTGATGACAGAGCCAATAAGGGGCTCTGTGTACAATATGGAATCACGCAAACTTATCTCTGAGAAGCATGAGAAAACTTACCAGTGGTGAAAGTATTAATGTAAATGCCTGAGGTGGAGGCCCCGTGAAAGAAGCGGAGAATGGCGAAGCTGATGAAGTAGGGGACAAAGGCTGTTGTTACCCCAGAATTCAGTAACAGGAGCACAGAAAAACACAATATTTTCTTCCACCCTAAACTAAATACAAAATAAACCATGGAAACAGCAAGGAAAGTAGAAGAGCCACATATATATTAACTCGTGATCAGGTGCAAATCCCCTATGTATACATTGTGAACATTGTAGGACATTTGGTGCACGGCTTAGCCTTTGGCGTAAGTCCATCGCATTTTCACTGGTCATGTGGATCCGGATTCTTTACCATTGGCAGATAGGACAATAATACTTCTATTCCTGTTTTCACCTGCGGCCGAAAGCGACCATGCTGTAGTGTGGGAGTTTGTACAATTTAGCCATGGCAGACGTTTATTTTTTTTTTTTTAGAGTTTATTTATTTGATTGTTGTCAAGGCACCCCAAACGATACATGCCAGTGAATCTATAAATGGCAATAAATCAGTAAAAGGCACAAAACTGTCAGGAAGGGTTCACCTACATGTCCCCAAGAACGCCAAAGACCAAAGACCTGACCAGCTTGCCCAGCATGAAAGCCATGGTAATGTGGGATCTCTTCTAATGTGGGAAAGTCATTACACACAAAGGACATCTGAAATCACAGTGAAGTCCGACGTTAGACGAAACTTCCATCATTTTATTTTCGATCAAGGAACCACACATTTGTTATCATCACGTTATACATAAAACACCTACAAAGCCTTGGATACCTGACAAGAATTTGTTGATCAAACAGACTCACCTTTGTGAAATATTATGGCGAAAGGCGAGGGGTTTCTCAAGTCTCTGGCCGGTTTTCCGCAATAAACTCAGTAAACAAGAAAATACAACATCATTGCGGCATATATACCTGCGTTGTGGTTTCCAATGGTTTCGTTGGAGTATATAAAGCCCGGACCCCAAGCAGTGATGTTATACATTTCGTATTTAGCATATTCTGAACCTGAACGGGAGTCTTTTACAGGAATGGTCACGTTAACAAGCCATTGGTGAAAGTCATTCTGGAATTCGTAGGAGTCGTTGTCCAAACCAGGGATAGAGCACCTTGGAGAAAACAAAAAGATGATGTACACAAATCATTCCCTGTAAGAGACAACTGCTATCTTAATCTGGATCCCAGTATATTTCTGATAGAATACAAGCAATATGACCACGGTTAAACATTTTACTTGCTCATTCGATTTATCGGATTTGTGCCTCTTTGCAAGGGCATTGTGGTGTATACCTACAGTCTTGTACAGTGGGTCCAGTGAGGGATGCGTATACGAAAGCCAAGACTATACAGTCTGTCTCTTCTTGATCATATGCCCTTAGGTAAAGTGCAGTTAGATTACTTTTTCTAATTTATAATGTATGCATGTATATCTGCTTGTGGTTTTACGTCTTAACAACTTTTAGTCTTATTACAATGAAAAGTAATTGGGTGTGTTTACATATAATATGCGTGCCTTGATAAGCTGATTTCCTGGACGAAGACTTCATTGCCCCGGTTACCGGCCCGGATAGCACAGCTGGTAGAGCGTCCGGTTCGGGAGCGGTAGATCCAGAGTGAGTCCTGGGTCAAGTCCCACCTAAGACTTTAAAAGAGGAAAGTTGTAACTTCCTCACTTGGCGTTCAGCATGAAGGGGATAGTGCAACGACTGGTTGACCCGTATCAGTATAATGGCTCGGGCGGGGCCGCTTACTTGCCTTCGGTAAGTCGTCTCAGTCCAGCAGCACTAGATAAAAGAGCGGTGGAAATTCGTCCTGCGACAAGGAGGCACATTACATACACCGTAAGGATTCCTTCGTCGTCATATGACTGAAAAATTGTTGAGTACGACTTGAACCCCAAGCACTCACTCATTGCCCCGGATTACATCATGACTATTCAAAGACAATGGCATGCACAATATTGGGTGTGTCCAGTATGTTTTGACGTTATGGCCGAGAGCGACACCAGAGGCCTCTTCCTCAAAGTGATCGTAGCCTGAGCTGACGATAACTACTATGGCAATATATGCTTTTAACATGTGCCGCCATGGTAGTTACAATCAACTTAGCCAACGATTGTTTTGTGCAAGCGGCCCCACTTACCTAAACTGCTATCGATTTTATTCTAAAGCCTGTTTCTGACACTGCTATATTTGGAAATGTTTAAATGTTGTTCAAAGAAATTTCGAGAAAAGCTTATGGAATTTTACATAATGAATCAAAAAAGTATCCTAACTGCATTTAATTTGCAATAATGTTGATAAAAGTGTAGAGCTTTTGGTAGTAGGTGTCTCTGATGAAAGGCAATTTGGCAGCCAGTAAGGCTGGTTTTACAGACGGCTGTATATGGGCAACAGGTTAAAAGAAAAACACTATACCATTCGAATGACTGTAGTTGACAGTAGCGAATGTGGATACTTGACAAGGAATGACAAAAAAGAAATTATCCCAAGTAAGAACGAAATATTTGGCAATATTCATGTTGTCTTATATTTATATTTTTTAATCCAGTGCGAGTGGACAACAGTGGTGGAGATTAAATGTGTTTATTAATTTCATTTATTCCATCGTTTTAAACTATTATGGGAGGTTCGACTCTTGAGGGACTTTCCTATTCTCTGTCATTACAAATGAAATGATTAATGTACATGTATTTCTTAATTGCTTTTTAAGTGAGTTTCGATTTTCTGGGAAAGGGTGACTCTTGAAATTATTGACTTTCTTCCCATCTATACACTGTGTTTTTGACAATAGTTTCCTTTTTTGCCAGATTAAACTTAAACAAGCTCACAGAAACAGATTTATTGTTTAAAAAAGAAAGTTGCATTTAGTTTTTGACTGAGTGTGACACAATCTTACTTTCAAGAGCCGATCATAACAAAGACTGGCCATACTAAAATTTTTACTTGTTGCTGCCTCGCTTGACGCTCAGCAAGGTTAATGCAAGGAAAAAGGACTGATGTTGTTGAAATACTTGTTTTAGGGTCACTTCCCTTTTGAATATCGTGGTCCGTCAAATCAGCACTTTTATTAAATTATTTAGATTGGTAATTGTTTTTTGTTTGTTTTACAATGCGAATTATGTATTTACATATGTACATTAGTTTTATGATTGCGTTTTATGATAGGACTGATTGGCCCGCTGTCAGCATATAATGTGACTGGGTTAGTTGTCATGTCTGGTGCCTTCTGCATGATGCATCAGTGGCATGGGCTCGCCCTGCCACAAGGAGAGAAGGTATATGTAGAGACACCCAATGACTCCTCGTCATCATATGACTGAAAAATTATGAAGTATGGGGTAAAACCTGTTTCATACATACATATATATTCAAGTGCAATTTATTTACCCATTTAATTTAGTGCTGGAGGCTAGATTGCCACTCATCCGATCAATATACATAGTCTGTTACCTCACAAACACGGCCAGTGATATAGCTTTAAGATGCAGAACACTATTGTTTTTATTTTAACGTTTGCGTTTTCAGTCTAGCTTCATTATTTAAAAGTACATGCACTCTAATCTCTAGCATGTGAAATGCATGGGCTCTTACTTGCGGGTAATGCTGGCGAGATAAGGTACGCAAATTCTCGTTTAACCATTGTAGAGATCAGTCGCTTGGTTATGTAGTGGTCGTAAATTCTGTGGTTTGACAAAGTGGGGAAGCATATAAGTTGTAGCCTTGTTAAGTGTTATGGTAACATAGCACTGTTCATTGCATATATGGATTCAAGATGAAGACAAATATATATATGAGTCGTTTTTAAACTTTGGAAAAGTTTGATATCGTCGGTGGCCACTTTTCTAGAACGCTTAATTCTATAAAGGAATCACACTACCCTGACATTTTCTTCTCACGGGACATCTGTTGAAACTGAGCCTTTGAGAACACTGCTCTTTTAGGCAATTCAGTATATAAAGGCGCCATATACAGCTTAACAATTTCGTTCATGAGGCCACGTATTGATTCGCCCATAAATCAAATGAATATGTAAAGACACTATAGCTAATAAATTCGTCTCCGTGCCTTGGTCACTAAGCATTAGGCTATGATGGAAATTTTTCTGATGGAAATGTAGACATTTGTGATAATTTCGTTCTCAAGGGTACCGCACTTCTTTGAATAGCCATCTTTCATCGGACACTTAAACTTTCGACAGGCCAATTCCAAGGAAGATATTTTTCTATGAAAATCTGGTCACTTCATGAACTTATTCTCAGAGTACACAAGCTTTCTGGACAATTATACTTCTATGGACAGCAACCTTTCTCAACATATCTGTAGTATCTAACAAATAATGAGTTCTCCCCATGTGCGGATAATGATTTCTCCCTGTAACATCCGGTTGTCTGGGAGTCAATCTACACAATTCAAGCGCAGATTTCTGAGAGAATCTAACATTAAATTGGATAAAATTCTAGAAATATCCAGAGCATTTGATTTGTTTATTTATTTATTTATTTATTTGAATGGTGTTTTACGCCGTACTCAAGAATATTTCAGCATTATGGTGGGAGGAAACTGGGCAGAGCCCGGGGGAAACCCACGGCCATCCGCAGGTTGCTACAGACCTTCTCACTTACGGTCGGAGAGGAAGCCAGCATGAGCTGGACTTGAACTCACAGCGACCGCATTGGTGAGACACTCCTGGGTCATTACCCTGTGCTAGCGCGCTAAGCACCTGAGCCACGGAGGCCCCCAGAGCATTTGAAACATCAGACATGCAGTCCCAACATACAGAAAACACAGCTGAGAGCAGCAGCCGCTCTGTCAACAATGCTTCAAACTGTCAACATTACAATCAACACAATGTTGCAAAACAACCCGCAAGGCCAAACCAACGACATAATTCTTTTCAAGTACAACAAAACAAGCCACAAAACGTGAATCCTAACAACAAATTAATGAACACTTGTAGAAACTGTGGTAACGGCTGGCATCACACAGGGCACCCCTGTCCAGCTAAGGCGAGACGTGTGCGAAATGGAGTAAAATGAATTATCTACTTCTTTGCCGTAGTGGTCAAAACAACTCGAAGCTCAAAGTACACAACAAACGCAAAAAATACCAGAAAAACAAATCTGTAAATCAACTTGAGCTGACAGATAACCAAAGTGACAATTCTCCTGACGAGGGCTTTGCTTTCACTTTAAGAAATCACATTGGACAAATGAACTCTGGTATAAAACAACCAATAACAAGTGTTTCGATTGGCGCCGCCCTGATGAAAGTTTTGATTGACAGCGGTGCATCTGTCAATGTTGTTGGCAAAACAGGCTATGATAATATAGCCAGACACACCTACACTCTTAAAACATCTCAAGTCAAATGTATTTGTGCACGGTTCTGACACTCCACTGCACATGCTCTGAACTTTTGAAGCTATGGTGGGGAAAAAATTGTATAGTGGAGAATTCTACGTCACTAATAAACCTTCTGATGGATCCCTACTAGGATTTAAAACAGCTACGGACTTAGGCCTAATACACATTCCCGATAATTCGGTGAATGCCATACACAAAGGTGTTTCCAAGAGTACAGTTAGCCCCACAAGCCAGAGACCAATCAACCAAATAGTGTATGAGTTTGCTGACAGATTTTAAGGCGTTGGTCTACTCAACAACTACCAATTCAAAATTTACATCGACAAATCACTTAAACCAATGGCCCCGTCTGCAAGTAAAAACTGAGTTAACCACACTCCAAGAAACGGAGATCATTGAACCCGTTGAAGGACCAACACCATGGGTTTCGCCGATTGTGGTAGTGCCCAAGAAAGACAAAACGTCGGTGAGACATTGTGTAGACATGCGTACGTCTAATACAGCTGTCCAACGAGAACGACATCCTACGCCTACCACTGATGAAGTTCACGAGTTCAACGGCGCTACGATATTCTCAAAGCTGGGCTTGAAACAAGGCTATCATTAAATCGAGCTACATCAAGACTCACGTCATACCACTACGTTACAAAACGCCTACCATTAATGACGTTATATACGATCTCGAAGGCGCTACGATATTCTCAAAGCTGGACTTGAAACAAGGCTATCATTAAATCGAGCTACACCTAGACACAAGTCATATCACTGCGTTACAAAACATCGTCTCTTATTCGGACTATCATTAGCTTCTGAGATTTTCCAACACGTCATTCAACAAGCCAACATCCCTGGTATCAGAAACTTATCGGATGACGTTACATTTTTCGAAAAAAAAAATCAACAAGACAGCGTCTCCGGGAACGTAATCTTACTCTCAATCTCGACAAGTGCGTGTTTAGTACGTCGTCACTACCGTTCTTTGGATTCATTTTCTCAAAGGACGGTGTTTCTCCAGACCTCCATAAAGTGCACGCTATACACCAAATGCCCGTACCAGAGACTCCAGGTGCAGTCAAGAGTTTTCTCGGTATGACGAACTATGACAAACACCAAATGGTCATGGACTGATCGTCAACAAACTGCTTTCCAGCAAATGAAAGACGTTCTTTCAGCTGACCCAGTCATATCTTATTTCGACCCAACTCTTGATACACGCATCTATACGTCGACGCAAGCCCTATCGGATTAGGCGGTATTCTCACACAATCAAACAAACATGGCAAGACACGTAACGTATCGTACGCAAGCAGACCTTTGTCAGACACATAGCGTCGATACTCACAAACAGAGCACTAGGCCTTTGTCACTGTTTCATGCGGACAATTGAAAAGGCGTTACCAATCTCTTTTTCACAAGAAAAGGAGTGGAAGAAAGATCTTAACAGTTTCTTGCTTCACTCAATCACAACACCCAGCACACACTGCTAGATGGCAATTGCGACTTCAACCATATGAACTTATTGTCATATATGAACGAAGAGTTGAAAGCCCAACCCACTTCCTCTCTCGACACCCTCAACAAGATTAACCAGTACCTGACCGAGACATTGTCAACGAATACGTCAATTTCATCACTCAGCAGAGATGACAAAACTAACAAAAGCTATCATCTCAGGTCGATGGAACAGGCGTGACCCTCATCTTAGGCGGTACTACAAAGTTTGACATGAACTGACCGTGACTCCTTCAGGAGCAGTACTTCGTAGCAATCGACTTATCGTACCACCATCCCTAAGACAACAAACACTCCAATAGCTCACGAAAGTCATCAAGGGGTAGTTAAAACCAATCGACTACTACGAGAAAAAGTCTGGTATCCCAACATTGATCAAGATGTCGAAACCTACATAAACAGTTGTCTCCCTTGCCAAGCCAATGCATCATCACAGGAACCGATACCACTCCGAATGACAGACATGCCAGCAAAACCATGGAGTTGTGTTAGCATGGATTTTTGCGGACCATTTCCATTTGGCGATTACTTATTAGTGATAATTAGTGATAAAAACTATTCAAGATATCCAATTGTGGAAGTTATCAAATCTATCTCAGCTAGACACGTCATTCCCAAATTAGACACCATCTTTGCTACTCATGGCATTGTCGACGAACTTAAATCCGACAATGTCTTGTCAACGTTCAAGACATTGCCCGATATACTGAAACCACTGGATTCAAACACAGGAAGATTACATCAAACTGACCTAAAGCAAACGGAGAAGCGGAACATTTCATACGGACAGTTGAAAAGGCAGTGCGGATCTCTTTTTCACAAGGAAAGGAGTGGAAGAAAGATCTTAACAGTCTCTTGCTTAACTACAGAGCAACACCCCCATTCTGCTACAGAAACTGCACCAGCTAGTCTTTTATTCAATCACCTCATTTAAACCAAACTTCCAGAGCTAGTCAACGTTTCACAATCTTCAACCGACATCCATCTCACAGCTCAGAAGAAAGACCAAACATCTAAATCTAAAATGAAAACCTACGCTGATCAACGATACAGTGCTAAACAGTCGAAAATCAAACCAGATGATCGAGAGTTCATCAAACAATAGAGACGCGACAAACTTACAACTAGATACGGTTTGAAGCCCTACAATGTTTAAACTGCCAAAGGTTCCATGGTAATTCTTACAGGCTCAGACGGCTAATCAGACGGAACAGTTCGTTACTTAAAGTCGTACCTCCAGATACACAGTTCCCTATACACGTTACCGAGGACTACGATGACGACAATCCAATACTTGACCCAACACCTAATGCTGCTAGAAACCAGCAAGCCAGGCGATATCCGACCCGAGTTCGAAAGAATTTTTTTCGAGTTTTCACTTCTAACATATATACTAGAAAAAGGCTCAATGTTGTCACAATTTCATCACAAACACTAGACTTGAAATACCTGGCAAACATTATTACTGATTACTGGACCAGTATATATAAACCTCAACGGTGACCTCATGTTGGATGTCTTAATGACGGCTCACCTGTGCTTTGGGATTCCCAGAATGAAGACGTCTATGACAGCGTGAAAACCCGTGCTGATGTCCGCAGTGCAGAGGAGAGAGTATAACCATTTCTGATACGGTCTAAACTCGCCGAGATGCACCAAGATATGGTCAAACTTCAAGGTTGTCAGCGCGACTTCACGGACTTCGAACGGTGACTTAAACATCGTACATGTCCGACATGCAGCTGGTAATGGCTGGAACACGAAGGACTAGGGGCGCTTAATATTATGCATTATTATGTCGCCCGAAGCCCATAAGGTTCATTCATGTAACAGTAACAGTGAATAATGCCACACGATTGGCTAGGTTAGGCTGGCGACACCGAGGTTTCCGCTAGTCTTAAGCGCCCTATATATAGAGTAGGCCTATCCTTGCCATGGATGACTATCTTCGCCTTTTTATATTTGTTCTGACGCTCGCATAGTCATGACTGGGTGGTATTCACCCCTGAAGGAAGCATCGTATAGTTTTGGAAAACAGTCCATTACTCACCTCCCCTACCTGTTCATTTACTCCTTCACAATGCTTAGGGCCCTAGTCCGCCACACGGATAAAATCCCGAGCTGTCGATCATCCCAAAAGTAAATGTCCATCCATATATCATCAAGTTCAACTTCTCCGTTCGTTTAGCCCAATCACATGCAACATCCGGGTTCCTGTCACACATTTCTACCATATGCAAGCGCTAGATCTGAGAACAGACTGAAGACAGCGGCCATTTTGAGAACTTTTATCTGCGTGTAGGTCAAAAAGCCTAAGCGGCTGTAAATGAGTAACTGGACAACCTGGGGAGTTTAGTAATCGACTGTTTTCCAAAATTTTACGATGCATAGCACCCAGCTGGGACTATGCAAGCGCGGTCCAAATATTAAAAAAAGTAAAACAAGCATATATAGTCATCCAGGGATAAAGGCTTATCCAAACATCACAACAGTTGCAGTAATACATGAAAGGACACATGAAAAGGTAATATAAAATGAAGAGCACTGTTTTAAGGAAAATAAAGAAAGATTTTTGAAAAAAAAAAGAATAAAAAACTTTCAGCTTTGAGATCGCTGGGAACTTAGAAAAACTGTAGGTTAAAGCCATGTTTACGTCTCAAGAAGACAGCCACATCATATGATGCGTGTTAAGAAATATCAGCCAATGGTACTGCTTATCGTAAATACAGAACTCATATACAGATAGGGCGTTCACCGAGTTACATTGCGCGTCGAGTGGCCTGCATAAGGGGGTATATCGTTACCCTCAAATCACAGTCGTGTATTCTTCCATTCAGTGGTACTAACTTTACATAAAGGTGTGTATAGCTATGGCGAGATCTTATTTTCTTGTCCAGAAATACTAAGCTGTTCTAGCAGACAAATGGTGATCATACCTCAAATACAGTAGTAACGACGTCAATACATATAGATCTTATAGATAAGTTGCATATGTATTACATAAACATATTTATACATATCAAAGTGTGAAACTCAATAGCCGTCACAAACGTTCGACATTATGACCTACTTGCTAAATTACAGCCCACAGCTTTGTAGCCATACAGATTAACTACTGAACTCCGAAAGTTTTTAAGAAAAATATTAATATACCTGTTATATGTTGCGTCATGATATGGCTGGAAATTTTTTCCTTGTTAGAGTTCTTGATGCACCCAGTCTGTGAACTTGTCACCTTTAATTAAGTTCACAGTTTCATATACATACATCCATATAGCCGGAGGAGAATTGAGTTGCACGCATAGTGCTGGCTTCTTTTATTATAAACAATGAGCTTAAGTTCGGATCTAAAGATAGAACGTGGCGGTATACAGGTATATAGACATCTACGGTTTTGTAGATGGAAGTGGGACCTCCATGGCCGAGCAAAATGACTCAGGAGCCTCTCACAAATCGGTCGTTATGAAATGAATTCCAGATTATGCTGGTTTCCTCTCCGGTTTTACTTGATTTTTCGGTTTTACGGATTCTTGTGGTTTTCCCTGGGGTATGCCCCAAACAGAAGACAAATGCCAAGTTTCACATTATTACATTACATATTACACCTTATATTACACCTTATATAATATTTTAACTGCAGGGCTTTACCAGATTGTGTAATTCATTATATTGTATTCAACTTTAAGGACTCGTTGGAACAGTGTTTTATGGGTCGTAATCTTCCTTGCTTTTGTATTTAACCGGCTTTAATAGCTTGAAATAATATACCACATTTATTTAGGGCTGGTGTGCTGTCATTAACCCGAACTGTGTCACAATCAACAGTAAAAAATTGCCAACAACTACACACGAAAACACTTGTGTTGTAGGAATACAAACTTGTGCTCTTTCCAATAAAAGTCTTGTGTCATAGTTGAACAACTTTATCTTCTGCTGAATTGACACAATGCCTTAGTGTTTGTGTTGTATTATTTTGTAACACAACAATGTGTACTTTTATTTAACACATGTTTGTGTTGGGGTAACACATTCCTGTACTGAATGAAACAACACAAGTTGTTGTGTTAGATTTTTTTAACACAAGTGTTTTTTGAGTATATGTTTTCAGAGATGTTTCCTAAAACCGACAACACCAAATGAAAAGTAGAAATAAATAAATCTGATATATCTCAATACTTTGAAAATGTATGCTATTTATCATGTCGCATGCATTCATTAATACAGGCAAGATATATAGATACATCCACCTGATTAAAGGTACGTATACACGTACTCTACAAAAACATTTCCTCGTAAATCTATAAAGGTGCCGTATTTTCATCCGTTATGTACAATAATTGATTGTAAGAATTTCTGCAAGTAATTTTCAAAACAGAAGTCCAAGTTTATGAGGAGATTCTGGGTGGAACATTTTGCCCGTGATGTGTTGCCAACTGTTTCTGAGAGTTGTTTAGGACATCAAAATTTGGAAAAGCCCGGATTGTCGGCAGCCGCTTCAGACATTCCATTCAGTGAGCGGAATGTTCCTTGAAACTCCAGTTCTTTTGGCGTCTTCAGGTCCTCCCTGTGCATGATGGAACAATAAACCAAACACAAAAATAGTCCACATACTTCAAAAATATATCACATATTTATTAATATAACGTTCAGATGATAAATTTTGTATTCTTCTCAATTAAAACACGGTCAACTTCGAACTTTCATTCAATGTATATGTACCACATCATGATAACCACATTGAAGCTCTGAAAATAAGACGTCTAACCAAATTATTTTTCCCACATATTTTTCACAATCTTTCGAAGTTGCATACATGTGCACATGTAAAAGAAATCATATTGATTTCACCGAAATTATCAGGAGCAAAAGCACGAAGTATATAGCAGAAGTATATAGTTCAGTGAAATCTTCAAGCCTGTGTAGTTTCCTCTCTAAAGCAATATAGAGGCCTCCCTGGCGTAATGATCCAAGAGCCTCTCACTGATGCGGCCGGTGTGAGGTCAAATTCAGCTCATGATGGCTGCCTCTCCGGCCGTAACTGGGAAGTTCTGCAGTTACCTGCGGATGGTCGCGGGTTTCGCCCGGGCTCTACCCGATTTCCTCGCACCATAATGCTAGCCGCCATCGTATAAGTGAAATATTCCTGAGCACGGCGTAAAAAAACAATCAAATAAATAAATTTAACACAACAAAAAGCTTGAATTACCATGAATTAAACAATTCACATCAAAACCTCCAAGGGGCCTCCGTGGCCAAGGAGGTTAGCACGCCAGCAAGGCGCCATGACCCAGGTTCTTCTCCGCAAGGCGGTCGCTGTGAGCTTCCCCTCCGACCGTAAGTGGGGAGGTCTTGCAGTAACCTGCGGATGGTCGTGGGTTTCCCCGGGCTCTGCCCGGTTACCTCCCACCATAATGCTAGATACCAATCAAATAAATTTGATACCAATCAAATAAATAAATAAAACAGTCAAAACCTCTAAAGGTATTTTACTGAAGACTAACTTATATAGCTAAGACATACTTTCCAAACTTGATTCCATCTTCGATTGTGTCCGGCAGTTTCCGTGACAATGTTTCCGGTAAGACGAGAGCCGCCAGTCCAGCGGTGACAGAAGCAGCTCCGAACACGATGAGCGGTAAGGCTGTCTCCATGTCTCCACCAATCAGTTTGCCCTATAAAACCATAAAGGACATGTTATAATGACGCAGCACAGTGGAAATTTACTTATTAATTGCTGGGTATTTATGCCGTGCTAAAGGATATTCCATGCACTTCTATGACGACGGTCAGTATTACATGGTTTGAGGAAACGTACAGTTCCCTGGAAACCCACGACCATCAGCAAGTCGCTGACAGATCTTCCCACATACGACCTGAGAGGAAGGAAGCATGGGCTGGACGAGAACAAACTCGACCGCATTGGAGAGATTTTTCTGAGTACAATGCAGACAGAGTACTTGATGCCAAACACTCACGGTAAGAAAACATACGGCTTAATAAGGCATATATGACCTTTCACTAAACCATCACAATACCATAGAGAGACAGGAGGAGATTTAATTCACAAAGGCATGTTAGAGATAAACAAATATGCGCACTTTATATTGCTATATATTTTACTTGTCATATATACCATCAATAAACATATACGGTAACCTGGTTGCAACCATAAATAAAAGCAGAAAAACTTATAGTCGTACAACATTGCTCTAATTGTTCATCAATAAATAACTACCTTACCAAAATAAGAAGATATGCGAGAATATCTCATCACAGTTATCATACTGCATGAATTTCCTTTCCTCTATTGTTGCTTTTTTACGTGTATGTATACATGTATATACTAAGGCTGAGGAATGACTGTTTCATTTGTATCCCGCCCGCATACCCGTTATAGCGTATGCCCCGCTTTCTACGCTGTCTTGACCACACTACCACAGATAGCTTGACCTTGAGCCTGTGCGGCGCGCGGAGGTTTATTTTGGCTTAGCCTCACCACTATCATCCTCGCGCGGAACTATAATCAACATTTGTCAATAAAATTGTTTCAGGCAGAATCATGTTGTGCTTAGTTTAGATAAGAGCATACATGTGTATCAAGTATTATCAGAAACAAAGGTTGAAACAGAGAGTTTGTGTTGTGTGACATCACTTCCTTCCTCATCACCATGACCCTGTGACCTCGGCGTTTTTCTGAACAAAATTTTGCTAGTGGTGGCAGTGATGAAAAGCAAATGTAGAGAGCGACGCTTGCGCTGTAAGGAGTATGCCCCGCCCATGGTGTTTATACAGTTGGAAGAGGCTGAAAAAAACTATCGTGACATAACACCAATAGTCCCAACCGACCTTACGTGCCGATAACATTATGTAAAACCTAATGTAAGTTGACATAAAACAAGTGATATTAATAGCGTTCTAGTGAATTCTGTGCAGAGTGACGTACCAGATCGGCAATGTAGGGAGCAATCATACCGCCGACTCTGGCAATCATAGAGCTGGCGCCCATGCCGCCATTCCTGATAATGGTGGGGAAAAGCTCAGAGGAGAAGATGTAGATGACGGCGAAAGCTGCCGAGGCGCCCATCTTACCCACCATCGCCAAGATAGTCGTCGCCCACTGATACTCTGTAAGAATGAATACATTTACGATAACATTAGACTTATATCAATTAAAATTTAAAAGAAAAGTACATATCCTTTTACACAGTAAATAAATAATAGATAAACAGGTAAATTTATTTTTTTGTTTCATTGGTGTTTTGTTCAAGAATATTTCACTTATACCACGCCAAGGTCGGAAGACACCCACGACCATCTGTAGGTTCTTGTCACACCTTTCCACCTATACAACCTGTGAGTTAGGAAGCCAGCATGTGCCGGACTTAAACTCATAGCGACCGCGTTGGCGAGGGGCTCCAGGGTCATTATGGGCTAGCACAATGGACAAAGCCACGGAGGCCTTCTAAACAAATAAATACATGCAAATAAAAGACAAAACAAGATTACGTCATTGATATAAAGAGCGTCCTACTGCTTGTTACACTTGAATATGCCAAAAACTCACAACCTGCATATAGGATCTTATCCGTAAATTGCACAAATTGCACAAAATGTGTAAATATATAATAATAATAAATAAATATCAAGGCGTACCATTCACTGATCGAATTTTGCTTACTTGTAATGAGTTTAAAAGCTAGATACCATATCAATATACACCGTCCACATTAAGGATAATTTCTTTCAATTTTCAATATGCACCAAATATGATCTCGAATATCGTTGTAAAATACACTCTGTATAACTTACATTAAAAACCCATGATTTTCTTCATGGATGTAAACTGACGGCCAAAAGAAACTTTACAAAGAGTTCAAATGAATTTATTTTGCCAAAGCAAAAAACAGGATGACTGAAGTTTAATACATTGAAAAAACCAATGACTTTAGATATTGAAAGTCTTGAGTAAGAACGGACAAAGCAGCCCTCAAATCGTTTTACAAGTGAACAAACAGAGCAGGGTTAAAAAATTAGCCATTCCATCTTGGTTAACAATGGGTGGAGTATACAAAAAGTTGATCACTTTTAAAATCAGTCAATATCAAAACCAATCAATATCGCGTGTGGCCACCCCTTGCTTCAATGCATGCAAAAACGCTCCGACGCATAGAAAAAGTCAGTCATGTGATGAGATGTTGTGGGATTCGTTGCCATTCATCCTGGAGAGCGAACGACTGTTCTTGTCGGGGGGGTTGGCTACAAGGTGTGGTCATTGTCATACTCGACGACCCATGATATCCCAAAGGTCTTCTATGGGGCACATATCTGGGGAACGTGCAGGCCACGGCAAGACATTGACGTCATTGGCGTCCAGGAAGTTCTGCACAACTCGAGCTGTATGGTGTCTGGCGTTGTCATGCTGGTACAGGACACCACGAGGTGACTGTTGAAGGAATGGCAGGACAACAGGAGGTAAAATGATGATGAACAGTGTTGTCTGTTCCTCTCCACAAATCCCACCCACAGCATCACGCTGCCTCCACCAAACGGTACCACCCCCTGGACGCATGATGCAGCTGTTCGTTCGCCTCTTCGACGGTAACCTCGCTGTCTGTCATCGACTCGGGACAGACAGAAGTGGCTTTCATCCATGAAAACAACACGTTGCCAATCACGTCGCTGTCAACGGCATACAATTCGAGCCCATCGCAACCTCTGGCGACGATGTTCGGCTATCAATAACTGCCCTCTGAATGGTCGATAGGCCCTAATTCCTGCCGACTGACCCGGTGACCTAAGGCATTGATTGACGATGACATCACTGTCAGTAGCGGCTCCTCAGGTGTAAGGTGCACAGGTACCCATCTTCTCTGGGTGTAGTTACCCTATGCCTGCCTGTTCTTGGGCTGTCCGATGTCTGCCCTGTCTGTCTGTAACGTTGCATCAAGTTTGACACAGTTACACGAGAGCAGCCGAAGGTCCTTGCAATGTGGGTATGGGTGGCTCCCAAGGATACCATACCCAGGGCCCTCTTGCGTTGTTCTGGAGTCAATCGAGGCATTACTTTGGGGGTTTTTAGTCAGCGTGCAAGTCCAGCACACTTTGTGTAACGTTTTTATACACTTATTACATGTGCAGTTGCGGCAATCCATGGGTCACATGACTTTTCAACTTTCTTCGTTGTCTCAAAACAAATTCGTGTGGGCGTATATGACGCTTGTCGCACATGGGAATATGCTTCGTACAATGTTTTCCTACAATAATTTGGTATTAATTTGCTGAAAAGGTTGGCTAAATTTAACTCACGGAGTGGTAAAGTTTCTTTTGGCCGTCAGTTTAGTGAAGTAGCATTATTCAGTACACATTTCTTACAAACGGATTTTCACTGCACTGAAACATTGGTTATGATTTTTTTCCGATGGTATCAATTTCCCTTTTACATACAGGTATCTGTAAAGATACTGTGCAACAAAATGATTAATAATGGTCGTTTTTGAAGTCTTCATTTCCATATAAATACCATAAGGAAGGTAGAGGACGGTGAAGATGGAGCAGCAGCAGGCGATACCACCGAGCAGCATGGAGGCGCAGTGGAGCCACTTCCGTCCCAGGCGGTCTAGCAGAGGCAGACAGAGAAGGTAACCCAGAAACTCCACTGCGACAGACAGGAAGAAGTTCAGGTAGATATTGCCGTACAGGTACCCACTGTTCAGAGACAGGCCGTAGTAGGTCATTGTCACAACAACCCTGCAAGTAAAACAAATCTGAAAGAACTTGATCGAACACAGCGACAAATCATATTATGCAGAGTGGGCCAGCGATATAACTAGTGGAGGAGGCCTATAGGCCTGTAGCTTGAAGTAACACCTCTTGATTTTAACGCGTTTCACGACAAGAGGTTTAATTCTGACATAAGTGAGTGAGTGAGTGCTTCGTGTCTAACATCGTACTCAACAATTTTTCAGTCATATGACGACGAAGGAATCCTTAGGGTGTATGTAGAGTGCCTCCTTTGTTGCAGGACGGATTCCCACCGCTCTTTTATTTAGTGTTGCTTCACTGAGACGCCTTACCGAAGGCAAGTAAGCTGCCCCGCCCGAGCTGATACGGGTCAACCAGTTGTTGCACTATCCCCGTTAGGCTGAACCCCATGCGAGGACGTTACAATTTCGTCTTTTAAGGTCTTAGGTGTGACTCGACCCAGGATTGACCCTGGATCTACCACCTCCCAATTCTGACATGAACTCTACTAGCACAAGTCATGTCCACATATAACAGCCATATAATTGTACTCACTTTCATGGAGAGCAATTGTTAATTCTATTAGTCTATTTGGGACATGGAATTACATAAAACACATTTTGGAGTAGAATTTTTTTTCTTGTTGTTCATCGTTTAGCAAAATTTAGCTCTGATAATATCCGCGAAGACCGGATTTCACCAAATGACGATATTATATGATATTCAGGTTTTAAAAATTACTAGTGTCTTTTTATTTCCGCTAATTTAGTAATGGAGTTGCGATTATTGACCTGGAACGACCATTTTGATTGATGGCTGGTACATGAATGTCTTTTTGGACACCTAGATTGGACGTACCAGTTTAGGAAGATCACCAGTGTTCTGATACAAAGCGTTCTGTGGGTGAACAGCTGCCACAGTCTCGCTTTGGGTGCCTCCTCCATGGGGTCGTCCAAGAGATTTGCCGGCAGCCTAACCTTGTTGACCCTAGCGGCCTTATCCAGTATCTTTTTCACCTCCTCCTTTCTCCCGTTGGCCAGCAGCCATCTTGGTGACTCGGGAATGATCCTGTTAAAACATTCCGTCCCAGCTTTAACAAAGCATGAACATCCAGGAGTTAAAGAGGTGTACAACATCACTGTAGAACATAAATGCTGAACTCTACGCTTTAGTACCATTTCCTAAAACCATACATTCCCTTCAGAATATATATATATATATATATATATATATATATATATATATATATATATATATAGGTACACGTTTTCATTTACATATATTTTATTTATTTATTTCAGAATCATTTTAACGCCATTTTTTGATACGATGGTGAACACTTTAAAGACAAACCAAAAGTTCCGCGGGATAAACCCTCGTATTTGGTAAGCTGCTGACGCACTTTCAAATGTGTGATATTCAGATATGTATTCCATACTAATGCAAAAAAAGGGCCCCAAGAATAGTAATGGCTGGTAAATCTACAAATGCCGTGCCCAAGGCCGGGTTTTGAACCTCCACTTGGTGTGTCTAGCGATTGAAACCAAGCACATTTACCACTTGGCAAGGCACTCGCATATCTTGGAGACGCAAAGTGTTATGTTAAGTATAAGTTTTGCTTGTAAAGTTAAGTATGGGACGAATTTTACTAAGGAAGTAGGACAATTTTCTGCTTTTCGTTACCTTTCTCTTATGTTACGTCGACCTCATGGCGCTATAACATAGAGAACGTCTTTCACGAGATAGTTTATAGTTTTGTGAAAGCGATCCCTGTGTGAAACAAAAGTGGGCTGCCAAATAAACTGAATAATGAAAGCGTTCACAACTAAAACATCCATCTTGGATAGAAATGACAACATGTGTGTGTAGAAATCAGTTACCAGTATATAAGACTAAGTTATGGAGGGTAAAACCAGAGCGACGACGAGTGTGATAGTAGCCACAAGGCTCACACGTTACAAGTGAAATCCGTCCTCGTCAATCTATACCTCATGTGCGATTTTCAGTCTAACTGTTCATGTGAATGTTTAGATTGTAACAACTTGTACGCCCCCTAGCACAACGGCTTAAGCAGAATTAAATTGCAGTGATATAAACTGCAATTTATTAGACGTCAGTGGTCTAGAATTACTCAAAAAGCTGCGTTGCCATCACATTTAAATCAGAATAAATCCAAACAAAGAAAACAACCCAGACCTAATGTCTAGTAATATTTCTTACCACCAGTACACCAGGAGAAGAGCTACTGGCACAGACATAGCCAGCTGCAGATGATGCCAGTCCCTAACAAAGTAAGCTACGAGCGCAAGAAGGGCTTCACCGATGACAAAGAAAAACTCGATTCCCATTCCAGTCCATTTTCGCTTTGAAGGTCCAACCAGCTCCATGCCTGGATTGTTAAACACAGACACCTGCCATTTATCTCACTTCATTACATGTTTTAATGGTGTGAGTTTGTTTAATTGTATTCATATTTCCATTTCGAAGAATTTGACTGAGGAAATATTACACTCAAATGCAACTAATAACAGTATAGTGCAGTAGAAGGACCATGAAACTTCATAGAAAACTGACTTTTCATTATTTAATATTTGCTTATAACTACTAACTTCGCCCAGATCAATATATGTACTTGGAGCCAAGTAATTTTTTGCATTATTCTTATGAATTTCACCCTAAATCCTTATACATGGTCACAGAAAATCGATAATGTAGAGGTTCTAATTTTTTCCCCACCACTTAACTAGTTTCATATTTGTGAAAAGTCACAGAAAAAGCTCTAGAAGATTTGGAACCTTTTCATTACTTCACCAGCTCTACATCTTCTAACACGGCCACAGTAAAAAGATACCTTAAGGGAGGTTTCCTGCAACTAAATGTAGAACCATATAAAAAAGCCCTCTGGTAGTGATCCAAGTCCAGAGCCCAAAATATACACGTTAACGTTTTCCACAGTATATCCCTTTGTTTAATTAATGGTTTTAGGTCGTTCTCGTGAATATCATGGTAACAAGCCAGCTGCAAAGTTTATGATTGGAAGGAACTTGGCAGATTTCAGTGACATCATGCCCCATGCTGACAAGCCGTCTGAGAACCAGCGGGAGATGAAACTAAGCACATGCTAAGTCTTTGATAACGGAGTACGACATGGATATACCAAAACTTCGGAAGACATTCGGTGCATGAGAAAACTTACCAATGGTGAAAGCGTTGAGGAAAATGCCCGAGGTGGAGGCCCCGTTAAAGAAGCGGACCACGGCAAAGCTGATGAAGTCAGGGACAAATGCTGTCGTTACCCCAGAAATTAGTAACAGGAGCACAGAGAAGCACAACACTTTCTTCCGACCTATTCTGAAAAAGCACAAATCGAGGAAACAACATTTTACGTGGTCAAAATTGAACAAGAGCGCCCTCTATATTGCTTCTTAGTGAGGTGCAAATTCGCCATGTATCCATTCATTATCAATCTTGAACAATATTTACAAGAAAAAAATACCAACTTAACAGAATGGATGACATTTCGCGCACAGATGACAGTAAATGACATTTTAGTGATCATGCGGATCCAGATTCTTTACCATTGCCAGACAGAACAGTAGTACTTCAATTCTTCCTTTCACCTCGCAGTAGTGACTTACATGAGGTCGGGGGAAGTCGAGCTGTAGTGTTGGGATTTGTATTTTAGTCATTTTAGATGCTTGTGCTCTCAGACAGCCTTCGAGTTTACTTATTTCATTGTTATCCAAGAACCACGAACACAAAAAGCGTCTGAATCTACAAACTGCGATAAACAAATAAGTATGGTAAACTGTCAGGAATGGTTCACCTACATGTCTCCAAGAACGCCAAAGACTAAAGACCCGACCAGCTTACCCAGCATGTAAGCCATGGTAATGTGAGATCTCTTCAACAAGTCATCACACACAAACGACATCTGAAACCACAGTGAAGCCCAACGTTAGACACAAGTTTGACTGGAGGTTGCCATCATTTTTGTTACGAACAACCGATGAGGTTTCATCATTTCAATCCCGGAAACATATGCCTGCCAGGTCTGAGCTGCTTCAGTCCTTTATGTGTTGTATGAAATAAGGCTGATACACAGTATCATGAGATAGGTATACATAGGTTATCCAAGCGATGAAATTCCAAGGAATAAAACATACACCTATATGGAGAATGCTGGCACATTTAGTTTTTGGCCATTGTACACCTAAAAAATTAATCTGTTTAATTTAACAGAAAGTCTGTTTTCTGAGTGATGCTAGAATGTATTCTTTTATTATAACATAATACTCAACAGAATGTTCTGTTAGCCTATAATAGAATCTTTACATTGAATTAACAGAATGTGTAGATTATATTTAAGTGAATAATCTGCTACAATATTGTAGAAACATTTATCATCATCATACATTGTACATGAAACACCTAGCCCACCAAGCCTTAATTATAGTCAGGCAAGATATATCACTGTATACCTGATAAAGTGTTTTATATATGTGAAACTTTACTGTCGAAAAGCAGAGGTATCTTACCTGCGTCGTGCCAGTTATCAGAAAATCCGATTGGTCAAAAACCCATCTGTCACATCCAATGGTTTCGTTGGAGTGTATGAAGCCCGGACCCCAAGCAGTGATGTTATAAATTTCGCATTTAGCATATTCTGAACCTGACCGGGAGTCTTTTACAGGAATGGTCACGTTAACAAGCCATTGGTGAAAGTCATTCTGGATTTCGTAGGTATCGTTGGGTAAACCAGGGATAGCGCACCTGTATGAGAAAGGCAACGCAGATGGTTCAGGGCGAAAAAAAAACAACAAAAAAATAACAAGATGACACACAAACCATTCCCAAAATGTGGCAAAATGCGCCCAATTGGTTTCTTGGATTCCAGTATATTTTTGAGAGAAAATGGGCACTACGCAGAGCGCCAAATTTAAACACATTAATTGATAGTTCTATTTACCGGATCATGTTATATACTTTGCATGAGTCAGAAGGATATTTGAGCTAAGAAAATCAAACATAAAAGAGTTTTACATATCTTTTGTATATTTTGTACCGGTGGATCCTGTGACCCACACGAAAGCCCACCCTAACTCAATTGACTGCAGGTGACATCACAAAAATAATTTTAAAAAATTTGTGGCGTTTATTCGTCGAACCGTTTTAATGTCATATAAGTAATTTTGTCATATATATAATCTTTGTACTACTGCACAATAAGTAAGAACTTGCAAATATATATGAAGACATGTAAGATTAGAGTATAACTATTATTTGTTTCATCGGGGTTTTCACCTTTTAATGTACACAACGGCGGACACGTTTATGGTTGACAGAAATCAGAGATCGAAGTAAACTACTGGCCAAGGTAGATGGGGCTGGATTGGAACACGTGGACGAAGTTGTACATGTAAACAGCGGTTGTATATATATATACTGTTTACTTCAAAGCTACGAGAGAAGGTGCTTTCTACGTGCTTCCATCCTTGGAAGATCTGTCATTGCCCGTAATATAATTAATGTATTTGTTGATTAGTTTTTGACGCAGTCATGACCATGCAGTGTTAGTGTAATGATCCTCATCTAAATACATTGAATAAAGATTGTACAATAGGGTTGAAGGTTTCGATTTCTCGCGGAAGGGCGACTTTTGAAATGATCGAATTTCTCTTTAAACAGTGCTTTTCTCTTCAGGCACGTCAGTGACTTAAATTCAACAGGCTCCATCATTTACAGAAACAATTAATGTTGCCTTAAGTTTTAATCGAGTGTAACGGAAATCTTATATTCATATGTAATTTGTTAATCGTATTTCATGTAATGCTGGAGGCTAAATTGATAAACATCCGAGTGCTGCACTTATGTATATAACACGGTTAGCACTATCGCTTTCAGATTGAGTGCACGACAATCTTCGTTTAAATGTGTGCACTTGTCTTCTATTTGGCTTTGTTATATGAATAATAATGCACACTGTACACATTCCAAACCGGTGGTATGTGTTTGAACATGCCAGCGGTTAAAAGTACACTCGGATCCAGGGTATGTGTACAAAGGGTTCTGATACATGAGGGTTTTTGCTGGAGAGATGAGCTACACAAATTCTTGTCTAACCACTATAAGGACCAGTCGTTTATTTATGTAGGGTCACACGAAATCCTAAAGTTTGATACAATGGGAATGTGCGCATACATACCTTACGTGGTCGTAACAAAGGCAAGCGCTACCTATAAGCTTAAAGGAGAAGAAAACATAAAAATGATGCCAAGTCAGATGAAAGAGCGTCAAAACTTACTTGCAGATATGATCTTTATTATTTTTCGGATTTTTTTCAAGAGAACAGGGTATTTGAAAATATTTTTGTGTGGTGAGTATTTGGGACCAACTTTTGGTATTTTTCCTGCAAAACACTACATCCCACTTAATATACCTGGCCAACCAATGCTGGCTTCAGGTTGGATGTCTAAATCGCGGCTCACCTGTGTTTTGGGATTCCCAGAATGAAGACGGCTATGACAGCGTGAAAACCCGTTCCGATGGCCGGAATGCAGAGGAGAAAGTATAACCATTTCTGATACGGTCCAAACTCGCCGAGATGCACCAAGAGATCGTCAAACTTCATGGCTGGCAGAACGTCTTTTCAAGTATGTCACAGACATCCACCTTATAAGGAGGACACGCGCGAGACTAGTATCCCAAATTCTCAACCAATGTTGAAGCACTAGTTAGGTCAGTGTATTATAGTACCCATACATACAGACGCCACTGTGCATCAAATCGCTTTCCGCGTCGAGCGGCCTGTATAAGGGGACATCATTGTCCTGAAATCATCACCAACTGTATTCGTCCTATAATACTATTATACAAGACTATAGCGGTGTATAGACATGTTAATCTCAGGTACAGAAGCACTATAAGCTTTGTTGCTGGCAAACAGCTATCTTCTCCAAAGAGCTGTTCGGGGCATATGTGATGTCTCGTGACAACGTCAGCACAGATAGGCCCTATATATGAGTGTCATATACTAAAAAAACATGTAATTCGAAGGCCGGATAGTAAAAGTTTGACATCATGACCTGTTCGCTAAAAGAATCTTTTGGTTGTTATTAATAGCCAGCATGCATTTAGCGAGAAGTTACACAAGTTCAGTTTTTAGCTTCTAACTTCAAACTAGAATTTGATACTTGTTCTAGCCTGAAGTTACAAGTTAGAAGTTGAAGTTTTTATCTAATCATACCAAATGAAGAACTATTGAAATTAAGTTTTCATTAAAAAAAAATAATGTGTTTAGTTCTGTTATTAAATTGTATTTTTGCCTTATCAGAGTTCTTGGTGTAACAATTTGGTGGTGGTGTTTTGAACGAATGACTGCATCCGTTCATGTTCTGACAACTGTTCACGTATATAGACATAGAGCTATGAGGTTTAGTGTCATGTATTATATTTATGTGCCGGTCAAATATCACGGTTTCCTTCGTAGAATAAAGTATCACGTTTCACACTGTTTAATTACATTGCACATCTTTTATAGCATTTATTTATTTGATTGGTGTTTTACTGTGCTTTACTTATATCATGTACGACTGTCAGGGTTACGGGCAGGGGAAACCAGTGTAAACGAACGTCCCTTATCAGGAATCCATGCAACCACAGCCCTCCTGATTAAAGGTCTACATGAGCCGAAGCAGCAAGAGCTGGATTTGAACACAGGGCCTCAATAACCAAGTCTGCCACTCTCAACGACTTTGGGAGGATCCGGCATTACTCACCTATACCTGTATAGACAAGATTTCAAATAATTTAGAGGTTTTATATCTCTGCTGCATTACATACAGGTTTACGTAATCGGTGACGATTTCCAGGCTGTACATTCCATACAGTTGTCAGCCAGTCAGTCGTTGGAAAAAAGACTTGAATTGCATTGAACGCGACAGCGTTCAAGGACAAGACCAACGAATATCGACTGGGTTTTAGTTGTTTCTGTATGCTTTTTCATAAACATAACACCGGCGCCCACTTAAATCAGTTTTAATATAAGCGATTAATTAATTAACCCTAAAACGGAAGTGACGCATGTGGTGTATGTAGGCAGTACAACAACAACATAATACTATACTGTCAGCATGCATAGATTATGATACAATGCTGCTCTGTGTTGTAGCTATTTGCCAAAATATATACGCCTATGCATCGGTCATATAAAAGACTTGTCTTTTATACCCACGCCATTCATTGGCTGTATTATGGGTACGGATAGTGTTGTTTGCATATAAAGCTGCATAAATCCACATCTTGCCCAGGATGGACTCCACACGGCATTTAGGTCTATAATCTTGCTGTGCAGCGTGTAGTGTTTTAATGTTTGTTTGCAAATGGCTGGATATCTGGCGGCTCGTCTAATCAGTTTTATTAGACACGCGTAGGTTCGAAACGCTTGGCCAGACAGCATTTGACTTGCTGACTTTTTACATTCAAACTATAAATCTTTTAGTAGGTCATATGGCACGGCATTTTATGTTAGGCTGTATTTCATTAGTTTTGGAAGCCTAGCCCGGGTTGCATAGGCTTCAGTTTCAGGCCTCCCGTTCACATGCACAGCGAGTGCACACGCTGGTCATCTTATAAACCAAAGTGACAAACCCGTTCAAAGAGTGTTTGAAATTTGCGCATAGGGCCTGTGTTGTGTAGATCAGAAAAGTTAGTCGGCGGTTCGCTTTAGACGATTCAAAGGGACCAGTCATTACTTTTTCAAACTTTTACGTTCAAATATCTCTTATCCTTTGAAATACACAATAACCAATTTTACACATTATACACTGTTGCGCTGCTCCCGTAGCTCATTATTCGAGCAACTTATCAGAATCAAATCTCAGACAACACAACAGAGCTTCCAATTCCGAACCACGCTGCCGACTGACACACAGGCAGCTGTTTAATGCGCAATTCGTACATTACATCATAACAGTCATGTGATAGTCATGTGACCTAGTTTCCTCGGCTCTGTGACAGCTGATACACAACATACACCTCTTTTGATCCTCTTTCACAGGACACAAAAGTTACCACCATCCGACTCCAGGGGGCGTTACAATCGAATCGCCGTCGAATCACGATATTGACACATTTTGATCTTCTATTACCTGACACCAAAGTTGACACTATCTGACTCCGGGGAGGGGGGTGGGTGGGGCAGGGGTGGAAAGAGAATTAGAAGTTTATTGTGTAAGTTTGGTTGATCTAGACCGTTAACTATGGTCTGTGGGAAGCAGATGGCGATTCGACGGCGATGGTCTACTGGTGGTAACTTTGGTGTCAGGTGAAAGAGGATCAAAAGAGGTGTATAGTGTTTAAAATTTGTTGTTGTATATATATATTTCAAAGGATAAGAGATATTTTAATGTTAAAGTTTGAAAAAGTAATGACTGGTTCCTTTGAATCGCCTAACTCCAACCGCGAACCGCCGAAGAAGTTTTTTGATCTATGTTATGATCTGTAGTAATCGTGGGTGTGCTGGAAAGAGCGTGATTTTAGGGTTATCAAACGTATGGTAGGAAATATTATATAATATTTTCAACTTTATGTGTATATGAAATATAAATGTTTATATATATATATATATATATATATATATATATATATATATATATATATATATATATATATATATATATATATATATATGTATTATCACCCACCTTTTGGTAATCTCGCTTCCACTGCGCCCAGTTATTTTATATTTGTTCATCTGATAATAAGTTACATGTACGCTACGGTACCCTATATCCATAAAACAAATGGTGGGCAAACACATAACCTACTTTAAACATAAAATATCTCAGTAAAGTGACTAACCCTAATAAAACATCGACAAAATACCATTATTTTATGGAGATAATCGGATAATAGGTCTAGTGCTTGCTCACTTATTCATCTGCATGCCTAATATAATAAAAGCAATATATAGACATGTGCCAGAACAGAGAGGGTTATCGATTATTAGTAAATGCTTGCTCTACACGAGATTCCAAAACATGTATGTACGTGAACCCAGAGTTAGCTTGATCCCCGTTTTCATCACATAAAGCAAATGCCTAGTATTAGTAAGCCCTATACGACATACGTGAAATGTTTTTGAGCACTATGTAATCTATAGATCAAAGTAAATTTACATGTGGTGTAATCGATGTGAAGCAGGTATGACTTGAACATCCGACACTGTGCTCGACTTTAACGAAGTTAGGTAATTCCTATACGACTGTCAGATACCATGCGATTTGGTGGAATAGAAGATGATCATATTTCATTGAAATAACGTTGTTAAAATTACTGATACTAAGTGCCTACATGTACATTATTAAATGACGTAAAAAACAGTTGTGTGGTTAGTGTATATTAAGCAAGTTGTGTGATCAGTGTATATTTAGTCACGTATAGGGTTTCCGCTAGCAAAATAATCAGCTATCATAAACATTACAATGTACAGGTCTGTAGCTGTATAGACTGGTTACATGTTATGAGCAAGATGTGAATTAATGCAGGTTTATATAAACAAAAATTAATCAACCGTATACAGCATACACTCATAATGAACGTACTTGTACACCCATAATTGAGCAAAAAAAGACTTTATACCCTAAAATACACCGAACTACAACCCTACCGAAAAACGGAAGTTGTAATGGGGGTCTGTGTCCGTCTGCATGTACCACACGCGTCACTTCCGTTTTAGGGTTAATTAATTACTCGCTTATATTCAAACTGATTTACATTTGCACCAGTCTTATGCTTAGGAAAAAGCATCTAGAAACAACTGAAACCCAGTCGAAATTCGTTGATCGTCCTTTTGAGTGACGACTGGTCTCAAATGAGCAGATATAGGCTTTCGTTCACTTGGCCACCGTGCGGTAATCCACCATATCCCACGTGGACCACACATATGTATACAACCACACAAGCACCTTTCGTTCAAGAGCTACATATGGCTGAGATTTATTTGACGTGGGGTACTGTACAACAGTTTTGACTGCTTGGTTCGGTACAGTCAGCATACCACACTATAGAAACCCTTGCCCTCCGTGGCCGAGGTGATTAGCTTGCCAGCTCGGGGCAATGACCTATAGGATCCTCTCACCAACATGGTCGCTATAAGTTCAAGCCCTGCTCATGCTGTTTTCCTTTCCGGCCTTACATGGAATGGTCTACCAGCAACCTACTGATGTTCGTGGTTTTACCCAAGGGTCTGCCCGGTTTCCTTCCACCATAATGCTGGCAGCCGTCGTTTAAGTGAAATATTCTTGAGAACGGCGTAAAACACCAATTAAATAAATAAATAATCACAATTATGCCTAACACCAAGACAAGCCACACTAATGAATATGCAACTTAAGACAAAATTTTGTGGTGGAAAGGAAACATAGGACAGACACTAAGTATAATGTTAATTAGGGAATTACCAGTGGAATGAAGAATGTTGGGTATGGTTTAAAAATCCAGAATCGCCAGCTTAAAACAAGGTCATGTGGATGAAAAGTCTCTGAAATCGAAGTCACAGATCATGTATGAAAGGTTTTTCTGACCTCATAACTGACAAACCGACCGTCATACACATGATACACATGAAACAACTCCCTCAGATCATTAAATTTGGTTTGACGTAGAGGTAGCTGCTGCCAAATTCACTTATACGATTAAACTTTAATGTAATGTAAAGGCTACAACGCTGGAACCAAAGGGAAATGACTGTATTTTATCTGTTCATTAACAATCAGCAACTTCAGTACATCTTGTGCGGTGGAAAACTTACTCAAGACTTCATGGTCAAATTAAGTTCAGATTGCGCCGAATGCCTTTTGATTCTACTTTACAGTATGATGTACAGTTTGATTTCTTCATCAATAATCACCAACTTAAGAGCATGCTTTATCTATGGTGGAAAAATCACTTCGGACAAGGCCAAAGGTCAATTTGCAGGAAATACCCCTTGACTACTTTGTCAATAAAACCAGCTAGTTAGATTGATAGCTGGTGGAAAACGTCGATAACCGTCAGCTCAAATAAGAAAAATACAAACGTTTGTCTATGAACAAAGAATACAGACACCATCGTTTGGTGTTTGTACAAAACGGGGTCTTTATCTACTGTGTGACTTCAGACTTACACGATGGAACTATTGGTGCATCGATCTCCCTCAGAGGGAAATATGTGCTTTAACTTTTGGGGTATGCTTATTTTCAAGAACTTTGAAACCGGCAGCGTTTAGATAATGTGTCTGATTGGCTTTTGGAATCATATACATTCTTGTTGTGATCGAACATGATTGGTTTTACGGCATCTGTCTCCAAATTTCGCTAAGCCTCTTCCCAATTTATGCTAGCGTAGCCCAGTTGAAAAACAGTACCACACGAGTTCATTACGGTTACACAATACAGAAAGCGGTCTTCAGAGTGGAGGTAAAAACAGACCTTCCAGCCATCACGTCAGACATACTATCGTGTTCATGTCTGTAAGATTTGTTGATGTCAGACGGCGGGAGAAACTAAAACTTTCTGAACCTTTCAGAAATATCGTGAAATTTGCTGGCCGACAAAACGTGACATTCACTGATGGTTTTTTAGGTACCCGATGGTGTTGAAATAAATTTCTGGTCAAGGTTGACTCTGAATTGGACTGTGTTCTTTCATCATCTGTTGACAGTGTATAACCTCTCTAGTTGTGCATCAGGAGTGCTGGTACACTCCACGACTTGCTCTGCTGCCTACATAACCCTGTGATGATGACGCACATGAAGATTGCGACATGAACATCTGTGTGTATCTGTATAATTATATATGTATATGTAAATATGTAGGTACATCTAAGTATACACATGCTCGGATGGAAAGGTTTCTTCCAAAAGAGATGGGCGTCTTCAAAAGGACCATTGCATGGGAAGGGGTGGGGTGGAGGTGGGTGGTTGTCGGTCTAGTTAACAATAGCTGGTGATACGGTGAAAGAAATCGGCTGCCGATTCATGATCACCTCGACTGCAGCCACTGGTGGAGACGAGTGCTCGCTGACGGCGTCATCGAAGTCCCGTAGTAGAGCTTGACACAAAATACCTTTCTGCGTGGTTTTAGGTCGTTGACGTTTGGAGGACTTGCGCCACCAGCGTTGGGTGTAGTCTGGAAGTGGTTTTTCCCCCTAGACGGGATGACCATGGCCTAGGAATTAAGGGATGGGATTTGCTCTTCCGGGCTCTCTTCTTATCTTTTGGGGCAGGCATGACGTCCGTTCTCGTCAGTAGTCAGTGCGAAACAACATTACGCTTGTTTTGTTTTCTGTTATATAGGCGCATCCAACTGTACATACCAGAGGCCGTGTCACCGTCTCACTCCCCTTAGCGACGTCACCCTTTCTTCAGTGCCAGTCGCTAACCCTAATAAGGCCGTTACCGCCAACAGCACCAGCATCACTATCACCGCCTCTCCACGGAGCTTACAACGACCGCTTGTGTTTTTGCCGTTGTTTGGCATATGACTTGGATAACGCCAACCCCAGAAATTGCGATCTGAAAGCCAAGGGGTATTTACAAATCTATTTTGAAAGCCAAGGGGTTAGAAGCCCAGTATTTCCGAGGAGTTCCCATGAGTGAACTAGACTTTGTCGAGACAGTATTTCAAGTGAATATTTAGCTGTGATTGAACACGATGTGTTGAGCGCACAGATCCTTTACCGCACCGCAGGGCGATTCCCCACCACCCTGATTCTCATCTGGTATGACAAGCAGTTCAGTGTTATAAAAGATCTCTCTCTCGGGAGACTCTCGCTTGTTTATTTGCAGGCCCTGCAGTAAAGCCTTCCCCAATCAGTGTGGATTAAAACGACATGCACGCACCTGTGATGGGGCAATCAAACGTATGTACGAGGGAGGGGTGTTCAAAAATAACGTGGTCTGTTATGGTATTAAGTTTACTCTCGCCAAGACTGCACCTTCCATACCTATAGCTATGGATGCGGCGATTATTGTGGACAACGCCCCCTCCCGCCACACCCAGGCCCAAACCGGCCACGCGTAAGGTGTTATCAATGCCATCGATCGCGTTGATCGCCCGGCGGTACGAACCGGCTCTCGCATCCCCCTCACTTTCTAGCTCCTTTTTCAGGGCGCTTATATGATGTAATCTATACTCGTGCAGATCGTCAGTCGGGGGGATTGGGGGCGGGGGAGCAGAGGTTGGTAGTGTTGGATACAGCTTCGCCATCTCGTGGAAGCAAGTGCAGTGTTAATTCTAGTTCTGACATGGGGCTAGTTCTTATTCTTACCCGTTTCGACTGAATGCCATTCTCTAGATTTATTCGGCTCATCTGCACCGGTTGTGCCGCAGCGTACTGGACATTGTCCACCGTCTTCTCCCTTAAGCAGTTTTGCGACGACGGTCACGTCCTTACCGACATGGTCTTCCTGCAATCCAATCTTCAAGCCAGGAAAGACATGGAAGGGATCTAGAACTGCTTTAGGACCCAATACAATATCCAGAATGATTACGGACTGCGCGAGTACCTGGGGAGGTGATGGAAATGGTGAGTTGAGATCGAGCCAGGATTTTGAGTCAGGATCTCCTCCGACAGTATAGCCCTCTTCTGGCGACCACCTCACACGAACTTTGTCCCCCAGAAGCGTGTACGACAGGAAGCCGTGCCGCGATAAAAACCTGACGTACCACATCACCCACTGATGTGTGCACCAGGAGTGGGGTCACAGCCAGATCCACGTCTCATTTGGGCGCATCCCATTTAGCGAGACCCCATCTTTTCTTTCTCTGTCCGAACCAGGCAGAGTTTTTCGCGTAGATCCGGAGCCCCGACACTCTCGACGATCTCATTCACCTTCAGTGGTTCTTCATCGGATCTCCCCTGTAGCACCTTCTTTCGTATATAATCACCTCGCTGGAATCGGAAGGCGTAAATCCGTCCCTCCACCCCTGGGCGCTCAAACCCATTGACATCTGCCAGATCTAATAAAGCTATGTCAGTGCAATTAGGGCCCACCGAGTCCATCGCCCCGACGAATGTGTTTGGTCACGCTCAATTATGATGTACCTACAGGATGGCCGCCAATGTCTAATACCCTAATAGTAAGCTGCAACACGAAGCCAGCCAATAGTGTTTTGTATTGTGGATTTGCAAATGCCGCCGTCTTTCCGGAGTTCATGCCTCCACGGGATTGCCCTCAGAAGAGTAGAGCCACTTGCATTACCAGTAGACACTGCGGCGATGTTTTTGGCCGCGCTCAACTCGTCTAGGTGGACGAATATCTCTTTGTGAGGCGCCAGTTGGAATAGTTTGTCTCCTTCTGAAACCCCATTTATGGACCTAAACCCCGAGAATCCCAAGATTGGAGCAAGTTCCTGCAAAAATGATGGAGTCGTGTTCGCCAATATCGATCACTACGCGACCCGCGGTTTATTCTCAGCGAGACACCGTGCGCCGGGAATACTTCTTTGTGAACCGTGTATAAATCATAGTAACCTCTCGGCACTTCCATATTGGGAGACGGAAACTATGCCCTTGTTGAACATCGCTCAAGGCTACAAACATCTTCAGTGTGTATGTAATCATGAATAGAACGGCCTCCAGCTTCAATAGAGAGGTCACTTACAAGGCCGGTCCATTATACATCGTCAAAACCCACGCAGATCATCTCCAACGTTCTCACAGCGAGGGTAAGGCCTTCCAGGTTTAATTCACAGAATTGTTCTCAAACTACCGCCTACCATCAGTAACCAGCGTCTCCACAGTCCAAGCTTGTAATATCACCCCAATGCAGTTCTGGCAGAACCAGCTGAATTTTGTTGTTTGGTGCGCGACTACGGGTTGCGGCGTGTCCGTAAAAGACCACCTACTCGCCCCCCACAATCAAAAAAAGACCTTATTCGCACTCCACACCTACTACCAGGTCCGGCTAATGTTGGAAGAGCTCAAAGCCCCCGTACCCCAAGACAGAGCTAGGGAGGCGTTCGACAACCCCTACGACAAAGGGCTTATGAAAGGATTTGCTGTGAGTTCTCTCTTTCTCTCTCTCAACATACGGGCTCGAGGCGGAGTGGTGTAAATCACGGTCTCGGGAAAGCATACTACTACATGACCAGGATCGGTTACAGCTCTGTTGGCGACGGAACTTTCGATCCGAGGAGAGTGTCGTTCCCTAGAAAACACGGCGTTTCCACGTAAACTACATAGAACAAGAAGATGTAGACGCCTGGGCATCGTTCATTGTGGAGAAATCCCAAGGCTTCACAAAGCCAAGCGTAGAGCACCTCAACGACTCCATCCAGCCGTGTGTCTGTGCTGTATTCGAAAAAAATGCTGTGAAACCGCCATCCAAGCCCGAGTCAGTGCAATGTCCGCAGAGTGGCTCGTTCCCACTGGCTCCGAAAGAAAAGGACCATAATGCGGAGAAGACCGCTCTCGTGATCGCCGAGGTCGGCAGCGGAGTACTGCTGTTGTGGTACCTACATTTGCAAGCCTTGTAAGGCCACGAGCACCAGGCCGCCTACAGCTATGACCAGAGCCCAAACATTCTCGGCCAGCCATCCAGCTGTTTTCCCGAAAAGGTTCAGCATCCATGACACAACACTGCCAATAATCCCACGCAACGCTGCAGCCGCCTTCCCTGCCAGCTTGCCAAGGGCTCGCCCCAGGGCTTGTAAGTGATGTTTAGCCCACTGTTTGAGACCGCCTCTTTCGGTTGGCTTAGGAGGTGGCGGCGGAGATGGCGCACAGCCCACCACCAATCAATGCCAAACCGAGCGTCGAGATCGCCATGCCAAACACCGTAAAGATAGAGACGATGGTGATCCCTTGCTCCCGGAAGAGTGTGCGGATGCGCTCGGCCAGCGCGGTATCTTCGTGTAGGATGCGCTGGATGGTCTCCCTGATGCGGTTGATTTGGGACCACAAAGCTTCGCGCGTGGAAGAGGCCGCCTCGAGGCACGTCGGCCTTTCATCCTGCAGGTCACGCATGAACCGTGAGAATTCATGCTCGGCCTCCCCTATCTTCCGTTTTCGCCTCGCTATGCCTTCCTGGAGCCTTGACATCTTGGCGAGGTTATTCGTGAGCTCACCCGGGATACATCTGTATCTCTCGAAGTTTGATAGGTGAGTCGTACATCGTTTCAAGGGCCCGCTCGATGTCGCTATCGGTGAGACTTGTTTCCATTTTCTGGACAGCATCAGAGGCTTCTTTCGCCGTCTGGCCCAAATCCTTCAGCTCAAGGGTGTCAACCCTGGCGGCCGTGGCACGCAGTTCATTGGCGGTTGCAGGGCTGTGGCCGCCACCTTCGGCAAGGCTGACTTTTCTGTAGGGGGCCGCGTCCAGTCGACAAAGCCCAAATCATACATAATAGCGTTCAGCCCATAGCACCGGCTAGCCAGTGTGGAGAGTACCAAAGGCTTACCAGTCCGTCTGCTGAAGATGTCCAGGCTTGGATAGGCCACGAGGCGCAGTTGCCCTTGCCGATCCACCTCAAATTTTGTGTAATCCCGCCCCAAGGCAGGGGTGAGCCCCTTCTCCGCCACCGCGTTTTAGTAGCCATCGACGGCCGCATTAATAAGTTCTCGTTCAGTACTTATCCTGTTGGCGGCTCGCGTTGTTTCCCGTTGTGAGGTCGTATCGTCATCAGGTAGGGTAGGTCTGTCATCGTCAAAATCATCACGATCAACCTCCTCATGTCCGGTCGTCAAAGTCGCCGTAGTCTGCCATCTTCTATATTAGACAGTGCACCTCGATTTCTAACATAGTGACGATGACTGCCAGTGAATACGTTCGCAAGCTCAACCCCTTCAGAATGCTGCGCAAACCTTTGGCTGTAAAAATGTAAGCGTCATGTCCGACATTCGTATACCATTCGTGGTCCGTAAAGGGCGATCCAAGTCGATAATCCCAAGATCCATTTCAAAAACAACGTTTAACACTAGCTCCCAACGACAATGATATGTAAGAAATTATACAAATAGGAAATAAAGCCAGTAACACACAAGAGAGAAGCGGTCATCAGTTTTCAATGACGCCGGGCAGATAGTTGATATTCTAGGCAGGAATACGGCAGTCCGTGGTGGTCACAAATAACCAGAGCACGATCGAAGAGAACCAGCAATTGCTGGTCCCCTTTTCCGAACCTGGGCTCAAATGACGTCATTGTTCCACGTCCCGTGCGTCTGGCTCAACGATGAAGCTCAATTCGGAAGACGAGAAACGCCACCGAGGTCAATAATTTAGGACGCGCCATAGTCAAGAAGACCACGATTAAAACCAGCGGGAACAAGGCGATGTTCATCCACGACTCCGACGTGTTCCAGTGCTATGACGATCTGTGGCTGACCAAAAACAAACGGCAGAATTCGGCTTAACAAGGCATCGGCAATGCCAACATGCTCAAACTCCGCGTTGGAGCGGAAGATGAGAGGGAGAACGATGCTGGAGACAGTGCCATCGCGAGCGTATATGGCAACCAGTTCTACATCCCGTTGGATTTCGATCTCATGGAGAGCCATATGCTGTTCTATTAGAACGCCATTGCCGACTGGCTAGAATACCAACTGACATTCAACGGCTACAGCTGGGTCATAAAGAAGACAGGCGATGCCGCTGCCAGCTACACTGTCGAAAACCTCAGTCTGCAGGTTGATATGTTCACCGAACAGGAGTTGGCTAGACAGATCCCCAACCAGTTTGGGAGGCTCGTCATACTATATGACCGCGTTCTCCGGCACCGCAAGCTCGCGAAGAGCAAGTCGGACACACTCTGGAATAAAAACCTTAAGGTACCAGCCAAGTTGCTGAAGGGCGTCCTGATGCTGTTTGAGAATGAAGCAGCGGGAGCGCCGTGGCAGAGGAGGCCCGAGTCCTTCTACAACCCGAAGATCACTAAGGTAGAGGTTACCATAGATGGCATCCCCAATCAGCTTTACAGCCAAGGAATGCGGGCATACCAGCAATGGGAGGAGGCCCGGAAGTTCTTCGCCAGTTCACCTATCAAGGACTTAAGGACCACAGACGACGACCAGCTGCATGGCAGTAGAAGGCGTGAAAAGAACCATACAGGTCACAAAAGAGGCAGGGGCGGCGGGCGCATTGAACGTTTGTCTACATGTGATCATGAACGCCCAGTTCCTCATCGAAGATGGCAGGTTCAAAGGCGCGCTGTATTGATCCAGCTCAAATGTACCCCAAGGACGTTCACAGCGACATTATCTGCCGGCAGACGGGGTGTGGCAAAACGGTCTTGGTACTCGACTTGCTTGAGGGCTCCTTCCGCTGGGTGTTCCACCACATCGTTATCCTATGCCCCACGCTCCAGTATGACAGATCTGCTGCCTCGATCCCGGTGAGCGGCTCCACGAAGAAACAAAATGGAGTGTGACGACCTAAACGACCAGCTGCGGACGAAGGCGGCCAGTCCAGAGAAACAAATGACATGCCATCCGCCCGGACCAGAAATGGGGCATAACCAAAACGGTCCAAAGGCCCCGCAGGCGCAGAACCAAAGCATTCATCCACATGGTCTCCAGACTTGGCACAGCACAGGGGCGAGCTGGCTGCGCTTGCGTTGGGTGGGCAGGCGCAGCGGTATTTGGGGGAAAACTTGTCAGCCTTCGAGATAGACTCCATGAGCGAGGAGTTCTCCCTATGTGACGCTCGTCAGGGCGCCCAAATTACTGACTCTCGGAGAAGCTACGTTACAGGCGTATGGGATGGTGGCCAGCAGATTTCTACCTGTCCCACCCAAGAGTCGACCGAAGTTGGTAAAAGAGCTAGATATAAGCGTCATGTCCGACATTCATATACCAGACGGATCCCTTCGTTGCACATGCACTCTGCAGTGCTGCGTGCCGGCTGTATCATAGTTATGGCATGTACTTAGCCCCGCTAACCATAACGCTAACCACTGCTAGGCATTGCTCATTTAAACACACCTGCCCTAAGCGGGATGAAGAAGAAGATGATCTCTACAGAACAGCCGGGGAAAGCAGAGGCGCAGGCAGTGGAGATCGTGTTAAAGATGACAACATGACAACTCCAGCCACCGATTGGAAGATGCTCGTAAACGCTCTGTACCACAGAACAGCCGTCCCGGCTTAGCCATGGGGTACTCGAGATTGGGAAACATGGTCGTTGGAGGCGCCCCTCCCAAGCTAGACATCACCCCCCGGGACATCGGGATGGTGGTCGTGCACGTGGCACACGCAATGGCGACTAAGGACACGCTAATTAAACAGGGGATCATTCCAGCAGATATCATGAAGTAAGAATGGCGTCCGTCACCATGTTGGTGGTCGGCGCGCTGGTAAACGCTTTGGTCTTTTCAGGTTCGAACTACCTCTTCTGCGCGCTAAGGTCTTCCGGTGTGGACATCAAGCGGAAGCAACATGACAAGGCAGTAGAACAGCTGCAAGCCGCCAAGGCGGCATGGGCCCGAAAAAAAAACCGAACGCTTAGACTGGATCAATGAAGAACTCGGGCGGTATGGCCACGCCGTCCAGACTTCCCGGGATGCAGCCGCAAACGCGTTGATCCACTGGGGCCCGAGCCTCAGCTCGCCGATTTCTATGCACAGTCTGAAGACCAGAAGAACCCCGAGATTACCTTCGTTGTCTTGGGAATGTATGTCACCGGCCTCGTGAGCTATGGGATAGCCACTAGACTCGCCAAGTCACCCGAAAAAACCGCGCCGGACCCTCCAGGGCTCCTCACTGCAGACGCTACCTAAGTAGTGAGGCGTTATATTCAAGCTGGCTTTCAGAGTCACGCTACGGAAAGCAGCGCCGAATGGAAGTGAAGAGTTCACAGACCCTGTCCTACACCATAACCAGGAGGTCTTTCTGCAGAATAGCGAAATTCCAGCCGTCCTTAACCAAACTTTTCCCAGGATCCAAGAGATTCTTGAGAATTGAACACAGAGGGGATCAGGGTGGGTTGTTAATCGGGTAGAAACCCTTTGGCTGTGATAAGAAGAAGGGGAGAGGAAGGTCTTCCATCCCACTGCCAGCTGCAGTGAGGGGCAAAAAGATGGTCATAAATGTGAAGAACAAGGACGACCACTGCCTTCGTTGGGTGCTCCGGTCTAAACAGTTCCCAGCCAATGTTCACCTGGGCAGGCCTGTGAAGTACCCAACCCAGGACGGCCTCAACTTCGAAGGAATCAATGCCCCAACACTCATCTCCGAGATGCCAAAGGTGGAGAACCAGAACATCTTAGCCATCAACGTCTTTGGCTGGGACAAGGAAGTCATCGTCCATCGTCCTGGCAGCAAGCAGCCAGGCGTCATCCCACGGATCAACCTGCTGCTGATCGAGAAGGCAGGCAAAGTTAAATATACGTGGATAAAGGACCTCTGATCAGGAAGATCCAAGGGGCTGCCAGCAACCAGCGAGCAACACCCAAAAACAGAGGTGAACGAGGCCTGTAGCTACTGCTACGCCGTGGTGCTTTATGACGGCCGTACACAACACCCCGCGGATTACAGAGGCCCGAACGCAATAGAATATTTCCTCGGCACTCTCCAGCAGGAAGAGCGGGAGATTCAAGCTGAGCTGGCCAACCCCCAAGCCATGAGAATGACCCGAGAAGATTGGCAGGATCATAAAAGCGCCACAACCTGCCACGTTTGTGAGAAGCCTCTAGACAGCGACTCTGTCCGCGACCACTGGCATATCACCGGTAGGTACAGAGATCCGGTCCATAACACATGCAACCTAAAGCTGCGTTTGAACCCTAAGACGACAACCATTACAGTCTCCAGCGAGTCCTTCCCGGTGTAGCTGTGCAGGCAACGCTCGCAGAAGTGCTTTCTCTCCCAGTGCTTGCTCTGGTCAAAGAGCAGGCGGTTAAGGTCCTTGACCCAGCTGTAGTGGAATTTGCTGGCATTCTCAATCAACAGCAGTTTGATCCGGGTGACTGTCCGCTGACTGTTTGCTGATGTGGTGTACGATCACGCCTTTGTCCCAGCCGAAGACGTTTATAGCCAAATTGTTCTGGCACTCGACTTGTGGGATCTTTGAGACGGGTGTGGGGGCGTCCATCCCTTCGAAGTTGAGGTCATCGTCGGTTGGGTACTTGGCGGGCCTATAGGCAAGTTCATCATGGCTGACAAGAAACAGAGAAGACCTGAGTGTCCATCGGAGGCCGTGATCGTCCCTGTTCTTCACGTTCTTCTTGTTCCTCACAGCTGCTGGCAGTGGGATGTATGAACCTCCTCTTAGCGGATGGTATCGGGCGATGTCCAGCCATAGAGATTACACTCGATCGACCATCCATCCTGACTCTGCGTCCATTTCTCAAGGGTTTCCAGGATGTGAGAGAAGGCATTGTTAACTACCTCTTCAACTTCACTCTTTTGCAGAAAGGCTACCTGATTGTGCAAATTCCTTCCGCAGTGCCTTCTTATCATGCTGCCGCGCTTTGTGAAATCCGCAAGCAAGGCACCGCCTTTGTTTCTTAGTAACACCGGCCCCGCAAGTTCGACAAGGCTGTGTGCATGAGTCCTTACGAAGTCTTGCCAGGTAAACCCTACAGAAATCTCCAAGGCAGCTTTTGCCGCAGAGCTCTTCTGAGCTTAAGGTGAGCCACTTGCATGTGTTGTGTCCCCTAGGCACGCTGATTGTATGGGCATATCAGCAAAAGTCAGCAATATTTAACTGGAGCCCAAAAAACTTGCGTAGATATACATACCCCGGACGTACATACACAATTCCCCAGGTGGCCTTTTGGGCTTGCCCTATCAGGTTGAAGGTGGGTTGGGGGCCACCCAATGGCCCAGAACCCCCGTCATATATACTGTTCAGGCCTTGCATGTATTGGTCTAATTCCTTAGGCATCCTGGCTAAGACTGTGACGGAAAAAGAAGGGTCAAAGTTTACATACGTTTCACATACGCTGCATTCACCCAAGAATTAAAACTAGCGGGATAGTCACAACACATAAACCAAGTGACGCTTTGGCTCGCACTTTCTTTGTGTCTAACACGGTATTCAATTGGTAGTATGTCTCCGGGGAGGTCTTCCCTGGTTGGAGTTCCGTCTCGTAAAACCTCCCCTCCAAGTGCCTCCCGTTCAAGTCTTCCAAGGTATAAGCCACTGGTTTCCTGGGATTACGCCGAAGGGTGCGGAAGACTTCTTCATTCCAGTTAGGGAGGCAGGATTTCTCGAAATTCCCCATGACTTTGATGATGCGACGAGATATCCCATGTCACAACGGTAAAGTCGACCGCACCCAGGGCGGGTGAAACGGATACTCGACGGCCCGATTATACCCGCGTGTAAATGCGGGTAAGACGTCTAGGTTACATCGTGTCTTGTGCCGTGACGTGTTGGTACATGTGCCCTTTAAACGTGCGATTGAACCGTTCGGCCACCGAGGCTTTCTTTTCATTAAAGGTATAGAAGAACACCCCATTCTCCTTTAAAAATGCTTGAAAGGGCTTACTGAGAAATTCTTTTCCCTCGTCCGCTTGTAGGAACAAGGGGGTGTGCCTGCTATTGAAGATGGTCTTGAATCCGTCGATGAGATAAACCCCAGTCTTGGTGCAGATGGGCATCAAAGCGTATTTAGAAAGAATGTCTATGTACGTCAACATGTAACGATTTCCAGTGTTGTACTTGGCAAAGGGACTCATATCCACCATGTCCGCTTGCCGCTGACTGTCGATCCCACCCACGATGACCCGGTTACGGTTATACTGACAACGAGCTAGGCGATGGAGGGTATACGTCTCCTTATTGGCTGACCAGGCCTTCACCCGAGCTCTTGTCACGTTGTGTCCGTGTTCACGGGCCGCCTGTGTCAACGGCTCCAACCCACTAGGCAGCGGGGCTATCAGGCTAATAGTACAGTTGATAACAACGTTTTGGGGAGATTTTTTTCCCTGGTGCGGGTTCGAACTCTCACTCGGATAATGCGTGATCGCTGACGACGGGTCATGGCGGTTGAACTGGACTGTACAGTGATGGCGGTCACTCTTATTATATACCATACCGTACTGTTCACCAACAGAGGATAGTGCAGGTGACACAGACGACTAGAGACGAGACCACCACGGAAGGTGAGATGTTGGGAGATGGTTCACGCAGGGTGGTGTGCTGGGGTGTGGATGACGGGTCGTGTGGATGTTGGAGGGTAATCAGTTACGATAGGAGGGTGTAGTCATAGTAGTCGAGGATGGGATTAGGACCCTCCACACATACATCTTTCTTAAACACACGGAGGACGGTAAACCGACCCTCGTTTTCGTCACCGTCTTTAAACATGGCGTGTTTTACGTGTTTGTACCCTGTAAGATTCGTGACAGTCCTGACTAAATCTTCCCATCCTGAAGCAGTTGACTTCATAATGACGAACGTCTTTACGTGTCCCTGACTAGGTAGGTAATGACGACACCCGCTTGATACCACACGCCTTATGTGAGTTTTGTCGACAAAACCCCCTAATCTACAAGTTAGCCTAACATAAGAACCACTCGTGAAACACCAATCCATCAGTCAATCCATCAATCAAAATCACTACCCATATAACATGGGCACATCATGGGTAAACCTTTATACCGCATATGTCAACAACAGCAACAAAAATAAAACTTGTCACTCATCATGGATCATCAAAAGTCCAATATGAACTCAAAGTTCAAGGTGAGCTCAAAGTTCGACTCCACGGTATCCAGTTGGTAGTACATCTCCGGGGAGGTCTTCCCGGGTTGGCGATCAATCTCGTAAAACCTCCCCTCCAACCGCTCAGCGATCAAGTCTTCCAACGTTTCGATTTTGGCCTGGAACTGCTGAGCACTTTTTCTTCGTTTAAGCGCTGAACACCTTCATCTACCACGTCCAAATCGATAATATCCAGCCGGTTCAAGCATGACTGCTGCTTCTGGCTGGGATGGTCAGTGTTACACCGTGACACCGCAGTCGCGTCAGTTTCAACACCAAAGTTTCGAGGTTTTCATCTACGCTATCCTACATCAAGGTTTCTAGGGCCTCGTAGTCCTTTGGACCCAGGTGGGGCCATGAGTAGCACTACTGGTGCCGGTTTTCTGGTGGGTCAGGTGGGGATGATATTGTCCTACCTTAGGCAGAGCCTCCAGAAATGGGATCCATGAGTCGGCCCGAACGGATGCATCTCGGTAACATTTTCCCCCTGAAGAGTATTGGACCCACAGCTTGATATTCACATACCACCACCAGTCACCGGTTTGGGCATGTTGCCACAGCGAAAAGCTGACAAACACATCCTCAGCAAGGCGAGTGAGCAACGGGATTGCCAATTATGGCGTGTTTGGTCTTCGGCATGGTGAAACGGGGAAGTAAGACTGAATCGTGCAAAGTCCAAAGCGCCAGTGACGAGTCTGGGCAGCGCACCGCCTTATATACTCAAACGCGTGTGCAAAACTTTCTAGAACATTTCAGAACATTCTACAACTTTCGGTCACACTTGCACAATGACGCCATGCTGATAGAAAAATTTACGCTGACTGATAGCCCATGTATTAGTACACTATGCATTCCAGTTGCCCGCTCATGCTCTTTTCTTCACGTTGACCGCTGCTGTAGACAGCAAACAAGATTGTGGAATGCACCAACACTTCACTTTGCACCCACGACCTCGGGACTACTTCACAGACGGTTCCAGAACATCACACACGTTCTAGAATACCATAAAGTCATACGGCACCCTTTGACGTCATCATGACGCGCACGCCCCCTCCCCCTTCCATCAGTCACAACGCCCCATTTATGCCTCCTCCCCTTCTCCCAGGGTTTACTCACGCTGCCTTCGCCGGCTCCGCCCCCACCCATAAGAATAACCCAAGATTTACCCACCGCCTCACCCACCCATAAGAATAACCCAGGCGCGGCGAAATTGACCTGATAAACTACTCCCGCTTGCGCCAACTGGAAAAAGTTGTAAAGAACCTGGATTACACTAGCTCTACAGGGCTATATGTTTATGAAGACAAAGGCCCATAGAGCTACATTTATGTCTGTGGCAAATATGGCATTTTCCTGATACACCTTCCCCCCACATATGCCAAGAGCATATGGTGCTTTAGTTGCGGCAATTAACTGAGGCAGGTATTTATCCATGCCTTAATTAAGATTTCGCATTGTGTTTAATGTACATACAATACATTGTCAATAAATGGCAGTGCAAAAACTGGGCACTCGAATGACCCGGCCAGATTAGCACCGACCTAAAAATATCAATGATACAGATCTCTGCCCAATTCCTCACAACAGAGTGAGATGCACGTCATTATGCAAAAAGCCATCCAAGGACGCCGGGTGTATGCCTACCTCTGATCGATATCTTGATGAACGTATATGTACTTTAATAGAAAAGGCAACACCAAAATGTACTCGTATACATGCATCAATGAAGTATTCTACAGGATCTTTATGATGCATTACGTCTTATTTTTGTGATGTTCCACAACCGAGATATCGCAATTCAAGTCAGGCGATGGTTATTTCTCTAGTTGAGGACGCGTCCGTTTCTATTTACGTTACAACGAACCATGTTTTAATCATATGTTCTTACAAGCCGGGACTCATATTACAGTTATATTAGTCCCTGGTACAGAGTACGAGTGCTGCATTTTTTAAGCGCCAGGAAAAATTTGATCCGGCAAGAGTCAGAAATTATTCAAAATTACATACTACAAATTTTGAAATTGTTTATTTTCTGTCGATCAGATAAAGCCATATAGTCAAAACAATCGAACGCCAAAAATGCTCATCTGTGGCTGTCATAAAAAGGTCAGAGCCACAGCTTTAAATTCAGAGCTTGTTACAATTTTCATCACCACTCCTAAATCTGCATGATCGTTGAGCTTCCCGGGCCGCACTCAAGAAAATTTCACTTATCTCCGCCATGCTGAAGTTCTTACATGATGTAGTTCCTTATCATTCTGCCCATCCAACGAGAACGAGGTTTCTTGCATCATGTGAGTTTCCACCTGAGTGAAAAGGTTTTCAGCCAAGTGGAAACCTGAGGAAAAGTTACAAAAGTTAAGGAAAAAGGAAAATGTCGTATATGGGCCACCGTACATAAAAGAATGGTTTATTGAAAATCCTGATGGGAATCAAGGCTGAACTGTCCAAAAGCAAAATATATGCAAATGAACATGAGACTGTATTGATACGTACAGCCACAACCTTCAAAAAACCATAGACGATAGTTATAATGTACAAAGTTGTGTGGTCTTATGGATCCCACTGACATGTAAATAAGAATTGTAAATATGTAAAATCGCGTTGGGCGTAGGCCCGTGGGGGAAATTTACACAGGTAAAGAAAAAAAATGGATTGGACAATGAAATAAAAAATATTTTTTTTCCCAGTCAGTCCTGGACAACCCCCTAGGCATTTATTGTGCGAGGGCCACGAATTTGCAACTGACCCTTACATTACCCACGTATCCAACACAGCACAAAAAAGTAACACCGCCGTCATTGAACGGAGTTGTCTCCCCATGGTATTGCTGCGCTCGAATGACACATGCCCGGCGAAAGCTATTCTAAGAGAGTTTTGTGTAACGTAAATATCTCTTTTTAGTGTACTTGTATCTTCCCATTGTTTTTCAAAGTTTAAGACATCGTTTTTTTGACCAGGGAATATCATTTAAATACACTATACTGTAGTTTGTATAAAACAACATATCGTGTTGTTGTTGTTCGTTGTGGCTCGATCCTCAGCGTTACATGGCGTTACTAACTTATTCCTTCGAATTTAGACGTTATACTTGATAAACAATTATGTTGACGAATAGTGAGGTTCAAGTGGAGACAACATGGCCGAGGTAAATAGCGTGCCAGCGCGGCGCAATGTCCCCAGGAGCTTCCCACCAATGCAATCGCTGTGAGTTCAAGTCCAGCTCATGATGGCTTCCTTACTGGCCGTACGTGGGGAAGGACAGCTAGCAACCGAGCCGTGTATGACAACGCTCGTAGGGCCTCGCATAGCCCTACGAGCGTTGTGATCCAGTGCTACTAAAAAACAAAACAATCAAATATGGTACCACTACCTAATTAAGTTGTAAACTATGAATGTAAAATATGAACTGCTGTACATGTAAGAAAAGGGACATGGATGCATTTTCTGCATGCATCAAAGTTGTGGGCTTGGTGAGTTTATATAGTCTGGTGGATGGAATCTGAGTCAACAACATTACATATACTATACCACTATATGTTATATTTCTGACATTCATTCGGTGGTTAAAGGTAAATATATGAATGTAATACGGAGGGAGAACATTTTATTAACAATGTGTTCAGACTATGTATTATAGGCCCATGTGAAATGCCTGTTACTCCTAATGTAAATTTTCATATACATGTACTTACAGTATCAAAGATATGCAGCCACAGTGGTATAAATGACACAAGCATTCCAGCAAAGAAAGAGTCGAGCAGACTGTTGCAACAAATTTGAAAAAGAGGTTCCAGGATGAGTTAACCTGCCCACAGAGGACTTCGTAATCTGCGCACAGAGGATTTCAGCCTTTTTCCTTTAATTTTGTGTTTGTCTCTGTTGAGGAGATGTCTGTCAAATACATGCCTGTGCCACTGAACGATCCAAGTTATCCAGATGGGTCTGTCAGCCTGGATATGGGCTCAGCATTTTCCTACGGGGACAAGTTCTCCATTGAAAGACGCTATAAGTCCATATTCAACTACGGCGGCCATGGAGACAGTGGTGATATGTTCTGTGAACAGTGTAAGTACAATAGTTAAGCATGTGAACGGGAGACAGTGTCTGCCATATGAGCCTGGTTGGTTGATATATGTACGCATAATTCTGTGTGAATGGGAGACAGTGTCTGCCATATGAGCCTGGTTGGTTGATATATGTACGCATAATTCTGTGTGAATGGGAGACAGTGTCTGCCATATGAGCCTGGTTGGTTGATATTTGTAGCATAATTCTGTGTGAATGGGAGACAGTGTCTGCCATATGAGTCTGGTTGGTTGATATATGTAGCATAATTCTGTGTGAATGGGAGACAGTGTCTGCCATATGAGCCTGGTTGGTTGATATATGTAGCATAATTCTGTGTGAATGGGAGACAGTGTCTGCCATATGAGCCTGGTTGGTTGATATATGTATGGATAATTCTGTGTGAATGGGAGACAGTGTCTGCCATATGAGCCTAGTTGGTTGATATATGTATGGATAATTCTGTGTACAGTCAGTGATTATCATACACTGCGCGTATAATGTACATATCCACCACTATTCAACACTCAGGTTGTTCAGAAACACTCCTGATGTCGAGAAACATGTTACAGTTTTGGCATGTTACTAGATGCACAACTGTGCAAAACTACATGTGCATTGAATAGGTGGAAAATCTTTGAACTGCATTTCACATTGTGTATGATGTTAACTACGATCCTAAAACACTATAAACTCCACTGCCTTTGCAGAGACCCTGCTATTTTACATGTCCACCTTTTCACCCATATCAGGATTTGTTTTGAAGAAAGTCATGTGACATGCTCAATAATTTCAGATTTGAATAGAAATTCTATTTAGGCCTACAGTGTACATCTAGATTTCTACCATCAAAAACATCAGGAAAGTATTGCCAAGGTAGCCACCAAAACAGCATAAGCCTAGCAATACCTCGATCTGATGGGAAAGCTAGAATTGACATAAAAAAGCATCAGTGTGGAAATTATAACAAATTGATCATACAAACTGTTGAATTAATTGGGCTCGGCTTCACATGAACAGTATTGGCTGTGCACGAACAGTATTGGCTGTACTTGAACAGTATTGGCTGTACTTGAACAGTATTGGCTGTACTTGAACAGTATTGGCTGTACATTCACGGCCAATGTACACTTGTATTGTACAGCAGCATATCCTAGCTCCGATTTGTTAAATATTGTTTTTTTTTTTTTCACACAAATTTTTTTTTTTCTTGTCTTCAAATTGTGAGTTTGAAATTTGCATGTTAAAGTCACTCATATATTAAGCGGTTGGTCATGGGTTTTCCCCAGTTTCCTCTCACCAGAATGATGTTTGCCATTGTACAAGTGAAATATTCTTGAATATGGCACAACACACCAATTAAAAAACTAAAATCGGATAATGTTATTAAGAGAGTACAGAGTTAACAAAACCGATCATGTCCAGTTATTGTTTGCATGGCACATGCAGCATTGTAAATTCTCTCTTTTAAAATTATTTGCAAGTATAAAGTAGTTTATACTTTGGAGAATCAGAAAAAGGCCTTGTCAGATGTCTGAAAAAATATTGCTTCTTGCATTTCAGATGCTGAACCGACCTTTTTCTCAAAATGTGCTCATGTTTTGATCACTGCACTGGCCTATCTCCTAGTGGTGCTAACATTCCCAGTATCTCTCATCTTCTGTTTGAAGGTGAGTATACAGAGACACAGGAAATGGCGTATTTTGCCTCTCTATTCCCTGTTTTATTTACGTGCAAGTCTGAAGTGGTTTGTTATCAGAATACCAAGTTTTCTTTGTTTAAATTTATTGCATCTGTTGTTGTCTTCGAATATTACAGACAGCTGTTAACACATCCTGTTTCAATGCATGATTAGTACTGTGTTTTTGTAGAGGGCAGGATGGAAGGATTCAGTGAGAACTATTTAAGCATAAAATCAAATAATACCTTGGGGATAGGTGTATCAGGTCATTGACCAGTTAAGTTGCATGTTTTTATTTGCAGCTCTCTATTGCTTGAAGTCAGCTGATTTGTCAGATATGTGGTGAAGGGTGGTGGTGCACTGCAAAAATTTTTCTTAAACAACAATACATGTACACATCTTGACAGTGTCGCCTTAGAGAGTCAAGTACATCTAGGTCACTCTTTGGAGTGACTGACGGCATGCGAGAAAGAGCTAGAACTAGCTACGTCAATGCTCACGTAACTAAACCCTGCTTACTGAATGGTTAGACAGCAACATGTGACTTAATTTACATTCTAATCACAAAACTGTGTATAAATTAAACAAATAAATCCTACAAGTTAAAAGTCTATGTTTCGAACACCCATATTTCTGTGATAAGGTGGTAAGCAAAGTAAATAAAAAAAACATATATTTCTGTGAAATTTCCACAGGGTGAGCAGTGAATTCTTCTTTTTAAGTCTGCAATGTTGGTCAACTGTAGTAAGGTTACCAGAGCTTATGTTCTCTAAAAGTTTTGGCTTAGACATGAATGTGATTTACTGTGTAATTCACTATAAACCAAACAACACTACTCACCATTAGTGTTTCTGTATTTTTGTGCAGTCTATTCCACAGTATGAGCAGGTGGTTGTATTCAGACTTGGCCGCATCCAGAAAACCAAAGGACAGGGTAAAACAACAGTATTCAGCTTGAATAATTTCTCACAGGAGTTACAGGGTTTGAAATTAAGTGCAAATTATCACTGGCCAATAGGATATTACATTTAGCTGGCACTTCAGTTTAACAAAAAGAAGAATGTTGATTGCTTAAACTGTTATACGACATATTTTCATCTATATAATATGTATAGCATCTAGTATTTGCTACATTTTTTTAACGATTGTTCATCTGTAAATGTACATGTGGGTATGGCTGGTGGCTGACAACAGAATTAAAAGTTCACAAGCCAGCCAGACCAGTGCTTGTTAATTTCTGCTGGCCCAACTAAACATCCAGTGTTAATTTTAAGCCCTGAGTTACATATTGTTCAATTACAACTTAAATTTTATTTCAAATTACATTTTTCCTTGAATGATTGACATTTCTGAATATTTATGGTGTTCTGGGTTTTCAGGTTTGATCTTCATCTTACCTTGTATTGACATCCTACACAAAGTGGATATGAGGATGAGAGCCTTCAGTGTCCCTCCACAACAGGTCTGTGTCCATGTGTGTCAGTGTCTTTCTACTTCACAGTAGTTCAGCTTTAAACTCTTATTCAGTAGATGGTTAAAGCATTGGCTCACTGCGACTATCGGAAAGTTGCTCAAATTCAGCTGTCGCTGTTTCTGTAAGCAGTGACCTTAAGAGGTTTATCAGTTACCTGCTAAGGGTTCACTTCAGGCACCCTTAAAACTAGCCTCTGGCCCGATAGCTCAGTTGGTATAGCGTCCACTTCGAGGGTGGCAGATCCAGGGTCAGTCCTAAGTCAGGTCATGCCTTAGACCTTTAAAGAGGAAGTTGTAACTTCCTTGCTTCACATTCAGGATAAAGGGGATATTACAACGACTCGTTGAATTGAATTAGTTCGAGCTAGAGTGGGGCGGCTAACTTACCTTCAGTAAGTCATCTCAGTGAAGCAGCACTAGATAAAAGAGCGGTGGAAATCTGTCTTACAACAATTAGGCACATTGCATGCACATGAAGGACTCCTTCATGGTCATATGACTGAAAAATTGTTTAGTGAGACGTTAAACCCCAAGCACTCACTCACTCACTTAAACCTAACCACTGGCATGTAAGTGAAAAATTTATGAACACTGTGTTAAACACTAATCCAGTATAAAATAAATAACAACAACAAGAAAAAAAACACACACTAAATCTTTAATATTTTTAATTGATAGTTATGTGTTTCATGTTATCTGTGTGGTGATATTATATTGTAAAGCAGCATGATGTTGTTAGGTGATACTAATGATGTGGCATATAGCCCTATTCATTCATTAGATGATAATCATAAATAATTATTTCATTGATTTTTAATGAATGAAGACATTTTTCCACATGCTGAGTCAGACTGACTTGATTTTCCCCTTTTGTTTCACCCTGACTGTCATAATGTAAGAAACATTACACACGAAAAAGTTAAGAGTACACCTCGGGTTGATAAAGTGTAGGCATGTGGAAATTTACTTTCATTTTTATGCTGATTGCTGTTTCAAACCGCACTTAATATTTCTTTAATATACATGTGGCTCTCGTTCAGATTTGTCAGCAGAATAAAGTTGACATTCAGGAGAGATGTGAGCCATCACACCTCAGAATGTGAACTGTTACCTGACAGTCCCCCTGGTCTATAAATCTGTGTCTGAACTAGCCAGCTGAATTCTAATTATCTGCCATTCACGTTCTGACAGGGACAAATGCAAGGAAATTGTCAAATTTCACCAGTATACCAAAGTACCATAACACCATCTGAATACACAGAAATGAACAAGAAGTTGTCATTATAAAGAAGACTCAAAGAATGAAAAATCCAAGTATCAATGGAAACAATATGAGAAGAGATTTATCATTGCTAAAGCATGAACTAAGGTTATATTTTGGGAGGTTTGAGCAATTTTCTCAAATTTGGGCACAGGGCAAACAGTATGAATTTGGGTCTGTAATTGTTGCTGGTTTTGGGGAAGGCTAGCCTGTGCCTCCTGGCCTATATAACATCAGTGTGTATGTACATACATGTACCCAAAATCATCAGTAAATCTGATCGTAAATCGTAAAGTGTGAGTTTAGATCCAGTTTGTGAAGATAAGACATACGACCAAAATGTACTGTTCAGGTAAGGCCACATATTAACATCACAAAAATTGTAAGATAATCTGCCCAGTTCAGAAAAGATTCCTTTAATACGACTAAACATGCACTATTTCTGTGCTGGGATATAGGGTACGTCTATTTTCTGTGTGTAGGTTATCACCCAGGATGGGGCTGTGGTGGAGATGGGAGCTAACATCTACTTCAGGATAGCCCAGGTCAGTCAGTCAGTGACCAGTGTCCAGGACCTCAACTATTCCACACGTATCCTCTTCCAAACCGCTTTAACCAAGCTGTTGACCAGGAAGCGATTGGCCGAACTGGACATGGACAAAGTTGCCATCTGCCAAGAACTACAGGTACTGGAGTGTCCCTTTCTAATGTGTTTAAACATGATTACCTCCCTTTGGAGTTGTACAATACATATATTTCCAGAACTGCTGGGTGTAGTTTAATCGAATTTGGTTTGAATCTTGCTGACATGAGAATTGTTCGACTTTTTTGGTATGCCCATCTGCTGGTTTGACCGTTTCTCATCATTTTTTATGGTAGTGGACAGTAAACCTACTGTGTGATATCTTCAAAACTCCTGGGTGGAAGTGTATCAAATATGTTGTGAAACTTAATAACCACAGGATGGTAGTAGGCTTTTTGTTCAAAGGGAATGTCAATTTCACAAAAATATATTTTATGTCTCTATTTCATTGTAATCCTGACAGTTGACTTAATGATGAATTGGTAAATTTACATGAACATGTTTATGTAAAATTTACATAAATTTTATGCACCAGTAGAACTGTAGGGTTCTTATAACTTTTCTAAAATTGGCATAATTGGGTAATTATACCTTCTCAAAAAGGAAATTAAAAAAATAAACAACAGAGGAATAATTTTGTACGTACATGTATGTGTATATTGGCAGGCTGACACAAACAAGGGGGCAGCTAAATGGGGTGTGGAGGTGACCAGGGTGGAAATGTAAGTACATACGCAAAATCACATAAAATTGTAGTATATAATTTAAATCTTCTATATATCAAATAGAATGTAACAGTGTGATATATTAGCACTATCTACCTGTTGGCTGAAGAAAATTTCACTCTGATCCAGAGGTAGAAGTTTGGACTCCAAATTCAGAGATTGCTGGTTCAAATCCCCTGTTGGCACGCCTCGTCACATAAGATCAGTAGGACTCTCAGAATCAAGCAAAATGAGCCCCCCAGTCATGGGTGAAACCATTTACTGTAATTGAAATTCTTCTTCCCATCAACGTTTGCAAGACCATTGGATACAGAATTGTTATACATTTATGAACTTTTCGTCATTTATAATTACAAAGGTTCTCAGTGACGTGTCAGTAGCTCACCACTTGCGGTCTTGTAGAAGGCTTTTACAGCACTGATGGTGTACATGTGTACTGCTGATGGTGTGATTCTCCTGGCAGTCTTTCACAATAATTCCAGCTTCCCACCACAGTTAAACCAAAGACAGTACATCTCGCTCATTGTTTAACCTGGCTTGCACTCAATGAATGTTGTATTTTTATGTTTGTAGCCCACAGGTAAAGGTGTTGAAAGAGCCCAACCCCCCACGTATGGGACAAATGATGTTCCCCCCAGGAATGGCTGTACCCCCAGCCTTTCAAAAGCTCACAGAAGCTTTCATGGCAGCCACAGGTTAGTACAAATCATGTCACACATTTTGCAGAAATCAGCGATTTGTTTTTAGCAACGACAAGCAGTTCTGTAAGTTGCTGTGTCTGTCTGTTGGTGGGTCAAATTTTTGACATTCTATCTCTCAGCGTGGGCATTTCATTGACATTCTATCTTTTAGCATGGGCATTTCATTGACATTCTATCTTTTAGCATGGGCATTTCATTGACATTCTATTTTTCAGCATTGGCATTTCATTGACATTCTATCTTCAGTATGGGCATTTCATTGACATTCTATCTTTTAGCATGGGCATTTCATTGACATTCTATCTTTCAGCATGGGTATTTCATTTACATTCTATTTTTTAGCATTGGCATTTCATTGACATTCTATTTTTCAGTATGGGCATTTCATTGACATTTTATCTTTCAGCATTGGCATTTCATTGACATTCTATCTTTTAGCATGGGCATTTCATTGACATTCTATCTCTCAGCATGGGCATTTCATTGACATTCTATCTTTTAGCATGGGCATTTCATTGACATTCTATCTTTTAGCATGGGCATTTCATTGACATTCTATCTTTTAGCATGGGCATTTCATTGACATTCTATTTTTCAGCATTGGCATTTCATTGACATTCTATCTTCAGTATGGGCATTTCATTGACATTCTATCTTTTAGCATGGGCATTTCATTGCCATTCTATCTTTCAGCATGGGTATTTCATTTACATTCTATTTTTTAGCATTGGCATTTCATTGACATTTCATTGACATTCTATTTTTCAGTATGGGCATTTCATTGACATTTTATCTTTCAGCATTGGCATTTCATTGACATTCTATCTTTCAGCATGGGCATTTCATTTACATTCTATTTGTCGGCATGGGCATTTCATTGACATTCTTTTTTTTCGGCATGGGCATTTCATTGACATTCTATTTGTCAGCATGGGCATTTCACTGACATTTTATTTTTCGGCATGGGCATTTCATTGACATTCTATTTTTCAGCATGGGCATTTCATTGACATTTTATTTTTCAGCATGGGCATTTCATTGACATTCTATCTTTCAGCATGGGCATTTCATTGACATTCTATCTTTCAGCTTGGGCATTTCATTTAATTGATGGGCCATTGTGCATGAGGACATGAAACTGCTTGTTATTTTTTTGTTTTTGTTTCTTTTGTTATATTACAAGTCTGGCAGCAATGACCCAGAAGCCTCTAATCAGTGGGATGGCTGTGAGTTAAAATCCAGCTTATGCTGGCTTCCTCTCTGGTCGTACTTGGGAAGGTCTGTCAACAACCTGCGGATAGTCATGGGTTTCCGAAGGCTCTACCTAGTTTCTCCATACTACAATGCTAGCCACTGTCATAATCGAAATATTTTTGAGTACTGTTATGGCATAAAACCCCAATCAAATAAATAAATAAATATTACCGTACACTAAATGACCTAAAGTTTCACCCCAGGACTAGGAAAGTGTATCCCAGGATTCATTCCAGTGGTTGTGGTTGTTACTGACTGGGTGCCGTGGGAGAGCATCCGGGGATTGGTGGTCAGGGGATTATACTCACTGTTCAAGAGTGTAATCAAGAAGCTCGTGGTTCACTGAGCAGTTAGTCTATACGCACTTACCACCAACAGTTCATGTTTTCCTCAGTTTTAATCATAATAACTTTAGTACATGCACTTCGCAACAGGTTGATTGTATTATTATTGTTATTTTGCGATAAATGCGAATTAGGGAAAAAAACTCTGTGGAGATTAGGCGTGACTACCCAGTGCCTTTGCGCATGTGGAGTGTAATGTCAATTATCCATTTTTAAACTGCAGGGCTGTCCATATACAAAGCTGTAGCAGAATTCAGCATACTGCGAATCCGCGAAACTAGGCCTACCATCAGAGAAGATGAAGTTGTCAAATTGCAATGAAAGTGACACCTATATGTACACACATGCATTTACACCACTGCAGCAAAACATTTTTTGTTCATTCTGGCATAATTTGAAAGGCTGTCAGCTTCTGCCCATATTTCGTAAACGTGAATACTTAATTTACTTAATATTTCATCGAGTCCCCTCAGATGAAATTTTAGTCATACAGATTGCTTTTATCTACATGTAGATACAAGCCTCTTACAATCACAGGACTCGAAATTTCCACATGTCTACTCATCAATCCCGTGATTTTTGCTGGCAAAAGGCAAAACAATAATCTTATCTGTTTCTGGTTACACGTAAAGCTTATCTGGCCAAAACTGTATACAGGAGATCATAAAACATTTTCCTTATAAAGCCAGTGACAGCGTTGTGCGAACTCCTTATGTGAAAACTCAAACAAATCCTGTCTCCCGATATGCCGGACTGACAAACAGTGCTACCAAAAAAGGGGTAAAAGTAAATCGTGGTAGTTTTCGGAAACATTGCGTGGAGTATGTTTTCTGTGTTTAATGGAGGATCCCGATATCAAAACGCGGGAAAAGGATCTCTTCTGCAATAGGATCACAGTTCTGACTGTAAAGAAACAAAATCTGCGTGTTGACTGACATAATAAATTGGAATTACATGGACTCGGGAAACTGATGGCAGATATGTCTCAGTGAAATTCATCTTTAACTGAAATACATTTGTACACATATTCGTTGCATAATGAGGGCTCTCAGCAGACAACCCCTTTCACCAGATAACGGTGTGAGGTGACGTCCACTTAGGCCTAACCCAAATAATCGGTTTGTCTGCAGTGTACATTGTTTGGCGTGGTCATGCTTCAGACAGTGTTTGGAATTTATAAGTTTGTAATAGACATCACCTGTCTTAATACTTTCTTCACTTTCATTCATTGGTATATTTAGAGATGTATATGTAGGCGTGTGAGTCAAGAGACATGCACACCTCACTGTCAGTGACTTGACCCCATGCGGTGAGGATTAGCAAACCAGAGCTGCTAATGTAATGAAACGGGCGGGGGGCTTTATCACTGTCCTCTATTGTTTTGCCGGCAACTCCGATGGTGCGAAAGTAAACAACAGTAACTTACATGTGAAACTTTAGGTTATTTACCATAATGCTATATAATTTCTACTTTTCCTACATGTATGTGTTAGGCTCCCTAATATGTAAATATCATCAAAAAAACTGTGGAGATAAGTGCATGCATATGAAGGTAAGGGTGTTTATTTGTATGTCTTGTACTCTTGCAGGTCCGGGTCAGAGTGGCCATATCCTGCCCACAGGAGCAACCATATCTAACAAACTGCCTGAGTTTCAGGCAGCCCAGATTGACCAGTCCAGCCTGTCGTCTGCAGCTGAGCTTATATCCGCTGTTACCCGAGTTCTCAGTGACACACTGGTCAAACAAGTGGATGCGGTCTTTCAGTTTGAAGTAACAGGGGTAAACGGAGGAATCTACTACCTGGATCTGAAACATGGTATGAATGTGTACTTTTTAACAATTACAGTGCACATCTAAAAATAGGTGCCAGTATTATATAACACTGGCATTTAGTCTTACCACCATGTTTTTAAAACTGTTCAGGCACCTGTTTCCCAGACTTAATCTATCAGCTGTTACATGTAAGTCCTTTCTTTACCACTGGACCGCTTTAGGGGCCTAACATTTAGATCGTCTGCCTCGAAATCAGGAAACCCAGGATCAAACCTGGGTCAGGTCATACCAAAGACTTTAAGAATGGTACTTGTTGCTGCTTCGCTTGCTGCACAGCACTGAGAGTTTAGAACAAGGAAGAAGGACTGGGTGGCCTGATGTCAGTATGGTGTGACTGCATGGGGTGTCAAGCCTGGTGTCTTCGACATGATACTTTAGTGATGATTTGCCACAAGAAGACACAGTATGTATACACACTCCTAATGACTCTTCGTTATATGGCTGAAAAAGTCATATGACTGAAAAATTGTTAACTACAAAGTTAAACCCCAAGCATACATTCATTCTCATTGCCACTTTCAGTTGACTTACATGCTCACTGTGCATCTGGCACAATTATTAGGACATTTAGTCTAAGACAGACTTCAGATTTAAAATCTGGAATTTTGTCAGGAACACGTAACTGCCAACCATAGATCTGACCTCCAGTATTTAAGTTAATCATCAATCATTCATTCAATCCAAGGCAGACATCTAATCTAAAAGGTCATCCAACCCAGCCAAAGCTGAACTTTCACACATGATAGACCTTTCTGGGTTGTCAATCAAGCACACGCATTTGACCAGTCATAATCAGTACTGTTGCCAGCAAGTCAAATGTATGTCCCACACATTGTTTACAAATGTTCAAGTGCTCTGTGACGACAATGGCAATCGGGAATGAAATGAAAAGTAATGTGGTCACGTGAAGGGGTGGTGGGACATTGGGTGTGGTGGATCCATCCATTGGTGGCAAATGCTTTCCTCTGTTGCCAGCTTGACCATTATTTTTGCAGAAGAATCACTTTGAGTATGCCAGAAGAAAGTAAATCTCAGCCTACACAGAGATGACTTAACTGGTTACACAATTGGACCCAATAGCTGATGGCCTTTTAATAATGAACTGTATATAGGTAATGACTGTGGTGCAACTCACAGCAGTTTTTTTTTTTTCATGTTGCAGTTGTGTGACACTGACATTTTGACAGTGCAATTTGAGTAATTATTTAATAGTGATTGGTTACAATTCGTTCCAGCTGATGAGTCATACATGGTTACGATGCCATTCAGTTCAGTTGTCAGATACTGTTGGAAGACTACGTCAGAGTACAACTCGTGCCAATTCCATTTGAGTTGCTTTATTTTGCATACACATTCACTTACAACACTGCACAATGGTTGGTTTGAATTGAGTGTTCAGTCACTCTGATGTATCATGTTAGCCCTTAATGCTATCTGTTGTTGACAGGTGGAGGTTCAGTGGGGGAAGGACCACCCCATTGTGACCCTGATGCGACCTTGACCCTTGACATTGAAGACCTGAAGGCTATGTTCAGTGAGCAGCTGAACCCACTGCAAGCCTACATGAGCGGTCGCCTTAGAGTAGCAGGAGATCTCTCAGCTGCCATGAAACTGGAGGACTTGGTGAAACGTCTCAACTCAAAATCATAATATCATTGCATTGTACAACACTTTGGGTGGTCGGAGCACAAATGTACATATTTTCATGTAGCCTTTTTTTTTTGTTGGCATTGATTTACATTGATTTTTAATGATTCATAAGCGATATCAGACTAATTCGAATAATGTGATATGTTAATTCAGTAATCCAACTAATAAGCTCTTCGAAACTTCTAATTCGATTTCGAAACATGGTAAAGCTGAAGACAACAAAATGAGAATGGTCACAAGAACTGTACCTGTATATCAAGCATTGGAGGGCCTCCGTGGCTCAGTTGGTTAGTACGCTAGCGCAGCGTAATGACCCAAGAGTTTCTCACCAATGCGGTCGCTGTGAGTTCAAGTCCAGCTCATGCTGGCTTCCTCTCCGGCCGTATGTGGGAAGGTTTGCCAGCAACCTGTAGATTTTGGAGATGGGTTTACACCAGGCTCTGCCCGATTTCCACCCACCATAATGCTGGCCGCCATCGTATAAGTGAAATATTCTTGAGTATGGTGTAAAACACCAATCAAATAAATAAATAAATAAATAAACAAGCATTGGCCATCTTAGGAGAAGCAGGTTTGACAAAAACTAGGAACTTATTTTCACATATTGTACACAAAAACAAATGATGTGCCCACCGTATTATATACTGCATTGTCTGAGATCTGTGATGTTTATGGCACTTTTGGTTTTTGGGTGACATGGGTAAATCATGACAAGACTAAAGGACATCACACTTCTGCCGTAAGCCCACTTGCAAATCATCTGTAACAGGCTTCTGGCATTCTACTGCCATTCACCCAGCCTTTATCTGTTGAGGGTGTACAGTTATCCTGATACATGATTTTCCTGGTTCATGTATGATGACATATGGCAACCAGCTCATTCATTGTTCAACCCATTTACGGTCAGCTTCGTTATTCAGTATTAAACCAATGCCAACCAATTCATTCAGTGCTAAACACAATGGAGACCAGCTCAATCAGTGTTAAACCCACTGATGACCAGCTTATTTGGTGTTAAACCCAATGAAGACATGCTCATTCAGTAGTTAGCCCAATGACAACCAGCCCATTCAGTGTTAAACTCAATGACGACCAGCTCCTTTAATACTAAACCCAATGGCAACCAGTTCAGTGTTAAACCCAATGGTGACCAGCTTTAATATGGTGTTAAAACATGCTAATAACTCACTGTTCGGTGCACTGTAAGGAACTTTTTCCATGGCTTGTAGATTTTGGAGATGTACAGATCAGCGTTTGGCCGAGTAAACTTGAAATTGTGCGGCTTTGTGGAAGGCCTTGAATATGTGGTGTAAGCAAGTAGCAAGAGCTCATTTGATCTACCAAGAATGTTAAGTAGCTGTGACAGGAGTCAGTAGTAAATCTTGGCACGCAGGCCAAGTGATTATATAATCTGCCTATATTATGCCTTTATGTATTTTTCATATACATGTATATGTGTTATGTTAATTTTATGTGTTGGTCACCTAAATTTATACTACACTTGTAAAACCATTTTCTTTTTATATTATATATGATCTCAGATTTTACTGGTTTTCAATCGTTAGACATCTGTCTGTTTGTCCGTCTGCTCATTTGCCTAGCTCCTACCTCTAGAACAGATAAAACTTGCCACATTGGCACTTTGACATGAGAAAGAACCCTGTTTACACCCAAGATCTTAACAACTAACACTACTGTTATTTGTTACATGTCCTTTAGACCAGGGGGGGGTTTGAGCGCAATGCAGAGTATTTTGTTAAGTGTGTGCAGTCGGTATTCAACGACGCAGGTGTACGATTGAATTCTACTTATTACCTCTTCCATGCAGGTAAAGGTATCGGGCATTTATTTGTCTGTCAGCTACATTACGGAAAATGTTATGCACGGATTTGGATGAAATTTTGTGCACAGGTCAGCCTGAAAATCCATTAAATTTTCTTGTCCAAGGAAATATTCAAACCATTCTTCACTATTAAACAATACAATGTAGGACCAGAATGAAGAATAGGGTCTCTATTTCAGTAGTGATCGCTCGGATTAGTCGAGTTTGTTGGAGCAGAGGTTTGCACTCTCGGCATGCCTTCTAGTTTGGTTGGTGGTAATGACGTGCTGAAGAATTATTCACTCACTTGACTATGGTTAGGTATTTGGGTGGTGAGAAACCGCAGTGTCTGCAGTAAACCACTGCCCTTTGTTGGGCACATGGAAAACCACAGCCCTTCAGTGGGCACATGGAAAACCACCACCTTTCGTTGGGCATATGGAAAACCACCAGCTTTCCTTGGGCACATGGAAAACCACCACCTTTCCTTGGGCACATGGAAAACCACCGCCCTTCATTGGGCACATGGAAAACCACCACCTTTCATTGGGCACACGGAAAACCACCACCCTTCATTGTGCACACGGAAAACCACCACCCTTCATTGAGCACATGGAAAAACCACCGCCCTTCATTGGGCACATGGAAAACCACCACCCTTCTTTGGGAACATGGAAAACCACCGCCCTTCATTGGGCACACGGAAACCACCACCTTTCATTGGGCACCTGGAAAACCACCACCCTTCATTGGGCACACGGAAAACCACCGCCGTTCATTGAGCACATGGAAAACCACTGCCCTTCACTAGGCACATGGAAAACCTCCCCACCTGACCTAAGCCCACAGATAGATCAGGCAGAATCGAATGGTTGATTAGAACCTGCAACCTCATTGGTCATGGGCAGTGTGTTAGAAACGGGGGGAAAATAAAATATTTACATCAGAAGAGCCTATTTAAATACCACCATTACATTCATCTGTTTGAACAGAACAAATCACTCAGTTTTAATTATGAGAGAACTCATTACTGTATTTTGATGTCTGAAAATTAAAATATAGACCTGACTTTGGCATGACACACTGACAAAAGGGGCAAACAAATGGCTAAAATTAATACTTCTGGTGGGAAAACTGGGACAGGGGGAAGTGGGGGTGCAGTTTTAAAGTCTATCCCAGCACATTAGAGGGTCCAGGGGCTGGTTAGGCCAACCGAAGATTGTCAAACAGATGAGTTCAGAGTGAATTTGTCTTTGGGCAATTTTTTTCAATAAGTGCTAAAAGTCTTATCTAATCAACCGCTTGGATGGCTTAATGGTTAGAGCAAATTTAAATCTGGTCTTTAAAATGGTACTTGTTGCTACTTCGCTTGGCGCTCAGCACTGAGAGGTTAGAGCAAAGAAACAGGACTGGTTGGCCCGGTGTCAGTATAATGTGACAGGGTGGGACGTCCGGTCCCGGTGTCTTCAAAGGAGGTAGCTTTTTGGCAGGATGGACTCGCCCCCACAAAGAGACAGTACACCTTCGTACTTACCCCTTTTGAGTGACTCCTCGTCGTCATACGATTGAAAAGTTTTAACAGTGTTAAACCCCAAGCATTCACTCATTCTTATCTGATAGACAGAAAATTAGGTAATTCAAAATATAATTCTTTCTTCACGTAATTTGCGAAAATAGTAAAAGATTTTACTTGATTTGATTGGTGTTTTACGCTGTTCTCAAGAATATTTCCCTTAAATTATTATGGTGGGTGCAAACCCAGGACTATCCGCAGGTTGCTTGGAAGACCTTCCCATGTACCACCAGAAAGGAAGTGATCCCATTGGACAGAGGCTCCTGAGTCATTGCTCTGCACTGGCACTCCAACTACAAGCCCACTACCCTATACACTTGAGGTACATGAAAAACCTACTGTGTACCTAAAGCCATCAGTCAGTGACAGCTGAATTCAAAACAGCGACATTCATCAGAGTCAACGACCCCGTGGAAAATATGCTTTAGAGCCAAAACTGGAGAAGAGGTCCTCAAAATTGTCTGTTTCAAACAATATTTCAGATAAATTGTCAGTTCAGATACATCTAGGCGAACAGAGTAAACTCAATTTTGAACATCCAAAACACAACACTGGATTATGACGTCTCAAAATCAGTATATATTTTGGTGATAAATTTGACACCCACAAGTATAGACAGAAGGACATGCGCAGAGACAAATGGCTAACATTAATAGCAATAGTGAATTGGGGTAACACTGGAGATCATCAGGTGCTTTGAAACCTGAATCCTGGAGCCAGCTATACAAGCTTGTCAGAAACTGGCCTGGCAAGTAACCAGTTATTACCCAGGACATCTTTTACTATAGTTAAGTTCATATTACTTAATACAGTATACATTTAAATTTGACTTTTTTTTTTAAGACTTTTCATTTCGACAGCTTTACAATCTTTTGTTCAGAATGGAAGACTTGCAGTTTAAATACTTATAAAATGTGGTGTGGTGAAGTTGGATGGTAGTTAAGCCCGCTTGATAATACAGAAGCAGAAAGATATTGAATGTATATGTATAGTTACAACTGGTAAAAGTTTGACATATGGGAGCTGCATAGCAGTATATGCATGGTGGAGTTATCTTTCATCCTGAACAATTCGTGATTTACCGGACCTATCCGGAACCATACAGGAGGGTTGTACCCTCAGCCCGAAGTACAAACCCCCTGTAGGTGACATGATAGGTCTGGTATGAGACTCCCCGGATCAGGCCTCTGGCTGGCCCCAGAAGCTGGACGTGGAGGTTGATACCCCAGCCAGGGACCAGCACAGCTGCAAATCTGAGGCCAGAGGTCCTCTGTGGTAACCCCAACAAACTCTGGGGTGCTGCCCTGGCCCACCTTTGTGGTCAAATTCTGGGCACTTTTGGGGAAATCAATAATTTCCAAATACGTGCTTTTGATACGCTTGAATGCCTTGAATGATGGTGTAAGTAGTCCAAGAAGGATCTTTTTGCAGGTGCCTGTTCCTTTTGGCTTCCCCTGCAATAAAGAGCATTTCAAAGTGTATGCTGCAGATTTAAAAAAAAAAAAAATAGCAGCTGTAAAATCCAAAGTATCCCTGTCTAAACACGTGTTAGAATTAGAGATACATACTGTAATTAAAGCTAATATGCATTTCATGATCATTTTATGTTTGGTTTTTGATTTTACATGTTTTAAATATAGTTGCTGTACTCTTCACAAAGAAAGCTGGAAGATTTTGTCTTTCATTTTTACATGAAAATTACATGTTTGACAACAATTCCACTATCAGTTGTGGGAGCCACATCTCTTTCCGAACACAATGCTATCCACAGGGAAGTCTGTTGAATGGTGATGAAGATGTGTTCTTGTAACACACTAGATGTGTTCTTGTAACGAACTAAATGTGTCTTTGGTGGTATAATGTTCTATACCATAACAACAAAATGACAATGAAATTAACAGATTTATTTTTTTATTCGACAGTACCAAATTTAAAACCACCAACTATTGGCAAGATACTAACCAACTTTGGCACTCTACCCAGAACCATACAGGAGAGTTGTTCTCTCATCCCAGAGCACAAACCCCCTGTAGGTTATGTGATAGGTGCGGTAAGAGACTCCCCGGATCAGGCCTCTGGCTGGCCTCAGATGCTGGACATGGAGGTTGATGCCCTAGCCAAGGATCAGCACATCTGCAAATCTGAGACCAGAGGTCCTCTGTGGTAACCCCAACAAACTCTGGGGTGCTGCCCTGGCCCACCTTTGTGGTCCAATTCTGGGCACTTTTGGGGAAATCAATAATTTCCAAATACGTGCTTTTGATACACTTGACTGCCTTGAATGTTGTTGTAAGCAGTTCAAGAGGGATCTTTCTGCAGGTGCCTGTTCCTATCGGTTTCCCCTGCAAGAAAGAGCATTTCAAAGTGTATGCTGCAAGATTTAAAAAAGAAAACAAAAAATAATAACAGCTGAAAAATCCAAAGTATTCCTGCCTATATATCTGTTAGAATTAGAGATACATACTGTAATTAAAGGTAAAGTCCATTTCATGACCATTTTACGTTTGATTTTTGATTTTACTTGTTTTAAATATAGTTGCTGTACTCTTCGCAAAGAAAGCTTTCGCAAACTGTTCTTGTAACAAACTAGATATGTTCTTGTAACAAACTAGATGTGATCTTGGTGGTATAATATTCTATACCATAACAACAAAACAACAATGAAATTAACAAATTTATTAATTTTTTTATCTGACAGTAGCAGATTTAAACCACAGACTATTGGCAAGTTATTAACTTTCTCAGGAGTGATAGTACAGCGACTTACACGGTAAACCGGTCGAACAACACTAAAGTCTCACCACCAGTTTATTGTCACAAATGCACCACAAACAGTGAGAACAGGGGCAATTTTGCCATACATTTTAACACTGTAAACACAATCAGTACTAGCATTAAAAAATGCTAGGTATGATCATAACACGCAATGCTGATTATGATATTAAATTTATTGTATTTACAAGTTAGCCACCCAGCAGGAGCCATTATACTGATACAGGTCAACTAGTCGTTGCACTATCCCGTTAATGCTGAACGCCTAGCAAGGAAGTTACAACTTCCTCTTTTTTTAAGGTCTTAGGTGTGACACAACCCAGGATTGACCCTGGAAATATTATATTAATATTCTACAATTTCTAATAGAACATGCATAATGGACAAATATTCAGAAGATATTATACTTGCTGTGAGCAAGTGGCCGGTATTCCCTAGCAAGGATATATGGGTTTTAATCTTTTTATGCAAAGAAAACATAATTGCATAAGGTATACTTACTCATGGATTTTCCCCAAATCCAGAACACCTGTAAAACCAGTAATACTGTCATCGACATGATTTCCCTGGAAGCTGTGAAGAAAAGAAAAACAAAGTAAGAAAACAGTATTATTTGAGGATAATACTGTAGTGGTTCAATTATCATATTTGTCTTATGTGCTTTCATTTCTTATGATGTCTTCTCATCAAGTATACAGGTACCTATGAGTGCGACACCATCCACTCACTTTAATCCTGTTCGATATTTAACGTGAAGAGTGAAGCTTGTTAAACGATAAACCAATCGGGAATCAGACGCAGCTATTTGGATCCGATTTCATAACATTTCCTGAAATTGGCTCGTAATCCAGTATGACTTGTACATGAGATTCGAGACTCTTATACGAAATGAAAGTTCTCCAATAACAGATTGTCAGTGAATCAGATGATGAATATTTATTATGATGAGGGAGAAAGCTGACGAAGGAGGAAGTGCAAGCAGTTGACACAAGTACCAAACAGTTGAGTGTCATATGGGACAGAGTCCCAATTAAACACAATATATGGCACAGAAAGTCTCATGAGACTCTTGTCTCAAATTATGGTACCAAAGTTCAGCTGATATATTCTGGTATAAAGTCTCTGTGGTCCACTTTTGATATCTCAGATAATTTCTACTTGCAAGACACTGGACCTCGATTCTCAGGTTTCCTGAGACTGTAGAGTCCCAGAACTTTAGGACTGGGAAAAGTCTCCTGAGACTCTTGAATCAATTTATGGTACCACAGTTCAGTTGATCTATTCTGGTATATAGTCTCTGTGGTCCACTTTTGATATCTCAGATAAGTTCCAGTTGCTTTAGACTGGAGCTGGATTCTGAGGTTTGGTACGGCTTGAGGTTCCCAGAATTTTGGCACTGGAAAAATTCCCAGATTTTTGATACTGTAATCCCGGCTTCCTTGGACTGGAACCCATCAAGTGTCAAATATCTCTGAGTTATTAAACTGGATCACAAATACCTATTCCAGACACTGGGACTGTTTCCCAATTCACCCTACAAGAATTTTCCCACTTTTAATAAAATATCTACTTACTGAGAATGTTTACCAGCAATTTGATGTCAACTCCTGGCAGATTCCGTGGTCATCCACAGATGCTAAAAAATCAGCCTATTTATAGATTTCCACATGGTGTGGGCGGAGCGATGACCCAAATTAGGAAACTGAGGACAATAAATGTCATTTTACTGAGTGAAACAAGAAAAAACATAGAAGGTAAAGGTTTTCCAGCTAAGACAATAACATAGGATTTCGTAATTTCTACACTATTATCACTAAATTGCTGAAAAATACTTATAATTATCCCAACTATGTTCCCAACGCCGATACAACAACATCACTCGTCCATGAAACAGATAAACGTAAGTTTAAAACTTCCTACGAGAATAAATAAACGCTATACTGGCAAATGTTGACTTCATAAATTAACTAGTATGGCCTCAGATAACGATCTTAACAAAACTTCCATGAAAATTCATTAAAACATGAATATATGAAACTTCCTGACGTTAAATTTATTTCTTAAATCCTGCTTTCTTAAATCCCGCTACAATACAAAGTGAAACAACTATCTGCTAGATGGAACTTTAATGTGCCCAGTTTCATCCAGCTATATATTTGACAGTCATCACAGTTTATGGAATACATTTGAGCTTGTAAGATACAAATGCCAATGCATACTCCTCACAGTGAGGGAAATGATGTATACAATAACTCTCACTACTTCACAACTTTGACGTTTTAACATACATGGGCTAATTTTTAAGGATCACTCTCACCAGTAATGACTGGTATAATCAACTGAACATTTATCACTAAAAGATTTCTGTACAAAAAACATGCTTATTGGTGGTCATGTCAGTCCTGAAAAGCTAGACCAGAAACTTGGTTATCTCCCGTGTATATGCTGTGAGAAGTATGCATTCAAACATGGCGATTGGAGTTCAAATTCATCTAGTTCATCTCAATGGACTAAAATTTATCCAGTCTCCAACGGACCACGCAGATGCTTGTGTGGATGGACACCTTCCTGGAATTGCTGACAAACAACTGTTATTACTAACAGACATTATTTGGCGGACATCAGTAGTGTATTGAGGCCAGCACAGGAAGTACAGAGGTGTTCAAGGTAGGTTTAAGGAACAAGACAGGACTGTGATAGTACAGGTATCGGCAGAACTATGTATTCATTTATTTTTATTTGATTGCTGTATTGAACTATACTCAAGAATAATTCATGTGCAGTAAGCCTAGCTGGTTTTCGGTCCTGTTAATTTATAGCTGTGTTTTACAGTCATTTGTTTGAAATGAAATCCACACCTGAAATGCTCTTCAATTACAGGCAAGACATGGTAACACTAGCGCTGGACACTTAAAACATATTTTCGTATTCCATGGGTTACTTCCCTTTTCAAGCATTTACCTCCCTTGACAGTAGATATCAGTTCTTTATATCAGTATTTAAGGGATTATGGAAATATTGCAGTTTACTTTAGTCACTTTCTCAATGCACAGAAGAAAAAACAGTTAACCTTATGAGAAATGTTACAAGTGGATTAGTGATGCAGCAGCATTGCATAGTTGAACACTGGAGTAATCTATGTTAAACAGATACCTATCGCCAAGGGAGGATAATCCATGAAAAGGGAAGTAATCGATGCACATGCATTACGAAAATACAGAATAGATTACATATACTATCACAGCCCTGTCTTGTTCCATAAGCTTACCTTCACTTGCTGGCTTCAGTATTCAGCTGCAGAGCACCAAATAACTTGTCTGTCCTTAGTCACAGTCGTTTTAGCTATCAATTCCAGGTAGGTGTTCCCATGTCATTACTAGGAAACCCACACAAGCATGAAATTAAAGTGGAAAGTGGAAAATTCCAACTCCAACCGCCATGTTTGAATGCATACTCCTGACAGTGTGGGGAGTCATGTATGCAATTACCACTGCCACTATTGGGACACAGACCCCCATTACAATTTCCGTTTTTCAGGAGGGACGAACGTAATTCTGTGTATTTTAGGGTGTAAAATCTTTTTTTGCTGCCAGTCTGCCATTTTTGGTGTACAGATGTATGCTTGTTATCAAAATGATGGAAATTGTCTAAGCTTTGGGCAGGTATGAGTTTTAATGATGACAGATTGAAATTCTGGGTGAGAGAACACAAGGAGACAGGTGGTGATGAGGCTGTGAGTGACTAGGCACCCCTCCCAGCTGCCAGAGGTCCAGATTTTGACGGTCAACCTATGTCAAGATTATTATGGCTTCTTTCTCACAGGCTGTGTATCTCACAGGGATACACCAAAGCTTATTGGCCACGGGATGTTTTGGACTAAGCTACAGCGCTAAACGTCGTACATGGAAAATTAATGGGGGTCTATGGCTATTATCTATTAGGCAAGTTAGACCTTTGGACATTCTGTCTTATTGTTTAGCATCAGTCTCACCAGTAATGACCTAGAGGGAAACATAATTAACACTGATCATTAAAAACATTTGCCAAATAAATTAAACAAAATTGAAGAAAATATTAAACAAGTACAAAGTATGTTAGAAGTGTCAGTAGTTATCTCCCTTGTATGGGCTAGCCCTAAGAAAAATACAGTACATAGTAGCATCTAGTGGACGTAAAGCCCCGTCCAGACTATCCAACATCCTTCAACTTTTGCTAACTCAACAAGATTCAACTTGAACTTGATTCAACAAGTTGAGAGGGTTGAGTTGAGATGGTTGAGTTGTGTGGACGGAATCTTCAACGTTTAACAACACTTAACACTATCCAGCTTTGTTGACTCAAGTTCAAGTTGACCCTTGTTGAGTCAAGTTGAGTGAAAGTAGCCAATTAGCGGGTGTGCATAAATAACATGACGGTCTTAAGGCATGTGACCTGGGCAAAATGAAGGCACCAAAGGCGAAACAGAGAAACTGGTCTCACGATGAGACAGTTTCGTTAATACAGGAGTATGAAAAATACCCTTGCATGTACACCACTCTCTCTAAAGATTACAAAGACAGGGACAACATAAAATCATTGTCTTGTGCATTGGAGAGAAAGATGGAAATCTCACTCCAATTTATCGAAAGTTTGGTAAAAAAAAAAAAAAAAACCAGCTCAACACACGATGACAGAGTTGGACAATGTTGACCTATCTGATTTGTTGTGTGGACGGGACACTCAACTTACCTCAACAGCATTCAACTTGCTGCTGAGTCAACAAAAGTTGAACCATGTTGGATAGTCTGGACGGAGCTTTGGCCTCGTGTTACCCTGCCTCGTTTTCAACTCAGATGAATTTGACAATAACCGTTCTACCAACTTGAACAAATTATAGCTTTTTTTATTTTTTATAACGAATATTAATTATTTATGTAGTTTATCGTATGGTAACGTCAATGGCTTACTGACTTTATACCAACGCCTGTGGATTCAAATTATCCTACATGACGTCATTTATTAGATTGTATACGTATAGGTCAAGCAGACAGATCAATCCAAGTTCATCCTAGAGAATGCCACTGTCTGAAGACAGCACTATGACCTTTATATCTATTTAAATGTGTAGATTTTCAATTTTAGCTCTTATATAAGCACAGCTTATGAGTACTTGATCAAACATTACCTGGTAAAATCCTGGTCCAGACGTCCACTCATCCGACAGCTCTAACGAAACGGAAATGTGCATAGCGCCGTCCTTCGGAGTATAAGGGGAGACAACTCGCTCGCTAGAGCTTTTACACGAGAATTTAATGTAAAAACACTCATTCCTCTCAACACGTCATATTTCTGCTGTTCTGATTAAGGAAATAGTCAAAATATAATCTTCAACCTGTAAGCTTCTCCGGCCGTACGTGGGAAGGTCTGGCAACAACATGCGGATGGTCGTGGGTTTCCCCCGGGCTGTGCTCGGTTTCCACCCAACATATATGCCCCCGGATATTCATTGTAACATGTCTCCAACGATTCATGAGCAAAAGCACAAGGTTGGGTGAATCAGCGCATAGCCCGGAGAAAAACACCAGCTATACACCTGCATGGCATACCGTTGCTGAAAACACCTATCAAGAGGTTGCGCATAATCTACATGGATTATCAGCACTTTAGGTCACTGAGCCAGCGAGAGCCCGGCCTGCGTTTAATGAGATTTCGCATCACTCTGTCAGAGTATTCTACCTTGTGCGTATAATTCTCATTTGTAAACAGAACTCTATTTACACAAAAGTATTGGGGAAGAAGTGAATAAATTTTATTACATAATGGTTACAAAATGGGTAGTCTCTGTAACAGAATTGTTACATTATGGGTATTACTTGCTGCTGATATATAATATAATGACGTTATATACCATGGGGTTGTATCATATAAACCACTACAACAAAGAGAGTAAAACCTGAGTCTGATACAGTTGGCAAATAGTCACACGTATTGCCGGTGAAATCGGGCCTCGTGTCGATTTACCTCAGCCATGGTTTTATTCCAACTGCCCATGTATATGCTTAAGGAGTAGCAACGTACACGTCCTCTATAACACCATGTCTTCAGCGGAATTATGTTAAAAAAGCGGTGACGTTATCGTTGAAATTTATTACACATCACTGGTCTAGAATATTACAAGCTTCTAAAACACACGTTTTAGAAGCTTGTAATAGCTTATCGGGTGTAAAACTAAGCGATTATACATAGTATTTAGTGTAGTTCACGTTGCTTTACTCACCGGCCAATATATAGTATAATGGCAGTGCACCATTGATATGGTGTATGTATACCTATCGCTTGATCTCCCCCTTCATATTTTACTGTTACATCTTATCTGTTATTATGATCTGTATAATTATTTATCTATAATATATACACAATAAACGTATTAAATGATTGGCTCATTGTTACCAATAAGTATTTTTCTACAATTTATTTCATATAATTATGAAAAATACCCATGCATCTTACCACAGTCATGTAAGTGAGAAATTCTTCAGAAGGCAGTTAAACATCCATCAGAACAATAAATTAATAAATAAATAAATAAATATATTTTATAAAGTGTTACGTGTCTAAATTACCACGTATGGTCCAAGTTTCTTTCGGTTCGTGTGCTTTCTCCTTAGAAAATGGCTTTAAAGAGATGTTCATTTTCAAGAATAGTACGTCATTGTATGAGTGTGATATGTATGAGGAATATTTGAACTATGCTTGAAATGTATCATAAAAACTTTAAGTAGCCAGTGGTTGTGGAAAACTCATTAAAGACAGATGTATACCCGTATTCATTTCCTTTTTAAAAAATCGTGGATAGTTTTTACATTGTATATGTGCAGCGCTTATGTGATGATCAGAATTTTCCACACGTGTTTCCAAGACAACATCCAGCCTCTTTCTGATGTTAGACCTCTCATGCGAGTTGTTTGAGCTCCACATCGCAACATCGTTAACATAAAAGCCATACACAAACGTTTGTCACTGGGCTTAAGGAAATACTCGTTGGTAAAAATCCCGGATTGGAAAAGAATGCGGAAAGGTTTGGAGGAACAAAGGATAGGATGTTAACCAATGGATTAGGCTAGAAATGTGAGGAGAGTTCGGAGATTTCTGTCTAACATCCACCGTGTGTACATACAAGCTATTTCCAAAACAAAACGAGATTTTCCCAAACAAACAGTTCGGATTATCGAGTATGTCTTACATTCAAACAGACTGACACATGTAATCCAGCGTCTTCAGATTGGCGTATAGGGCCTTGTGCGGTACACCTGGTTAACACTGTGTCAAGCATCTGAACTGGAGCTCTGTGAACTTAAAACGAATCAGTATTGTTGAAGATTAAATATATGGTTAGGGCTTGAGCTGGTACAACTGTACATTTTTCACTTTGCTCTTAGAAGCTCACCAATATTATAATTATCATCATTATAATTTTTTAGATAGCGGTGCAATCTTTTAGTTGTGTAATTATTTTATAGGTGTTTAAAAGAATTTTTCCTAGATATGCTGGAGGTCAGGCGGGTACATATATTAATGTATATCTATTTGATTGGTGTTTACTCAAGAATAATAATGTGAAAGCTAAGCTAGGGACATGGCTAGCCGATCTCAGAGCTAGGCCAGAAAGGAAGCCAGCATGAGCTGGACTTAAACTCACTCCGACCGAATGGGTCATTGCGCCGCGCCTGGGTCACTGCGCCGCGCTGGCACGCTATCTCGGACATGGAGGCCCCAGCTGTATATACAGAACAAACCGCCGCCATATAGATACCAGCCAAAATGTCCTTACCTGCAGCAGAAGCAACAAGAGCCGAATTCAAGCACGCGACCTCACTGGTCAGAGGTCTGATACGCCCATTAATACGTGTATGGATATTTAGTTATGTCGTCAGAGAAAAAGAGAGTTTTTCTCTTGTTGTCCGCCTAGGATTATATATAGGTTAAAGATGATGTCCTACTAACAGCTGACCATGCATCAGCTCATATTTTGCACTTTTTACAAAATACTTTAGTTTATCAAAGACTTCTCGTTTTTGGAGACAACCGAAGTGAAATAAACGCTTTGCTATATTATTGAATCCCACCATGCTGAAAGATACGGCGTAAAACGACCAATCAAATAAACGAATGATGTAAATAAGAGCACATCTGACTCCAGGGTGAATACTTACGCGGGGGTATCTCATCTATGTCTGTTCTCAGCCAAAGCCATTTACAGTTTTATTAAGGCTTTTCAAAATCGCACAGAACAACGTATTCTAGTATATTTTAATGCCCCAGTAATCTGGTCCCAATTATCGGTTTTAAATGGGAACACTGGACAAGCGCTATGTTAACAGATTGCCATTTCCATTACTCTTTATTGTGAAGTTTGTGACGGTTATCCAAACAAAGCACAACAGAAAATCACGTGGAATCGACCATAAAATTTATTATCATACTACCATAACGGTATAACTTTATAACCATTATAAAGATGCTTGTGTTCCGAAGTAGGAAAACAGAAAAGATAATACAAACAAGTCGAATGAATTATGCCAATAACTTAATACAAAAACAGACAGCCATCGCCAAACACAACCAACATACGATATACTAATCCTTGTGACACATATTTACAGCTATATAATTATGGAAGAATATTGAGAAAGTATGTACAGGAATGACGCGGAAGAAAATCACCTCGAATGTCAAATACAAGACACTGTGAACCTCGGTAACCCTCATATGCCGAATTTACAGAGCGTTTGATTGAAAATTGAAAAATTGTCCATCAGTCTAAAACCTGATGGCATGGAGAGTGTACAGTGAGGGTAAGAGAGAACACTAGAAAATTAATCTGTTAAATGTGGGAGTGATGTTAGAATGTATTTCTGTTATAATAACACAATACTGTCATATTCAACATAATATCCTGTTAGTCTAAAGTTGAATTAATAAGAGTATGTGTGTTATATTTAACAGAATAATCAGCTACATTAACAGAATACATTCTTGCATCGCTTAGATAACACATAGCTTTCTGTTAAATTTAACAGATGATTTTTTTAAGTGTATATGCTAGGTGGTTGTTGGAGAGTTTACTTTGATCCATATATCACCACATCTGACTAGAGTACCACTGTGCGTTTGAACAATTTGGTTCGGGAGACATATGATGCATTACAATACTTTCAAAACGAACCATTTCTTGTAATAGATTTTTGTAACTGTGCATGTATCAAACCTCCTATTCATGTCAGAACTCAAATTGTGTATCACGGTTCTTCCAGTTTAACCTGTAGGTAGTGTAGTATTAAAAACAAAATGTCAGCTTATTGTCTGCATAAACATCCGTTATATGGATAATCTTTATCCTACGAAGAACAACTTTTAAGTTTATTTGCCAGAAATAAACTTAAATATTTCCATATTATATCCACAAGGCCGAAAAGATGCAACTCTGTACGCCATATTTTTACATGATTACTACTTTATGCTGAGCTACAATAATTAATGCCCGTTAACATTAATACAATCTGTAGTCAGCTGGTTTAAGAGACTCATGTGTGCATGTGCATCTTTTCCTCTTGTCATTTTCAGTAATTCTGCTACACGATGCTCTAGGGTAAAACACATCACACCTTTACGTACATATATAGCCTATATCTTCGGTCACATGTTCAAACCGGCCATATATAATGTACATGTTTCTAAATCGATGTTGTGTGGCCATGTGATCTCAAGTCTGTCTCGTACACTTGAGACGGTCACTCTGATTGGTCACAGCACTACAGCCTAATTAGCTGTGATACGTGTTACATGTATAGTCTCTGGTATAACGAGAATGCATGGTCTGTATGTAAACACACTCACCTGCGAAAGCAAATAAACCAATCACATTAAGCGATTCACAAAGTGGACAAAGACATACAACCGGCAAAAAGTTCACAGCTCAGGTCAGAGAGTACGCCTCCCTTAAAGGCGGATGCTGTCGCGTAGGGCCTAACTGAGCTCCCCCATCCTGCAATGTTATAAGCTTGCTTAGTCACTTAATTACGTCATCTGTATTGCGGTATTAAAAAAAAGAATTCAAAGGATTCGCTACCATACTATCCACCTCACACCAAGTAGGCCTACAAGGCCAGCCACATCAGGTTCTAAACGAAACTAGTTAACAATTCCATCTTTTTTTTTTGTTAGCTTATTCTAAGTTTAATAATAATCCGTCCGTTTTCGTTTTTTGGCGCATAGCATACATGAAACGATCAAGGCAATGAGTCCGAAGGCTCCTGTAGCAGCGGCCAAGGCTATAATGGTAGTTTCTGCCGTGTCGGCATCCATGCCCAGTCTGTCAAGAAATCGAGTCTGCTGGCCAAAGGTTCCGTTGCAGGGCAGTGCGGATAAATCCGGATTATTCGTCGAAGCCTGTGGATTAGAAATAGGGGCCTGCTTTCCAGGGTCAGAGGTCGTGCTTGTTTGCGGATAACCATCTGTAGCCGAGGCATCAGTCTGATTGGCGGACATCACAAGGGTCGTTGCTACTGCTGCTGTTGTTGTTGTTGAAGTTGACAATGTCCCGGTCGACATGGTACCAGTTGATTTAAGCATGGTGGTCATTTTGCTCAACGCTGTGGATGCAGAGCTGGAATTTGAGGTGGCAGTTGTCGTGAGTGAGGCCTGCTTTGGGGCCGGACACGAGGGAGGCAGATCGTCGTCCCCTTGAGAAACCTTAGACAAACAAGTAGTCCAGAACAAAACTTTCTCCTCAAACAGATTTTCTCCAAGAGACTTGTCCTTGGACATTCCTAAGGAGAGCACCAGAAATCGCTCCGACCCTTCTTCAAATTGAGGCCACGGAACTGGCAGGTTCTCTTGAGGAGAATTGGGATTTCTGGAAGACAATGAAGATATAGCGACATTAATGAGTAAACCTCACATGTTAAAATCATTGATGCGTTACGCTGTGCTCATTTAAGAATGCCATAAAATGTGACCCACCTAACGTGGACTGTTCGTTTTAAAAATTGTCATAGTCACTAGAGATATGCATAAATGCTTTACGCATTCCTACACAGCCATGTATATATTACCAAGCTCTTGGTCCAAGAAAATTACTTTATCAAATCACTTCAATGACTTAAACCATTTACAAAAGTGTTATAGTACATATATTTTTCATTATTATCAGATATTGTGTTTCAAAGATTGTCTAATTAAAAATACTCCCATGTATAATTACGAAGATCCATTAAGTTAGCTGACTTCAATGGGATTGCATGTGATAATGATAATTCATAGTCCTTAATAAACTATCTCTTAATAACAGTTAAATCTGCTTTCTAGGCTGTTTTTGACATGTTATTCTTGGTACAAGCGACTTATATCTGAAAGAGCAAAGGTTGAATTCTACACGTCTGCTTGGTACAGGAAAAGACTTATTAGTAATAAAGTATTAAGGCAATATTAGTTGGATTAACCTTGAAACTTCGCCTAGTACTAGAAATTTAGTTGCAATTAGGATAGTATTGAGTAGAGATCGCTGGCGGCATACTACCTCTAGTGGCAGAGACATTGGCTTCACACTAGATCTGGTAGTAGAGACGTACCAGTAGAAGGGTAGACCTACTAAGGTCATACCACTTCTAGTAATAAGAGACAGAGAAGATTGCTGGGGAGATACTACCTCTAGTAGCAGAGAAACAGGATTACTACGTAATATGCAGCTTTAAGTTCTAAACAGCCTCTTTTGACATATAGGTAAAGTTAAATAGTGATTAAATAGCGATTGGTGATTCTACAGTAATGGTTGGGGTCAAGGACGTCAATCTATATTGACAGAAGGGATTGGTGAATAGGGATCATAAGTCATTGGTGTGTGTTGGGGTCATAATAAGGTCTAGAAAGACTATCCAGGTGTTGATAGGTTAGCTTAATCATAGAAAAAGATATACGGCTTTGACATTTTTTCTGGGTTTCTTTTCTACAGAATGATTTACTAATTTTGCCATAGTTATCAAGTGCATGCATGTTCCAGGGTAAAAATTTCCGGAACAACTGTAATCTTTGTCACTCCAATTTAGTTAGTGCTAGATAGTGTAGATATCTTTGATATATGGGTCTGAAGTAAGTTCTACAAATCCGACAGCCATACAGATATTAAAGCATTAAGCCATAGACTTACGGTCCTGTGTAGCATCCGTGATAGGCTCGGGTGTAGTCACCCTGCGGCATGTTTTACATAGGTACAACATGGAAGACAGTTTAGCAAGTTGTTGTAGCCTTGTAGTGAAAAGCTACTAGTCCCTTCATGTACCCCCACTTAGTTCCCATATACACGACCCCTTACCTACATCCTATTTAACATGCCAAAAAATAACAGTTTACTTTAAAGAAAAAATCAAAACCAGGGACTGTCGTTATATCGTGACAGAAGTCAAATGCAACAATATAAAAAGAAAACTGTTTGCTTGTGTATTATTCCAATCGAATGGCTGTCCTTTTAAGACTCTTTCTGGACATATACCGTGTGACCATATATTGTAGTACTTCATTTCATCCGACTATGATATTCGCCGTTTGGTCAACATTTTATGACCTCTGGTGGAAGTCTTGCATACTTCCTGACCAAGAGGTTGAAGTTCAACTCCAGCTCTCGGCCAATGCGCTATGTTATAAATGACATACAAGTATTACGTTATCGGTTGCAGTTATGTGGTTAGTCCAGACAACGAGCAGATGCCGATTCCAGAAAGCCATTACTGACTTAACTCAAGGTTCAAAGCTTGTCACTTCCACTCGTGGGTTTTAGGCGCTGGAACTTAAAATTTTGATATATTTTTCTAAGATAACATTTATAAAGTGATCAAAACATTAATCTCTTCTTCTCAAAAATCAGCTCTAAAAATGTACATCACATTTTGTCCAGAAAGTCAGCAGTCAGAAATCAGCCTTATTTTCCCCTGGAAAACCTGGAAAAATAGTTGTATATACGTAGCAATGTGACAGTGTATTCTAAAGACTGCTTCAGTGCGATAAAGTGATGTACAGCACTGTAGTCAATGACAAGTATTTAAATTTACCACTCACAATCAGAATCATAGAATCCCCTTGTCAGAGAGCCAGCATGGCCTCGATTGGAAGCGATGTCTTAGGACGAGAATGGCGTTGAGGTTTAAGTGTATGTATTTAAGTGTACTTGTGGACAACTTTGTCTTGCTTTTCCATCATGATCTAAACGATGTCCTGTTAAACATCTTTGTCATTTTATCTTAAAATATATGGGATGGTGATTTAAGCTATAAACAATATTACGAAGGGATCAATGCAGAATGTGTAGTTCTTTGACAAACATAGTTGGTCTAGACGTATACATTAAAGCAGCACATTTTGAGTTTCTGTAAAATATTAAAAAAAATTATACATTTATGTCATATCAAAAGATAAACATTACACACATGTTTAAAAAAGATTCAATTTTATTTGCAAGCCATTCCAACACAATATGGAATAATTCGTATAAAGTATTTAGCACTGTAAGAGCACAGAATTACTTCACAAGTTACTTAAAACATCACATTAAGCAATAAATTTTTATCATAGCACATATATCCTTGCATTAGATATTGGTCGGAAGATGAGAAGCCGAAGTTTTTTTTTATATCAATGTTTACCATATACACATTGTGAAGATTTGTAACAGTTCAATTTAAAAAGCAATTCGAAGTTTCTACATTTAAAAACTCGCACGTTAAACAAAACTTGCGTATTCGTTTGATTTGTTTTTTGCAGTATAGAAAAATATACGGAAGAAAAGGAGAGGCATACATACAATGTAAATTGGATTTCTTATATACAGATGTCAAAACAAATATAAATCTACATAATAACAGATTGCAAGCCAAAATTTTAAACACAACACAAAGAGAAAAATACAATTATTTGCTCTGTTGCTCTCATGATAAACTATGTACAGTTCTAGGTTTAGGACGTTATAATATTTGGTATGACGTCATCCTGAACCAGCAGGTTGAAAGGCATTTTTGTTGCCAAGTTTACCAAGGCAACGACGTTTCAGCAGAGCTGCATGATATTCAAACAGTTTTACTCCCTTTCGAAAATACTCATATTTATTTTTTTAGTTCTGATGCGCTTGATGACAGTAGTCCAAAATATAAACGTAGTGTTTCCCCATAATGTAACGTACAGGGATCCCTCTTACTACATACCATGAAAAACTTTCCTTCTGTCAAGAAACAGCCGCGCCTATAATGTATGTATTTATCTGATTGCTGCTTAGTGCCACACACAAGATTTTTTCTCTAATATGCTTGCGGTCGGTATTGTGGGCGAAGGAAAGAGGAGTGTTATTAAACCTTATCAAAACTATGTGAACATTAACAAAATTAAACTCATGGGAAATTTCGCGAAACCGGAAAGTGTTTTTCAATGCATAATTTCAGGACATGACCTTGAAGGTATGTTTACTGCGTAGTAACCCGTCTATTTTCACTGAGTTCCCAAAGATTTGTTGTCATAAAGACAAGCGCTGTAGTGTTTTTGTATAAAAAATATATACACAGTGTAAACATTCCCAGGTAATACACAGGTAGTAAAACAGATGATCATTTCTGTGGCAAGTACATGTATGTATAATTCTGACTCCACTATATACTGACATCCAAGCAACAAGGAAATGTATTTGTACATGACTCAACAGAAATCATTCGCCTTTGAGTATGACATCATACTGAGATTCGTCTTCAGTGTTCAGAGACTGTGTTCAGATATTTATCTCTTGTGAATATTTTTTCTTTGAAAGCACGCATGTTCAAAATCGTATGCCACCTGACAGTTAAAACATATATTTGGCAGTCAGTTCTAGATCAGCAAAAAATGTAGGAGATCCAGGAGGTCGTTCCCAGCGCTATCAGCACCGTTAGTACACGAATTGCCCCATTGTGACTGCCGCCATTAGGATTTTCCGTCACGACCCAGATCAGTCCGGGTTTTCTCGTAGGTGCATTTGTTTTAGCTTCCGTCGGTTTAGGCGTAACTGCAGGTGTAACCGGCTCGCTGGGTTTCTCTGCAGAACTTGGCTTCGTTGTTACTGCTTTGGTGGTGTCCGGTTGGTTTGGTTTAGGCGTGGTGGTGGTGGTGGTCGTCGTGGTTGTTCCTGACTTTGTTGTCTCTTCGTTTGGCTTAGGTGTGGTGGTTGTGGTTGTGGTTGTTCCCGACTTCGTTGTCTCTTCGTTTGGCTTAGGCGTGGTGGTTGTGGTTGTGGTTGTTCCTGACTTTGTTGTCTCTTCGTTTGGCTTAGGCGTGGTGGTTGTGGTTGTGGTTGTTCCTGACTTTGTTGTCTCTTCGTTTGGCTTAGGCGTGGGGGTTGTGGTTGTGGTTGTTCCTGACTTGGTTGTCGTCGTCGTTGATGTTGTCACTGGTTCCGGCAAGTCGGCAGGGCATGTGAACGACGAGTCCCCTTGGGTGGGGATACTTCCAGGGAAACACGTTAACCAGAAAGGCATGGTTTCCCCTCGAAGGTCCTGCGCGACAGAGGAGGCGGGCGGCATGCTCCTGGTGAAGGTCAGATGTGACTTAGTGTTTGGGTCATACGCGGGCCAGGACACAGGCACACTTCGGGGGCTGTTGGGGTCTCTGTCCAAAGGAACACATTTCGTTAGATACATTTTCACAGAGTCACTGTGATATTTACGTAATTGAGGTCTATGTCCAAAGGGACATATTTCATTAAATTCATTTTCACAGGCTCCTCGTGACATTTACGTAATTGGGGTCTATGTCCAAAGACATATTTCATTAGATTCATTTTCACAGGGTCCTCATGACATTTACGTAATTGGGGTCTATGTCCAAAGAGACATATTTCATTAGATTCATTTTCACAAGGTCCTCGTGGCATTTAAGTAATTGGGGTCTATGTCCATTGGAATATATTTCATTAGATTCATTTTCACAGGGTCATCTTGATATTAACGTAATTGGAGTGTCTGTCCAATGGAGTATAATTTATTAGACTCATTTTTACACCGCATCCTTGATATTAACGTAACTGGTGTCTCTGTTCAAAGGAACATACGTCGATGTTCCACCCAGGCAAGCTTGCAGGTTCTATGGTCATATAACACAACCTGCACCTTTACTATAGGAGACAAAGGGACGATATTGTAATAAAGTTGTGCAGGAGTCAACCCGAAAACCACACTGATATAGGCTGAACAACCTGTCATTGATCAAGAAAATATTGTATAGGACAATTACAGGACGTCAGAGTTGGCATCAAAGTTTTCTCTTAATAATTATGATAAAGAGATAAGAAAGGAGAGACGAGCCGATAATACATGAATAATATATAATGTCCGGTAGATATACAAGGGCTCTATGAACGAAACACTGGTTGATTTAAGGTCATTTTAAACCTAATTTGGGTTACATATGCTGACAAGTCTATGCATGGTATGTCACCGAGGAATGGCGGCTATATCGCTATCAGTAACGCCTACCTACATGTACCTCAGGCGATGTACAATAAGAGAGGTAGTGACGAGGAGTACAACCTAACCGCTGAAAGATTCAAGGGATAGCCTATACGAAGTTGTTTCATTCTTAAAGAAAAAAACACATAAAAATGATGCCAAAATTTGGTGTAAGACCGTGAAAACTTATTTTCAAACATGGTCTTCATCGATTTTTTCTTTCAGGAGAATAGGATATTCTCAATAGGATCTCAATAAGGATGAGACGCATGTCCAATAAATTTATTTGTATGTAAATTTATTCTTTAAATTCAAACGCATCTATTTAATTTTAATCACGGTAATATTTATGAATAAAAATATATTAAAAATAATATGTATAAAAAATATCATAAAAAATTATATTAAAAATATAAATATGATCAAAATCCAGGTCCAACACATTTGTCAGTTGAAACAACCGTGACGAAGTTCTAGTGCAAATATATTTATTGAATTGACATGGTCGCCCAAACTTTTAAACAACTTCGGCGACGTCTCAACGAAGTTTTAAAGTTCGTTCATAATCTAAATCACTCACATTGAAATAAAAAATATTCATTGAGTACACTGTAAGTAGCTTTTGAAGTCCTACCGTTAGTCGAGTTTAACACAAAGAGGGCGGGCCATTTTGTCTCATTGATATTCAACCAAAAAGGCCCGGAGCATATGCGCTTCATTTAAATATTCTGGCAGAATGTTTAGTTTTCATATTTTTTTTTAAACATTCACTCAACGTACAATACTGGGGTTGGGATTAACGAAAAGCTTTAGACTTTTACTTCTGGTGAAAAACACCTGATACTCATGTCATTCTGTAATAACGCAAAAATACCTAATATTTGGGCGACCATGTCACTTTAAACACGTGTTACATCCTCATTTATAGCATTATTACACAAAGACAATATTTAATCCTCATTGCTAAACAGAGCGTCAAATCTGTCACAATTTGAATTTCTATGTAACACCAGTATACATGTGTAACGTTGCCCATGACGTTTCAAGAGTTACCTTCACATCTACTAATTTTACAGTTTTAAGGGTGCATCACATGGCACATGGATATATAAAACGTAAAAGATTCCTCATCTAGAGAATATATATATATATATATATATATATATATATATATATATATATATATATATATATATATATATATATATATATATATATATCTTTTGTATCGTTATTACCTTTGAATATAAAATGTTATTGAAATCGCCCTCAAATTGCTCTAAACTGAGGCAAATTAAGAATGAAAAGCAAATTTTTTCGCCTGTTAATCACGATATAATAAGGACATAGCCCCAAAAGCGGTTTACATATACCATGAGGCAACATATCACATGATATTGGTCAATTGTAAGCTGCCACTACATTATAAAGACACACGGCACATTATTTTGCCACAAAATGCAATAAAGTTGCCACGTACAAAGGAGTCAAATACAACCATATAAGACAATGCCAGTGACAACGCACATCGGTTCCCATACACCCATCTTAGTTTCCACATTATTTCTGAAAGCCAAGCTAGGATTGTCCTATAACTAAGTTACTCTGTACTAATAAGTTGCCATTGTCAGTGATAATTTATGACAGGCGGCAAACTTATCTATGCCAATGTCACATATGGGCTTATAGTCGCAAAACACATGTGCAGTATACCTCTTGTACCCTAAATCGATATTCTCGTTCATGAAGGCGAATTGTCGGGAAAATACCAGGCTTTGTTAAGTTGCTCGTATTTTTTCTATCTGAGACAGTTACACTTTGGACGATATTTACATTTAGGTGCCGATCTTGGAACGACAATTTTTAGATTGGCTGCCGCTGCTTGCATAGTCTTGGTGGAAAAAAAAACGGGCCTTTGCTCATGCGCAGTCTACGATGTTGTACGTCCCAGGTGGGAAAGTTCGTCAGAAATATGCCAAAGTCCGGTAGATTACTCCGATAACTAAGGAATACGAATACATACAGTTATAAACGAAGTATCCCATTTCATCTGACCTGATCAGATAGGTATTCTGATAGAACTGTTAAAAGCAATTACTACCAGTGCCTAGTAACGTAGTGATCTTTGTTTAGTGCATTCATCTCAGTATAAACTTACCCTAGTAAGAAAAATGTCCAGAAAACAGCATCCACACAGTAGACTGTCGTACTAACTGATTGTTCCATGGATGAAAACGGGGGAGAAAACTTGAAGGGGAGACGAGGGGGGGAGGGGGGGTGTTGGTTGATTCGATTGCAACTGCATGCATGTAGGTAAAACTGAGCGGTCCCCTGCTTACACCTGCATGCCGCCGTCATGAAGGATGTCTGTCTAGGACCTTCGGACAGATGCTCTGGTAACATACCCATTAACTGAGAATTACATGTAGGCCTATATAGCACACCTAGGGGACCTTCATTTTCGAGTATCACATTTTCTTTCACCTCTAACTCACATTTTTGTTTAATTTTGTCGTCTGAAAGGATTTACTCGCTTTGGTGCATTGATGCCATCGTCTTTCAAAAATACTCAAAAAATCACTTTAAACTGTAGCACGGAAAGATATGTTGACTTGATTGAGCACTAACTAATACATCTAGGATCAATAGCTACATGTACATGTATGTTGTAATTACTACAGTTAATGCATATAACCATCTCTATAGCTATGCTTTAATAACTATAGCTAGTGTATATAACAACCTCAATAACTGTGCTGTAATTACGTCAATAATAAAAGAAAGAAGTAACTGTTTGGCCATTACGTATACACATATTCCCGTCACACCGGATCGGCGGGCGGCAGGGGGGGGGGGGGGAGGGGGGGTGCTCATTACTTAGACGTAGCCCTCATACCAGATACTCCCCAGGAGTTTCACGTCCTATCCAAAGCATTTAAGCGGCTGACCAAATCAATCCTATCGGTTTTTAACAACAGAGTTGTATTGTTTATACGAATAAAAGCCAAATCTGTCAAATTTATATTCAAGGTCACAGAAGAGGTCTTCGTATCGATCGAAGAGGCATGGACATAATACGGGAAGTCTACGGTCTATAGAACTCTGGAGATCAGAAGAGTCTTAGCCTTTGTAATTACAACAGACCAAACTTCACCAAACTTTGTCTTAGTCTGCGTGATGCTGTAATCTTACGGCACTGTGGAATAAATCGCAATTTACTTAAGGCAAGTCAGCGAAGAAGGATTGGCAAGACTACGATGAAGGGGACTGGTGGCTAGAGAAAACGCTATGCGTCAGAACGGTGTTGTACGTAAGCTATATCCCTTGTCCCAGTGTGTTTGCTAAAGGTGTGCAGTATAGACGGGGCCAGGGTGAACTCTGGGAAGGCATAACTATAAACTACCACAAACTCGCACAACGGTAAATCAAGCACAAAGATGACCCTTTTAATAAGAAACATGAGATAATTGTAAAAATATTCTATATGTACATAGATGTACCGCTGGACCACAGTTCCCTGCATATCATCTTCAGCATACACAACCACAAACTATTAATAAAAGCTTTTCAGTGCACAGCCACCTAACGGGTTTGGGGAGCGGTAAGATATCGTCATGTCGTAACGATTGTCCACCTGAAAAGATGGGATTCTTTGTACTCTGTGTTTGCACACATGCCCATAGAACCAACTGCAGAAAAGCACTTATTTATTTAACTGTACACTCATAGGCTATGAAAGGCTTTACGCAAATGCCTCGCTTAACGGTAAATTATAACAACAAGCCGTATGTCTTGCTCTCAATATAGCAAGCCGTACGTGGAAGTTTGTCACACTAGGACAAGATAAGGGTTGAGGATACGCCCACAACTAAGAGAATTCCACATACTTTGAGAACAATGAGTACAGCCTGAACTCCACCCTTATTCCCGTTATGTACAGATTGAGTTCATATATACAGTACAAACGGGCACTTCAACAAGCCTGTATTATTAAGATTACCCAAAGGCGATGTACACTATAAGCTTCACACTTAATAATTTAGCCCTAAGAACAAATTTCTACAAAATACCATTACAGAAAATGCGTATACCCATTGGTCATAGGCTGTCTTGGTACAGATGATGTTCAACACTTTGACACATGACGCGATATAAATATATAGCGCATATTAGCTCACTGGTGAGCTAATATTGTATGGTTCAGCTTAGAATTTTTCTGGTAAGAAAGTCTATACCGAAACAAAATATTTTGGAATTCTAAAATATACATTCATATGGCGTTTTGAGTTATATTGTGAACTTAGCATTTTCAAAACATTAATTCATGACGGCCTATTCTTCATCTTCAGTTTGAACGGTTTTACAGAAGCAAGATGTTCGGCTTTGGCGTAAATAATAGTGACGTTCCCATGAGAATTTTAATAAAACACATGTCATGGAGCAGTGATTTATCTTTATTTTACTTATTGGATTGGTGCGTAACGTCGAGTTAATTAAAATTAATTTATTTTTATAAATAAACTTTATTTCCAGATAACCACAAGCCGTCCATATACACGCCTACAATATTGAAACTATATTGTTAGTTCCTGGTATGCTGCTAATTTGTACAGCTGACAAAGTTTAATAGTAAGTTTCAGTAGGAACTAAGTATGTGAAATTTACAGTAGGCTTTGTCCTTGGTCTTGAACAGTGGCAAAGATCAAAGGGATTCTTCCTCAAGAATGGGCAAACAAAATATTTGCATCCCTCCAAATAAAATGAGACAAATCATACGTAATAACTCTTTAACATGACAGGAATCAGTATGCGACTCACACCAGATCTGCAATCCCCGTGTTTGTCGCAACCCGAATATACCACACGCTATATATAACAACCATTCCCTGGATTCTTACGTACGTCAGATTGGATTATATCATTTTAAATATTTGGTTAAAAATTATTTCTTTTTTTTAACCAATGGCTTAAACAATGGCTTATGTAATGTTAGCACTACAGTTCCATGGGCAGGTGCTATTTACGGCCCATGACGTTTCAGGAGTTACCTTCACATCTACTAATTTTACAGTTTTAAGGGTGCATCACATGGCACATGGATATATAAAACGTAAAAGTTTCCTCATCTAGAGAATATATATATATATATATTTTCACATTGTGATGTTCTGCACTTCATGTAAATTTAATGTCTTAAATGCCTGCTTTGAAACAGACGCATTTGAAATAGTTTTTCCAAACTTTCCGAGCAAAGTGAAAGGCCTCTTTAGGAAATATTTCGTGAGTGGTTACATTGTCATTGTACACAACTTGAAATGAGATGTCGTTTACCTTGTTAATTGTTTGAAATGGGATGTCGTTTACCTTGTTAATTGTTTGAAATGGGATGTCGTTTACCTTGTTAATTGTTTGAAATGGGATGTCGTTTACCTTGCTAAATGTTTGAAATGGGATGTTGTTTACCTTGGTAATTGTTTATAATGACATATGATTTATCAACGGTTAAATAGCGTGAATTTGGATTTAGTTACAAACTTACCCTGATCGCATAAAGTTGCTCCAATAATTGAGTACCTGTTCAGCGAAGACTTGATCGTCGTTACTAAGTTCTAACGGCATCACATTAGCTTGGGAAACAAGAGGACTCAGTCCGAAAACGTAGGGCAGCTCCGCTCCATGGGAAGTTGGCATGGCTCCTATAGCAGCCGAATAGTCGAACAGGTACAAGAAAGTTTTGCCGCTTCCTGAATTCTGGTGACTGTGTGCTCTTGCAAACTGGATGACGGGGGCCACGAAAAAAGCATCACCGTACGCCGTAAAGGCATTGTCGTAGCTTGTGAAGGTATCCTTGGTCGGATAGGTGTCTCTGACGTACTTTTCAGAGGCGACATTTTCTTGTCCAAATTTTCCCCCAACGAGCGCCGGGATAACGGAATTGATCATGTAGGTGGAGCTGACGCCCTCTGTCGTGATCAATGTGCTGTATTGACTTGGATTCAAGACATTCCTGAACAGGTACAGCAAATGGGTACCTTCATTACGATTCATCCCCAGCATAATGTCTAGATCGTAGAAGCCGATGGAGGTGAGATAGGAATGATCCGTCAACAGTTTGGTGGGGTCGTCCGGGATGAAATCGCCATCGATGACTGGCACCCAGGCGGAGTTAAGCAACCCTCGCACCTTATCGCCTCGGGCAACCCTGACCGCCCTGATGGCCAAGACGGTCGGTAAATGCATAGGCCCCTTTAAACAATTCACCATGTCCTCAACAGACACGGATTTATCAGCTTTATAACATTGCGTTTGAATGCCGATGGCTTTAGCGAATCTTAAGGCGTCCTCGCGTGTGTTGACCACAGTCGGGCCGGTCACTGCTCCACCCTGTAGAATCACTCTCTTGAACAACCCCTTGCTTCTCCTAGACAGGGCGTGCAGGGCAGCGCTGCTGGCCCCTGATGACCAACCCATGAGAGTCACATCATTCGGATCCCCACCGAAAGCGGCAATATTGTCTCTTACCCATTCCAGCGCCATAAGCTGGTCCCACAATCCCATGTTGCCAGGAGCATTGGTATTTCCGGTACTAAGGAAACCAAATATCCCCAAGCGGTAGTTGAGAGTGACTACAATGACGCTACCTTTTATCGCCAGCTTTTGACCATCGTAAATGTCACCTCTTCCTGTCAGATAGTTTTCACCACCCAGAAACACCACTACTGGAATTTTGTCCTTTCTCTCAGGGGCGTAAATGTTTAAATAAAGGCAGTCTTCATCACTACGTGTGATTGTGAGCGGCATATTGTCCCAGATGTTGTTTCTTGGCAGTACCTGGGCACAAAATGGTTTATTAAGATCAGCCACGAATGGGTACTGAAACTTGTCTGGTTTTTCTGGCTTCTGAAAACGTCTTTGGAGAATTGGGGGCTTGGCGTATGGAATTCCCAGGAATACATGAACCATGCCATCGTTAACTTCCGTTCGACCTCTGATCAAACCCGCCTTCGTGTCGACTTCTATCTGGCCATAAACGCTCACGAACAATCCACTTAACAAGAAGGCGACCGTCCATAGATCCATGATAATCTAAGATGGCTGACTTCGTCCGAGAAGTTCGTTTAACTTTAAAGTAGACCCGTTGCTGTTTCTTTTCTTTTAACTTCAAAATTTGTTCGTGGTAATGTTTTCTGCTTGAAAGAAAATAGTTTTTAAATTACAGGACAACTTGTCGACCTGTTCGCTGAAGATTTAAAGTTCCGTTTTCGCCAAATCTAAAGATGTCCCTACTTCTCATCACCTATGTAATAGCCCCTGTATAAGACCGACTGTCCTTCTGGTAAGCCACATTCACATCAATGGATACAATCTGTCATAGCCCTAGCCCAGGGATATCGTTTAGAGAAGTACAGTGATTGGCTGAGATTTGCATGTGTAACACTTTGGCAGAGATTGACAAAGTAGGAAGAGCACAAACACAGAGCTGAGTCCACCAACCCTCTGTGCAAACACCCCTGGCGTATAGAGGTCAGAAAGAACGGGCAAATCTCTATCAAGCCCCTATCCGTCTCTCACTCAGTATACCATGTCCATTCGACGGGCAGGGAGATGTCATCGAGAGAAAAGGAGGAGAGAGAAATACATCGTGTAAGAAGAAGTTTTTAAGCGCAATATTATGGTAAAATACCTATACCAACACGTCCCTCGATGTTTGTTTTTTTTTCCAGTCATGGGACACTCACAAAAAAAAAAAAACACAAATTTGGGATTAGCCCCAGTTTTGTGTGTACTTATCCACTGACGTGACGCTTAAATACAGCTTCCGTGCTTTCGCGGTCACGGGGGATTGGCCGACGGATTGAGGCCTTAAACTGGACAGAGGTCAACCTAGAACAACTTTAATCTGCGTCTTTTTTAAAGTAAAACACATCTACGACTTTGATGTAATTTTCCAAGTTTTACATATAGTCGTATAAATGCAATAAAACATTGACGCAGTTGATATTCAAACACAAGAATATACATGTGTGGCAAATCGCAAACATTTACCAGGGTTTTTATCCTTCATTTCACAAAGTGTTCACTGCCACGTCCAACTATAGTCGCATACTCATTTAAATAATTCAAAGTTTAAATTTTGTTTAAAGAATGTATTCAGATGTATTCAATAAATCACGATATAGCAGAGTATATTAGCGGTAGTCGCAAAATATGGCCTGCACTTAAATTAGTTCACTTTCAAAGAGACATACAGTTTTCTGTTATACACGACAGCACCTGTGCACGTGCAGAGAATGAATACATTATATCCTTCTGTTCTTAAACCATTCATATACTTTGCTTTCGAACTTCAATTACAGATATTTGTACGTAGGAAATACAAAATCGATAAGTACCGACTCTTATGTCATCTCTATGGTGAGATTAAAGTCTAACAGCTATAACTTTTGAAACTGCATCGTTACTCAGATGTTTCTGTTTTGCTGAATATCTGATATCCGCAAATAGTTATCAGTGGTAATGGTTTACAGCATTTGTCTTGGAATTAGAGACAAGCAAATGTCTATAAAATCTCCTCAGATTATCTAAAGCAAAAGACTTCTTACATGATACATGCCCTGTTTATTGTATGTGTACACCTATCAGAAGATTATAGTTATGTAAGAATCTCAGTTTGCTGATTGACCTAAATCTCGCCATTGTTGACAGGGAGCCTTTCTTTCACGATTGAGGGTATGATGTTATTGATGATGCTGATGATAAATACGATGATATGATAATGATGGGTGAAGCGATTTTTAATGAGTAATGATACGTACGATAACTATGGCGCTAATGATGATGTTGATAAGAATAATAAGTACGAATTTTGGTCAATATGAGGGTTATAATAATAACAACAACGACAGTGCAAAAAAAAAAACTATGACGTAGATTATTTAACAAGGTGAAGATAAACTTTCTTGAATGATTTTGGTTTTCTAATTTTCAAGCCTTTAACATGTCACAAGTTTTATTGTGTTACTCTGTAATTTAATGTTTGTTTCAGAGTCGTAAGGAAAATCTTGTTACCTTTCTTTAAAATCATTGCATTTTCAGTTTCTGTCCCTGATAAGGCTGCTGAAAACAAAATTTGCTTACTCTTATGTAGTTTTTTTTTTAGTGTTTGGATTTAGAACATTTCCTCATGACAATTATCTTATTTGTAACCTAGATTTTACAAAATATTTTTGATAAATTTAATTGACAGATTTTGTCAAAAACATCTATTAAGCCTTATACTGTTTTAAGAATACATTCTTCACATCTCATCGAAAAGCTAAGGCTGTAGATGTGAAAACAAAAAGACTTCTGCTCAGGTAGAGGTACCGCCCAAATTGCCGTTGAGTTCCCTCTCATCCACCCACGTCACCCCTATGTAGACATTCCTCAGATCCAATGCTATTTTGTGAGTGTACAGGGCTAAATGAAAGACATAGCCGTCTGATATACAGCTACCTACAGTGAAAGAAAACGTGCGTTTTTCGTATTGACATAACGGTGACTCGCATCACGCTCAGAAAGTTTTCACAAAAGATTGACCGTCAAAGAAAACGGTTCACAATATTAGTCACAGCTTCCATGTGAAATACTTTAATGACGTGGGTTTGCAGGTTTGTGGTTGACGTCATATACCACAACATATCCATCAATTTGGCTTCAGAGACATCCAAGCGACAGAGACATTCAACTCCTTGACGATCATCTTGTATATAGTATATACAACATTACTTCCTTAACAAATGAATGGACAGAGTAATGCTTCCATGTAAACAAGCGCCGATTTGCACTGCTTTGCGCATGTTTTTATTTATTTGTTTGTTTAGTATAAACAGAAATATTTCCTTAAGCTATTTTTCCGTATACATGTTCTTGGCATGAACAGAGTCGTAAAAGTACTGATTGAGACCAAAGAGCTATACTCTGAGTGTTTACAAAATGTGCAAAATACACCCGTGTGTGCATTGGAAGCTCTATGGTAAAAAAAAAAAAACAAAAAAAAAAAAATGGGTTCTCCCTATTCGAAAATTTACTCAGATCAAATGCACAACAATAAGAATGCGTGTAGTAACTTTGGAAGTTCTTTCTCAAATAGAAACACACGCATATGGACACAAAGTTATAGATTTTTTTTTTTTGATTGGTGTTTTCACACCGTATCAAGAATATTTCACTTATACGACGGCGGCCAGCATTATGGTGGGTGGAAACCGGGCAGAGCCCGGGAGAAACCCACGACCATCCGCAGGCTGCTGCAAGACCTTTCTACCAAAGTTATAGAAGGACAGGTGCAAGCCAAGAATGCATTCACAAGAGGACATAATAAAAATCTATTGTTTATTCGTCTTGAATGTTGCTAGGGCTATTAATAACATGTATTACCTGAGGCAACCACTGTATTAACTATAAGTATTATCAGCAGGCTATCGTAGAATGATATTGGGCCTATAGAAACTTCCATGCAACCAAAATAGGCACGGCTTCTACAAAGGTATTCTAAAACTTCCACTGTATGCAATTGCAAATTCCAGCCTAGATGAAATTCCACTTAAGTTATAACTTATTTATACACTGCAGGTGTAAAAAAATAATAGAATGATACATAATATATATTTTGTGACACAGGTGGCTTTTATCATGTTGTATTTCTAAATTTCCAGAATTATATATTTGGTCTTTCCTCTCGCGCGACCTTCCCGTCTATCCTGTTTAATTACTCCATTGGTTTAGAGGGATAACGCACAGTCGCTGTAACACTTATTTGAAGTTTCTATAGGTGAGAGAAGGTGCGATGGTATGGTTTGCAGTACGTGTTCTAGCCACTTCCGACAAGACCACGTTATGTGTACACCGCAGTGCTATACAGAGGTGTTACTTGTAATGTCAGGACTACCTACGTTACTGACGCTGATCCGACTAGATGACGAGGAGAAGCCCAGCAAGCGTACTCAAGCACTCCCTAAGGATTACCGTCACGCGCTATCCGTGACCCCTGCTCGTATAAGAAGCCAGATCGAGACGATGGTAAGCTTCAGCTGTTTTTGTAGATTTACAACACGACCACTTTCAAATTTCCTCTCAAACTTGTGGACAAATAAATTCCACTTGGTTTGTTCTAATGGTTAATACACAACAAATAAATTAATTCGAGTTTGAAGAGATTAAAATATATAGGCTATATGTGTCTAGTGTTGGCTTTTTCGGTATTATATCCAGCAGTTAAAAAGCGTATCATTTCAAACATTCAACACAAAGTTCAGCAAAAAAAAAAAGATTAGTTGAAAGTGTGTAGGCCTATAAATGGGTGTCGTTGTCATGCTTTGTTTTCCTAATGATCTGTTCCGTCATACTCTTACCTTGTAATCAACAGCGGATTTTAAAGCATTAGATATAGTATAATGAACAGGTATGTCAAGATTTCTCCTGTTATGGCGCTCTGGCAGGTGGGAATATTTTTAATTTGTTGATGGTATAAGTCTAACAGGGCCCTAAACAGCAGGTCAATAGCTTTAATCAGTCAGATGACAACTAATGGGCAGCCAAATTAAAGTAATTAAACCTGTATATATTTTCCTAGCAATAGTTAATTAAGCAGCTCAGGTGGAATCCCTGCAAACAATTAATTACGCAATTGGTGAATATTTTCTAAAATCGATCACGGGATACTGACGTCAGCGATAGTCCACATGTCCAGATATAAGTTCATGAAATCTTGCGTGCTTATAGTCAGTTAATTGTGGGCACTGCTGTGTGAGGCCCATCCACAAATATCTAAGGTAAGTAATATATACTTGTACGTCGATAGTTTTATGTTCTTGTCTCATTTCTGCCGTCTTCGACTAATGATTGACGATTTGTATTAGAATGTCATGGATACGATTCCGAGAAATCAAGACTCAGTTAAAATAGCTATTAGCGAAAACCTTTATCCGCTTGCATATATGTGTTTTCGGTGTTAATATATGTGACTAACCTAAGTTATTTTGCTCGTTCTTTGTTAGGGTAAACAATGTGCCCTGGATGAAAGATTTCTTTGTCCGAACACAATGCCTTGTGACAACTTACGTTAATTAATCACATGCAGAATCTGGTTTACAAAATTCCAGCACTGAACGTGATGATGTTTCTTTGCTTGTTAATAGTTTTTCTTTCTATGTATAAACAATTTTCTTATTCAAATGCTCCCCGAAGCACTGATTCTTATAATTCATACAACGTGGGTATATTTCTCCACGCACTATCCATAAAAAATAGTTCGCTTTATTATTCTAAATTTTTTTTTATCAATCTAGTAAAATGTATTTGAATGTTTAGAATGCATGGTGACCGTTTCTGACAATATTGGGGTCAGTGACGTTACATGTTTTCGCCACTGCTATAGATTTCATCCTTAAAAATGCATATACATATAGATTTATGAATACATTCGCCCAATGGACCTTGAAACGAACTATTTCAAGTCAAAAATATGGATGTGACGTCATTGATACCTTATGGTTCACCACGGCTCGATGTAGAATATGATGTTACCATTTTACAAGGTTGGAAAATTCTATAAAAAAAAAATCAAATTATTTTCTTGGACAGTTTTTAGTGGTCCTTTTCTGATGTATACCCTGTATATTATATTAGTGTTTTCTTTGACTTTAAAGAGCAATCAATGATCCTTTAAAATGCCATCAGTGATCCTTCAGAACACCACACCATACTAGACGATCAACACTTGATCATCACGTATCCTTTAAAATGCACTACTTTTCCTTACACTCCTTAGTTAGAAGATCACCCTATCACTTACCCTGTACCTATATATCCATTAAAGACCTGCCAGTTAGACCAATCCTTCCAATGTTTAAAACTGATTCAAATGTCACCACTGTCAGGAAACCTGCTGAATAGCTGCACGGCTATTGGAAATTTATTTGAATGAAAAAAGATCTGCTTCAACCAAAGCTTCGGCGTCTCCGTAGCCGAGAGATCAGCGTGCCAGCGTGCTCATCAGCTGCCTTTTACCAATGCAATCGCCGTGAGTTCAAGTCCAGGTCATGCTGCATGACTGTCTCTCCGGTCCCCCTACCGTGATGATGGTCGCCGTCGTATAAGTGAAATATTCTTGAGTACGGCGTAAAACACCAATCAAATAAATCATTCAGTTCAATTTATGTCCTGTCTTCAATTTCAGTGTACATTTTACCAACCACCAGTGGAACTCCTTTCACACTATGGGCTTTAAGTCACTGTGCGTATTGCTGGTCATCTGTACATGTCTGCATGCGGCGGAGTGCAATTCCCGAGAGCTCATAAGGCGTTTCTTGGACTTCTGGTCACGTTACAGCCCAATTCGTTCGCCGAAGCAATACTATTTAGGTGAGTCATCGTAAACTTCATGTATAACAGTTAACATGTACTATAATGTATGAACTAAACTTTATGATCATAATGAAAAAATTCTAGCAACATTTTCCATTTCCCTAAATGTGCGCTAATTTGTTATGCAGAAATAAACTGTAGCACAATTTCACCCCGACAACCGTAAACCAAACTAAATATACTTAAATTAAAAGAAAAGAAAAAAAGACACACACATATATATACGTGAAGATAGCGTGAGTGGATATACCACAGAAAAATATATCGAATACTTTTATTTTTTGGTTTTTCTCATTCAAGAATTTCACTTTTAATTCTCTTTCCGCTGAGGCTTGTTGTTTTTGTTTTCTTTCTTTCATTGACATGAAATCTGAAACTTTGACGTAAGTGAAAACTGGCTTGCGCAATCCACCCAGGAGTTCACAGTTTGAATTCGGTTCCTTTGCCATTGTAGGTGATAGCAACCGTCACTTTTCCTGGAGAGATGGCAACATACCAATGAGGGCCCGCAGAGCTAGTCTTTTGGATCTCATTCGCTCAACGAACCTATTTGAACAACCCGAGGAATAACCGAACATTCCCGATCACAGTCTGTTCGAACAATCACCATTAGGCGCGTATTCTTATTAGTCCAGTTTTCACAAAGAAAATGTTACTGAAATAACTAAACGACAAGTTTCTTGATTCAATAGGGGTTTTTTGTGTAATATCGATGCATAAAGGAGGTTTCTGCGGGAACTTTGAACTGCATTCGACATTTCGGCAGAAGTGTAGCCATTTTAACTAGTTTGACCACATACGGCCACACGTTAGGAGTGAAACCATGCGGGGAAACATCTCCGTTTGGCTACGTGTAGCCATATGTCAGGAGTGTAGTCACGGAAACCAGTCCGTTTGATTCCATGTAGCCGTATGGCAGGAGTGTAGTCAAGGTAACCAGTCTGTTTGACTACGTGTAACCTTACAGCAGGATTGTAGTCGGGGTAACCAGTACTTTGGACTACATGCGGCTTTATGGCAGGAGTTTATTCAGTGTTACCAATACTTTTGACTACGTCGACCTTACGTCCAGAGGGTAGTCAGGGAAATCAGTATTTTTGACTACATGCAGCCTTATGGCAGGAGTGTCAGGTTAACCAGTCCGTTTGACAAAATGCGGCCATATGCCAAGGGTGTATTTACGGTAACCAGTCTGTTTTACTGCATCAATTTCCCTAACGCCAGGGATGTAGTCCGGCAAGCCAGTTCTTTGGACTACATGCAGCCTTATGCTAGGAATTTAAAGCCAGGGTAACCAGTCCGTTTGACTTCAAGTGGGCTTATAGCAGCAGTTTAATGACAGTAACCAGTCAATTTTCCTGGATCTGGTCAGAACTGTAGTCAGGGTAACCGGTCTGTTACAGGTGGCCTTACGTCAGGAGTGTAGTGACAGTAACAAGTCAATTTTACTGCATCTGGTGGCCTTACGTCTGGGGTGTGGTGAGGCTAACCAGTCCCTTCGACTACGGGCGGCCTTACGTCAGAAATGTAGTCAGGGTAACCAGTCCGTTTGGCAACAGGCGGTCTTACGTCAGGAATGTAGTCAGGGTAACCAGTCCGTTTGGCTACAGGCGGCCTTATGTCAGGTATGTAGTCAGGGTAACCAGTCCCTTTGACTACATGCGACCTTAGATCATGAGTATAACCAGGGTAATCCGTTTGGCTACAGGCAGCCTTATTGTTACCTAGGGTGTTGTCAGGGTATGTATCACCTGCTCACCGGCTGCTCACCCTCTTCCCCTCATCTAGTCGGATCAGTGTCAATACTGCATCTAGTCCTGACAGCACAAGTAACACCTCTGTATTGCAGTGTAATGTACACATAACGTGGTCTTGTCGGAGGTGGCTAGAACAAGCAGTGTAAACCACATCATCGCACCTTCTCTCACATGTAGACGCTTCAAATAAATGTTAGAGCGGCTGTGCGCTATCCCTCGGGACTAATGGTGTTATTAAACAGGACAGACCTGAGATACGAAGGGTTTACTATACTGGAAATAAAACTGTGAGAGATATGGTCCAACACTTAAATACTGTCTTGTGGCAGGGCAAATCCATGCCGCCAAAGTGCTGACACCACTGAAGTATTATGCAAGACACCAGACCTAGTGACATTATACTGACATCAGGCCAACCAGTCCGGTTTGCATGCTCTGATCTGTCAGTGCTGAGTGCCAAGCGATGCGCCAACAATTAAGTACCATTTTTCAATGTTTTTGGTATAACCTGGGCCTCTCGACATCGAGGCGGACGCTCTAACCATTAGGCCATCGAGGCTGTCCAAGTAGTCAGGGTAACAAGTACTTTTGACAACAGGCGTTCTTACGAAAGGGGTGTAGTCAGCGTAACCAACTCAAGGCTACAACCTCTTAATATACCTAACAGCCATGAAGCTGCCTTCATGAACATCACACAATTTGTCATATCGACAAGTGGAATGGCATTTTTTTTCGTTCGTCCTCTAACGTTGTCTAACAGAGTACTTTCCCTTTGTTGGAACTCGTGCGATCGAGGGCAACGGCGCTGTAGCGGGGGAATTCTACATTAACCTGTGGCTGATGATTGCGCTCTCAGAGTTCCTTTCAAATTTGAATCACATGATCTTGCATTTGATTGGTCAGATCCGGAGATATAGAGTTGGCCTGTAGACAGCTTTACTTTTCTGTTATCAACGTCCTATCTTCTGAATGTTACTGATTAACATTCTTAAAAAAGTAATGAATTTGTGGCCTGCAAAAACGAAATACTGCATGTGCAACTTTACTGGCTTGCAAAATTCCAATCACCAAAAACGTCTGGAAAATTTAATCAAGATGGTCGTCAAATCAGCACAAGGCATCAGAAACGTTCTCAATATACTGCTTAGGGTGTGTATATAGATGCACAATATTTCCTAAACGCGCAGCGGTCAGCCCGGAAATTAAGTAGCCTGCAGTAGTAACGTCGCGTTTCCAGTTAGTTCATCGATGACGTCATTCTCGAACATTTCCTACCATTGACTGAAAATTTGCATAAATTAGAGGGGTTATTAAAATACATAAACAAGGTCTCAACACAATTTTTTCCCCATTTTGTGGGATACAACTTTCTTTCTCTATAATTCAAGCCATAGTCCTTGTTTTACGTTTGCTTTTCATGTTTCCTTTAATAAGCTTAAATATGCCTAATCTCCGGGAATTCCCATTGACTTGCAACCAGATGACCTGCGATCACACATCTACCTTTTCAATTCATTCCAAAGTGTAGACTAAGCGCGTCTACGAAAACCAGCACACTAGAACTCCCACAACCTTATAGGCATTGAGTGTTCTTTAGAATCACCAGGTGCAAATTTTATCCTAGATTTGCTATGCCGCATGATATATATATATATATATATATGCGCTATCGTTTTTAATATGCTGGCTTTATCAAAGATTAAATGACCACAACATTATTTCATACAGAACTGATAAAAGTTTATTTCCAAAACAACTTTGATATAGGTTTAAGTCCGTAAACAGTACGAAATTCTTTGGATCCCTAGTAAGGCGGTCAAGTTCTAGATAATAAATCCACATATAATATACATGTATTTGTAATGGGTGGTAAATAAATCTACGCATGAAAAAATCTTTTGTAAGTAATTTTGTGTAATATATATATATATATATATCTATATAATGTGTGTGTGTGTGTGTGTGTGTGTTGTGTGTACGAGACCTGCAATAACAGTGGCTATCTTAACGCGTATACAAGCCTACTCATGGTATACATGCAGCCAAAACACACACAGTAACATATACCATCTCACTATCTTATCCTTTAGTACGTTTGAACAGTAGAAAATACCAGTGTCTACATGGGTATGGGACATCGCAGCAATCTAGTCACACGGATATTTTGATTCTGTTTGCAATATTCTCTTGTGGTGAAGTGTGAAACATCTTGCCATGAAATGTGCTTATAATAATAATACCAACACAGGCCTGCCTAGTACGTGAGTGCAAGTGAATTACTCCGTTATGGGGTCCAGGTTTCCATGGATTTTTTTTCAGGATAATTTAACGTCCTTCAAAATTTTTAAACAGATGCTAGCAAAACAACTGTCTTGTATTACCACATTACCAAAGAGCCTACATTTGAAAAGCAAACTACATTTATACCCTATATCATGGCTGCCTGAGGTAAACGTCTCCAATGGGATTCTAAGAAGTGAACAAATTATCTCCACTAGCAATAATGGTTGATTCTGGGCTAGATCAAACTCACTCATAGGCAGTTACCAGTTGGATAGGTACTTCCAACTGATCGGATACGCGGGGGCCAGGAAAGAATACTTCACCCACACATTCACTGGCTGCACAATTTAAACACTTGTAAATTTTATCAATTATTCAACAGTTGTAAGATTTAGCAAATCTCTTTATTTGATTGAAAGATAAATAGCAAATACTGGCCTCCTATTGATGAAGTTTTCATTATAGTGAGTTTAACAGGTTGTGAGATTTAACAAGTGAATAGTTACTCTATGGACATGTCGCGACAGCGTAGTAGCCGAAGTACTTACTCGTGATTGATAGATCTTTGACCTCTACCAAGTCCATAGCATAGGCCTCTTCAAGCTACCAGTTGTATACGGATGTACAGACAAATGTGTTGTTTTTTTTCAAACAATGGCCGTGATTTCATTATACAAAAAACAAAGGCAGCAGTTGTCATGTCTATGACAGCAGTTTACAGTATTTCCTTACGTCCTGTAAATATAGTATACGTAAATTTTTGATACTTTAATGTAACCTTTTTTGTGAGATCTGGATTTTTTTGCCTCATGGAAAACTCTCCCATTTGTCGTTTTCATAACCGATACAGCAAATCATCTACATGTATACAACTCCATGCAAAATTTCACCTGCTGCACGAAGTTAAATCGCAGTTGATACCATGACTCTATCATAAAATAACCTAACATCTCGCCCAAAGAATGAATTTTCAGAGACAATTTAACCGTCATAAAATATCACTTTTCTACCTCATATATTTTAGCCCTCAAGCGTATGGTATAAACTTCAACATCAAACCTAAACACACCTTTCTAAGATCAACAGAACTCTCAGAATCACACAAAATGAGTACTTTTGTCATGGACGAATTTCAGATTATTTACAATAGTTGGTGACATTCCATCCAGAAATAATAGGTGATCGGAGAGGTAGTATTAAATTTTATTCCATCTACGGGATGCTGAAATCAGGAGCCACGTTTCAAATGCTGCTATATAGTTGGATACTTACCTTTTCATCACTCAGTACAATGATGACGCACTTATCACAGTAGACACATTTCATTATGAACAAAGAGCAACAAAAACATATAAAAAAGCACATGGGTATGAACATTATTTTGGCAGCAGCTGAGTAAATGAGCTTGTTGCGAATCTTCAACACGAAGAATATAAAATCTGAACAATTAAATAACATATTTAATAAATCTGAAAAATACCACCCAAGGAAAATATTAAAATGGTTGCTGAACATCAAATTTCTTCCATATTTATATAAATTGAAGTAGACATTTCTTCTGTAAACTATACTGCACTTATATACGCTGCTAAGAAAGTCATGTTACGCAGCAACTATCTGCCCTACACCCACGAACCCTGTATATGCACATACTCTCTCATTGGATTGCCCTTCTACACGTATGTATGCTAGAATCATAACTCCCACGACATGCACCTATGAAGAAATAAGTTTCTTATTTACTCCAAATTTGGCAAAATGTTCAATGGCTGTTGGATTTCAGCTTGAGGAATGGGTTAGATACCTATAGCTGTGTACTGCTGTTTATAAGAAACATCAGCCTGTTTAATTAGTGGTGTAACAAATGGATTATACAGAATGAGCATACATTTTGTAAGTCATCTATGATCCTCCTCTTTAGTTTTGAAATTATGAGCAAATTAGGAATAATATAGCCAGTTACAACTCAATACCCTCTAAATGGATGACCAACATTCCCAGTACTGAAACATGTAGAATTCAGAAGAGATTAGCATAGTCACTGTGACCTGTGGGTTTTATGATGCTATTCCTTAGCAAGTTACGAATACAAGCCAATTTCAGAATGGCATATAATATCAGACAAAACGAACACACAGATGGACATACATGACTTTGATAATCCTAAATTACGCACCAACCACAGGTGTTTCGCACACTATGTATTTTGTACATTTCATGACTCTCCTCTCATTAGTTTTTAAAATATGAGTAAATTATAGAAAACATGACCCATGGACACAAAGATAAAACCATTGCTACATACCAATCCTCCATTCTAAAAATGGAAATAAAACAGGAAAACTTTAAAAATAACAAATAAAATTGGTCATCATATTAATACTATTCAGTCGGACATAAAATTCATAAAAGTATAGGGAAACATTATATATGTAAAGAGTTTCAAAAAAGTTCTTGGTGAAATAAGGATTTAGCAGCCTATTCCAAAAAATTATAATTATAAACTATAATATATAATAATATTTTGATCTGGGTTTGGTATAATAGATGTATTATTATGAATATGAGGATGTTTACATTTGTTTATTAAAAGTATTATTAAGCAAACTTCAAACGAATTAATGGCTGAAAATTTGTACCCTAAGTATGAGCCTCATAATGTAGAAGTTAAAATCATAACAATGATGGGTTTGTACGCAAAGGTTTTCTGATTCTCGCGTTATGTATTCAGTTGTGAAATTACATCTAAGTATACTAGATAAAACATTAAAAATTCCAGTGGATTATAAAAAAAATAATTGTCTTCAAAACTTTTCCAGTAAATCTCTGAGCAAAAACTGGATTAAAAATCAGTTCAGACCAAGATTTAAAGGTATGTATACATGTATACAATACATGTTGACATATGCCAGAAAAGCAGCAATCCATGTGAACAGTCCCATATAAATTACAACACTGATATATGGACTATTTTTACCCACAAAATCAATCCAATTAATGACTTGTGAGATTCTAAACAGTAACACTACCATCTTTGGAATATACAAACGGTATTAGGACAGTCAAATATGTCAACATTAGGACAGTCAAAAATGTCAAAATTGGGACAGTCAAAAATGTCCACATTAGGACAGTCAACAATGTCAACATTAGGACAGTCAAAATGTCAAAAATTGGGACAGTCAAAAATGTCCACATTAGGACAGTCATCAACGTCAACATTAGGACAGGCAATCATTTGTTTTCCGCTCCAAGAAACCTCTTCATGTGCTTCTGAATGTTGCCATTTAAAACACATTAATTCTGAGACAAGTCCATATGTAAAGCAACCGGTTATACATGTATTTTTCCTTTTCTTCACAAATATGTGAATAAGGCTTTGACAGCTTAAAAAATAGTTCAACAATTGATGACTTCTTTAACTGCCAGCACTTATTAAAATGTATGTTTCAGCTAAATGCTTATTATGTTAAAAAAAATGTACAATGTATATCAATATATCAAAACAAAAGAGTTCTCATGTCTGTAAAAATGTGAGCCATGATTTCACTAGTCAATACTTCTATGGCTCCTGATTGGTTGTGACATGCTCAGTGTAAACTGTCTTGTCAGTGGTCAAAACCCTCATGGCTCCTGATTGGTTATGGTCTAATCTAGGAGTGAGTCATCTACATCCTCTTCCTGCCACTCAATGCCTTGGCTCTGCAGCAGAGATGACAACATGCTCTCTACTCGAGTATTCTGAGCATACAGTGTGGCCATTCGTTTTGGACAAGGCCTTGATATCATTCTGCATTTTCTCCTGCCTTTCTTGAATAATTTCCATGTCATCCTGCAATAGTATCAAATTATTGCTGAATACAACATTAGGATATTTATCATTTGCACACAGGTTAAATATCACAATAACTGATTATTTTAATCTATTTCACATATCAAAATAACATGTTATGGCATTTCACTATTACATGGCTGTTTAAGTATTCGCAGGTGACTGAAAGAACTTCACACCTATTTCATCATATCCGGAGCTATATATGTGTATTAATGAAACACAGACTATTACAAGAAAGTCGGTACACCTGTACCTCTCACAACAATTATGTTTACAAAATGTAAGGCATTCATTGAAGATTTCTTGATGAAGTCTTTTATTATTTCTGATATCCATTTCATTTTTTTGAGTCAAATTTTCAGAACACAGATGTCATTTTTTTATGAATAAAGTACAATGCAGTGCTTTATGAAACTTACCAGTTCAGGGTCGAGAGCGGCAGAAATTGATGCAGTGGACAAAGAACTTGTGGCTGTGCCAAATATCCGCTTGAAGATATTCGGGTTCTCCTGGTTTGGTAACACCTTTTCAACACGAACCACAAATTTCCGCCTTAAGAACTGGGGCATGATTGCCTCCACATCTAAAGCCAGCTCTACCTGAAATAAATGATTGATACACTGGTGTTTAGTATTGCACTAGCCTGATTTTCATTTCTACACAAAGAACTCGAGATTACTTCAAATACAAGGGTATTTGTGAATGTGAACACAAATTACTGTGATAACCTTTCTAACACACGACAGCTTTAAATCTTCATTCATTTGGTTGGTGTTTCACACCGTACTCAACAATATTTCACTTATTATACTTATATCAGCGCAGCCAGCATTATGGTCGGAAGAAACCTTGCGGAGCCCAGGGAAACCCATGACCATCCGCAAGTTGCTGGCTGACATTCCCACAAATGGCCGGAAAGGAAGCCAGCTTGATTAGGACTTGAACTCACAGCGAACCCATTGGTGAGAGGATCCTGGGTCATTGGGCCACACTAACCACCTCCACTGATGCACCCCAGCTTTGAATAATACCAAAGATTAATAACATGGTGAACCAGAGTTAGAACACAATTTTCAAAAAAGATTGAGACCCGATGACACTAACCTGCATGGCCAATCTCTTCAGTATAGCCTGCTCTTGTACTGCTTTGATATCATCTACAGCCAAACCAACCTGGGATGATGGGAAAACAGGGATATAGGGTTACACAACATATCAGGCATTAACACAAAGTACTTGGAGCAGCAAATTCAATGTTTTCTGTTGACATGACATGGACTGGAAAACTACAATTTTCAACCCCATTTTGTTCCCAGCTTGTTAACAATACCTTGAATACAGGATGTATCCGAAGTTAGGTTAATCAACAAAGATTCACTTGTGTATTTTCAGTGGTCAAGACCAAAATAGTCCAACAAAGCAGAATCTAAATGAACTGCACTTGCGCTTCATAACAATACATTGAACAAAGGTATTCAACAGGACTGACTTAACCCGAAATGAATGCACAAGCAATTAATAGGTAAAATGCTGAGAGAGGTAGTAAGAGAGATGTTAAAAAACTCCTTAGATACAATGTGAACATACGTCATATACCTTAATTCTTCCACCTTTCCACATGTTTGCAAGGTTTTTATTTAACCACATTTTAAGGGTTTTACTTAGTGTAGACTGATAAAATTACATTTTTCCCTGAAGCCCTAAATTGGTCAATGTTGCTTTGTCTCCAAAACCAAACGAAAAAGGTTCATAAATTGCACTGAAAGTTGCTCTTTCATATGCCAAGAGGTTAAGGAATTGAGGTACCCAAAGCTGGTAATCCTACATCACTTCCTTTTTAAGTCAGCAAGGTGATGGACATACAACCAAGACAACCAGGTATTTAAAAATCCATGATCAAACCAATACTTCTCAGCTCTTCATTTCTGATTTTTTTTTTTTCAGCCAGGAAAACTTACTGTTCTCCTCAAGATAATGTTTTCAATTCCTATTTATTTATTAAATTGTTGTTCACTGCATTACTCAAGAAATATTAGCCACAGCTGTCATAATTCTGTTGTTCTGTGGATTGGTCAGTAAAGTTTGAAAACCTCCCACCCTTAAACGTAAGCCTCCCACATGTATGTTTAATACAGGTCATTCACTTAAAGTGGGGACTCCGTGCAAGATGACATGAAATTCTATACATGAAATGCTGCAGAAAACCATTAGACTGTACTTTACTCACCAGTAAGTTCATGATGATAATTGACATGAGCACCATGAATATACAGAATATGATGTATGATGTCTCGGGATAGTGGACTACGGTGTCGGGATCATTAGGCGAGTTGAAGATTCCAGAATACTCAAACTCTCCTATCATCATTACAGTTGTCTTCACCAACGACTTGGCTGCAGAATCAAATTCAATCTGCAAAACAGTTCACATGACAGTTTCAAAAGCAGATATCTCAAAGTAGACTGGACATCATTTAACTGTTCGCCAAGGTCCATTTCCGTAAATCAAACTTCCCATTACTTATTTTATTTTTCTCTAAATTATATTGTTTGTGTTCTAGCGCTAACAGAGGAAGTGAATTACCACAAAATTAATTAAAAGAAAGGTAAAAATGACAAGTTCCACATTCAGAAATAAAACTGCTCCATCTTGACAAGACTGATAGTGAAGACAAGAGGTCAAATGTTTGTGCTTGTGATAGCTTAATAATGTAACGTATCAACTCATTAACTCATAACTCACTCACTGGATGTTTGTGTTTCTCCAATGGTACACATAATTATTTCCATCAGAAGTAGAAGAGTTTTAAACAGCTGATTACGAGCTCTTACAATTACAGCTTCATGGCTGGACACATTTTTGTTACAAAGCGAGATATACCCTTATTCTTCAATCTCTTCAACTACCTATGCAACCAAAATTCTGAACACTCTAAGAAAACTATGGCTTGTGGAAAAATTATTTGCACAGTTTTATGAAGCTTGCATCTTTTACGACACAAACAAATCATTTTCAGGAAAATTTCTTAAATTCCACTAGAAAAGGTGCTTTAAAGTTGAAATGACTGAAGATTTACAGTAATGGAAAAGCTTGCATCAATGGAGCACATGCTTACATCGCAATTGTGACAGAGCCAGCTATGTGCATGACCACGCAATCTGTGGAAATCACAGAAAACCTATCACCCAAGTCACCAGTACAATATTATCTCAACGTACCTGGTTCCTGAACAGTGTGTTAAATGCCAGAGCAAAGGCAATTATGAACAGCAGAAAGACAATGAAGAACTGGGCAAAGGTCTTGAGAATGTCTGTAAACATGACCACATAGATCCCAAACCGGGGGAATTTGCGTATAAACAACACAAGGTCGATCCAAGCCAGGAAAATGGCCACTGCTCCCAGGTTCCATTGCCAGTCCTGCCAGTAAAATAAAGTCATGAGGTTTTATTATCAGTGTGAAATATTACAAATTATTAATCACTTATGACATATATGTAACAAACTCGTGTAGGCATTACATGTACATTTATTTTCTTATTTATTTCGCTGGTGATTAACGCCCTATTCAAGAATTTTTCAAGTTGAAGTGTGGGAGGTGTGGGAGGTGTGGGAGGTGTGGGAAGTGTGGGAGTGTGGGAAGTGTGGAAGTGTGGGAGGTGTAGGAAGTTTGGGAGGTGTGGGAAGTGTGGGAGTGTGGGAAGTGTGGGAGTGTGGGAGGTGTGGGAGTGTGGGAGGTGTGGGAGGTGTGGGAAGTGTGGGAGGTCTGGGAGCAAATGGCCATATCTCACCAGACGGAATCCAGTGATCCGCTGACACTCATCGAAGTCCAGTACAAGGAGGAAAGCTGTTACATACGTGATCCACTCAATAAGGTTCTCGAATCCGATATAATTCAACTTGGCTTGATATACTTGGAACAGCTGAAAATACATAAATATTTCAGCGGTTGAAAGAATAACTCAACGACAGCACGGGGCATTAGCCAGTTTTAGAAAATCACAACATTAAGGTAATGGACATTGACAAAAGTTGAATTATAAAGTATATATGTATATATACAGGTTCTAATGTTGTACTTAACAATGCTGCAGTCATATGACGATGCCAAAATTTTGTCGAAAATGAAGACAAAACAGACGGATATTTGAAAGTGATTTGTATGTCGTCCCTCATGGTGAAACAATACATCACATTTCAATTCATTGCACTGAAGCACTGTGGACAAAAAATGTCCGGAAACTTATTCGTATCTGTTACCAGAAGGGAACTAATGAATCCATGAGAAAGTTATTAAATTGATGCAAAAGTCTTCACATTAGAATTGTTTATAAATTTAAAAAATACTTTTCTAGTGTTTGGACCAAAATAAGCGAAGTACCTCTCACACTGACAATAGGCTTGTCAACGTAGTATCTTCATTTGCTTGGCAAAGATATTAAAATGTAACAAATCAGAAATGGTTGTCTTTATAAGGCATACAAACCATGCATGTGCGGTCATTACTACTGAACTAGCGGCAGCCTGTTTTTGTTTATAATGTTATTTACTTTTAAACATGTATATTCCCAAGGAAATTGGCAAAGCAGTTTGACATCCATCCTATTGTTCTGTATTCATTATTCACTGCCTGAATAGGGGGCTCTGTTGTGAGCAAGTGACACACGACTGGGTGCATTCGCAGTACCTTTTACCCCAAGTGTCAGAAAGCTGCTATAGTCTCGACAGAGCATGTGCGAAAACTTGCCCCAAAGCAGAGAGGCTTATCCCCTGTTAAAACAAAGCCTGCTGTGTTGGTATCTTACACTGAACACTTTGAAGAGCCCAAGTTGCTCTTCCCTCTATATATACCTCCATGATTAAATAAATAAGTTTTATGGGTTTAAGCAGCATGGGAAAAGCTCCTCAGCAGTTTTCAACAAGCATTACAAGGTATAAACGTCAGACTGCTCACTCTCACCATGGCCTCACAGCTAGTGAGTGCAGACACATGCATAAATTCCCTACCCAGGGCCAAGCTTGACCCCCTCCCCCTCCCCCCCCCCCCCTCCACAAGGTATGACCCAACTGCCAGCTTTGAACAGTCTGTGTACTTACCTCTCTTAGCAGGTTCCAGCCTGCCAGCCCCATGATCACATACTTCCCTATCCTGGCGAATGTCCCCTGTTCTGTGGGAGCAGCCAACACATCCTCGCACCTCGTAGAGTTTAGTAACTCATAGCTGTGGTTAACAACAACTTCTTGCAATGATAACTAGTTCTCAGTGTTTACAAATTCTCACCATGGTAATTAGTTGTCAGTGTTTACAAATTCTCACCATGATAATTAGTTCTCAGTGTTTACAACTTCTCACCATGATAATTAGTTCTCAGTGTTTACAGGCTCTCACCATGATAATCAGTTCTCAGTGTTTACATGTTCTCACCATGATAATTAGTTGTCAGTGTTAACAGCTTGATGAAATTACAATGTACAACTGCTCAGTGACACTCTGGTGGTAGAGTGTCTGTGGGACATGGAGTTTAATACGCTGTTGACTCAAACAGAATGATTAATTCTACTATTTTCAGCATAAAGGTAAGAACTGTGCCACAAGGAGACTCCATCATCCATAAGGAGACTTGATCGTGCCACAAGGAGACCTCATTGTGCCACATGGAGAGTTGATCATGCCACAAGAAGACCTGATCATGCTACAAGGAGATTACATCGTGCCACAAGGAGACTTGATCAAGCCACAGCGCCATCCTGCCACAAGAAGATCTGATCAGGCCACAAGGAGACACAGTCATGCCACATGGAGGCTCAGTCATGCCACGCTGAGACCCCACCATGACAAAAGGGAACCTCACCATGCCTCATGGAGACTCAATCATGCCATATGGAGACTCAATTATGTCTCCAGGAGACTCCATCATGCCATATGGAGACTCAATTATGTCTCCAGGAGACTCCATCATGCCATATGGAGACTCATTCATGTCACCAGGAGACTCAATCATTTCACAAAGGGACTTCATCATGCCACAAGGGAACTCAATCATACTACAAGGGGACTCGATCATGCCACTAGGGGACTCCATCATGACCCAAGGAGACTCCATCATGACCCAAGGAGACTCCATCATGAAGCAGATTGGAAGTCATGGTAAATTACAAGCAAACAGGCAAGCAGAAAAAGTGTACAGGACTCACAATGTGAAGGGGGCCTTTGTGGAGACGACATAACCCGTGAGGAACGTCAGGAAAATGGTGTACAGGAAGAGATTAAGGTAGTAGATGTAACGGCCGTAGCTGTTCCACTTGTGTCTCAGCAGAGTGGTTACCAGTGGATGGGCCAGGAGTGACTCTCGTTTGGTGTTCACCTGCATGGGAAATGGGAACAGTATCACTAACAACAAGCTCATTAAATTTCATTTATTTATTTATCTGAAGGACGACATTAAACCCAAACCATAAATACATACATACATACATTTCATCTTTGCTGAATGCCATTCTCAAGAATTTTTCACTTATACTACGAGGTTCACTTTTCTGGGTGGAGGAAACCGAAGAGCCCGACATAAACCACTGATCTCTGGCAAGCTACCACTTTACCACATAGGACGTACAGATATGTATACCATACTGGAGGAACGCAAGTTGTCGTCAGCAATCTTTAGACTCCGCAAATGGCTACAGGAGCTTCATTGTCAGTTTAATGTCACCCCACAAGCAGTGAGATCAACGGAATATGCACAAATTCTCAGTTTAAGACCGAGTTTGAACCCCAACCTCGTGCTTTCTAGCTAGTGCCTGAAAAGGCAAGAGGTGCTTACCACCAGACCAAGATGCTCATTCTAAAAAATGGCTCACATGTTATGTTTTGCTACACAGCTTTACTCAAGAGTTTGAAACCTCTTACAATATGATATACGTGAAGATTAATTTATTTAGGAATAAGGTTTACAGGTGGATGAGTCTGAGGGGAACCAAAGCATTTCAAGCCACAAGGGCCCAAATACAGTTTTTTTTTAATTTCGGCACACTTTGAGTAGCCTAAGTTGGACTAAAATATGTTCAGATATCACAAAACCTGAACTTAAGGTTTTAATTTGCATACCAAATTATGGTGACAAAATTACTTATACATCTTTGTACTGCCAGTACACATGAACATTAAGACTTTTTTCAAACACAGAAATTAAATTTATTAGGTATAAATTACAATATTCCCATAATTTGTGTTTGTTGTAAATTTGAGCACCCATAAAGGGTATTAACAAGCCTCTAATTTAACTTACTACATGTAACTTACATTACAGTCGTCCACAGAAAACATAGACATGAACAATAACCTTACCATAATCCAGAGTGGATGGTTCTTCTTGAGTGTCCCTGAGTCTTTGGAGTAAGGCTGAGCATCATCAATAAGCTTGTCATCTTCATTATACATACTACCTGCAAACAAACTTATTTTGTTATACACACTGCATGATGACAAATTCACCATGTTAGACACAGCACGTGTAGAAATTATCACACTGTATGCACTGTCTGCACACAAAATGGTTCCAATGTAACCACAGTCTGCTCACATAATGATCACATTGTACACACTATCTGTACACAAAATGGTTTCATTGTACATACTGTCTGCACACAAAATGGTTCCATTGTACACACAGTCTGCTCACAAAATGATCACATTGTACACACGATCTGTACACAAAATGGTTCCATTGTACATACTGTCTGCACACAAAATGATCACATTGTACACACTATCTGTACACAAAATGGTTCCATTGTACACCCTGTCTGTACACAAAATGGTTACAATGTACACACTGTCTGCACACAAAATGATCACATTGTACACACTATCTGTACACAAAATGGTTCCATTGTACACACTGTCTGTACACAACATGGTTACAATGTACACACTGTCTTTACACAAAATGGTTACAATGTACACACTGTCTGCACACAAAATGATCACCAACAACACACACTATCTGTGTTTATAATCATATACACACACTGCAAGCACACTTGATCACATTATACACAATATATGTACATGTACAAAACAGCCACATCATACATGTACACACTGTCTACTCAATACTTGTCACATTATACATGCACATTGCATACAAAATGATCAGGTTATACACAGTGCATGTACATGAAATCATGTACATGCACTGCGTATCACACTATACACACTGCATGTCGGTACACAAAACAATAACATTACATACACTGTTTACACATAAAATTATCACACTATGCCTTAAGAGTTACCTGCAGAAGACATCGTGTCTGTGCCCTCCCTCCAGTTAGAGTACATATCATCCAGGAACTCATAGTTAAACTTGATCTGGTAGAATGGATGTTCCTGAGATTTGTTGTTGGACGTGGTACACTGGTGGAACACCTTCTCTGCCACATCTGACACCAAGCAACATATCATGTCATACACTTGTTAATACTTACAGGTAAATACCGCCATCGATGTCAATACTTATGGGTTATTGAATAACTATTGGCTGACGTCACATGAGGAATCATTTTAACTAGGGAGCAAAATTTAACCTTTAATCACCCACAATGAACATCTGATGCAAAATGTATGGTAATAAGAATCTTAGTAGCATTTTCATGAACAGCACAAGAATATGTACAGAAAGAAAAGACTCAGTTTCAATGGATTATGTCAAGGTAATTTTCCTAATGTCAAAGCGCAATGTGATCATTGCTAATGGCGATGCGCAATATGATCACTGCTAATGGCAATGCGCAATATGATCAATGCTAATGGCGATGCGCAATATGAAATATGCGGCACAATCACAACACCATTACAAAGAAAGGCCAAAGCAAACTGTATAATACTTAGATGGGCAAGTACTCTGTGCTGGGACACTTATTGAAATTGTTCTGATTTTAATTATTTTTCTTCCATTCTCTTGAAAGCTCAAAGAGGTGTAAAAAGAAAAGTTTTCACTGGATGTTGCTGAAATTTTAGGAACAAGATTATGAGGCAAATTTTGGCTGGTTTTGGTTAACTTTGGTCACTTGACATGGCGGCCATCTTGGATTCTGATCAAGACCTTTAAAAATCTTCTTCTCAAGAACCAACAAACGAATTCTCTTGACATCTGATGTACTTATAGAGTGATCCCAGTTAGAGGAAGTCTGAAAAAATCTTGGACATTCACTGAAAGCTTTGGATGCTAAATATTGGTCGAAGTTATGACGTCATAAAGTGTCTAACTTTGATAATGTTTTCATGTATTCTGGTGTATTTGGCAACACTGACTCCGAATCTGCTTTCAGATTTTGTATATCTTTGAAACTTTTTGAGACATGGTAAAGAAAAAATTTTCAGGTACTTAATTTCAATGGCCGGTAACTCAAGAACTATGGTAGATAGAAATGTGAAACTTGCACCAAATTGTAGCCCAAGATGGGTGTCAACGGATTTGAGCTACGATCAATAGTTTTCTTGCTAGAAATGTTTAAACAACACTACTCCACTTCAGAAATAGAAATTAACATAGACTTTAGAGGTAACTGTGTATTACTACACATGTGCTGCAGGTACCGTTCCACATAGGTTGGCCGCCTGTCACTCAAACCAAGAAATTAACACCTCTCCCTCCTCTCCAATGATATCAACAGACAATTTTGAATGTTTGCACTTAAGCCAGCCCTGTTTGCAATGCATCATGGGCAATTCTCATCAATCCCAACGGCATTCCCCCATACCCCGTGCTGTCACTAATATAAGTCCAATGCCATGGCCAAATATACCAACAAATTCTATCCACACATGTGCCTTGAGACATGACAAGCCCAAAAAATGTAACTCTCATCAGGCCAAATTCAACCGTTATCGCAGTTTCCAGTTTCTTTTCAGCTCTAGGCCTTACAGACACGTAAGGAACAGACAGGCTTTAGGATGCCGCACATAAAAGTAACTACGAAACCATACTCCACGTCTTTGGACTGGGGATCTTCTTTAAACAAAACAACAAACAACACTGCTCATTCCATCTAACAGTATAGACCAAAATTTCATATCCTATGGTCTTCTAACATTTCCTGTCACATACACGCATTTAGCCCTCAACCGCTGTCAAAACTGACCTGATCCCAGGGAAACCAGATGGGACTCTAGAGTAGGGTGATCGCACACCATGTGCCGAGCAACCTGAAATGTACATACTTAACCAGGTGCGGTGATCGCAAAGGCCTTATACGGACAAGACGTTATGGTGATCTTCAACACTGGATGCACAGTATATGATATCTAGTAGTATGGGGTTCAAACCCCACTGATTATTCTTCATTTCTGTCATGCTTTTTCTCCATGTTGTCTGTTTGTGTAAATACTGTTACAATTTGTACATGCAGGTTGAATATGTTGAATTGTCCATTGTCTATGTACTTCAGCAGTTAAATTGAGCTATTCAAGTTTGCCAAGGCTTAATTTTTCTGATCGTGGCAAATCAGTATAGTGCATTACTTTCATAGTGCTTTCTTATTTGACATTCAATTGGGCCTTGATGCTTGGCCAATGACAAGGAAGGTAACAGTTTTAGTTTATACTGTATTTGACCTAAAATTTCGTTCAAGAGTTTTGATTTTAGAAAGGTGTTTTGAGGTTTGTGTGGATGTTAACATAACATCCTACTGAAAAAAGGCAAGTTTCAGTACCAAAAGTAACATTTTATGACCTCTATTTGAGTCCAAAAATGCAACTTTCTGGGCTCATTATTAAGACAAATACAATAATACTGCAAATGATAGAGACTTATTAATATGTCCACTAAGCACACTATACAATCCAAACATTTGCCTTCATTTACTTTAATAAAGGAAAAATCTAGAAATAATATAACAGAGTTTGTTTTATTCAGACACACACTTTAATGATCTTTCTACCAATGCTTAGCGATGCTTTCATTTATACACTCTTTTCCTTTAATGGGAGCGACTTACATGGCATTTTTCTGATGAGCCTTTAATGTGAGCGACTTACGTGGCATTTTTCTGATCAGCCTTTAATGTAAGCGACTTTCGTGGCATTTTTCTGACCAGCCTTTAATGTGAGCGAGTTACGTGGCATTTTTCTGATCAGCCTTTAATGTGAGCGAGTTACGTGGCATTTTTCTGATCAGCCTTTAATGTGAGCGACTTACCTGGCATTTTTCTGATCAGCTTTCTCATTGGTGTATTTCTGTTGCCTGTTGCCAGGTCCATTGTTTCATTGCGGAGAGCAGCTTCCCACCTGCTACTGCTAACGATTGCCATGGCAACATCACTGAAACAACAGAAAACACTGAGTTCAAGTAACACAATAACCGGCAATGTAGCTGTGGTAATCTGTTGGACCTGGCATTGTAGATTCTTACAGGGTGAATTCTTATTTAAATACGCCAAGGGGTCTCCATGGCTCAGTTGGTTAGCGCGCTAGTGCAGCGTAATGACCCAGGAGTCTCTCACCAATGCGGTCGCTGTGAGTTCAAGTTCAGCTCATGCTGGCTTCCTCTCTGGCTGTACGTGGGAAGGTCTGCAGCAGCCTGCGGATGGTCGTGGGTTTCCCCCAGGCTCTGCCCGGTTTCCACCCACCATAATGCTGACCACCGTCGTATAAGTGAAATATTCTTGAGTACAGCGTAAAACACCAATCAAATAGAATAAATAATAAATAAATACGCCAATCAAATTTTCAATTGAAACAATCTTCCTGCAACAATCACTTCTGAGAAGCAACCTCCAGGAATGTGTATATGTTTATGGGCTGCATGAAATTTAACTGAAACAACAAATGCTCCAGTAAATAAAGCGAAGAACTTACTCTCTGTTGTTGTCAATGGCCAGATCCAGGCAGTTGTTACCGTCAGTGTCCCGCTGTGTGATGTTAGCCTGCCACTCCAACAACAGATTTACACAAGGCACATGTCCATACGTACTGGCCAGGTGGAGAGGGGTGGTCTGTCAATCAAACAGAACCATAAGATCAGTTATCACTCACCTATACCTTTTGTGTGGGTTAAATATATTTTGTTTGATTTGGGTCAAACATTGTTTTCAGCAAGTTTTGTAACAAGTCATGATAGTGTCATCTCATATTCATTTGATTTCATTGTTTTGTAAAGCCACAATTACATGATGGCACAAGTGCACCTCAAGATGGGATAATCGTAAATCCCGGGCATGGGATAACATTATCACACATGTTCGCAAGCAGTCAGTCCGACAGGCCTGTAGTATACACCCCAGCTGATGTGGCTGTGGAACAGAGGTGAGGCAGTGATTATCCACCGACCTACAGTATGAACATTGAGCACTGGCGCAGCTTTCTTACTAAACTGCTGATTCCATAGCACTCATTGCTAACACTTCATTGGTGCACTGCTCTCTGTTACATGAATAGCTGCACATTTTAAAATTATTCAGCTACATATGTGTCATACTGCATTTCAACTAAAGACTGGCATATCAAAATGCACTTTATTGAAGCACAAAAATGCCTTAAAATGATACTTTTAATGCTAATAGGTAAGCTATTCTAACAAGAAATTACTTATTGGCATCAAAAGTATCATTGTAAAGTTTGATTAAGTTTTTCTAACAAGAAATTAATCAAACTTTACAATGAATCTTAAGTGGTGGATATAAGGTGAATGAATCAACAAGAATCAAGCAAACAGTGCGTCTTGGAAAAGAAAAGCTAACCTCCAGGTGAATTACAGTATTTGTGCATTGGCTTGAAGGGTGTTTTTCGTTTTCTTTGCCAGAACATTTACTCTTCTCAGAGACTCATACTGCAAAAAAATCCTAAAGCACTGAGTTATTTGTTGTGTAGTGTTACACACACTGTACAAATTTAACAGGAAATAACAAAACTATCAAAAATTTGAGTAAAGTTTGGAAAAAGCGAAAATGCACACACAAAGCTAGAGTTACCTTCGTCTTGTCCACAGGATCTACAGGTGCATCATTTTCCAGTAAAATCTTTGCTGTCTTCATCCAGCCTTTTGCTGCTGCGCAGTCCAGCGGTGTCCATAAAGAGCAGTTCCTAAGATGAAGATAACACGCATAAGATAAGTATCTCTGCACAGTTCCCTATCAGTTTTGAGAGCTTAATAGGAAATACAGAACTTGTTATGTGCAATATCATATATAAGTATATATGTACACCAATTTTCAATGAAACGCATTTAACGATATAGCCACAAAAAAAAGGGGGGAAAACTGTAATCCATACTGTGTTAACTACTGTATGAAATTAAAGAGTTCTTTATAAACCATCACCGATCTTCAGCTTGTCCTGTATAACAATATATTACACACATGCACACAGTTTCAATGACAGAATGACCAACTCACAAACAATGGGAAAACCTGTAGTCCCCTCTGTCTATAGTTTACCACCCATCAGGACTAATTAAATACAGTGGAAATGTGAAAACCTATAGTCCCCTCTGTCTATAGTTTACCACCCATCAGGAATAATTAAATACAGTGGAAATGTGAAAACCTGCAGTCCCCTCTGTCTATAGTTTACCACCCATCAGGAATAATTAAATACAGTGGAAATGTGAAAACCTGTAGTCCCCTCTGTCTATAGTTTACCACCTATCAGGACTAATCAAATACAGTGGAAATGTGAAAACCTGTAGTCCCCTCTGTCTATAGTTTACCATCTATCAGGACTAATTAAATACAGTGGAAATGTGAAAACCTGTAGTCCCCTCTGTCTATAGTTTACCACCTATCAGGACTAATTAAATACAGTGGAAATGTGAAAACCTATAGTCCCCTCTGTCTATAGTTTACCACCCATCAGGACTAATTAAATACAGTGGAAATGTGAAAACCTGTAGTCCCCTCTGTCTATAGTTTACCATCTATCAGGACTAATTAAATACAGTGGAAATGTGAAAACCTATAGTCCCCTCTGTCTATAGTTTACCACCCATCAGGACTAATTAAATACAGTGGAAATGTGAAAACCTGCAGTCCCCTCTGTCTATAGTTTACCACCCATCAGGACTAATTAAATACAGTGGAAATGTGAAAACCTGCAGTCCCCTCTGTCTATAGTTTACCACCTATCAGGACTAATTAAATACAGTGGAAATGTGAAAACCTGCAGTCCCCTCTGTCTATAGTTTACCACCTATCTGGAATAATTAAATACAGTGGAAATGTGAAAACCTGCAGTCCCCTCTGTCTATAGTTTACCACCTATCAGGAATAATTAAATACAGTGGAAATGCGAAAACCTATAGTCCCCTCTGTCTATAGTTTACCACCTATCAGGACTAATTAAATACAGTGGAAAACAACATCCTCCTTACATACCTTGCCTCCACATTAGCCCCAGCTTCTATCAACACCTGGGCCACAGACTTCTGTCCAAACAGAGCTGCCAGGTGTAGAGCTGTGTTAGAGTTCTCATCCTCATCACTGCACACCAACTTGTCTCGCTTCACCAGTTCACGAACGATGCTACAACAAGAAACAGGTCAAATCTGCAGCTATTTCACTAGAGGGTTAAAACCCTAAAAATGCTTACCAAACTACAAAAGGAGAAGATGTCATGTCAAGTGTAAGCCACACCTGCATGCAAAAAATTACCAAATTATTCACACTGACCTAATTATTATTTAAAAGAGATTAAAATATGATGTTTCAGTTCAAAAAACTTTCAGAATGTAGAAGTGATAACGAATTTGTCTCGGCATAAGAAAAAAATCTCAAATACAACTATATTAAGCTAGAATAAAAGCATGAAGAATCAGCTAATGATCTTTAATGAAGTTTCTATTACCACCTAAATGATAACATACTTTGTTCGTCCATTCTTGGCAGCCAGATGTAGTGGTGTCTGCTCCTCTTCATTTTTACAGTCTATATCAGCGTCTTTGTCCAATAAACACTGTAATATACATCGATATAAAATATTCCATTTATCTGACCAAAAAATTTCTTCACTAGGTCCCCAGGGCTTTATTACTGCTTTCTTTCTTGAGGAATTAATGCCACCATAGGTGTTACCATCAAAAATATACATCCAAAAATGTCCCAGGATAATGAATCTGTCCTACACTTAAGTCAGACTTAAGTCTAAACTTGTGGTATTATTTCTGAACTTAAATTTGAACTTAAGCACTAAATTCATTTTTGTCATGAAGATCAATCACAAACACTTTCATGGTGAGTGATATTATTAGCAGAGTTTTGAAGATAAGGCTAAGCCTAACTTAAGTCTACGATAGCTCTGAGATCCTGGGGGCTAAGACATTCATCTACAAAGCATAAGGCCATATAGAAGATTCACCACAATTAGTACGTGTTTATTTCTTACCCTTGCAACTGTAAGAAAGCCGTTCATTGCTGCTACATGTAGAGGTTCATTGCCATAGCGATCGCTGTTGCTCATCAACTCGGGTGCATTTTTATGCTCCAAGAGACGCTGAAACATAGAAAACATGAAAGCTGTGGCTAAAATACATAAATGTTAATGCATACTGAATGTGTCTACCATGAGAAAACTGCAGAGAGCCATTAGACCAACTGACTCCTTCCACGCAATTATACATGTATCTGCCAAAGGAGGTTTTGACCGGTGTTCGTTTTCAGTCTGTCAGCAGCTTTACAGAAAAAAATATGCAAATTTGGAGAAAATTTTGAGCATATAATACCCCTGGGCTAAGGAATAATCCACTACAATTTGGTGGAGACAGTGATCAGGATCCAGGTATTATTTACATGATTCTTCACTATTAATGGAGAGGACAGAAATGCAGAGTATTGCCCATTTGCCTGCAGTGACCAATCTGATTTTGTACATTTTGCTGGGGAGATTTGCACTCCCAGAGTGCCTTCCAGTTCTATAATTTGGGTGGTCATTCGTGTCCTTCATGTGTCGCAATTCACACAATTCGGGAAGTTTTCACATTGGTCATCATTACATGTGTATAGGTCAAGGAAAAGAAAGCAAGGACAAAACATGGCGTCCTGAAGAGAAAGGCTACAGAGAGAGGATCTTTCAGAGCACTGCACACAGCATCTGTACCTGCAAGGCTTGTATCTTATTCTCCTCTGCTGCCAGATAAATGGCGGTCTTGTCATTCTTGTCACAGATGGTGATGTCTGCCCCCATCTCGAGCAGGATGTCTATTGTCTCCGCGTTACCCTTGACAGATGCAATCAGGAGGGGGGTGTAGTTATCTTTGTCTTTACGGTTCACTTGAGCACCTCTGAAACAAGATAGTGCTCATTTATTTTTCATGATTCAAGATAAATTTGGTGACTACAGATGTGTGTGAACTGTGAGGCCAAAGGTCAGAGCAGATCATGAGCCAGAGGCATGTAAACCTGTGGCACATGAACCCATATCACATGAGCATGTGCAGCACATGGACCCGTGGCACAGGGATCCATATCACATGAGCCTGTGCTGCAAACGGGTCTGTGGCACATGGACCCATATCACACGAGCCTGGGCAGCACATGAACCCGTGGCACATAAACCCATATCACATGAGCCTGTACAGCACATGGACCAGTGGCATATGAACCCATATCACACGACCCTGTGCAGCACATGGACCCGTGGCACATGAACCCATATCACATGAGCCTGTGCAGCACATGGACCCATATCACATGAGCCTGTGCAGCACATGGAGCCGTGGCACATGAACCCATATCACATGAGCCTGTGCAGCACATGAACCCGTGGCACATGAACCCATATCACATGAGCCTGCGCAGCAAACGGGTCTGTGGCACATGGACCCATATCACATGAGCCTGGGCAGCACATGAACCCGTGGCACATGAACCCTTATCACATGAGACTGTGCAGAACATGAACCCGTAGCACATGAACCCATATCACATGAGCCTGTGCAGCAAATGGGCCTGTGGCACATGGACCCATATCACATGAGCATGTGCAGCACAGGGACCCATATCACATGAGCCTGTGCAGCACAAGGAACCGTGGCACCAGAACCCATATCACATGAGCCTGTGCAGCACATGAACCCGTGGCACGAGCCTGTGCAGCAAACGGGTCTGTTGCACATGGACCCATATCACATGAGCCTGGGCAGCACATGAACCCGTGGCACATGAACCCTTATCACATGAGACTGTGCAGCACATGAACCCGTAGCACATGGACCCATATCACATGAGCCTGTGCAGCACATGAACCCATATCACATGAGCCTGTGCAGCAAATGGGCCTGTGGCACATGGACCCATATCACATGAGCCTGGGCAGCACATGAACCCGTAGCACATGAACCCTTATCACATGAGACTGTGCAGCACATGGACCTGTGGCACATGGACCCATATCACATGAGCCTGTGCAGCACAGGGACCCATATCACACGAGCCTGTGCAGCACAAGGGCCCGTGGCACATGAATCTCCAGCACATGAACTACGGACTACCATCTTTATCTCCAACTAAACTAAGGAGAATGAGGATGGCCAGACCACTTCAGTACAAAATACTCCAGCATCCCATCAAACGTTTGTGCTACGTGTATATCCCAGATTCTTTGATTTTTTTGGTGATACAAATGTAAAGATTAGTACTAATAGCCCTTGAGTTTTTTAAGTTTGCTCAGATCCTGGGTGGGATCCATGCCTCCTCTATGTTCTGGAGTATGATCTGCCACAAGTGATGTTTACCTTTCCACCAGGTACTGGACCACAGAGATGTGATTATAGGCTGCAGCTTTGTGCAGTGGAGTTTCCATGGAGTCATTGAGCACATCAATGCGGGCCCCTTTCTCTAGCAGCAGTTTGACAATGTTCAGGTCTCCCGCTACAGCCGCAAGGTGAAGCGGAAATGTGTAATGCACACGTGGAGCATTCACATCAGCGCCTGCAAACAGAAAGTTAACATTACATGTACATGTAATTTCACTGTTATGGAACAAACTTGTGCATTTTCTACAGACAGAATCCTTAATATATATTTAAAAGCTTTAATAACTGTTGATATGATGTTACATTATTAAATTTAAAGTGTGAAGTAAGCAGTGTTTTTATTAAATGAACTCCTGTCGCTCAAAAACAAATTATTAGTGATGTAGTCAAAGGCCTCAAAAACTGGAATTAAACAATCAGTCACCAATGAAAAATAGATCAAGTACGTTACCCTTCTCTATGCAAATTTTGGCGACCTCATAATGTCCACTGTCAACACACAAGTGAAGACAGGTGCTGGCATCCACATCTGTGTCGGTTACCATCTGAAAAACAACATATCATCACATAAAGAGCTCTTTGTGCCAAAAAGCAATAAAAAAAAAAAAAATTCTACAGATTTTACAAATGACATGGTGAAATGTAGTTGGATGTACACAGCCTTGATAAACTTTCATCACTTTCTTTTATGTTGTTTTTTTTTGTTTTTCAAATTATTGACTTTAAGTGAAGCCTGTCCCGTCAATAAGTACATAAAACCTGGCCGACCAGAAGAGAATACCAGGTCTGCCCAGATACATTGACCCTGGACCTTTAACCTTCACGGCCAAAAGCAAGAAATGTGAACTAGGACATTCTAGCCAATCTCCAAGGAACTTTCATGCAAGCCATTAAGAGCTAGTGTCCAGATCATTTTAATCACAAAGAAGGAATACAAAGTCTGTTAATCTTCTCGATAACCATTCATCCTGTCAACTTGGCAGGTGTGTTGCCTGGGACACTATGAAACGCAGTTGTCAAGATATCCAAAAAATTATGTACTGTGTATCCAAATTACCCAATAATAACATCACCACTGGCCACAGCACAAGTATTTATGATTTAACATCTTGAAGAAAAAGCACTAATGGCCCAAATGGATAACAGATAAGTGTTTGTGTTTACCTGTGAGATGGTGACCCAGCCATCAAGCTTGGCCCCGGCTTGGAACAGCATGTTGACTATGTGGACATTGCCTTCCGAGCAGGCGTGGTGGAGGGGTGTCGAATTATCCTCGTCCTTACACCTCAAGTTAGCACCAGCCTGGATCAGCATTTGAGCCACCTCCTGGTTGTTGTGGATGGCCGCCTGGTGGAGAGCCGTCATCCTCTGTTTGTCCTCGGCCTACACATTACACACAGGCAGAAATAAGAACAAGCTGTGTGGAGGCATTGGTAGGGGACTAAAAAACTTCAACAACAGTATGAACAATCAAATCAGGTCAATCTTAACACTTGAAATTTATTTGTTTCCTTTTGGTCAGATTCAACATGTTTACAACTTCCATCATATCTTGGAAATGTCTCCTTGTAGCTCGCTATATTTACAAATTTACAGTGCTGCCTCAATGGAATGCCCTGCTGAAGACACTCAGTATATCATGACCCTTGCCAGATCAGTTGGCCTCTCCCCAAGGACACACCAAGACTCCAGCTGTCATGACTTGGACATTACAAGAGTTGGAATAAATTGCTAGAGCCACTTTTACAAAACTTTGTCATCCTGATTTCAGTTAGCTTCTTTTTCTTCCTGCAGAAATGACATCTAGGTTATATCGTAAATAATATGAGAAAAAGTTACAAGAGAAAGCAGCCCTGATCCCTCAATCAGGTGGCTCAGGCGTTTAAGTAATGCTGTAAGAACATTTATTTCACAGTATACCGGCTTACCTCTATATTAATTCCTTTGCATCTGAGCAGTTCTTTGGTTGCCACTTCATTACCCCTCATGGCAGCAAAGTGCAGGGGAGTAAGGCCATACTTATCCTCTGAGTTGATATCAGCCCCTGCTGATATGAGATATCTGACCACTGGGTCCCCTCCATCTGCCAGGTCCCCACCCAGGCTCCCATCATCCTGAAAACACAACGCATACCATCAAGTGTTAGAACTGACTGCCTGAGCACTATCAAGGGAGGCAACCAGCTCATATCCACTCCTAGGATAATCTAACTATTACAGGTAATAAATATGTGTCAATCATTGGTTTCATCTAGCTTGATCATTAAATTCTTTACGTTTAATCAACGGGAGGCAATTCACTGCATACAATAAACCATAAATAAATAAAAAGAAAAACTGAACAATGTAAATATTTATGAACAATATATTTCTGTCTATGAAAGCAAATCATGTTTTCCGTCTTCCGTAAATTTTCCATAAAATGTACATGTATCAAGATTCAGTATAAAAGAGACTTCAAAGAAAAAATCTGTAGGAAAGGATTTATTTTTGATATTATAAATCTCTGACAAAGACATCCACAAGTATCATCAATCTGTCCCACCTCAAACCTTCCCCAACCACCAAACACAAAGACATACATCTACTTTCAGCGTCAAATATTTCTATCTCCAGATATACTTCATTTGACATTTCCAAAGGTACTTGCTTACTGTTTTACACTTCCTTACCCACATTCCACCCATCCTATTTCACCTCCATATAGGCCGACACAAAGTTTCAGTGCCAAACTCCTTTGACATGTTCTCCAACATAAATTTCTCCACCATGAAGCACTAATGTTAGGCTATTTTACAAATTTAAGACACATGGCTTTCTGAGGACAGCCCAGAAATTTAAGCAGTAGGACTTCCGGAAAAATTGAAAACAAATATCAAAATCACAACAGCTAAAAAATGTCGTTTACAGATCCAGAAAGTCAGTGGTAAACATGTTTCTGTTGAGAAAAACAGCTACAAGTTAAACATGCTGAAACGAATCTAGGGAACAAGACAAACAATCAGACAGATGTAACAGTACACAGAACAAGTACAGCAGTTACAGTATAGCATCCCATACCAGATACCCCAGTGGGGTAATGGTTATGATTAGAGGTGGTTATTGTCCAAGCCCCACCCATCCATTCACCCTTCAGTTCCAATGTCAGATGTGTCTGGCTTTGCTATTTTTTTCCAAATTATGACCATAAATATGTTTATTTCAAAATCATTACCAGAACAATGTGAATTTTGCTGGTATGCGCTGACATATTGATTCATAAGTCAAGTATATAAGAAAACTGTATACAGCCTACCACTAATACACATCTAACAAAGACAGCCAGAAAAAAAAATGTGAAATCACAAGAATTTTGAGCCATTAAAAGATACAGTTTAAAATTAAATGTAATGTTTAATGAGGTATAATGGAACTGAAGAAAATTGAATAAATAAAGCAGCAGCATTCTAATATGTCTGAACTAATGTCCTCCTGAGTTTGTAATTAAGTTGACGCTGAATAAAACACAAAGAAATTCTGACCAATAAGTCACTGATCGATTAATATGAAAGATCAGCAAAACCATGAGCTTGTCTTGTTTGACAAAAAATGATATATGAAACAACACCTTGCTCAGAAAATGTGCACGTCTTGCCTCATCACATGAGTCCGAGAACAACAGTTGTAGCAGTCATACACTGAGTTTCTTTATCACGAACCCATAAAAAAATAATAGGGATCAAATTTTTCTCACCAAAGGCAAAAAAAAAAAGATGTCCTACTGGATCACATAACTTAATACCAATCACCCATTTTGCCATATCCCGAAGGTACAAATATGACCTTTTTTCAGGAACTTCAGCTCCTCAATCTCCATCATTCATCTAATTTAAACAACTTTTTTGAAACCTCTCTCTGGCTCCCATGTCATAGTATATGGGAGAAGCAAAATAGTTGTCTAACATTTCTGACAGGTCACAAAGTACAGCAGGACTTTCATTTTTTATACCTTTAGTGATAAAATGGTGTCAACTCAAAATTGGATCCCGAATTACAACAGATTTGACAAGCTAAATTGAACATATTTTAGGGGTTGACATTTCCGCATAAAATATGACCACCCAGTGAGAAAAAAAAAAAAAAAAAAAAAGGTGTTTGAAGAAAATCAAAAGATCCCACTGTGTTACGTATACCTTACACAACAGAATGAAAATTACAATGAAGTGCAACATGCAATAAAGCCAATGTTCTAATTCCAGATTACTGGTGACTGAATACACTGGAATACCTGGACATTTAACATGTACATTAAGCAAACGTGTGCAGCTCCCAGGTGATTATGATTTGTGCGAGTCCAAAGCTACATGTACATGTAAATGTAGAGACATTCTAAAGTTTCAGATTGAAAGCAGTCTGATGTCATTCTTTTTTTTTTTTTTTCCTTTTACTGCCATTAAATAGAAGATATCTTGCCACCTGCCTTAAATAGATCAGGTGTCATTGATTTGAATCTTAGAAAAAAAATCAGGCTGCGTCTTTCGTAACAACCTTGACAATTAAGACACACATTACACTCTGGAATTAAAACTATTAAGCTTAATAAAAATCAGATTTCCAATATGTTATTAAAAAAAAAAATAGAGTCCATGATGCCTCCCATGCTGACAGAAAAATGACATCTACCTGTTCCCCTTCGTCTCCACTTCCCTGAGAACAAACACATTTAATTAGCACTTGCAACTTTGCAGGTACGCATAGAATGTTGTTTACCATAATTCCTCAACCTTTTCTCATACAAAAGGCCAAGTTTTAGATCCTTGAGTAAGCAAGATATTAAATGCCAGGCACTGCCTATAACCCCTACATTTCCTTATGAGACAATGGAAGGCCTTGATTACATTTCACTGTGAATGTATGTGTTTTGAAACTGGGCAGTAATGCTGGATTTTATCACTAGCTGGTACTTTCATGTTTGCTGTTTGAAAACATTTATGATTGATTCATGCTGTTTGCGTTCACATTCATTTCAAAAACTTACAAGCAAAGGTGTACAGTTTCGCTTTTGAGTTACCTGTAAATACATCAGCTTTTAATTCAAAAAATTCTCAAGCTTTTATACCCTTACCTGTATGAATGGTGAATAGCCTACAGCTGATTTGTCAGAGTAAGAATTCAAGCCTGACATCTGACAGCATACATGTACATAAATCTGGTAATTATGACTGCTAATTTCATTATCAAAAAAACAAGGCCGTACACCCTTAGTAGATGTCTACAGGCAAAAAGAAGAAAAAAAAAAAAACACAAACAAAACATAACTTTCTATCACTGTATGCTGGAGATCCATGTATGACTGCCATTATACAGGAGCTAAAAAACAAAGTTTAACCTGCCATCTGAGAATGTGCATTTACACACCATTTCGCCTAACCTTCAATCCATGTGTTATAATGCAATATACAAGAGCTAAAAAAAAAAAGCTTAACCTGCCATCCGAGAATGTGCATGGTCAATGTTACACACCATACCTCAAACTAGGAGTAAAAAAAAAAAGCTTAACTTTCAATCTATGTGTGATTTATTTATTTATTTATTTGATTGGTGTTTTACACCATACTCAAGAATATTTCACTTATACGACAGCGGCCAGCATTATGGTGGGAGGAAACCGGGCACAGTCCGGGGGAAACCCACGACCATCTGCAGGTTGCTGGCAGACCTTCCCATTTACAGCCCGAGAATCTATGTGTAATAGCCCAACATACAGGAGCCAAAAAACAAAGTTTAACCTGCCATCTGAGAATGTGTATTTACATACTATTCCTTAAACTAGGGAACACACAAAAAAGCTTAACCTTCCATCTGAGTATGTGCATTTACACACCATACCTTACACTAGACAGCTTAACCTTCAATCAATGAACGAGAGCCCATCACATGAGCTAAAAGAAAAACTTTAACCTTCAATCCCTGTATGAGAGCCCATTATACAGGAGCGAAAAAAGCTTACCCCCCCCCCCACCCCACACACACACACAACATCTCGCCTTACTTCATACAGGTGTGCTAAAAAACAGTAAGTGTACATTTAGCTGTTGTGGACCTAAAGATGGACTGGTTCTGACATATCTCAAATCTTATCTTTTTCAACAATTTTGGACCTCCAAGCTGCACAACATTACCTCATTTCTGTGTTTTGTTGACCTTGTCTCTCTTCGGTACCTAGCTGCAAAGTGCAATGGAGTAGCGTCTTCATCCCCTCTGTTGTTAACATCTGAAACGATAAAATCACAGGAATATATGATCCAACAGTAGAACTTCATGAAGACTATGCTGATGCAATAAGATAATAACAACAACAACAAATTTTCATCATATCACCTGTTATTTGTTCCAGGTAAAATGCTCTTAAATGCTAGCATAAATGTACATGCAAGTTATCCATGTGACTGAAAAATGCGAGAGGTAAATCCAAACATTGCTGGAACATTTACAACATCCCTGTGAAAGCATGTTTTCCTTGTAACTAGAAACTTCTGTAAATTACAGATACATCCAATCATCCAAAATGCTTTGGTATCATCAGTCAGCATAGGCAAACTGACACAGGCAAAGTACTCCAACTAAATGTGCTGACAGATATATTGATAGCAAATATTTTAAAAGATTAAGTATTCACAAATATTTGGAAATATATAGTGGCACAGTTTATTTGTACTGTAATTCACATCATGAAAATAGGCACTTAGCATAAAGCACCTAGCTGAAGCTTTCAAGCATGACCTTGAGCAGCTACTGTTCTAAATGCCCACTTGTACAGGCATTCAGGACAAACCGGTCAACCATATCAACCATATATATATATGTGTGTGTGTGTTGGGACATGTGAAACATGCTTTGCTTGAAAGTGCAAATATTTAGCTTCTTGTTAAAACCAGTTCAACTGGAGAAAGTCGCAGGAATGCTCTCCACAAGGCCGACCAGAAGACATATACATACATGTATGTAAAATGTTCTGGCTATTCCAGTTTGTGTTGATATTTCTCAATAAATACAACTATATGTAAATGAATAAGGAAAAGGATTCACAAATTGTTCATGGTATGTCATGATACCAGTCAAACCACAACAAAAGTAATACTTCTGACATTCTGACATCTGACCTCATAGCCAAAAACAAGTACGCATGCACTCACGTTTGCTGGCCCAGCCCATTAACAATGTCTATTATTTCACACATCTTAAAACACCAGCAAAGCGAACTAACAAGAGTTCAAAGGCAGAGAGCTTCACGTGTGTATACAGCCAATCACAGCATGGAATTCACATGGTTTTCACAATACTCCTCCGCAGAGCAGATCTAAACTTGTCAGCAATGGAATCAGTGATATGTTGCAAGATCTGCACATTCTTACACAAGACTTGTTGATCAAGATAGGCCCACATGTATATCCCACTTCAATGTAGACTCAGAGGAGATAGAGCATTTCAACGTAACACTTAAGTAACATTATTCCGTCATGCTTTGAAGTGGTACAGCCTTGCCTTGAAAATTTAAAAATGTCTGATATTTGCTCTGTAATCAACTGCGGATCACCCCTTATATTTTCACATTTCATTTTGACCAGTATTACCATGGTCAAGAAAAAATATGGGATAAAAAAAGAATGAATGGAAAAAATGACTATGGCCATTGATAAACTCAGAACTGGTAGCAAGGCTACCAATGGGCTCTCCTGTATGAGACATGTATGCAAAACTTCAGCTCAATGCAGGCAGAACTGAAATCGTGAATTTGGTAACTAGCCGTAATTAATATGCTAATTAATATACAGTGATGGAACAAGCCCCCTGTGCCATTCTGCTTTATATGCTTGTAAAACTTCAGGCCAATACATACTTTCAAGATACCACCCCTAACATTTTGTTTAACAGTGATTCTGATACATAATACACTACGCCAGGAATTCAGTAATTTACGGTATTTAACACGCACATACCCATTTAACAACGGAATATTCTCCTCGTGTTATTGTGCTCTACATGTGGGCAAACCATGAGCTCAATACATGCAGTACTTTTTAAAAACCACTCTTAACACTTTAGCATTGATTCTTAGAAACAATAAAAACAAACAAGTCAGGAATTAAGTAATTTACAGTACTTAATATGAACACATCCACTCAAGCCCTGAGCTCAATACATGCAGTGCAGCGTAATGACCTAGGAGCCTCTCACCTATGCGGTCGCTGCGAGTTCAAGTCCTGCCATACGTGGGAAGGCCTGCCAGCAACCTGCGGATGGTTGTGGGTTTCCCTTGGGCTTTGCCCGTTTTCCTTCCACCACAATGCTGGCTGCCGTCATATAAGTGAAACATTCTTGAGTATGGTATGAGTAAAACATCAATCAAATAAATATATAAATAAATCAAAACATGCAGTACTTTTTAAGATACCAACCCTAACATTTTGTTTAACATTGCTTTCTCTATTATTGGACGCCGACGCTGATGCTCAGGGTATGACATAAGCTCTGCCTGTACTTTATACAGGTGAGCTAAAAATGAGATGACTGTTTGTATAGTCAACAGGAATATTAGGTTGTTCTCATAAAGGTTCGTTGGTCTAGCAAGGAGATTTTCAGTGAACATTATCGGTTTTTGATTCCATGTGATAACAACAAAAAAAGCCATAAATCGCACCAGAATACTACTACAGCAGAAAATGTTGATAGCAAACTTTGATTTGTTAAGTATCTTTCTCACTCATCACTTTTTTTTGCCCATATCAGAACACACTGAATTCAAATCTCCTATATTACAAAGCCTCCACTCGATGCTGATTCCTGTAACATTAGGCACTGCACACTGCATGGTCGGAAATACTGAATATTTAACCCATTAACAGGGAATGATATGCATTCATGACAACCTCATAAATAATTGGATTCATAGGGATAAGCTCTCGAGGCTGTTATTAAAAGGCAATCACTATAAGTACTGTAGGCAATCACTATAAGCACTGTAGGTGCTAGTGGAAGATCTGGCTTGTATACAAGTACGTGTACCAGTGCAGATGCTAACAGTTTAGGCCAGGTACACATAGTAATCAGAGAGTTCACCACAGAGTATCAGCTGAAATACACAAATTAGGCTGGCAATGTACTGGCTTACTGTACATACAAAGGCTACATCCTGACATGGGTGATACTAACCTGCCCCCTTCTCCACCAGCATGCGGACGATCTCGATGTGGTTACAGCGTGCTGCGTAATGCAAGGGACTAAGGAACTCATCATCAGCCTTGTTGATCTTCCTGCGAATGTTGCCCGTCATCTGGTTCAGCAGCCGCTCCATGTTTCGTACGTCTCCATCCCGGGCACACTGTAACCGGAAAACATAAGTTTTCTGTGAATTTTCTTAACTTTTTTTTTCATTTATTTATTTACGTCCTTCTCAATAATTTTTCACCAGTATAAGGGTCAGTTATATGGTCAGATGAAATAGGATTGCCCAGGATAACCTGACAAATAACGTTCTCACATTTGACAAAATGGAGTTGCAAGCCATATTTGTGGAAGACAAGTGATCTTATGGTTGGTGGTGCATGTTGCTCACATGGGGCTTAGCGACGAATCACAGCTCACTCCCCCACAACAGTATACAAGATTATGCTTTGATGCAAAGAACCACATGCCAGTTTCATTTATCTCCATCAATGTGACCCTTAAGCTCAAGTACTGGTAATCTTCACCCTTTTCAGTCACTAAAGCCCTTTTTTCTGTGGACTTCATGCCTATAATTAACATGAAAATCGTGCAAAAATGCTTTGCTTGTGTCATTAGAGGTGCAAGCTTTATAGAACTGTGCAAATTATTTCTCTACGCTCCATAGGTTTCTCAAAATGTTTCAAAGTATTGGTCGCAAAGGCGCTGAAGAATTAGGGTATAAGTGCATCTACTAAGACAACAATCAAAGTTGTAACCAGAGAATTATGAAATGAATAATGGATAGCCAAAATAGATATGTAAATGCTTACTAAAGTACAAATGATTTCAATACACTGTCGAGTGTGCACAAAATATTTAGCAGACAAGTTTTGTATTTGAAATAATTAGATGTACTGCACATTGACACATACATTGTAGGTATGACTTTGCCAATTTGGGAGCATACCCTTGTTGAATGATTAATCACATAAGGGGTAAGCAGAGTTTGAGGACAATGAACATGTATGCATGATATCGTCAGTATGTATACCCTTAGCTGAAGTATGTATCTGGCATATGTTTTCTCTGCAAATGTCACTCATTATGTGCTCGTTTCTCGCTTGTGAAAGCCAAGTATCGGTAATCTGTATGTTCTATGAGAACATATCTGAACTTAATAATGATTTGGCTCAAGGTTTGTTTAGAGTGAGTGAGTGAGTGAGTGCTTGGGGTTTAACGTCATATTCAACAATTTTTCAGTCATATGACAATGAAGGAATCCTTATGTATGTAATGTGCCTCCTTGTTGCAGGACAGATTTCCATCGCTCTTTTATCTAATGCTGGGTCAACCAGTCGTTGCACTATCCCCTTCATGCTGAACACCAAGCGAGGAAGTTACAACTTCCTCTTTTAAAGTCTTAGGTGTAACTCTACCCAGGATTGATACTGCTCCCGAAACGGACACTCTACCAACTGTGCTATCCGGGCCGGTGACTTGTTTAGAAGAACATATTGGAGACTTGCAATTTCAATATGATGAGAAATATTAATATACTGGTACTAAAGTAGGGTTCTTCATAGGCCTACATATACACAAACACTATACAATGTACTCATAGTATCTTTACATCACTCATCACTATGAGTATATCAACATCATACACAACCCAATGCAAGTGTAGCCTCTGAGCCAGGATTGTTTAGGAATTCCGCAAGAAAGCAATTAAGTGATGGATACTCAGTTAAACTTTCAGCCACATTAAAAATTCAATGGATGAAATATCTGCCAAAGAAATGTCAACTGCCACACTTATAATACCCAGTGTATGCATAGCCTGTTATACACATACAGGTTTCACAAAATAGTACTGGATTTCCAATGTAGAGCATGTTTATGTATGTAGGTCTGTGTGTACTTAGTCACTGAGCATGCTTGTCTACCTGCTTTTCAGCTCAAGCTATATGTACACTGTCAATATGATTGAGATCAGGTCTTCATGCTACGGATAAAATATATAAATACAACTACACGTCGGACTGCATGATCTATTGTAATTTTTAGGTTGTGAGTGTAAATTAATATTTTGATCCACAATATATTGAAAAAATATATAAACCTTAAAATTTTGTCAGCAATCAGTAATGATCACGAATGTCAGGACACAGTAATGATCACCAATGTAAGGACACAGTAATGATCATGAATGTCAGGACACAGTAATGATCACGAATGTAAGGACACAGTAATAAGCATTAATGCCATAGCAAAGTAATTAGGTCACAATACAGACTTTATAGATACAAGCAGATCAGTTGTACCGTACTTGAAGGAGTGGGATTGGCAGCAACAGATAGAGATTGCCCAATATTTTGGAAAAACAGCTGGCCTAGACCCATTAAGCATGTTATTCAGGCTATTAAAACTATGTAACTGACTAAATCACTTTAATGGGTTGACACAAATAATAAGTATAGGTTTGTCTGATTCTTTTTCAACACCATAGTCAAGAATTTCTCACTCATACAATGACGGTCAGCTTTATGCATGGATGTAAACTTCATTAGACGAGTGACCCGTCTGCTCATGAGGCCCCACTGACTCACCATGGCCGGGAGAGGGGGGAATGTTATTTTAGCTTTTCTAGACTCATGGCCTACCATTAGCAGCTTGGAAGCATTTTTTCAGGCTCTTTTTGATCTGCACAACTTATCTGGTACTTTCCATGAAATTCATAATTACCCCAACCTGAACAACACATTTTAGTCTCCAAAATTTTGTGAATAAATCAATATTTGTAAACTGCATTTAAAGTTGTACTTTACTGGTCCATTTTGATGAGGATTTAGGGTATTTTAATATTACAATTATTACTAAATACCACCACTTGTAAACTTGCATATGTCTCACAATATGTCAGTGTACAGAGCCACTCCTTTCAATATCAAAGGATCGAGTTTTTACGTGGAGGTTGCTGTCATGTGGTACACTGACGTCAATTCACTGAAGAATCTACCTTCACATAAATTAAATCAAAATTTAATTTTTTTTTTTTTTTTGATTGTTGTTTTACGCTGTACTCAAGAATATTTCACTTATACGACAGCGGTCAGCATTATGGTGGATGGAAACCGGGCTGAACCCGGGGGAAACCCACGACCATCCGCAGGTTGCTGGCAGACCTTCCCACGTACGGCCGGAGAGGAAGCCAGTATAGGCTGGTCTTGAACTCACAGCGACCGCATTGGTGAGAGGCTTCTGGGTCACTACGCTGCGCTAGCGCGCTAACCGACTAAGCCACGAAGGCCCCCAGATTTAATCATTCGAGAATGGGTTACCTACTAACAAAGGCAACCTTGTCTTTACAGCTGTCATGTGGACTTCTTTAATATAGTAGCATCAGTTTCCTTCCATCTCCAAAGAAGAGCGCAACTCCCTTTCTTAAACCCCACGTTTCCTTTAGCGATATTTAGTATCCTTTCCCCATGCATGTAGCCAAAGCTAACCATACCTGATGAAGTGTGAGGTTTAAAGCTTCTGAGCTCTCCACTCGTCGTAAGGTGGTCATCTCCACAGATCCATCTCTCGGGGAATACTCTTCTCCATTCAACTTCTGGAACTTGCCCTCGCCCAAGTCTCCCCCACCCCCACCGTCTTCTTCTAAGTCGCTCATCGTTCTGCCCTGTTGTCCCTCCGTTAGCAGGGGCCTGCCGGTGTCAGATTCAGTGTCATTCGCCGGAAAAACCACGTTATGTAGAACTCGTTTACCCGCCACCAAACTGCCGGAAGATGAAGCGGGGGAATTCTGATTAGTTCGTAGGCAATCCAGATTTCAGCGTTAGTAGAGCTAATTCAGAGCCAATGTCCCAGATTTTCTCGCTACCCGCTCAGTTCTATCAGCGCCACACTACCTTATGTTTGTTTGCTTCGATGTTACAACACTGATGTGGTCACATGATCTACAGAAGATCGTTGATTGGCCAACCTCATGGGAGGGGGAGATATAGATCAGTAGGCTCCAGAGTGGTTGGTACATTCATTTTAAACTCCATTTATATTGTCACAATGAAAATGTGTACTTCCAGTTTAATTCCTGTGTCTTTAGGTGGATGTAATAATACGAAATCATTCTTTGTAAAAAAAGTGTCTTTGAATAATCAGTATACACGTTAAAATAGCAATCACTTTTCTTGGAATAAACCCCATTTTCTGTAGTCTCACACGGAGTACAATGATACCCCCTCCAGCGCACCAAACACGTACAACCCTGTCTAATGATGAATATAGCTGTCTTTTCCAACAATATTGGCGTAAAGCAATTAGTAGGCAAGACAAATGGGTTTTTTTCTTTTTTCTTTTTTTTTTGCAATTAATTAATTGGATATATAGATAGGTCTACACGTTTACACACGTATATTCCAGTCTTACATGAGCATTTAGATGCATCTCTCATTGTAAGATTTTAAAAACACCCCACCTTTCGATGCATGTGCTGATATTTTTGCCTCTTTTGTACCAAGAGTTATGATAAGGTATGTATAATACACAATATCTTGAACTGAAATTAACATGTCTACACCTGCCATAAATTTGCTTGTATCAATGGTTATCATTTCAAAATAAAATGCACACAATAGACAAATGATATCAGCCACACATCCACCTTCATCTGTTTGTTGTTCGAAAATCAGCTTAATTGTTAGCATAGAATCACTCATAAAGCTATACAAAAAAGCGTTACAAAATTTAGGCTTATTTTTGTCATTTTTATATATCTGACCCATATATAGGATACCGTATTCACGCACTTGTCCCGTCATGGACAAAAGTGACAGATAAATAATGCATATATATTGTGGTGCGCGTGAGGATTCAACAATTAGACCTACATGCCCGACTTAAAACACAGAGTTGCAGCTAGGTACATACTTTTGTGGTCCGCGTTTTGGCAAGGGTGGGAGATCGTCCAGTGAAGATTGCGGTGAGAAGGAGACAGACTTCCGTGGAATCGAACCCAGGTCCGTCCTCTTTAGCACTGTATGATTTTCTTCGTTTTGTGGGGTAGGCGGTGGACCAAGAACGGGACTGAAAATATAAAAGTGGATACACAGAGTGGCTGCCTTTGTGCTTAGCCTACAGAAGTCCGATATAGCAATAACAATACGAATGCAAACGGATGCACAGGTGAGTCCTTAGTCGGTTCTCTTCGTGAAGAGGGGACAGGGTGGGGTGGGTGCATGAGTGAAGTGTTTAATGAAACGATTTCTCACTTGCAGAGCAGTAAACCCATTTTAAGCTACTCATTCTTATACTGAAAACCCGAATATATGATTTTATGTATTTATTTGGTGTTTTTCGTCGTGCTCAAAAATATTTTACTTATACGACGTAGCACGTACGATCTTACGTACGGTCAGAAAGGACGCCAGCATGAGCTGGACTTGAACTCACACCGACCGCATTGGTTGGAGGCACGCTGGTTATATATATATATATATATATATATATATATATATATATATATAAATATATATATATATATATATATAGTTGTCTACAAACTGCCGGAAAGCTTATTGACAGCCTCAACTCTGTTCCTCAGCTTTCCAAGGGGATCTGTATGTAAAGCCTATACTTTATGCAGCGGAATTCAAACTGACATTCCGATATTCCTTGGCAAGCTGAACAATTAAACTGTATTTAAAAAGCACTCTCCCTTTCGCTCTCTTATTGACTTTCCATCATCCGCTGGCATCTGTGTGGACAAAGCAACATAAACATTATACGTATATAGGCCTGTACCATGCATGTATGGACTGGTGCTCGTGACGATCAAGTCAAGCGCTGCCAGAATTTTCATCAAAATCCATGCATATAAATTGGCCGTTAAGTTCACAGACATTTATACAGTAGACTGGATCCGTTATTTCAATGTCCAGATCATTATGGGAAAATTGAGTGGAAAATTATTATCTGGTGCCAAATCTACGTAGGTAGGTTTTGTACACCATCCACCATATGAATAGATGCTTCGAAAAACTTGTCTGGTAGTTACAGTCTCCGTAGAAGCTGTTTGTGCAGTAAACTGCCACAAGGTTGCCATTACCAAATAAATGTTGGTCACCCACAGACTGACCACGAAAACCTTGGTCAAAAGTATTTGGTGAAAATGTTGCAACCTTAAAAAAAAACTGGTGATCACCACCTTTGATCATATAGTATTTGTAGACAAGAAAACACGTTGGTTACTTTTGTTACCAAACTTCAGCATAACCGTTTATCATATTTCTGCATGTTCATGCACACCTGTGAATGCACGCCTGTGGATGCACACCTGTGAATCCATGCCTGTGAATGCACGCCTGCACGCTGGATGCGCTGTTTCTAAAGTTGATTATATTGTCATTTAGCCTACTTGCCGACCTTGTTAGCATATAATCACATACCGCGACTGTTTTAATGTGTTTTACTCAGCGTCCAACAACGAAATGCACGCAGCCCGTATGTATAAAGTTACTGCGATGGTTGCAGCAGTTGTTGATGTGGTGACAGAATACCCTCAGTTTCTCTGAAGATAGATTTCCTGTGGTTTGTTGGCATCTTGCTGGCAACATGTGATGGAATAGGAAAATGAACATCAATGGCCACAAGATGGCGGCGAAAGCAGACGTGTCGATTTGAGTTCCGCTACTCTCACTGAGATGGGTTAGTTGTTCTGTTGCAAGGCTGTGACATTGTGGGGAGTTTGAAAACATGACTGAGATACAAAACTATCAAGCAGATACTGCCGTTCTTTGTTGAAAGCCATTCGAGTTTTCGGACAGGACATGCAGGTCGAGCTCTAATCTTCAAGACGTTGTGGGAAGTGTACTTTAAAACTGGCGTCCACGAGAACTGACATGGACAACTCGGACAAACATTGCGGGACTAACAAGAGAAAGGGAAGCAAGCTTTTACACAATACTACCTTGAAGAAAGTAAACTCACTTGGTGACATACCGTCAGCTAGCAGTCAGTCTACCTATCATTTTAACCCTATGCCGGCAGGCCTTGTGAATTTAGAAGGTCTTATATTAACAGCATCTTGATATCTGTAGGCCCCTATTCAGCAAGCTGTAAAGTCAGCAATGAATTAAGTCATGGAAGTGATGAAAGAAAGTGACTCAAAAATATCGTCTCTCGCTATTGATTTAAAGACTACCGTTGAGAAATTATGTGAAAGGGATAAGCTTATAGAAACATTCATTGACATTTCAAGGTCACACTTTATTGGCAAACAGAAAACGCAAATCATTGTGAAATTTGCATCATATCGCAAACGAACAAGCACGAAAATCTCTCCATATGATGCCCTCCTTATCAAACGTGTATGTCAATGAGGATCTAATGAAGTTGCGCTTTTCTTTATTTAAATCTTTACTAAACCTGAAAAAGCAAGGCAAGGTTCATAGCGCTTGGACCCATGACGGCAATGTGTCCTTTTGTGCGACAGAAAGCGCAGACAAGAAACTCGCCAGTACTGAACGGGATATAAAAGACTTTGTCAGCTGGTAAAACAACATTCTGGTAGATTCCTGCATGCTTGTTTGGAGCTACCCGGTGCCTGCACACTTGCATTGTACAAACTCTGACCTACTCAACAAGTTTCAAATCTGCACGAGTTACTTGGTTTACACAGAGCCTTTAGTCTTTGACTCGTTTGGTAATCTGTGGCTGCATGCTTTACTGACTGTGACAAAATGAGGGAATGCACGGATTCTTTCAGTTCGGACCTGTACTACAAACCTGCGTTTATTCCGGGTATATTACATAACCGTTCTAACTGAAGCCTATTTTCACCCCCGTCACCAAAGATGTGTCGTATACCTACTGTTTAGCGCCACACGTTTTTGTCCACCCAAACAGTAATTAAGTCGCATGGACTTGGTATAAAGTCGCAGTCGTAGAGTAATGCATAGTATCCCTTTTGTCATGCAATTACACGTTTTCTTTCAACATGTTTATTTGATTAATCTCGTCAGAATTGATCGCGATTGCATTCTATACTATATCTCTGTTTTCTGGATCTTTTCTTAAACAAATCATTCATGAAGGATTTCACAGCGATACTTGATAACAAATTCCCATATCTCAGTGTAAATATCACACTTTTCCTTTCACGTCATATATATATATATATATATATATATATATATATATATATATATATATATATATATATATATATATATATATATATATATATAGTTTTGTAATGTTGTTACTTTTTTGGATATTTGTAAATACACTACTTACTGAATATTATGTTTTGTAATGGTTAAATTTCTACTGCTTATAAATAACATTTGTAAGGAAGTTTTATTTTGTGAATATTACCAAATGTGTTCGTTTGCACTCTTCTTAAGTATTTTAAATTATTTGCTGATATGAAATCTATCTTCAATGTATTAACTTCTTACTCTGGTATTCTGGCACTATGTGCTTTAAGTGCCCTGTCTAATTGTAACTACTCGCTAATTGTATATATGATCCTTTTGCTGAAATGTGGTGATGTACACAGTAACCCAGGGCCTTCCCATCAGAATAACTTGTCGTGTTGTCACATTAACCCAAGGAGTTTACTTGCTCAAGGCGATGACCAGCATTCCTCGTACTTCAGAGTAGATGAGATATCAACTGTTCTATCTCGCAAATATGGCTATGACTTAATAAATATTGTTATTTTATACAAAGAAAAGATAGGAACAGGCATGGAGGAGGAGTAGCTGTTTACTGTAAAACATGTACTAATGTCACTCGACGAAAAGATTTGGAAAATGAAAACGAAATTGTGTGGATCAATGTGGATTGTGATGAAAAACATGTTTTTATTGCTGTCTGTTATCTACCGCCCAATCAAACTGCTAATGAACGGGAGCTCTTTATTAATAACCTACATGATTCTATCACGTCTGTTTTAACAGAAAATCCAGATGTACTCTTAATTTTGGGAGATTTCAATGACAGATGTATCAAATGGCACGACTTCCACGTCAAGAATGAACTTAAAAAGAGTTTGTATGACTTGATCAAGGGAAACAACCTCTTTCGACTTATCGATGAACCCAGTAGGTATACCGACGAAAGTGGTTATATATTAGACCTAATTATTACTGACAGTGTCGGATATATAGATGACTATGGTGTGGTGGCATCACTTGCCAATCTGGACTAGTGTACTATCTATTGTACATTACAAATCACCCGATATGACAGACCTAAGACTTGCAAAAGGCATGTTTAGGACTACAAATGTGCCGACTTAGTTGGTTTATGTTATCTCTTATCTGTTACGCCATGGGATGTAATAGATGAAGTCTTTGCTGACATTAATGACAAAGTTTATTTTTGGAATAAATTATTCCTACCATATTGTAACGAATGTATACCAAACAAAACTATCACAATTCGCCCTCATGACAAACCCTAGATGACGAGTGATGTTCCTTTTAAACTACGGATCAGAAACAGATGCTTTAAAACATTCAAACGTACCAAAACAGAGGAAGACAAATTCCGTTTCTACATTTCTAGACGTGAAGCCAATACTGCTAAACGTAATGCAATACTGCGTTACTCTGCAAATTGAAAACTTAAATTATCTGACCCTCAACTAGATAAAAAAAAAACTTACTGGTCAGTGATGAAATCTAGGCTTCAGTTAGAACGGTTATGTAATATACCCGCATATAAGTAACTTCATGCTCAAACATATCAGTAACGATCTTGTAATACCGAACAACTCTGGATTCAAACAAGGGGACTCTACCATATATCAGTTACTGAAGATAGTACATAAAATATATCAAAGCCTTGACAACGGAAATGACATGTGTATGGTCTGTCTTGGTGTGAGTAAAGCATTTGATAAAGTTTGGCATGAAGGTCTTCTGTTTATGTTGGAGCAATTTGGTGTAGGAGATCCATTAGTTTCTTGGCTGAATATCTATCTCACTGATAGAAAAATCAAGGTCTGTATTAATGGTACTGAATCAGATGCCAAACCTATTTCCAGTGGGCTACCTCAGGGTTCTGCACTGGGTCCATTACTTTACTTAATATTTGTAAATGATGTCTTTACAAACATTGACAGTGATATTAACATTTTTGCTGACGACACGTCACTATTGGAAGATATCAATAATTTGAGTGACTAATAGGCTACACTAAATCGAGATCTTGATCGTTTGTCAAAATGGGCAAGTCAATGGGTTGTTAACTTTAACGCTTTTAAAACTGTTTACTTGCTTATATCTTAAAATGTGATCCTTGTCATCCTAATTTGTATTTAAACGATGTAAATGTAAAGAGCGTTCGGTCCCATAAACACCTTGGCTTCATTCTGCAATATAATGGTAAGCGGAAGGAACACAATCGAGCTGTAGTGAAGAAATCAAACAGGACATTAAGCACTTTCTACAAAGCAAAGAAGACTCTCACTAGAAAATGTCTCGTCACTCTCTTGTTCTGTACGACAATTGTAACCTTAAATTGGCAAACTCTGTTGAAGGTATCCAAAGACGCGTGGCATTACTCTGTACTGGAGGATTACGTCAGACGTCATACAATAGTTTATTCAATGAACTCAAATGGGAATCTTTACATAATTGACGTCGATGCCATAGAATTCTACTCTTCCATAAAATTAGAAATAGACTTTCTCCGCCGTATCTAAAAAGGATATTAGACGGCAGAAATACCACTAATACAAACACATACAACCTTCGAACCAGGGACAATGTTCGACTTTTTAAAACTCCCATTCAATTATTTTCCTCCTCTTTCTTCCCCAAAACTGTCAAAGATGGGAACATTTTACAGTGTCATATCCGCAATGCCTCAGTTGGAATAATAAAGCAAATTCTGTTTTTCAAGAAAAATAAAGAACTCACTGAACTGTACAACATGTTCGATTCCTACCACTCTGTTATTCAATGCCGAATGAGAATGGGATTAGCGCTCTGAATGCCGATTTTTTACAGTACAATTTAAGCAATGTTCGCACGTGCCCGAATTGTAATCATTTATGTGAAAATGTACTTCATTATTTCTTTGAATGCCCCAAATATGCCACTCAAAGAAAGCATATGCTCGAACAAATCACATCAACAATATCTCCAGGCGTGAACTACATAGTATTTATTCCTTCGTGTTCAAAATATATTTGTAATATAGTATTATTTGGATGGGATGAACTAAAACCTGATGAAAGCAAAATTGTCTTAAAAACTGTGCATAGATTTATTGCAGAATCAAAGAGATTTTAAATCGATGGATAGCATTGAAATTTCTTCTTATATTAAATGATAATGATAAATATTATTTCTGTAAGTAGTCATTATGTCCTTGCATTATAACCTCATTTTATTACATATGGTGTGATTCATTGTAGTGTAAATACTATTGTTGTTGCATATATTACATACATATGTGTATAGTTTATTCGGTCTATTATCTGTTTGTATCATTTCTTTTTATTTATGTTTGTAACCAATTTCTTGTTTTACCCTGTACATACGTTATATCTTGTCGAGGAGACACCCGAGTGGCCACTGGGCTGTGGGGAATCCTCGTTAAACAAATAAAGCATTACATTATATTACATGTTGGAAGCGTCAGGATGGTTACAGGCGTCAACAAGTTATGCACGTGACACATGTTCTTGGTGGTGTCGTCCGCATATCCGGGATTACATCGAGATATACTGTAAGAAGTCTTGTTAAAATATGCTGTATATTCTTCATAAAACTCTCGGCGATTACGTGTAAGATCTTATTGATATTGTGTTTCCTTCATGTCTAAATACTTGTCTTATTGGCATGTCTCAGCTGTTTCGTGAGAAATCTTCTTGTGTGTTTGTGACTGAAAATCAGAACGACGCCCTTAGCCACATGTTTGTGTAACACAGTGATAGATACGTTGTAGGAAGTCATATAGCGTAATCTTGTCCATTAACTGGCTATCCGTGATTAACTAATGCCGCCACTTAACCACGGCTTCAGTTATTTATTTATTTATTTGATTGGGGTTTTACGCCGTACTCAAGAGTATATTTCACTTATACAACGGCGGCCAGCATTATGGTGGGAGGAAACCGGGTAGAGCCCGGGGGTTGCCAACAGACCTCCCCACTTACGGCCGGAGAGGAAGCCAGCATGAGCTGGACTTGAACTCACAGCGACCCACAGCTTCAGACGACATATAGCAAAGATACCAACATTTACAAGATATGGATTAACGAGAATTATCAATATATAGTTACGAATTTGGTACGACGTGCCATGGTGCGGCTTTCGACTTCGTTTTCTTTTAGCACGTTTCAACATTCCAAAAGACGTCAAGATTGGTCACGACCAATTACTAAAATCAAGAAATGACACAATTAAACCCACGATAACCCTAAAATAGACCTCCCCCCCCCCCCCCCCACCTCACCCCTACCCGGGCAACAAAATATCACATCGGCTTACGTCCTGGTGCACAGGAAAGGGGTTGCAGAATAGCTAGATCTAAGATCTCTGACGTTCTTCCCAGCTTAGCTTTCAGAAATACAGGTCTGGGCCCAGCTTCACAAAGAAGTTTTACATGTACGATAATCGCATATGTTGGACAATGGGTACGGTAATAGAGACGGACAAAATATCGTACGACAAATGTATGATAAAAAATGTGGTACGCGGCTTTGCGAGTCCTGTACTTTTCCATTCATTGACCATGAGCTCGGTCTTTTCGACACCTGTTTTTGTGACGCACAACGTTGGGAAGCCACAGCAGGAACAGGGTCGAGTTCCAGGTTAGTCCATGTATCGACTCAGTACGATTAATGTGGAAGCTAAGCTGAGGATATGGCCAGGCGATCTCAGAGCTATACAATAGCCATCGATTTAAATGATTGTAAACGCCGGCTCACAAATGTATTATTATCAATGATACATCATGTCATTCTCTATACGATATATAGTGCTGCATGTATAATGCTATATACATATAAGAATGCGCTCACGAATTGCATGTTGGATAGTTTATATATTTATTTATTTATTCATTTATTTATTTATTTGGTGTTTTACGCCGTTCTCAAGAATATTCCACTTATACGACGGCCGCCAGCATTATGGTAGGAAGAAACTGGGCAGAGCCAGGAGGAAACATACGACCGTTCGGAAATTGCTGGAAGACCTTCCCACGTACGCATGTTGGATAGTTAACATTGATTGTTTGAATAACAATTATACAGGCTATACAGACTGTCATTCATTATACACTTATGATGAATAGTCGCCTATCATTAATATTGTTGACGAATTAATTTCAAGAATGCAAAATTACATTTGTTATATATCAAGTCAAAAATAACAATTTTATGTATCTGAGAATTTGTTTCATCATTCTGCCAAGAACAGTTATATACATTTCGTTATAACATATGTGCTATGCTTCAGCACTAATGGTGGGTGAAAAGGGTATATATAGTCTACTCTATCGCACGCTATATTACGTCTTATTTTCTCTATATTCATTTCCTTCCAGGGGTTACTTATTACAAAGTTTCGTCCGTAAATTCAATTTTTCGTTAGTATTTTCCGGAAATAGTTTTGTTTATTTATTTATTTATTTAATGACTGTAAACGCCGGCAGAGCCCGGAGGAAACACACGACCATCTGCAGGTTGCTTGCAGACCTTCCCACGTACAGCTGAAGAGGAAGCCAGTCTGTTGTTTACAATAATAACAAAAAGCGACCTTATTACCAGGAAATTGATTTATAATGTAATATAACCGGTCAACGGGTTTATACAGGTATCAGAAACAAAACGGAAATTTCATGGCGAGCTATATATATATAGAAATAAATCTTGCAGCATAATGCGGAAAGCAGCTCATTCATCATATATAAGAGGATTTGTAACTCTTATAGGCTCATTCAAATTTTTATATAGACATAATTCTATAATTCTGTCCACCGCTGAGCTGCGGAGGTCGTGAAACACTATATCAGATCACGGAGGGTAGGGTTCCACGTGGGAACGGAGGTCGCGGTTTTCTTAAAAATCGCTCCCTCTGCAGAATCTCGAAGGTCGCGATCAACAATGGGCGCTATATATACCGGCACCTATATAGGTTCTCTTCAACAAACTAGGAGAGTGGCGTTAACGTTATTGAAGTAAAGAAAAAGAGGTGGGTGTGATCTAACTCATACGCTAGTCAAAAATAACGACATACATGCATTTAGTCAGAAATTCAGATACCACTGCATGTGGCCGGGCACCTGTTTGCCCGGTGTAACTTTCACCGAACCGTCCACGTCATTTGTGAATGCAATTGTTACATGTTACACTTGCATAGGACTTAACGAATGATTATGGCTTGATGCCAGTTTTGCAGCCATTTCGTTTACTTGGGTACATATCTGTGTTACAACGTCATCATAAGTCAGAGTGGCCGAGAGGGTAAGCACGCCAGCACGGCGTAATGACCCAAGAGCCTTCCACCAAAGCGGTTGCTGTGAGTTCAAGTCCAGCTCATGCTGGCTTTCTCTCCGGCCGTACGTGGGAAGATCTGCCCGGTTTCCTCCCACCATAATACTGGCCGCCGTCGTATGAGTGAAATGTTCTTGAGTACACCAATCAAATAAACAAACCATATTTCAGGGTGTCAAATATGGGCGTGTATGTATGTCTTAAGAAGCCCGGGCATGCTGCCTTCCCTGGGACCTGCCGCCCGGTTTCCTCCCACAATAATGCTGGCCGCCGTCGTATAGGTGAAAACTTCTTGAATTAGGTGTAAAGCACCAATCAGTCAAGAAAATAAATAAAGAAGTTAGATAGTCAGTTTCTAATATCGGCGTGTAAATACAATGTATACAATATACATTGTATATACAATGTTAACACTGAATGAATAAACGCCATATCGGCAATATATCATCCATGTCTTGGCAACATATGTTAACATCTTCAGAAGCCACGATATCGGCGGGGAATATCGATCTATATGTGTTAGCATATTTAAGTCAGGGTGAAATCGGCTTGACTATATGTCAACATCCTCAGAGGCTTATAAATACATGTTCGGAAGTCAAATGACGAAATATCGTCCTAAATATCAACATCTTCCGAAGTCAGTGTGTCGAATGTTCGTTTGTATGTTAATATGTTCAGAAGAAAGGCTGTCAAATATCGGCCTATACGTTAACCTCTTCAGAAATCAAGCTGCCAAAATATCGGCCTGCATATATGTTAGCATGATCTTCAGAAGTAAAAATATCGGCCTGTGTTTTAACATCTTCAGAAGTCAGAGTGTCAAATATCGGCCTGTGTGTCAACATCTTCAAAAGTCAGGCTGTAAAATATCGGCCTGTGTGTTAGCATGTCCCTAAGAAGTAAGAATTTCGAATATCAGCTATTGTTTCTATACTTTTCAAGTCAATTATCAAATATTCTCCAGCGTGTCGAATGTCGGCTTACATGTCAGGTTTTTAAATATCGGCCTGTATGTTAACATGTTCAGAAGTCAGAGTGTAGAATATCAGCCAACTTTATATATATACACCTTCAAAAGTGAAGGTTGTACTATACTGACGAAGTTTCGCACGTACGGTGGCTCCGGCCAACGTGAAGCCGCGTATTCTCATACATGCATATATCCGCCTGCGTTAGTGGGAGTGGAAAGGTGTACGAAGTTACATTCACTATAGTCTTGTTGAACAGAACGCTGGCATATATGGTGGGTAAAGACAGTAGTCTCAATATACAATATACATGTATACATATGCGGTGCACAATGGCTTACCTGGAGCACTCCTCTTCTTGTGCTTTGGGCACCTTGGAATAGACAAGTCTCTGTAGGCCAGCCATGCCGAGCTGTATACACCTTTGTGATGATCTAACCCCCCAACTTAACCCACGGTACGTGAGGGTATTACAGCTTTCTGATCCTGTGGGTAAGCCGTGACATAACTTTAGCTCCTTACCGATCGGCTGACCAGTGCATGGACGTCTAATCGAACCCACACTGCATACTGTTACATCTAATTCCTGCAATAGCTCTTAAGGCATACACAGTGAGCCAGGCTATAATTTATTAGTTTGTTTGAGGACTAAGGTTTTAAGGACATAAAACAGCACTCCAAGTCACCGTGGGGGAAAGTCTATTTATGGGTTTATATAAAGAGCGCTAGGTTACGTGTGCGAGGATTAACCAATGTATGGAAGCCCATTTTCGCAACCTTGCATTTTGTCTTTTGACTTTTCTCCGTAGTGCTGTTTCAGATGTACTTCAAGTGAGTCTACGGCTGGAGCGAATAATTTGAAGGTATACATTTGGGAGTGTACTCTGAAAACGTATACTATAGATACGACCTGACATACTCGTACATGTGTCGCTCAAATCGGAGACAGATCACACCAAAGATTTTTAAAAATATCACTTGTTGCTGTCTCACTTGACGTTCAGCACTGAGAGGTCAGAGCAAGGAAACGTGATTGGTTGTCCCATCCCGACTGGGTGGGGAGTCAGTGAGTAATCAATCATAGCGTATGAAAACAGCATCGTTGGCCATATGGGAACTTGTAGGGAAACCAAGCAATGAAAACAATTATCATTGATTTACTAGCAGTTACGTTTACAAAAGGGACATTTTGATGTAGCTGGGTCTAAATAATTAAGGACCGCTTTCACCAACGTGCAATAGCTGCAATTTGTTTCCACGAACTGCAAGTGCGCATGCGCAATATATAACAGCATGTCTTCTCGAGGTACTTGTGCCTTAAATAAAGACGCAATAAAGGGTATGAAGCCTGTATGCGTTACACGGGCCAGAGAACATTTTTCATTACTATGCCAAGGGTCGGTGGTTTACTCCAGACACAGTTTCTTCCACCTACATAACTGGCCGCCATCGTAGTTAAAAACTCTCCAGGAAAAGTAACTCAATTTCAGGATGGCCATTTTGACCTAGCATAGTTTTTCAGTTATCAGTGGATGTAGCTTCGGGTCTCAATATCACGTACAAAGGTATAGGGATGAATGTAAAGGAGAGGCGATAACAGATAGCTTAATGAATCATCACGACATGTTGGCTTATTTTATCTTTTGAGGGGAATTGTCAGCACCTGTACATCATTTAAGAGTTAATCGTTAGACTATTAAATATTGAACACCTGATGTTTTATATTTACCGTTTATTTAAGAGCGATGTGACCGTCAACAGAAAGACCATTTGAAACTGTATCTGAAAATATCTTCACTTGTTTCTAGTTATGTTTTTTTCCCCACTGAATTAAAGGCAGTCAAATGTTTTGATTTTAAGATGGGATTTATGGATAATATTCGTAATGTGTGTCACACGGATTTTTCTATTTGACCCTGTGTATAAAACAGCCACATATTACATTAGTAAAAATCACCTAATTTTATTCAGGCCTGAGTAACAGTTGTGCTGACGTCATACATTATCTTTTTCGTCCATAAAGGCTATACCTTACATTCCATACATTTGCAGACTTCATTTAATTCATTGAAAAATATATAAAAAAAACATAAAAATAAAAAAATAAAATAATAATAATAATAAATTAAAATATTTCAGACACAGGTTTTAATGGCCTTTATTTTACTGGTGTTTACTCCATTTTTATATTTCCTTTCCCTTTAATTCCACACACTGGCCTATCCGCTGTTATCATAATAATAAAATACAAGACAATACCTCCCAGGGCTGTAATAACGCTTAAAAGCTTTCTTGAAACCACCACTGCGTATGCTTTCTATTTGGCCTTTGAGACAAGGCGATAGTCAAATACAAAGTAATGAACTATATGAATTCCGATAATCTACTAAATATAAACAATAATTCTGCACATATTAGTATACACAACACGTGCCTATGGTAATACATTTCTTTACCCAAAGACAACTAATTAGTCAACAAATATGTAACATTAAACATAGTCTCTCGTTGCTCTGCCGTGTCCCAAGTTAGACTTATTTATGTCGACGTTTCGACTTCATGAGTTCTTGACTTAATACCTCAATTACTATATCGCTTCCACAGGATTTTGTATATTTTGTTTGACATATAATACAGATCCTTGCTATTCTTGTCCAGCTGATCCTCTAAAACCTGCAAACTCCTTTCGACGTTTCCAACTGATGCATGCCTCAAATGTATCGTAAAGCCAGTTCACGACCAAGGAGGAATTTGTGACGCAAGTCTTTTAAAGCGCACTGCAACATAGAACTTGATTATGTGTTTGTCAGGTCTGACTACATTAAGTACAATCTTCGTCGTGATCATTATGAAAACAGTATGTATAAATCTAGCACCTGGCATGATGTATAAAACAACATTGCTCCTGGCAAGTCGGCATTTATAAACAGTGTAATGAAGACAATCTCACAACATAGACAAACTTATGCATATTATACTATTAAGGGTGTCTCCTTGGCAGAGGTAGTTAGCGTGCCAGCGCGGCACAATGACCCAGGTGTTTCTCATCAATGAGGTCGCAGTGAGTTCAAGTCCATTTCATGCTGGTTTCCTCTCCGGCCATACGTGGAAATGTCTGTCAGTAACCTGCGGAGGTTTTGGGTTTCCCCAGGGCTCTGCCAGGTTCCCTCCCACTAAAACGCTGGCGACAGTCGTGAAACTGAAATATTCTCGAGTACGGAATATTCTGCGGAGGTTTTGGGTTTCCCCAGGGCTCTGCCAGGTTCCCTCCCACTAAAACGCTGGCGACAGTCGTGAAACAAATAATCTCGAGTACGGCGTGAAACACCAATTAAATAAATAAATATATACTTTTAAACGTTACATCAGAACGTGCAATTGTTTAACACAAATGTAGAGCAAATAATACTGTGCAGATTAACACTTCTCATGTAAAAAATATTCATTTGATCCGCCAGACATCCAGATTTGTAAATTAACACCTGTTCCCATCACCCAGTGGATGCTATATATGATGCCATAACGGGAGACTAAGACTATGCGTTGCCAATCTGTTTTCTGTCCGGCAACATGCATGGGAAGAATATCGTCTGTTTTGGGGAATAAAACTATGTCTATACAAGGCCAAAAATGGCACAGTGACTGCATACTGGGGAAAGTTTGCGCGCAAAAAACTCACGGTTAGACATGCCCAGTGATAAACACTATTGCAGTTTGGAAGCGTGCGTCCGGACTCCACGAAGGCACATCGGCACAATTAACCAAAACCTTTATAACGGACGCATTTTCCCACATGTGACAATCATGCTTTTTAAACAATGAGAAATCAATATGGGTCAAATGTCTAGAAAAGAAACCCAGTAGATGCATGTGATGTCTAAAATTGCATGTAGAATAGTTGCGTATCCCAAAATGGCAAAGGTCAAAACTACAGAAGTTCTTGGACATTTTCAGTGAAGCTGCTGTGGGATAAATAGTTACATGTATTTTCTAGGCGTTAGAATAAGTCAGACCACACGGCTGTGCTATATCTACATGTAGATTAAGCAAACACGGGAGCTAACGAATTGTTAATACAAGCACCATCCATCAATGTTAAAAAAAAACCTGTTAATTTTAACGGAAAGTCTGTTGTCTGAGTGATGATAAAATGTATTCTGTTATTATAACATAATACTGTGTCATATTCAACATAATGCCCTGTTAATCTAATAGGATATTTATGTTGAATGAACAGAGTATGTTCATATTTAACAAAACAAACTGTCGCAATGGCAGTGTATATTCTAGCATCACTCAGACAACAGACTTTCTGTTAAAATGAAGATAATTTTTTTGAGTGTATAAAGTATCTAAAAGTGTCCTTAACAGTATCTGTATCGATATACATCTTGAACTGGATTTGGATAAACAGCAGTGACATCGGAAATCTCCTTTTTCACTCCTTAATTCACGTATCCCCCACATAGGACACCTTAATGGCACATTGCTGGAGACAAATACTGTCTCAGAATGATACATTTTTAAAACGTGAATAGCGTTTTGTAATCCTGAAAATTTTGATATCAGCAGGCTAATTCAATTGACGTCTTATATAAGTAGGCCTTATTATCGCAGTCCTTATTTTTTCCCATGTTGTATGATTTTTCTTAGGACCGATATCACTTAGGAAACATCTTTTGAACTTAGTGTTCGCATTTATTACGTAATCTTTATACCTGCTTCGGTGAATGCTCAGTATAATTAATTTAATTCTGTTTTTTTTTTCATATTCATGATAAATAGACTTATCTTGTAAAGCACATCAGTATGTATCAACGCTTTCCAACGTTCAGCAGCAGAAGATGCAAGGGTTAAATAAGACATGTTCAACAGACGGCAAGATTGGAACTGATGATTTCTGACGAGACAAACCCACATTTAAGCGAAAGAAAAGTTGCAGGGAGAACTTTATACACTGTCTGAAGATATCCCAAATAAAATTGCTTCCGAGGTCTGTTTTTTCTTCTTCATCTAAGTGTAAATTTTAAACTAATTCACAAATTTCTACGCTTTTATGGTCTGAGAAGTTTAATTTGTTTGTCATAACATATATGGTTAAAGTAAAGTGATCCCAATGTTAACTTTTCATTTTTATCAAGAAGTAAGCGATAAAATCACCTTTCAAAAAGAATGAAGTCAAAACTAGCTTCGCAAAAACAGGACAAGTAAATAATCCGGACAGTTATTGATTTCTAAAATTAGAATGGTAGAAAATTAAACCTTAGATGCACACAACACGTGGCCACATTTCACAGTCAAGCTCTCAATTTACCAGTAGGCTGTAATGTATGTCTTCGGCGTCATGTAATGACAAGCATTTAATCGCAGAACTCGACTTATTAGTCAGACTCAAGAATTTCCCACTTTTATAATGGCATTTGGATTTATCGATGGAGGAAACCAGACTGAACGTAGAAAACCACCTATCTTTGGCAAGTTACCATACGAGAAGAATACCCGTTCCGGTCCGTTATATAACTACATTTGTGTCAGGTGTTATATGCCCGTCATATATGACATATATGTACCTACGAAAGTTGTTATGATAAAGAGGGCACTTGGTGCATGACAAACTCGGACATATGTGGGCCTTATTCCTTTTGGGTTAATTTGTGCGTTTTTCTACAAGTGTCCACGTATATTAATCCTTTGTTTTGTCAATATTTGACAGTTGTGACTTATAGCCTGGTAACAATAAAACATTGCTAACATGTATTCATAAGATTAAACACGGATATGTCCTGACATAAGGGCTGTATCTCTTGACTGAAATTTGGTCAAGTTAAGCAGATGGCTAGGACTTCCCTTGTAAATAACTTGCACAGCGTAAATCATCACTTCAAAGCAAAAACATCATCGGGTTTGAGTTCATACCATGATCGTCACCGAATACCATCGTCACAAATAAATTTACTGCACCATATGGGTGAAAAGTTACAAGGTCTCTTAATCAGTACACCAGACTTTTTTGTCTCTCGACCTGCTTAAAGGGTTCTCCTTACTCACAACGGTTACCGCATTTAATTCACGGCCAAAATCTCACCCAAAGAGATGATTGTAATACCAGCCTTTTTATTTGTCTGTGACAACGGTTGCAAAATTAGAATAACCTTTTAACATGGTTGAGCGCCGTTAGAGAACACCCAGTGTATGGGAAACACTGGCACATAGTGAGCAATACCTGCATAACACGTACTACAAGAGATAGGCTTTTTCTGAAAGAGTACAGCCTAACAATTATATTTAAAGTTGTTAGAAAACAGTGAGAATGCACATAGGACTTGCCTTAATTATTACCACAGAAAAATTATAAGGTCTCTTAATCAGTACACGTTAAGTTAACTCTTCTGCAGCTGATTGCTAGGAATTTACCATACAACTCTATGCAGTTTATAGAGGAACAATGTGTAACAAATCTTTTCAGATGTGAACATCACATATACCAATGGTAAACAGCCTAGACCTCAGCAGTGTAAAAAGATATACAGTACAGTACTCTATGGTGATCCGTATTTTCAATTCAACAAATTAAAACTGTCCTAGGTCAATTATATATAAATATATAACACCCATTTACTGGTGTCCCCAAGTTATCAACAGGAAATTTCACAAACAGAATGCGAACCAAAACATACATAAAAAAAAAACTATTTCACATAAAACAAACACCCAAAAAGGAAATTAAATTATTACAAATGAAAATCAGGAAAGCCTGTACCAGGAGAGTTCTTATATGTATAGTAGAGTAATGCACAGCATAGAGAGACAGACACACAACAGAACAATCCAAAACTGACGGAGTGAAATGGTCCCCCACAAAGAAATAGCACTTTGGTAAGTAAAATATACATTACTGGCAGCTTTCACGCACAGTTGTAATAACTTTTTTTATAAGATAAGAGAGCCACCTTTAGTACTGAGTTATACAATTTACATATCGATGCATTTCTCTTGCAATTATCTTCAAATTAGTAATGGCAATGTAGAAAACTATTTTTCATGTTCATATTCATACAACAGCTTTCTTGTGTTTGGACATAAGCTCACAATGTCAAAAAAAGAATAATAATAATAATAAAGACTGATAACAACAATTCAAAAGCCATGGCGTTAAATTCCTCAAGACCATTATGGCCTTGAAGGATAAAGACTTATCGTTCCAGGTGATCCAATGGCACGGAAGACTCTTCATTAACAAAATTGAATACTTGTTCATCAAAAACATCACAATGAGGACAAATTGAATACATCACACACTACAGTGCTGGAACATCATCACACAAACATTTGCACATAACCAGTTGCGTAGGGGTTAATACAATCATAGGCACCAATGTCATCATCATCATCATCATCATCATATACATTATATATATATTTACTCCAATGTTTGGATATAAAGTCAGCATACAATACAGTTGGCTGCATCTGGATACAGATACCTCAGCTAAAATTTCACAGTACACCTCTTCAGTCTTAGAGGAAGTAATATTGCATAGTACAATAATGGATACGTGTGGAATACCTGTTCTGGTGGAAACAGTGGTTTACTTCTGTGACACCACCCAGTTTTGTCACGGAACCACCCACAAGATAGGTGATCAGGTGACACCAGAAGAGCCACAAGCTTCTGCAGTATTATGCTTCAATCCTGAACTGGCTACACAAATATGGCAATGATAGATATAATAAGACATTAAATTAATAAATCTGACTTTTGAAATCAATTAGGAGCAATTTTACACACAGGTATTTGGAAGCTGTGGGTGTGCTAAAGACTGTTAGCGGCCCCATTTCTTACATGGCGCCTTTACAAAACAAACAATGAACATTAGGAGGGCAGACTTTCAGTCCCCCTCTGGGGGCATGGGTAGCTGTACCCCGGGGTAGGGCTCTGACGGGGAGGGCTGGGGAGGAATGATATCTCCTCCATTCATGGCCTGCTGTTGCACGAGGTTCTGATCCATAGGGGTATCAGCAGCCGCCGCAGCTAGGTTAGTGATAGACTTGCTCTTCACACACTGGAAGTCAACATGGCGACTTTTGGCCTCTTCCTTTTCCCAGGACATGTGCAGGAAAGGTCGCTGAACGTAATTGTAAATTACTGCAAACAACAAACGGAGAAAATACATATGTACATATACTTAGTACAGATGTTAAAAAAACAAGGCTACCAAGAGCTCATCTGTAGGAGACACATAAATGCAAATCCTCAGCTCAATACTTAAAATACTGAAATCATGAATTTGGCAATTTACTGTGATTAATATGCACAGTGATGGAACATGCCCCTTGTGCTTTATATGAATGTAAAACTTCAGGTCAATACATGCTGTACTTTTTGAGACACATCCCCTAACACTCTGTTTAACTTCAGTTCTTATACACAATACAGTAAGTCAGGAATTTGGTCATTTACAGTATTTAAAGTGATCATAGTCTGTAAATATATATACATAGAAAAAAAGGACACAGAAAACAGTTATCAAAGAAAAATACGTAAAAAAAAGTTTTTACAGCCAAGAAAATGAAGTTCAGCATAGGGGACATGGCACTCACGGACAATTCACTCTGAGTAGCCATGTTGTAGAAGCCTTAGCGCTGAAAGCGTCACCTGATAATTGGCTGTGACGTCAAAAAATCAAACTGCCAAATTAATGGTTAGGTACTGACAATTCTTTACTATTTACTTTGTTGATGAGCGGTGTAGAATTTCTGAAGAATTTTTAGAACACTTCTGGAATACTACTTTATTAATTAATTCAGATTTAGTGGCAGACTTTATGTTCACTTTAATATGCACACTGTGTATCAATGATGGAATATCCCCCTAGTGTTATTGTGCTCTACATGTGTGCAAACTTTGGGCTCAATACCTGCAGTACTTTTTAAGATACCTCCCCTAACATTTTGTTTAACATTGTCTTCCCTGTTATTGGACACGGACGCTTAGATTACGACATAAGCTATTATTATTAAGTACTGGAGAGCTAATAAGGTAGAGGGGGAGGGAGGTAATGGAGTGGTGGGGGGGAGGGGGCAATTCTTTTATGCGCCTCTGCATTGGGAAGGAGGTTATGTAAATCTAATCTGCAAGCAGTTTCAAGTGTTTGCTACAATTTTCGTTGACCAAACTTTATTAATAACTTTGACACGATTGCAATGATATTGTCTGATAAGAAAGTTTCAAAAGAAGTCTTAAATTCTCCCCTCAAATGCACATGCATTCTCCTGAGTGCAGTTCAAGCATCTCATGGCACCTTTTGAAAAAATGTCATACTATGGCATATTGGCACTGAGAAAGTTATGATGTCTCCACAACTATATATTTATATAAATCTTCACACTTATAAAGTGAAATCAGCTGACTTTAGAAAATGTACTTTTGAAAAAAAAAAAAAAACAAAAAAAACAAGCAAGCAATTTAGTTGCACTGGTAAGGCTGCTGTTTCTAAAAGCCTTGCTGGCCAAGTTGGTTCATGACTTTTTCCTGCTGCAGCTGACTGGCTTATGGCCGCTGAATTCAGCTCTCTGATACAGAGATTTAAGTGTGACAAGATTCAAGGGCGTTACCATGTGTAAACTGTACAATTCACTCTACTCAATATCTCGCTCACTACAGGAACAAGTCTTGCAACTTTGCAAGATTTGCACAATCTCGCCACTTAACAATCTCACCTTCAGCACGGCCACCTGGCCTCTTTTTTATCTTCTCTTTGTAAGTTGGGTAACCTGTAAGTTAGAAACAGCATCAACGTAAGTGGCAGTTAAATCAACAGTTTCTTATTAAAAGGGTAGTCACGTCTTGGTCACAAACTAATGAACAAATAATCAGCGGTTTTCACTTCAATGATTTTATAAAGGACCCATGTTTCATTTGATTCAGTTAATTTGGTTTTGAGCTCAGAAAAGAGCAAAAGTAAAATGGGCACAGTAACCCTGAAAAACCAATGTCCACCAAAAGGATCCTCGGAAGGTGTTTCCGCTTGACAATGCTGGAACTGGGATACTGTAAGTGAGAAAGTTAATACCTTCAATGCCTAGGCGTATTTTCTTCAGTCCTCGCTCTTTGAGGACTTGCTTGGCAACATCTCGATTTTCAATGTACTTGAAGAATCTGTACATGTGCGTGTTGTAGATAACTGTAAATGATGTAGGGAGAGCCAATACATCTTCTGCAGCGTGCAGTTCAATACAGTACCAAACTCAAGACATTATGGTTTACATGCTGAGGCAAAATCAAGTGTTAAGAGAGTTTTTCAAAGAAATATATTAACCGACATCAATGAGAATACAATTCAACAAAGAGATTAATGTCTAATGAGGAGAAAGAATAAACATTACTTGTCTATAGAGATTTTCTATCAAACATGAAAGAAATGTCATGAAAAAAGGTGGGTTTACTCAGTGAATACTCTTCTCCCATAGGGGGTGGGTACTCCTCGTCCCATTCCACAATATCATCATCAACAAGCACCACTAAGTGACATTCACGATCTCCACGCTAAAAACACAAAACACAGAAGCTGTTATGCCAAAACCATATCAGCGACTACTTCAGGCTCTTACTGTTTCCTTTGTTTTCTGGTGTGCACTGCTGTTAAACTTTCAAAATAGGCCCTAAAGGTCAGAATTCTGTAATAAAGAGGCTTGCCAAAAATTGTACATCTACCTACAAGTCTTCCTGAATTTCACTGGTCATAATAAAGATATTTTAGCAACCACTTACTTATGCAAGATGCAAGATAATTTAAACCTGGAAGAAAAGGCCATAATAAAAGGCCTGTGCAAAACATCATTTTGTCAGATGTGGTCATCTGTTCCACACATATTTTGCAGCAAGCTAGGAGGTAACTAGAATAATTCAATACTGATCAGGAAAAGATAACCCTCTCAGTTTGGACATAGGACTCAAGGGGGATAACTGACCTGGGCACAAGAGACCATCTGAGGCAGGATCTGATCTTCTAGGTACCTCTCAAACTGCTGACGAGCCCCCTCATTTGACAACTCATGTAATAAACCACCTGAAAATAATACCATGCTGATCAGGGCCCACTTGTGCAAAGAGATCATACCTACAATTGATTGCAGACCCTACAACTGAGTGTATTTATTTATTTGATTGTTGTTTTACCACACTGGTGAGAAGCTCCTGGGTCATTGCGCCATGATAGCCCCCTCGGCCATGCAGGTTCCCCAGCTGAGTTTACAATCGGTTGTTAAAATAAGTTACGTCACACAAAGACATTATAAGGCCACTGTAAATTTTTTAGGTTACAATTGCCAAATTTGACTCGTACATGAAGTTGGCCTGTGAAATGTATAATGTACCAGTCAATGCCTTTTCATGCCTTCATTTTCAAAAGAGTTCTACATCATAATGATACAACATAATGATTCAGCAGTTAACAACAACAACATGTGAAAACATGCTCGTAACATCTTTTTGAGGCGTTTACATTGCCCATCTTTGTAAATCGGATCGAAATGCAATAACTAACAGTACACCAAAGGCAAGTATTTGCATCTAACGTTGATTTTGGCGCAACTGTAAATATTTACATCTGGGTCGACCCGATTGTAATTTCTGATTTTAAGTTACAGCTATTGTAGCTTACATTGCCTTCATGCAAGGGGGTGTCGACTGTTAACTTAGCTTATGATTGTGATCCTAGTGATTTACAATTACCTTACAATCCCTTTGTGCAAACGGAATCAAGGTGATGTATGTCAGAAATTTCCTTTAAATGTTGAACAATTAATATAGATGATACAGGTTTTCGATACTGTTTCTATTCGGTACATTCGGTACAGCATTTAGAAATTTACCCAGAAAAACAGCCAACATCTGGAGAAACTTACACATAATTTACAGCAAGTTACACAGATCCACAAAACTTATACAGAATATGAGATTTAACTTGGAACACTTACGCAAATTCTGACATTTAACAGTGGAAGCATCAAAAGGTATCAGCAGGTAATCGCAGGCTTCCCTGAGCTCCTGGACAGACACACTGGGGGGACATCTGACCACACCCGTGCGGTAAAACTCCTGTAAACACACGGAAATCACACCACTGTGGTAACACTGGTACACTGCATAATCTCACCCACAGATGCTGAGATGACACACCATTAATACACCAATGTTTTCATATGTTACCTTTATCTTTTAAAACTCTGGAAAGAAACTAGAAAAAATTCTGATAAAGTGATAATATACAATTGTTGACTTTCTACAAGTTTGATACATGGAATTGCAAATCTGAGAGAAATAAAACTTAAAGGGCATGACATTTTGAGCAATAAATGTGTGAATTTCTCACTGTATAGAGAAATTAAAGGGTACATGGTAAAACATGGACAATATGGATCTTACCACTTTCTCTATGGATAGTGTTTTCATAAAATGTCAGGTACCTATTTTAAGATTTGAAGACCACAAAGTGTGTTCATATTACATATTTCCTTGTATGAGTTCCTTGTATGAAAATTACAAGGTAGCATTACATTACCCAAGTAACAACACGATTGTAATGGTAGAACCCTAATAAGGGAAATAACTGAGATTGCCACAACTTGCAGAATGTCACTCACCAGAATGGAGCGGAAGACCTGAGAGGACATGCCTTCAGCCACCTCATACTCTCCTCTCTCATTCGGCACATTCAACTCAAGAGAGGACGTGAACATTCTGAAACACAAAATGTGACATGCATTATGGTGGGAGAAAACTGCGCAGAGCCCGGGGGAAACACACGACCACATGATGTAACTGTTGTATGTCTATAAAATCCAGCCATTGATTTGGCTGTGACAAGAAGTCATGACTGTGGTGTACTGGCCCTGCCTGTTTTTTTTTCCCTCATATATTAAGCTAATAAGAGTTGTATAGGTCGTAATTTCTCTAAAACCGTAACACCCCTGCAGTCCATCATAATATTACAGTGGCCTCCAGTTACATAGGCTGAATACATTATTACCCATTGCCCAGCATTTAATTGCATTTAGGCTCAGGGGTTTTGAAGACATATGGTAACAAGCTAAATAAGAAAATAAATCAAAAGCCATTAGTGCTGACGATAATCTAACAACCAACAGTGAGTCCATGTATGAAATTTCATGGTTTCTTGTACGTTCAAAATACATAATGCTTTGTCTTGTCTTTTGTCCTCATAAATGATTTAATAGACATAGCTGTGAAACAGCTTTGCCAAGTAACAAACTGTTGATAAAAAATAAATGCTCAGGAGCTCTCATTTACTGGAACATTGCTTACTATTGTGAAACATTGTTTCTCACTAACTACATGTATTTAATTTGAATTCCACAGTTATCTGGAATGGAGATTGCGATAAAAGTGTGTGTAGCTAATGAATGTGCTTGGTTAATTCAAAATCACCCACCTGCCCAGCATGGTATTGGGTGATTCTTCAACATGTCCATGTCCACAATAAAGCGTGTCTCATCAACCACTAAAGTGACACGGCCTTTAACCTTGCTGCTGGTCCCAGACACTGCCCCGCAGGATGAGCCCAGTCTTTGCTCACAGCACTCCTCACCCCCAGGGCATGCCTCTAGTAAACTTAAATCATGGTTGCGGTGACCAGCCCCACCACGACCACCTCCCTCTCCCTCCATACTCATGGCACGTAGACGATTGACCAGGCACGGTTTTGACCTTGGAGGGCCCAAAGAGCTGAAAACATCAAAGAGACATAAAGCTAAATGAAATGAATTTCGTAATACATTCTGGTGGATGTCAAGCTGGTGGACCATCTAACAAGAGCTCTTGCAGCTTAACATGAAAGAACAGCCCCAAGATAAGTAAACTTCAGTGGAAAGATCAATCAAAAGAGTGGACAGAGCAATCAAAAGAGTGGACAGAGCAATCAAAAGAGTGGAAAGACCACTCAAAAGAATGTTAAAACATCTTTATTTATTTTCTTAGATTTATTCTTCTTATATAAAGTCTCATATTTCAATTCTATGGAAGGATTCTTTGACCAATTTAGAGCTTTGTGTCGTCTCAAATGTTTTTTTTCATCCCGAATACCCTATTTCAATATCAATATGGTCCATAAAACCTACTGTTGAAATTTATACAAAATAAAACTGCATGCTTACTTATTTATCAGCTTAATGCCCGTACGAAAAACTGGAATGAGATTGCATAAACAGGCTTTCACCATACAAACTACACCCCCACTCCCCCCACCAAACAGACACAAACACAAAATGTATAAGCCTAGTTACCTGGTGCGTTTAATACAAGTTCGTTTCTTGTCGTCTGTTTCAGAGTAATCTGATTCACTATTACTGCTGTCGTAATCCTGGTTTCTACTCTGACGGTAGAAAGACTGCTGATAGGCCATCCCAGTAACTACTGGATGACACTTCAGGAAAACTGAGCTGGTCTCTATCGCAGCAGGTTATATATCTGCAAAACAAAAACATATACAACTTGTAGCATATTAAATCTTTGTATATGTATAATGGTACTTCAAAGAGAATTTCAGGAAAATGGTATTCATGAAAAAGAGTTTTGCACCTGACATCACATTAAAAATTACAACTGAGGGAAAATATGCACAAACATGCACCGTAAAAGCAAATATGCATAAAAAATAAAACATAACAGTGTTCAAGTACAAGTAGTTGAGAAACACTTGGACATTCCATATCCATGGTTGCTCAACCGACTGCCGGAGTCCAACGCATTTGGCTAAATGGTGTGAAACGGGTAGTGGTCCGAATAACCACTTCACTTAACTCTAGCTGGTCAAATCCGTGCCTTAACATATCCCCTTCCAATTGCAACAAAAAATTTTGTAATGATAATCCAATAAAGCATTCGTTTCATGTGTAAAATGCCTCCAGGCCATACAGTCGCCAGTAATTTGAACACAACCACCATTTGCCTCATCCTTGGACCAGTTCACGTGAAAACTTAAATCATCACCAACAGTTGAACCTCTAGACTCCATAATTCGCAGCTGATTTTATTTAAGATAGTGAAAAAAAGATTCCAAAAAGTTACAAATTGTGTTTGCAAAAAAAATGCAGGAAACTAAGGTTATCACTGTTTGCAAAAAAAAAATTCATAAATAAATAAAAAAAAGTCTGCTATTAGGCACGTTCCCAAAATTGTATTCACCCATATCAAGTGTATGGTGGAAACATCTTGAAAACACGAGGGTACCACTTGACCTGGAGGCATTTTATGCATGAAACGATACTTTATTGAACTATTATTACAAAACTTTGTGTTGCAACTGGAAGGGGATAAGTTATGACGTGGATTTGACCAGCTGGAGGTAGGTGAAATGGTTATTCGGGTCGTTACCTGTTTCACAACATTAAGCCAAATGCCAAATGCAAATATGGCATATCCAAATATTTCTCAACCAACAGTCATTGTACCCTGAATACTTTTTGAACAAACGTTTTGGTGTTCATTTTTTAATCATCATCTTAAATACTGAAGTTTACAATCATTGTTTCACAGATGTATTTCATAAATTGTTATTTCCATGGTACAACTATGTAAAAGTTACCCAGCACAGCCAGATGAAGACTAAATTCAATGACGTAGCATGGCTTTCCAAAAATATATCAGTCACTGAGACAGCACAAGAAACATTAATTTTGCAGCTGTTGTCCCGGGAAGAAACATATTGTGTTCACTGCAAACAATCGATCATACGACATGGTAATGAACATACCAATCTTCATTCCGCAAGCCAAGAAATTGTTTACGTGACTGATTTCATTTTCAGGACAAATCGAATAATCAAATAACATAAGTCGTTATGACTTACGCTTATGGGTCGCAAACAAGTCTATATCGAGAGTCGTACGTATCACAGACAAAACCAATATACCGTATCGTTTGTCCAAACAATCTTTCTGTTGAAATCTGAGCCGGTATCTTCCTCTACATTGCAGTTCTTTAGATATACGAACCTGTTTTTAAAGCTGTTAGCTATCTTCAACAACAACATCTTTATGACGCCATGTTGGAAATGCTCGAACGGAATTATGGGTAGGCAAACCACACAAAAGTCAAAAGGTTAACTCCCCTGTAATATTTAAAATGTCCGGGTTAGTTGAGCCATAGTTGAACTACAATACAAAATAATCGTACAAAAATATATAAATCCTTTTTACCTTTCTCCGTAAAACTAAGCATAGATCATCCTTATTTGTCCATGAGCTGTGATCCACTGCTTGTGCTTACTTATCACCCCCATCGGGGCTGGAAGAGTTCAAATATGCATATTCCTGCAGGTTTGGCTTACATCGAACCGTCAAGACAAAACATCAGTTTATGCTTTCTTAGAGTAATATGATTTGAAAATTTTACACATAGAAGACCTCCTTCTCCAAGACATGTTGTCATTTTTCCCATGACAGCCGTGTGGTGGAATACTTTTATTTCTCGCTTATTCTTCAACATAATGCTTTGAAATTTGACAAATACCCGGTACGTGGCTATTTACTTAAGCTAGAAATGATCCCACACATTTTTGATATCATTTCTACCTTTAAAGACCTTAGTTAAAGAATATCAGAGTTAACTTTAAATGATCACACTGAAAAATCTAATATGAATATCACAACTGTATAGTGTGGAGCCGGTTTTAAGCGTAAACAGTAAATTGCAATTTTACAATTTCTCTTTATTTTCAGTTCTGCAGAAGTTTAATAAATTTTAAAGGTATTTTTGAAATATTTAGTCTATACCACCTTCGTACAAGTGAAATATTCTTGAGTACGGCGTAAAACACCAGTCAATTATATATGCCGAATAAAATGCCGAATTTTTTGCTCGAGGGGGGTCCACATTGTAGGCGGACCTTAACTTAAGGTTAAGGCCTAACTCTTATTATAACAAACGTGCTTTGAATTTTAAAAGTAGGCCTTTTCCCATCGTGAAAGAAAATCGTTCCTTTCTGGTTTTTATCCAAAGTATGTAAGTCATGACTGCAACAAGCCCACAATAGCATGTCGGGTGCATTATATAAATTATGTATAGTCACGAGACAAAACATAAAGCAGACCATAGGCTTTGAGCTGGAGCGGCAACTGTCACATGATCGAAGTCCCCGAACCACGTGACAGGCCCTGAAACGAACTCGAATCAAGTGACGTTTGTAGTAATGTGGAGTTATCAATTTCTGCTGGTAAGGTTTTTGGTTGAAAACTAACACTAACTGAATGGAAATATGGGTCCTGACAAACAATTATTTTGATTCCCATGAGCTTCCGTGTTTCTATTATGAAAATATGTGTTAAAACAATGTAAATGATGTTTTGTACTGCTGGTTCAGTGGTGTTTGCCTTCAGCGACGATAGCGCCGGTACGAAGCGGGGATTTTGATTTTACCAAATAACGCGCAACAACTGATTAATGTATTTCACTGGTGGAAAAATATGATGTGATAAAACTGAAATAACTAATAAATCAGTTGTACAATGACAGGCCTTCCATTTTTAAACATAAATGAATATAAAGGGACCGAGTCTCTCATTGAAGTCCCACGGAGCTAAAGCTATTTCCCGTCCGACATCCCCTGATTTTCAGTTAGCTTTCAAACATGAACAGACTTCAAAACCATTTGCAAGTGAAGAGGTAAACAGGTTGAAATGAACACTCTTGTCATCACATCTGCAGATTCTTTTCATGACTTTCATGGAGGAAAGTGTAAAAAAAGTGTAAAAAAAACAAATAAAAATGTGTGTGTGGGGGAGGGAGGGGGGAGGAGGTAGAGTCTTCAGTTACAATACAAGTTTAGATGAGGTTAAAAGTTCTTAAATATGTGTGAGTACAAATAATCTCGATTCTATGACTGCAGTTCCTTGACACCTGTATCATATTGTTTATAGTTTTTAATGTTGAATTCAGGCAATATATTTAGCATATGCTTTACCCCATCTTGTGTGTCTTGGATTCTTCAACATGGTTTCCTCTTTAGGAAAATCGTAGGCTTCATGTTTAATTTGAAAAATAATGCTTGAAGAGTACATGACAAAACAGCACGCAGAAGTTGGCCAGTAATGCTTTTTCAAGAAAAAAGTAAGTGTTTAACATAATTTGACGCACAAAATCCAGGTTTAGCATGCTGTGATATCTGTTATATTTACAGTGATTTGTGAATCCCTGAAAAATTTGTACCCTACCTTCCATCATCTTTTGTTGCAGTGTGCGTCATGGCAGATAGTGTGTTTCCAGTTATTAAAACCTATGGAAAGAGGAGGCCAGACAGGGGCAATATATATTGCAGGAATGGGGATGTCAATTCCATCTTCCAAGGAATGACACGAAAATCCGTCTTCCAGGACTCTCCAGTAGCCAGAAGTAATGTTATAGGAACTGGATTTGGGTTACGTATGGGACAGACTGGTTGTGGGTTCCATGTTGATCACAAAGCATACAAACTTGGTAAAAAAGTTCATGTTGAACACACTGAAGTAACCCAATCTTCCACAAGTGGAACAGAGAGATACACAGAAGACACAAGTGCCATGATAGCTGAGTGTTTAGGTGACTCTGTGGTACAAAAAAGTAGTGCTATGATTGTAGATGTCTGTGACAGTGCTGAGAGTGGTGTGAAGGTCACGGATGCGTACAACACGGAGGACTGCTCCTCTCAGATTAGTAACCAGTGTCCTGAAAACAGTGACATGTGTACAGATGCCAGTGACCAGAGTAACTGTTCCGACATTGACCAGACAACAAGCGAAGATACCAGCTTTGAGGACAGTGAACCGAGCATTGAAATTCTTCGTAAACAGTTGGATCCTGTCAAGTCCTGTCCAGTTCAATCTCCACTGCATCTTTTGGCAATGCCCCAGAATTCCAAGAGCAGAAGAGACTTGCCATTTGTATTGTCAAGGAAAATATGTGGACAAAATCACCTTTCTGTTCCTCACTTCTCCCAGGTGTTGAATCCAAGAGCATTGCGCTTCACAGGTTAGATCTGTCACCTATTGTACAACCTCCAGGAAATGTCATAAATTCACAGGCCAAAAAGTGTGGAACTGAAAGAGTGGAAGACCTACAAAACAAACTGGAGAAAACACCATTGCCTTTACCCATTTCAAATTCAGCCACAACGCCTTGCAAGCTTTCTAAGTTTGGTTCATCAAATACTAGGAAGACAAAAGCAGCTTGCTCTACTCTTCTCTTTACATCGAAGTACAAAGAGCTGGAAAACTATTTTCCTTGTGTATCAGAAGTTCAGGGTGATGATGAACTACAAAGTCAAATGGGCTTTGGGGAGCTTTCTGAGAGTTTTTCGGTGGAGATAGACTTTGTCAAGACTTCAGACAAGCAGCAGCCAAAAGTAGTGATGTCCAGTTCTCCTTGTGTGCCACAACAAGATAAAAAGCTGCTTTTAGATAAGGGTTCTGAGAAGATAGACCTGTTTCACAATGATTTGTCTTCCATCAAACATGTGTCTCCTCTTGCTGCAGACTTTGCCAAGCATTTAGACAAGCCAAACTATAATGTAGTCACATCCAGTTCACCTTGTGCCCCAACACAGAAAATGTTGGTTAGTGAGACCAAGAGCTCCAAAAAACTGAATTTTCTGGTGAACAATAATTTGTCTTCCATCAAACAGATTGTTCCTACTGCTGCTGAGGACAGGGATGCTCCCCAGCCTACAACAGTTCACCCTGACCTCGTGGACTTAACACCACCTACAGAGCCCATCCCGCTGGACTGTCTATGTATACCCATAACAGCAGCTGATGCCAGTGATGAAACTCAGTCAGATAAAATGTATACAAAGAAGTTAAAACAGAAAAAATGTTCACTTACAGAACCAATTCTAGTGGATGATGTTTGTGAATCCGTAAAAGATTCAGCTGTTACAACTTGGGCCAGTAAGCAAAGGGTGCCTGATAATTTACATACCAAGACAACAAAACATAAAAAGCCTGCATCTGTTCAGAATTCAGACAACAATTTCGCAGTAACAAAGATCATTCCTAAGAATGAAAAAAAGACAAAGGGCAAAGCAGCAATGAAACGAAAGGCTCCCCCATTGTGTTCCATTATAACATTGAAGAAATATTGTGTTAAGCAGTGTCAAGTTATGATGTACAGGACCCCTCTTCCTGGAAAGGCTAGATCATTCCCAAGAGATGTTTTGTTGCAAGATTTTTAAGTCGTGATCAATTAAGACACAATGATTCTTTGAAAAAGAGAACAAAAATAATACCTTAGCTTCATAGTTGAAATGAGGAGAATTATTTTCCAGGTGCTATCTTGTTTAGGGTGTGCTAAATTGGGATTAATATTCAGTATTTTGATTCCATAATATAAGGACTTACAATGTATACTGATGTTTGTGTGCAGAGAAAAGTATGTATTTATCAGATTTGTAATTTATTTGTTATGTATTGTGCAATCATATTTATAATCATCACAAATCTAATGTAGAAGCCAAGGTCTTGTTTAATATATGTAATAATAATATAATATGTAAACATGTACATTGCTAGTTTATATATGAACAGTAATCACTCTTATATAGATATACACAATTTCTCACCTGACCACAGTTCAAATATCTTACATGCGAGCTTGTTTTCACAAGTTATTTTCTATGTTTGTATTCACTGAAGTTACTTTTTGTTCAGTTTTTTGTTGAGTGTAAAATTTCCAGCAAACATTTGTACTAAATGACTCATTGAATATGTTCTCCAAAATACAAGTGTTACTTGTTTCATTTATCTCTGTCATAACTTATAAATTATTTTCCTTTCATGATGTATTTGTGTTTAGGTTTGCTTATAAGCGATCATGTTGAAGCAAATCTTGGCAAGAAAAGCTGGATAAAGGAAAAAAAGCCCGGAAGCAAGGGAGATAACTCTCATTGGACTTATGTATCACTCCCTGCATTGAGAAGTGCATATGGCACTATGGAGCGGTTTTACGAAAATATAAACGTTTTGCACCCAAAAGCACCCCAAACACTATATTATTATCTCCCTTGGGTCACACCATGGAGTTAGAAGTACACGTACGATTAAACCAACATGGTTGTGTTCATGTATACACTTTGCGTGGCCTCGCGATGATGATACATGTAATAGTATCTCAAATTGTTATTGTGTATGTGTCGTCTTACTTGACAGATAGTATAATATCTTATTGATTGGTGTACTGCTGAAATCTGCGATCAGCGAGATGTGGTGAACGTTTACCTGATGGGTAATCCAACATTGATTAAATGGATGATGATTGGTATGCGAATATCGGAACACTGAAGCTGTATAATGGGACAGCTCTGTTTCCAAACAAGACTTCAGCGGTTTAAGGCAATGACGCTTAAGTATAATTCACAGGAGTCATACTCAGTTATATACTCAGAGTTTTCATACAGCACAGAATTTAGGTAGGTTTTAATTAATTTCCTGTTTATAGTTTTCACACAAGTTATTCCAGACTACAAGAATTCCATTTTAAATTTGGGATGGAACTATACTGCCGCCATGGAAGTTCATCATTTTCTTCATCCTGTCAAATCTATCAAAATATCTAACTTCATATCTAGTGTACAGGGCCTGGAGCAAAAATGAACCGGATAAATTTGCTGCAGGACGCTTGTCATTTCTGTCTTTAGTTTATACTATACTCTTTTAATTTCCTGCATGGTTACTCAGAAAGCATACTATGAGGTCTACCGTACATGGTATTTACACTCAGTTCGCGAAAAGAGCAAGTGAAGTGCTCTGCGTATATTCTGTATAGAATTTTTAAATGTGGTGAAGATAAACTGGAATTCTCATATTTATCTATATATACAGGTTGCATATGGTTTTTGACAGAAGATATTATGTACACGAATATGTATATTCCAAGAAATGATGGCACATAGTTTAATCACTCCAGTTATCTGATACGACTCGATGGAATTACGGCGACAAATTAAGACACTATGACATAGACGTCATATCGATGTATATCATGGCGGGTGTCACGGCTAAGTCCATATACCAACGTTAGTTGCGTGGACGTCTGCATGCGGGTCCGTGATTGATGGATGTGAAGGATAGCTCACCCTGGGACGCTTCGTCCTGGCTGTGGCCTCTGAAATGACATTAGACGCTTACTTAGCCTAGATATGTGGGCAAACATATGTGGCTGGCTGTGGATTATTAGCTATTCGTGCTTATCGCTATACAGTGCTGGGTAAAAACCACGTCCAACGGTGGTGCCACCTGACATGTCTGTCTTATAACCAAGCATGGCTAACAACATAAAACTTTGCAATTGATCCCTATGTCTGCCTACCCGTCTGGGAAAAATAAGAAGCCGTTCAAGTTAAAAAATAATGACTAACATAGGCTCATCGACCTACAATTTGTAACGAATATTGGTCACGTAGACGATTTATAGACCAACATATATAGGACTGTATACTGTACTTACAATAGAGAATTCTGACAGAACTTTACACTCTTCTGTATAAATTTGTTGGCTATTTTAGTATTTCACTTGGCTATAACCATCATATATATACCAACATGTACATGCTTTCACCTGGTAACAAATCCAATACCCATGATGCAGTAGAAAGTATTCTAAAAATTAAGGAACTAAAATACATGTTCGCATAATATGCTTAATATAAGAAATTTCAAATCATGTATTTTGGGATTCTGGGAGTCATCAACGTACATATACATGGATAGAACATGTTTCTACACGTAAGGCACTATCCAAGTCACCGGTCGATGATAAGTGTCATTTAGTCTATGTTCACTATGTGCTTCTCGTCGGGTGATAATGCTTTACTGACAACTGTGTGACGAACGGCCATTTATCTGTGTACGTACGGGTCTGTATATCACACGACCCTAGCTCTGTCCTTCTCTGACAGAAGGCGGTTGGCCTTATCACACTGAGGCGAGCAGCAGTGCCAAGAAACCAGCAGGTCTTATTGATTATAAGGGCACGGGGCAGCTGTAGGCAAGACAGCTCTCGAGTTTTATTCGAGAAGGGCAGTTTGACCTGCAAGAGTCGGTCATGACTCCAGTCACTCATTTATAGTCTCGGGGAGAGCTCACCTTAACTGGAAAGAAAACCCTGAATACGATATTGTTCTAGGCTTCTTACACTTGTGCTTCTGGGGATAATTTCGGAGCTATAGAGATGTCCCCATGTAGCCGTTAAATAACTATTTAAATGAAATAACTATGCATAAGCACTTAACTACCATATACAATGATGATGTATGTTATATATGACGTGCACTTAAATAAAGGCTGCTTACGATTATGGTCGAAGGTTTGCGCTTTTTTAAAATTAGAGATCACATAAAAAGTTCCAAAAAACATTTGATGAAATTCTAAAGTTTTATGTAGTACTATATATATATATATTATTATTATTATTATATAGACTATAGGAAAGCAGTTCACACATTTAGATGTATCATCGTGAGTTGAGAATGTACCGGTACTTGATCTGGACCGAAGTCATAAATACATGTATATCTAACTTTAGTCACATGCAACAGGTTGTACAAAAAATAATACTGGAAAAATATTACGATGCGTGTGAAAAATATCCTTAGCAATAAGAGCTGGGCAAGATCTCCAGGTAAATGTTCAAGCTAATGGAAATATATGTTCAGCCAATAAACACACAGCCCAAGAAACATACATGTCTCCATTTCGCTTCTTACCGACAGTATGCAGTGAAATATGTCACGTTACGGCTAGGAATGGTGTGGATATAACGTCATATGTAAACCCTACGAATCGTGACCCTCTTCGAGACCCTCTTCAGCCTAGAGCATAGATCACCCTGACGTCATAGAAGGCTCTGGACCAATCAATGCGCCGGTATAGACAACTCCCTGGACAACCAAGAAGAAGCATTTTAAAGCTTGCGACGCCAACCTGGGCCAGTTGTGTCAGTTAGCTCGAACTGCTCAGCTCTTTACATCATCACTCGCCTGTCAAACCTTCCGAAGAACCATGGCTGACTTAGCTGAACTCTGGGAAAAAGTAAGCAGCAATAAGGACAGCAAGTCCTTGCTGAAAAAGCATTTGACCAAGGAAGTTTATGAAAAACTGAAGGATAAAAAGACCAAATTCGGTGGCACCCTCGCAGACTGTATCCGTTCTGGTAAGACTCAAATCTAAGCTAGGCCTTTAATATCTCATTGATATTTCATGCACTAAAGACTACTTTAATTTAACATTTAGAGGTATGGTTAGGTTATTTTATCGGACTTGTAAGTGTATTTCTGCTGAGCTAAACATCCCCGGCCGGCGCTCGCTCCTGCAAGCTTTGTATAACTAGACCTGATCAATACAGCCGGCCGGCATACATCTGGGAACTGCAGCAGAGAATTTGTGAATCAAACATTTCCTTATTACAAGTAAAATGCGTAGGCCTATTTGTATAAAGCATTTTCTACGTGCCAATCCGAAAACCCGATATGTCGTTTTGTGCACCAATGAATAGTGTTAATAGTACTAGCGTTACCTACCGTAAACAACACAATAAATGGGCGGAAAAGGGCGCGGCACTGTCTTTTGAGAAAGTAAATTTCAAACGAACAGTGATCTGATCCTGAATCACCATTAAATATATAAGTGAAATGGTTATTTTTTGCGTGAACGCTTTAAATGTAAACTGTTGCATTAACCGGATGATCTTCAAGGGTAGTTTGTCAATGACACTACCGGTGTCAAGTCCTTTGCCTGTGTTATCGACGATATCTCTGTCCTTTTACACCCCATTCACCCTACGGTCTGGCGCAATCGGAGGAAAAACATTTCGTCAAGCATTTGTTGTTTTAGTTCTGTGAAGGAATTTCCTGCGGACACAAATGTTTTAAATATCTTTTTCTCACCCGCACAGTTCACATTCCAGTGCCAAATGATGAGATCGTCAAAACGTTCTGAGATCATGATTTTTTTAAAAATAACGGAGTAGGTTTTTGCCGCTTTTTTAAGAGAGGTGAATAGTGCGCTCGGCTGATGAAATGCTTAATCCCTTATCGGATTATAGATATCAGTATAATGTAGGGTGAATCAGGCATTTGCTGACATTCGTATCCTTTCCCTGACCCCTGTATACTTTAACAAACTAGTACATCATGTAGGCCCTACACTTCTCGGCCATGCAGGGATAAACATTGTTGATGGGTGTTGAGTCTCTGAATACATCTGACTAACCCAAGCCAAATATTTATTTAGTTGGATGGATGAAACAAAGTCAATATGACTTTTAAAATCTTGAAATGACCCTGAATATCACAATATTTTGTATTAGCTCATATGCAGTTCTTGCATCTGCCGGAGTAGCCCATTCATAGTGGACAAGAATGTAAGCAAAGTTCTTTCGGCTGTCTGTGTCTTTTATGTGGCGTTCATTCAGTGTCAATCCAAATCAAACTATAAGCTCGATTGTAACTTGAGTACGTGTTACCAGCGGCATATATCGGCCCATTCGAATCGACCAAGCTATGTGTATTGCTTTTTAGATTGGACTCTGAACAACTAGCAGATCCTGTGTACACATGTATAGGGAAAACGCATCCAGTTTTTAACTTCCCCCTTGATCGTGTACATGCTGGATATGTATGGTACATATTGTACATTATGATGGAGTGAATGACATTTAATATATATTCACTTATACATGGCATTCCTGCGCGTAGTCAAACAGCGCAAATTGAATCTAGTTGCAATCAAATATTTATTACGAGCCCGTTTGAGGCTTGCATCAACATGAAATCGCTGACATTTGCGAAATAGACCTCTCTTTAGAAATATATCTGCTCGCTAACAGTACCGACTCCATATCTTCGAAACCTGCCGAATGGACGTTTCCCTGGGTATATATACACCCTGTACGCGTTTCCGTGGTTTCTGCAAGCACAAGCTTGCCCAGCTATGTGGACTTACATCTCATTCATGTACAGCTCTCAGCTCTGCCAGGATGAGCTGATGCCTCGCAGTGAGGCTAAAAATACCGCTGGCAATAATTGCCCCAGGTCGCTGTAATACCCCTTGGTTGGTTATGCGGCTGTGGATAGAGGGTATCCACGCATAGACCCAGCTTCAACGAAACGGCACCAAACCCTTTACCAAATTTGTCGATACTGGAAAGAGCAGCAGTAGAATCGTATTTCTTGTTGCCATAGCCCTATATCATCAGCTATAACAACTCCCAGCCCGTGCAGCCGTTTCCTTAGCCACCACGCTATCTGTTATATCTGGTTGTGATTATCTTCTGCTATCTGCCCCCCTGCCCTTATGGTGTATACGCTACAGAGGAATATAGCCATGTCGATTAACTACACTCTGATCATGGTCTTCAAACGCCTTGTTTACTGAAGTGCGGCTAACACAGTCTGTGTCTTGTTTGTTGGGGTCTGTTTATTTTAGCTTCCAGACAAGCCTTGACCCGTATTGCTACAGCGTGGCAATCGACTGAATTTTTTTTAGGGACACCTTATTAACCGAAGTGGTTAAAGTAGAAATTGCCAAAACGATCTTAAAGTGACAATGCCATCTCTCGTGGCTTTGTTAACGAAAAAAAATCCATGTCACTGCCATGGAATTAAATGCAGAATATGAAATTGAATACAAAAGAATCAGGTAATATCATGGTGCAAACTATAGACGTTGCTTTAAAACATCTGGGGTGTTTGGCTGTGATGCGATTGAACATACGGCACCATGGTAACATGCTCCTGATTTTGTTTGATGTGTAAATGTCAAATGTTAATTTATGTACATCAAATAACTCTTCGATTCCCTTAGGGTATTATTTTATGCTTCGTATAAATGGGGCCTATTAAAGGGCGTCTGAAACATACGTACATGTATAGCACCTGGCAATATGCTGAGCTCTAATAGATCATGAAGAGAAATCCAACAACGGACACACGTTGCAGAATAACTATTGGACTAATATAGATGAGACTTTGATGCCTACACCTATTCAGTAAACTGGATAAGGATTCGAAGGAGTTAAAGAGAAAAGCTGATGTAAACTGGAAGCCATTTAGTTACATTGTGTGGTAGTTGGGTTTAAATTTTAAAATTTCATTACATGCATACTCTTCCGGTGAGAAAATCGATCGATAATCATTTAAATCAGTTTTGGTTCACCTATGAAATTGGTTCAAAAGCCATGTTGGTATCGTCTCGGCCACAAGCACAATAACGTATTAGCATTGGCGTCAGTCAGTCTAGAGTTGTTTTGTATACAGAGCAGACAGTCGTGCAATGTGCAAGGTAGTCTATATGTAATTTTCGACGGATCTTTCGTTGGTCAACACAAGTCAACAAATTTCAATTCATTTTAAATCTCAAAACAGCCATTTATACCAGAACTTTATCCCAAGGAAAAAGGTGTACTAAATCTATAAGCTTGATCTTTTGATGCCCACGTAGATTTAAAAAAAAAAGTCATTGCATAAAGACTAGCGGGAATGAAAGACAAAGATTGATGTGTAACCTGGGGGCTCCTTCTTTCGTTGTAATTGCTTTGTAGGCGTGGGAGTTGGGATCCTCAATCGTAAGAAGGCTTTCTTGATTGCAGTAAGATTTCGGGGATCGCGGTAAACATTCGTGTGCCACTGATTTCCGAATGGCATCCACGAACATTCATGTTTTGAGACGCGCAGCTTGTCCTTTTAGTACACTTTTACTTCTGAATTTTCTGTTTAGCACAGATAACTGTTCGTTATGCATTCATTCAAATTCTTGAAAATTTGTATTTCTGTTATCTTACAGGGGCGAAGAATCTGGACAGTGGCGTCGGCGTATATGCTTCCGACCCAGAGGCCTACACAGTATTCCAAGATCTTCTTGGTCCAGTTATTTTGGACTACCATAAGATTACGGAACTGAAACACCCAGCATGCGACTTCGGTGACCTTTCCAACCTGGGCTTTGGCGACCTTGACCCTAGCGGCGATTTGATCGTCTCCACCCGTGTGCGAGTGGGAAGGAGCCACGCCAGCTTTGGCTTCCCTCCAACCCTTAACAAAGAGGTACAACATATGGTGATAGCTGCATATATTCAGAAGAAGGTCACATTAACTTAAGGCTATACTTCATAACGTCTAGCTGAAATTCATGTACAACCATTTACAAAGGCTTACTATATTCCAAAAAAACGTTTTTTGCATTAATACTTCAAAAAATCGCCAGAGTGCATACTGAAAAGATACGATTTGCAAACGCAATCGGGCCTGCCAACATTTGTACAATAAGTAGTGTCTATGTCGGGGCGAAAAAATCTATACACATTAAGGTAAAATATACCTGAAGTTTTGTGCAGGTGAATTATTTTACACTTGCGGAATTTTAGGAAGTATTCACTTTCAGAGACGTTCGGAGGCATCTTAGCCTGTAACAATGGCACGTTGAATCCTGCTTTTCTCAGCACATAGGGGCGTCAGGTGTAAGCTAATACAGGCGCATGACTCATGTCTGGTCTGTAGGTCGGGCTGGTGTTTGCCCAGTCAGTTGAGAATGAGGGCTGTTCACACAAGTCCTTCCGTTTATAACCTTGACTAGAACTGCTTGACATGAAAACGTTCTGAATTATTCATGGCCAATTCAGAGGTTGGCGAAAACGGAGTCAGTTTTACGTTGTAACAGCTTTTCCAGATACTCACTAGTTTACGTTGTATCAAGTTTCACAACTAGCCTTAGGTTATTTTAAAGACTCTCAATTAATCACTTTAAACCATTGGAGAAACTCTAGCACAACATAATTAAATTTAAATCCCGGAGACGCGCTTTGATAGCCGTTCTAAACGTATATTGTATCTACGTCACGGTCAAAACGAACGGTTGAAAATCAGTCTAGTTGACTGGTAAAGTCCCAGTTACATGCGCGAGTCCTTAGACTTGTTGACACATAGTTTACGTCATGGTGCTTTATGGCATGGCTATGATAAACACTGGTGTGTTAATTTATTATGGCAGAAATGACGAACTGCACCTCATATTCTCCACAAACATGTATATTTTTACATAACTGTAAGCTGTGCAAGGAAACATTGTGTACAATCAGCGCTGTGATTACCCGAGATATTACTGGACTTTATATGGAATGTAAGCATCAAGCCCGGCACTCGTACACCAAACAATGAGCGTTCTATGCATACCCGTTCAAAAAGAAATATGTAAAATACTGTTATGAAAACAATAAATAAAGCTGGTAAGATGTAAAGGAGAATCAGTCACCAGTTTTCACTGATATATGGAAGATATTCTAGGCATGGCATTCAAATCTTACTTGTAATCCTTCGAAAGTCTTACGTCGTTCATACTATCTGTATGAAAATGTGGTATTCAGGGTAAGGAGAAATCAAGCAGTCTGTTTCCGGAATGGAAAATCGTTTTAAATCTTATTTAGGCAGTGCATTCAAAGTTTACCAGATGCATCTCTTGAAGTTGTATTTTCATCTACACGGTTGCGTTTGCGATGGCTCGTGCAAATGCTAAAATTTGGAAGCATTGCAACTGTTTTTTTTTTTCCACGGTTGCATTGTCTACTTCGTTTCACTGTATGGGTTTGCTACCTTGTACTTCCATTCCTGCAAAGGACACATACGTTAAGGATCACACGGGGCCCGTGGAAGTACTCCAGAGAATTTGTAATAGTATCCATTCCCGGAAGAATTAGACAAGTAATCGTAAGCACAATCGCAAATCCGTGGAAACACTGCTTCGCGGATTAGCTTATGATCCGCGCTTTGTGACAGCCAGTATATTATAGTAGTATGGATCGTATCACATTCAGATTTGTTGGGAGTGGAGTCATTAAATGCTAAATGATTTGACTGATTATGGGAATTCAGCTTATGTGGCTCCCATTATACCTGGTAGCTTTGTGCTTGGAATTCACGTCTTTGCGTTGTGAAATGGGTTCTTTGGTGGCGTCGCAACATGAGGCTAGTTTTAAGAATCAGTAAATATTGCAACATTTTCTCTCTCCTCTGTTGAAGTTGCGGTTATTTTGGTCACATCCAATGTAAATCGTTTTTAAGATCCGTTGATCCCTTAGCGTTGATTTCTAAAATGAACGACTGATCCGATGTTATTCTTCAAAAACGGTATCATTGATTGTTTTTCACAGCAACGGGTAGAGATGCAGAGAGTAACCCAGGGTGCTCTGGAGGGTTTGACGGGTGAACTCAAAGGGAAATATTATCCCTTGGAGGGTATGACCCCAGATGTACAGAAGCAGCTTACAGAAGACCATTTCTTGTTCAACGATAGCGACAGGTGAGATTGCCCAGAGCACAAACGTGAAGAACACAGAAACTGGAGATATTGTCTCGTGTGCAATTTACCGAAGGTCTAGATTTTTAACACACGAAATTCTGATCATGACTTACAGTGTGTTAGCTTATACTGGTATTAAGTCATATTTTATATTAAAAAAAATTTAGCCAGACTCAGCAGCCAATGAAGTTCTCCAAAGTCAGAGTATAACATCAGCAGATTTAGTTCACATTTTATACACTGATACACATTTCTTTTAGGCTAAGTACAGAATTGAGGACTTGGATTAAAGATAAATCTGGTGTTAAGTCTTAAACCAGTTTTGAACAACACGGCCCAGGGCCCTGTGTGTTACAAAAACGCTGCTGTTTCCGTAACTTGTCTCTGAAATCACTTAGCCTATTTTGCTCCAATCCAGAATGCATCGGTTGTGTATAAATGCCAGCGTTTGTAAAAGTGGTCATCGGGCCGTAGGATCACAAAGCAGCATCTCTTAGACTCAAGTCAGACATGGTGTTTATCTGTAATATTATTGATGAAGTCATGGTGGTCTAATGTTTTTATAAGTCCACGTACATCGACAATCCTGACATAATAAAGGAAAGAACAAATGAGTTAACAGTTTTGGACCGTCTTGATAGAGGCGGAGAGGAATTTTACGATTTCCCCATTTGTGTGCTCAGGGAACCTTTTCACACTCTATTCTTATCTTTTCTATATTCAGATTCTTGAAGGCAGCCAGTGGTTACGATGACTGGCCTACCGGAAGAGGAATCTTCTTCAACGACAACAAGACTTTCTTGGTCTGGGTGAATGAAGAAGATCACATCCGTATCATCTCTATGCAGAAGGGTGGTGACTTGGCTGCCGTCTACAAGAGGCTTGTGGGAGTAAGTTCACAGTATATTCTCTCTGTTCAGTTAGAATGGGAGAGTCGAAGACGAGCTACACAGAAGGTCTAAACTACATTAGAACCCATTGTTTTCTTTTGTGACGTTGCAGTGCGTGTGTACATCATATATGTTTATGAACGCACGTACACCGATAATTGTGGAAAAATAATGGAAAGAACAAATGAGTTCACAGCTTTGGACCATCTTGACACAAACGAGAAGGAGTTTTATAAGTTCTCCGTTGGAGTTTGTTCCTGAAAATTATGGTCCTTTAAAACGCCGGATTTGTTTACAGTGTGTACCTTGTTCTTGGAATTTGCATTACATGATAAATAATAAGGCATGTCCAAAAAATAAGTGTTTTGTTTGAAGTCTATCATTTAGATCTAGTGGAGATTCGCCGTTCAAAATACTTTCTCCTTAGACCCAAGGCCAATTTCAGAACGATATCAAAAACACGTAATTCTGACAAAGAATGTTTCCAAGTTCGTTAAAGAGGGAAAACTTTAGTTCAAACTCATACACATGTATAAATTCGTTGAACGGATTATCAATCTTCAATGGCTTTCATTCCAGGGTATCAAAGAACTCGAGAAAAAGTTGGAGTTTGCTCGTCTTCCCAATCTGGGTTACCTGACCTTCTGTCCAAGTAATTTGGGAACCACCCTCCGTGCCAGTGTGCACATCAAAATACCAAAAGTGGCCAAGAAACCAGAATTCAAAGAAATCTGCGATAAACTGAACCTGCAGGCAAGAGGTATCCACGGCGAGCACACCGAGAGTGTTGGAGGCGTGTACGATATCTCAAACAAACGCCGTATGGGTTTGTCCGAAATCGAAGCCATCCAGGAGATGAGGAAAGGCGTAGAAGAAATCATCAAGCTGGAGAAAGCAGCATAAACGCCAAGCATTTTAGTATACCAATCCAGCAGTCTTTCTTATTTATCCTGCAGAACCTGGTGTAAATATATGTCCTATAAAGATTTTGTGAGTGTCCCATTTTTAACTGATTTTTCTCGGCGTGCGACTGGCTTCATGCACTTGATAGAGTGAAATAGTTTTAGTTCCAGAACATCTATAACACCCCAGACATGCCGAAGGGCGCAGTATTAAAATCATGGCGTGAACTTAAGATTTATTTTTTGGCTTCGTTTGTTAAAACAAATGTATCCCTAGTGTCACAGCTTTTTAAATGAGGTTAATAACTAGATATTGAGTGAGGTGATTTTTGAGGACATCTCCGGGATGTGTGCACTGTTACTGTGTGAAGATGGAGGTTTAGGTTCGTTGTGCCCTCTTTACATCATACCTTGTCATTCCAGGGTTTAGCTGACCTTCCGTTCAGATCCTGAGCAGCTCAAATATGTCTTTTTAGTTATTCGTGAAGCAGTCTTTTGCTGGAGAAGTATTCAGAACTTTATTTGTTACCCTGGTGTTGTTTGTTACGGTTTTCAGGTAATAAATCCAATCGAAAAAAAAGACAAAAGAAGAAAAACGTTTGCTGTTTCCAATTTTTTTATTCTTTATCGAAATCACCAGATGCAAAGAACATCCATCGGTTTTTCATTTAGTGACTTTCAACGTCAAAGAATATCTTCACAGTGTTCTTAGAACTCGGAATCTACGAAATTAAGCTCTGAGATCTGTTTCATTCATGCGAACCTTACTCTCAAAACAAATCTACTCTTTCATTCACGGACTTGGAACTACGTTTTCCAACCAGTACTGTCCTCAACATACAGAAGCTGTACACTGCAAAAACAAATTTCCTTTTATCATTCAGTAATTCTGATTTCATATCATTTTTGTTATGCGGTAAGTATGAAAACCATGATATAACAACACGAATATAACTGGTGAATACTTATTCACATGATCTAAAGATAGTCTAACTCCAATGGCCACTTTCGAATCGTAGGGCTCGGTTGCTAGGATTAAGCCGGTTATACTCGGCATCTTCCTGAAAAATAACTTGCGAAATGGATTACGCCATAAAGAGCTTCAACTTTAATTATGCCGTTAATATTGTACAGAAGCAATCACTAACAACGCTTATGGATAAGGAAAATTCATTTTTAGGGGGGGGGAGAAATGCAGAGTTCATTTTGTAAAAGAAACATGGTTTGGACTTGAGGTTGATGTCATTTTGTCCACTACACCGATGTGGCCTTATGTCGAGGGCCGTATTGACTGATTAACCATGGATCAAGGTCAGGGTCGGTAAAATGGACCAGGGAAGGGAAGTTAATGTGGAATACCGGAAACGATGCTAGGAACACGGCCAATAATACAAGTCATACATGTAATAGCTTGTCCGCCAACATAAGCCAGGACTGATAAAATGTCAAGGCATTTTGATGTTAAATGTGATGACAATACGGCAGTTTGAGTCATTCTAGACCAGGGACGTCTGGTAAATTGCAACTAACATCACTGTATTATTACCTAATTCTGCTTAGGCCATGGTTGCTTGGGGTGTGTAATTTGCAACTATTTAAGCATTTACATGAACAGTTTGAATAAACTAACTAACTGAGGTAAACTGACAAGACGCCGTATCACCGGTTACGTGTGACCGATTTGACAATTATCACACTGCTCTTGTTTTACTCTGTGCTGTACGCCTTTAATTAGGCGTCGTTAACCGTAAAATTCAAGAGGCTAGAGAAAACACTGCAAGGTAAAGTACAGTCATCGATGTTTTTTGTAGCAAATAATTTTGGAAGTATTTACGGTTTACCTCTACAGATTAGCTCAACGGTTCTTTTGAAAAACAAGGCTCCATGTGTACTCCGTCTTTTTACTTATTTCTTTGATTGGTGTTTTACGCCGTACCGGACAGAGCCCTTGGGGAAACCCACTACCATCGACAGGTTAATACCTTCCCACGACCTGAGAGGAAGCCTCTTTTGACTTGAACTCACAGCGACAGCATTGATGAGAGGCTCCTGGATCACTGAGTCATTGTTCCTCACTGGCGCACTAACCACCTTGTCCATGGAGGCCCCTTACAGAGAATCTAAGAATACGTTATGAATAAGTGCATTCAGTCGGGAACTTAGAGCACCAACATCAAATTGGTCCAGGCGGTGAACTCTTTTTTTTCCTGTAAAAGGTGGCACAGTTACGCCCATAAAGCAAAAAGGTATAGTTCATATGTCACTGCAGCGTAACAACAGAAAATGATGTATTTTAAAGCAAATTAGTACCGACTTGTTTAGGCGGGAAATGTTCCACAAGCATGAGCCCTTTGCACGTGAACTATATATGTGAATGTCTGTGACAGGCTGTTGTGTTGTTTTTGATAAAGACAAGGCATTACCAATTACACTGGCTTCGTGGGGGGTTTATTCTGTGCTCTAAAGGCAGGCGTCCATGACTCCGGTCATTCTCCAAGCATATAAAAGTGTGTGAGGCAAAAAAAAAGAAAAAAACAAACAAACAAAAAAACAAAAAAAAAAACACAATGAGATCCCAATTCAGTACGATGAGGCATGTTAATACTTTATTAAATTGAACAGTTTGTCACCTATATATATCTTCTGCATGTATGCTCGCTAACAGCATTTCTTTAAAAAAGACATTTCCCTACATAACTGTAATATATATTTCCTATATGTACAATGTATGCTTAATTTAAATAAAATATTTGATGCCAAAATCACATCTGTTTAATTTTTTCCTTTAGGCTGATGTGTGCTACCTTGACCTATATATATGGAATTCTTGTGTTGAAGGCAATTGGGTCATAATGGGCTTGACTCCAGTAGCTTAATCCCAACTGATTCTAACGCCATTCGCATTTCGCCTACCTAAAAATAGGTAGGCAAAATGAGAAGCAGGCGTCTTGCGAAGACACCATATATCCATAAACACAACACGAAACTGTGTGCTCTAATACGAATGAATACGAGATAAACTCAGTTCCTTACCGTAAAAAACGAGCAGAGTTCTCTACTCTAAATCTTCAAACCATTACATAAGTATAACTCCTCTGAGATGGGATTGTATAGAATATGGCATTGGTGCGATTAACATGGCGAGTGGAGGGGACTATATATAAAGCGAAATGTTACAGGGCAAGCAAAAAACCAAAAGCGTAAGGATTTTATAAATGTAAATAAATTAGCGGATCGCATATTTATGAATGATACGAGCGACTTTTGTGCAGACAAGCATCGAACGTTTATTATTTTAGAATATCCCAAATCATTACTTCCACAAAACATCAGCTTATTCTTTGCACGTGTTACCCTTCAAAATAGATTATAAAGTTTTAACACGATATATAGTACACGGGTACGAGTCCTATATTTTGTGAAAGGTTATAATTTGAGATATTCTAAACATAGAAAATCTGATTGGATGAGCGAATATGTATTTTTTTGCCAAAAGTCTCCAATATAGCCTCTTTGGAAGAGTTGGAATATAATAATCAAATAATCAAGAACATTCTATCTGAACGAAAGACTGGGAAAATCTACGCAAATTGTTATTCACGCCTTTTTGTTTATTATTTTTTTCCGTTCGACTACTGCGTTTAAAATGACGTATTAGGATATCAGTTTAACATTATAAATATAGTACAGGTATGAGTTATATATAGTACCGGTATGAGTTCGAAAGGTAATAATTTCAAATATTCTTGGTAAATAGGGAAAATTTGATTTGATCATCAAATATGGATTGTTTTGCCAAAATTTTCCGGAATGGCTTCTTTAACATGCGTCTTTGTACAGGGATGATAGATTTATTTATTTGATTGGTGTTTTACGCCATACTCAAGAATATTTCACTTATATGACGGCGATCAGCATTATGGTGGTAGGAACCGGGCAGAGCCCGGGGGAAACCCACGACCAACCGCAGGTTGTTGCCTGACCCAGGGATGATAGAAGAGTCATTCTGAAAATATTAGGGGATTTCCGGAGATTTTCAGAAGAATAATCAAACATTCAAGAACATTTTTAGCTGATAAGTACCAACCAATTCAAAACAACTGGCAAAATGTATGCAAATTGCTATTCGTGCCTTCTCGTTTTTCCTTTCCTTCTTTCTAATTCTTTTCCCTTTTGTATTTTTCGAACCCACTTCCACAGTATTCACAGTGGGGGAGGGGGGCGGGCATCCACATTATTGGTGAATGTCACATGTTTCATATGTTCGACTGTGGTCAGGTTGACGTGTGGAGGAAATCTGTTTGTAGAAAACTTTTGTCTTTAACCAGGTACCTGGCAAATATTCTCATGGAAAGGCCTGGGCCAACCTTTGGCGAATACGGACAGACACCCTCACTGGTAAGGTGGAGGTAGCCTTAACGAAGGTAATATCAAGTATATCGAGCAGTAGTCGTTACAGTGAATATAAAGCAGTGACAACAAACAAACTGAATGTGTTATCATGTGTACTGTAATTTGCTCATAATAAATGCAGTCAATAAGGACCAGGAGCCTGCTCTCTGAAGCAATTACACCGAAAATCATCGGGACAACCACAGCGGTGACAACACGCTTGTACAATTTGTGTAGCAGAAATGAGACCTAAGGAATACAAGTACAAAACTAAATTACATTCAGTTACTAAAGATCTCTTTTTTACGGACTTCAAAGCTGTACATCAACAGTACTATTTGGACTAAATATCCACGACAACTGAAAAACCAAGCCTTCTTCTTAACACCAACAAAATGGCCACAATCCTTTAACAACAACAACAGGACCAAACACAGAACAGAATCATAATTACTGTATTTCACCTCACGTTTGGTATGTAACGTTCAGCACATAAAGGCCTTCAAATAATGCTTTTGATACCAACACTTAAGCTTATTTGACATTAATCAAATTTCGTAAAAAAAAAACAACAACTCTTAAATGGCCCTATAAGATGGATGAATCAATCACACTCAAGGAAAACGCATCACTTCGAAAACGCTTAACTTTAGGAGAAATACAGTATACCACAGGCTTGGCACTCTGTAAAATATTATTATCATCAATATCTTGCGTTTGATGAGATAAATGGTCCCTTCAATTCTCCTGGAATTGCACAATAAATACAAATTTATCATTCGCAGTTTTTTAAATAATAAATAATGACACAGAACCAGATTTTCTTCCTCTGACAGATTTCCACTCCCAACCAAAAGGTTATCTCTCACATGCCAAATTGTCTATTCCCATATGATTGTTGTATCTGACTGGGGTGATGTCTGACATGGGACTGAGATGGGCAATGATGGCATCCGTGGGTATGGTGGCGAAATTCAGATTGCCATTTGGATCAGTTTGTCACAGAAATACTGCAGAAAAGTTCCTATTTCAGACAGTGATGTTCCATAACCGCCAACATTGCTACTACATGTAGTATATGTGTAGGGATTAAGTTTTTAACTACATGTGAACTCATTGTATGAGTGTATTAGCAGTTCACTAAATGTTTGAAGCTTTTTTGATATCGGTCAGATTTCATTTATACCTGTATGGACATGGACTTGCTGTTCCAAGATGTAAAATGAATGGTAATGTCTTTGTTTCTGCTGTTCACTTGGAAACGGGCCTTTTCACTATGGTGAAACAGTTGTCATATTCCACATAACCAAAACACCACCTTAACTTTACAACTCCACTGCTGTTTGGAAAGGGACAGAGCTTTGACATCTTCAATGAATGATTATGTGTTAATGCCACTTCAGCAGAGCTGCAGCCATATCATGGCAAAATGACATCTTCAAAGCCAAGAAGATTTAATACTGGATTTGAAATTGGTCAATGCACTCTTGAACTTCTTTCCCTTGGACAAAACCTTTTTGACGTAAGCAGATCTACTTGACCTTTAGCAAGCTCACAACACGAGGACATCACCATGACTGGTATTGTAATCTCTACAAGGCAGCATCAAGTACATACAACTATCTTCATCAAACTGCCTTTGATTTGTCCTCAGTACTTGTTTGATTCTTCTCCTCGTGTTTTAAATGCCTGCCCAGTGCACTTTTTAGTAATGAAAGCACATCGCTAGGGTTTTCTTGGTCATCTGAAAAAGAATTGTATGTATCATTGAATACTCCTTGCATTTACATTTATTTATCTATCTATTTCATTGTTATTTAACGACATACTCGAGTATTTTTCACTAACATGGTGGTCAGTTCTATGAGAGGGGGAAAACAACAGTAAACAACAGCTCTTTGGAAGGTATGTGATCTATGTGTACTAGTTAACACTACTGTAGTGGAATCAGAACATTGTTTCCGGAAGCAACTGACTATATATTTTGTGACTGCTGTAATTCATGGACAGAAACAACGGCGTAGACAATGATATAAGGTGAAAGTGACTGACCTGCATCTGTAGATGTGACATCTTTCTCCAGGTTAAGCTTGAACTTTGCACAGCTGAGCATGCCCTCCTCCACAGTGCCTTTTGAGATTAGCTTTACAACCTCCACAGCTCTGTAAAAAGGGTTTTTATCCTTATTTATTGCACTGTTTGTGCCCTGCACTCATGGCCATCTAAGATACACAATCTAAGAGTTGTAGGATACCAGATTAATTGATTGATTGGTGTTATACTCAAGAATATTTCATATATGACGGCAATCATTGTGATGGATGGATGAAACCAATGCTTGAAGGAACCATCTGGCTTATTAAGGCAAATGATGTTCTGATTTTCCCTTACATCACTTAAAATGACAATAAAAAGTGAATTGTTCTTAATTCTGCAGCCAAGTTAAACTTACAAAGTTGAGCATAATGAACTGGAGACCCCATTTCAACTGTATTACTTGACATTATACAGATCTTTCAAGAGCATAATAATAATACCTCCCCCTTCACCCACCTCCTCTAGCTAACCTTGAAGAAACAGCTTTGGTGAGAGACTGATTAAATAGAATGTCATCTCAATTACGTACCATCACAAAAGAAGAACTGTAAGCTCTGCTGAGTATTCGTAAAACACATATGCCAGCTTTTTTGTGTTATTAAATACTATGTACCCAAAAAAACGCTAAATCCAAAATCTGTAAATAAAAATTCTATAAAAATAAAAGATGGACGTGGCAAAAGTATGTAAAAGATTTTTAAAAACCAGTTGTCCAGGCCTATGATTACAAACCAGGAGCGCTTTCAAATAGTTTATGAGACATGCCACTGGTATTGTCAGTTTATATTAACATTTTTGTGAGGGTTCCTATTTTCAAAAGTATTAATAACACAGAATATTACAGGCTTGTGATATTAAATTAAAGCCTGACCTGAAGGCATTCCAACCAGGCCTTCCACTCAAACTTTGATATTAAACCCTACTGGGCAGGCATTCTATCTCATCCTTCCATTGTAAGCTTGTGATGTTAAACCATGTTTGATAAGGCATGATATCAAAATGTGGCACCTATCCAACGACCATTTATCATGTTACAGCTCTGTGTTAAACCCTGTTTGGAAAGGCGTGATATCAAAACGTGGCACCTATCCAACGACCATTTATCATGTTACAGCTCTGTGTTAAACCCAGTTTGGAAAGGCGTGATATCAAAATGTGGCACCTATCCAACGACCATTTATCATGTTACAGCTCTGCGTTAAACCCTGTTTGGAAAGGCGTGATACCAAAACATGGCACCTATCCAACGCCCATTTATCATGTTTTAATCCCTGTTTGGAAAGGCATGATATCAAAACGTGGCACCTATCCAACGCTCATTTATCATGTTTTAAACCCTGTTCGGAAAGGCGTGATATCAAAACCTGGCACCTATCTGTCAGTTAATAACTGTAGAACTGAGGTGATTATTACTTGGTTTGTCCCACTCTGTGGCACCTATCCTCAGTCAGTTTATCATTGTACATCTGAGGTGATTATTACTCGGTTTGTCCCACTCTGTGGCACCTATCCTCAGTCAGTTTATAATGGTAGAACTGAGGTGATTATTACTTGGTTTGTCCCACTCTGTGGCACCTATCCTCAGTCAGTTTATAATTGTAGATTTGAGGTGATTGTTACCTGGTTTGTCCCACTCTATAGCACTTATCCTCAGTCAGTTTACCATTGTAGATTTGAGGTGATTGTTACCTAGTTTGTCCCACTCTATGGCACCTATCCTCAGTCAGTTTATCACTGTAGATTTGAGGTGATTGTTACCTGGTTTGTCCCACTCTATGGCACCTATCCTCAGTCAGTTTATCACTGTAGATTTGAGGTGATTGTTACCTAGTTTGTCCCACTCTATGGCACCTATCCTCAGTCAGTTTATCATTGTACATCTGAGGTGATTGTTACCTGGTTTGTCCCACTCTATGGAACCTATCCTCAGTCAGTTTATCATTGTAGATTTGAGGTGATTGTTACCTGGTTTGTCCCACTCTATGGCACCTATCCTCAGTCAGTTTATCATTGTACATCTGAGGTGATTGTTACCTGGTTTGTCCCACTCTATGGCACCTATCCTCAGTCAGTTTACAATTGTAGATTTGAGGTGATTGTTACCTGGTTTGTCCCACTCTATGGCACCTATCCTCCGCCTGCTTATCGTTGTATGGGTTAAAGTCTATATCATGTAAGACAACCACATTGGCAGCTGTCAAGTTGATTCCCATCCCACCTGCCCGTGTGGATAGCAGAAATATGAAGATGTCCTCATGCTGGTTGTACTGGTCAATCATCTGTTGTCTGAAAGGTAAGAATATTAGGCACAGATGTCAGGATTTGGAGCTTGTTTTTTAAAAGAGCAAACCTTCCGACATTATGTTATTGTGACACAAATTGCCATTCATTGGACATCTAACATGGCTTACAGTAGCCATTCAGAATTATGTAGATGAAATAAATGCCAACCACTGTAATAGTAAGAGTTTGAATAGTTGAAAAGTGTTCAACATGTTCTAATCACAAGAACAATGTCAGCGAGGTAACATGTACACAGATAATGCATGGCTTCTGCAGACCATTTCTTTTTAAACGGGGATCATCACTGTTGACATCACCGCTACAAGCTACTTAATTTCCGGACTACCCGCCGAGGCCAAAAGAACTCTGTACTCTGAAACCTTTTTTACCCCCCAAAGTGAAAGTTGAAAAATTTGTTTATGTTATTACACATTTAGAAATAAAACCAAAGCGTTTCATGTACCTTTTAATAAAGCAACTAGTTTTATAACAAAGCTTTTAGCAAAGAAAATATTCAGTTGTACATGTTAAAAAATGCAAATTTGCAGATAAAATGAGATAATAATTACCTGTCCACCACTGCCGTTTGTCCATCGAGTCGTAAATACTTGTATCCTTTCAGTTTGACAAAAGCTTCTACAATGTCTAACATCATTGTAAACTGACTAAATAGTAAAACTCGGTCACCCTGAAAGAAAAGACGTATGATGGTTACAATATCGACATACAGCAGAATCTGCAACTGTATACCATATGGCATTAAAGGCTATGAACTTTGATGACTTATACTTGATGACATTTATGCTTCACTAGATGAACCCAAAAACATTAACAATGTAGAAATATACACAAAAGAAACATACCTTTGCCTTTCTCTTTTCCAAAAAGCTGTCCAAAAACCGGAATTTGCCAGAGTTTTCAATGTCTTCTGATTCTAACTGATATTCTCCAAGGTATTTCTGAAACAAATGGCAAATCATCACTTGAATACATTTCAATACCTTACATGTTACATTCCCTTGGGAAGATCAAGTGCTGATGGATTTATTCTTACTAGTAATTGGCCTTGTAGGAACTACATACAAAACCCCTTTCTGTTACAGTTCCAAGGGAGAAACCTGAGCTTTTGACCATACAAGCATCAAACTGTGATGGAGTACAGATAGAAACCTGTCTATCACAGATCAAGACAGTCTGACATTCATATTCTCATTGGCTTTGATATTCCAGATATATTGCTAAGACATAATCGTTCATCAATTTTGACATTTATACCACAATGTATGTGTGAAATCAACATTTATAACTTGGTATTTTTGGAAACATGACTGACTTAGTCCTAGTTAGAACTGGAAGCACTTTATCCGCATACGAGCCCATAGAGTGAGTTTGGAACCCCTGTGATTAACTGTGTGATTTCCAGTGTGTTCACCCAGAAGCCTCTCACCAATGCAGTCGCTGTGAGTTCAAGTCCAGCTCATGCTGGCTTCCTCTCCGGTTGTATGTGGGAAGGTCTGACAGCAACCTGCGGATGGTGGTGGGTTACCCCCGGGCTCTGCCCGGTTTCCTCCCACAATAATGCTGGTCGTTGTCGTATAAGTGAAATATTCTTGAGTGTGGCGTAAAACACCAATCAAATAAATAAATAAATAAATAAATCCAGTGTGTTCACTTCATTGACACGTTCCTATTAGTTGCCATCAAAACCAGAACCTTGATCAGATGATAGTTTAAATAGGACTCTTTGTCAATAAAAATGCTATATTTTTCATATTTCCTGAACCCAAGTATTCCCTGGTATCAAATATTGTGATGCAAACGATCACAAAGCTAAGCATCCCATAACCAACTACCAGCATGTAATATTAACTCAGTGCGAACATTCAGCACACATATTATACACCTGGTGGTCTGGAATAACCAGGACAGTATTAGCCCTAGTGCCAGCCACAAATACACGTATACACACGTTAACCAGGCACGTGCATTCCCTCCTACCTCCTGCATTGGTAGATTACCTCCTACAGGTCAGTGACCCCTGGTGAAGGAATCCATTTGGGGAGACAACCTTGGCAGCATGCCTAATACTGCATTACGATGCTGTCTTAACACACCTCAGCAAAACTGAATGCTGATATACACTCAACAGATGAATTCATATACAGTGTACATCATACAAGAAGACAGGCGATTAAACAATTTAACAATATTTATTTATTTATGTGATTGTTGTTTCACTTATACAATGGCAATCTGTTTTATAGGTGAAGGAAACAATACTGATTATGACTTCTCATATACAAGTTCTTACCTGTACAGTTTGGACAGGCAACTAAAGCATCTCATTATCACCATGCATACCACCAAAAAAATGAGAAAGATGGTGTTCTAATCTCATCTGAGTTCCAAACAGTTATACATGTATGTATGTCCACAGTATACAAAACTGCTTTTTTAATACACATATAAGATATATAAAGGCCACAATACAGAAATTCTCCTGTCTCTTTAATTGAATCCTTAAGGACAGATTCATGGACATACTAATTACAGCTTAAATAATACATGTACTCAATGTAGACAATTTCCATCATCTAGGTCCAAACATGTCAGAGATGACGTCTGTACATAGTGTATAGGCCTCCAACTTGACATGAAGCCAAATAGCGGGATCCATATGCTCTGCACATACGCACAGAAATAATGTACTATCAGCACTGAACCCCAGCACTGGTACACACCATGTGCTGGACCACAATCAGTACACACAATATCCCAGGAACAGTGCATAACATAAACATACCAATAACCACTAATCAATCTACTCCACCAAAAGGCACTGTCTTCTGGGAGTGAAGTGGGGAGAATTCAAGCTGACAGAAAACAGCTTAACAGTGATATAACAATAGCTGGTGGTACACAGTGTGAAATATAGATCCCAGGAAAAAAATCGTTTGTTCCTGTACAAATAAATCCAGTACTGACATTTGATATGATGCAATCCTATTCTTGCTCACTTTAAATTCTAAGGACTGATTATTAAACATGTAATTCATCAGCCCTTTTCATATATTTGTGTACCACATTTCAGCTAATAACATAATTTTTGCCCCAGAATTGCATGTCTGCAGGAAAACGTCATAAAATATTACTTACGGTGCTGAAACTTACATTTCTCTGATAGGATATCATAATACCATTCCAAAGTAACTTATTCATGGACAAAATTCTAAACTTTTTTTCATTTACAGCATACATGTACGTTAAACACTTTGTCATGGACAAATTTTTAAGTCACTTACAGTATACATGTATGTTAAACACTTTGTCATGGACAAACTTTCAAGTCATTTACAGCATACATGTATGATAAACACTTTGTCATGGACAAACTTTCAAGTCATTTACAGCATACATGTACGTTAAACACTTTGTCATGGACAAACTTTCAAGTCATTTACAGCATACATGTACGTTAAACACTTTGTCATGGATAAACTTTCAAGTCATTTACAGCATACATGTACGTTAAACACTTTGTCATGGACAAACTGTCAAGTCATTTACAGCATACATGTACGTTAAACACTTTGTCATGGACAAACTGTCAAGTCATTTATAGCATACATGTATGTTAAACACTTTGTCACGGACAAACTTCCTAGTCATTTACAGCATACATGTACGTTAAACACTTTGTCATGGACAAATTTTCAAGTCAATTACAGCATATATGTTCGTTAAACACTTTGTCATGGACCAAATTTTAAGTCATTTACAGTATACATGTACGTTAGACACTTTGATGTACGATGCTCAATAGACCACTGTACTATGTACAGGCTATAGACTTAATTCTCTATTCAAGAGCAGTCTTCTGTGACAAACGACAACGACTACAATGCCATCAAGGACATAAGCACCGGATTGTACAGCTTTAACAAAGCACTGGTGTATATGGTGGTGTGATAAATGGTTACAAACAATACAGAGGTTGCTATGCTAGAGTTGACCATGATACAAAATATCCCAGGGGCTAAGACTAACACAATAAGTCACAGTGAACTTCTACAAACAAAACAGTATATAATGCATCTATTGACCATTTAGTATGTTTAGTCTATTTGGGTTTAGAAATAACGTGTGCTCCTTTTTTTCTACAACAGGTAAAATTAAAAATTTTATTTCATTCACTATTATACACCATTACAAATTACTGGAAATTTTCTGCTTAGACATGATAAGTGTATATGTGTATTTCTAGAATGATGAATGATTTTGCTTTGATGCCATGTCGGCAGTATTTCAGTCATATTGTGACAATCAATTCCAAGAGTTTAGACAAAATAATATTGTGTGTAATGTGTACAATGGCTAATACATGTAGTATATGATTTTTGTTTGACATGGTCATTATTGCTCGAAGTACAGCAGACATTTCCTGGAGTAATTCCACATATTTCCTAGATTATCCATTTCCAGAGAATTTAACACTACAGAACTTATCCTCATCCTTCAACGACAACTACCTGGGTAAAGTCTCAAACTTGATTTAAAACACTTGACACATGATATAGGGATTATACACCCTCACCACATGCAGGAGAACACGAGCAAAGCGAATATGCTGGGCTGGGATTGTCAACTGTTAGAAATTTGCATTCTGGTGATGATTAAACTGGTGCCTATATAGAAGCCTGTGGCAGCTAGAGTACTAGAGTATACACACAAACACACTATATGGTAGGTTTGGAGAATGCCATGGACTATTGATTGGGACTCCACAGATAGGAGTATTGATGAGTTCACTACACAGCCTACTGTAGCTGTTCTTAAGCCCAAGACCGGAGTATATACACATAACAGGTACAATAATATTCCACTATAGCAGCCCTGTACAAATGTGGGCCAAATGTGTTATACCACTGCTCTCTCTACCAGAGATATAACCTCAATCTTGTCAGGAATCTTGTCTCATTGTATGCAGCTGTTGTCTGGTTGTGCTGAATACTCCGATACTCCTTAAAATCCGGGGATTTCCCTATTAACAAGGCTAACTAATACTTTCAAATACACATGTATGCCAGTAACTAGACTATAACACAATCCTTTCACTGGTTCTGTCCTCTAACAGCACGTCATAAATCAAATGAGCAATAAATGGGGCAAACATATCCAGACAAGAACTCTTGGGCTGTCTGTGAGTGAGGCAAATGGACACAAATTATTTAAGGTGATGTTTTCAAGTCTCAACAGACAGAGCTTCTGTACCTTTACCTATATATGCATTAGTAGGGACCAAGAGATTTCACCCAGATGCTCATAAAAACATATGGCAACAAATGAGTAAACACAGTGAAGAATGGCTTAGTGTAGGAGGGAGACCTTCATCTGTCAATGTATTGATAACATGGTCAGCAAAATATGGTGCTATTCTTATCACATACACATCTATCCTGTTTTTCTACTGCTTAATGGCTACCAGGAGCTAAAAAAGAGAAACAAAATGTCTATCCTAAGTTCCACCAGTATTGTTCCATATTATCATGGAGGTCAATTTGTATGACTATGTTTAAAATAGGGCTCAACAATTTTCCCCTTGCATCAAGGCAATCTGCTTTATGGGTAAAGAAAACCTGGAGAAAACCAGTGACCTATCCAAGGTACATAATAAACTTCCTGACATAAAGCCACAGCTGACAGAGCGAGCCTTAGATTCAAACACACTGGACCTCAAAAGTCAAGTGCCTGATAGTTGCAGCAGATCAGATTTATTTATTTATTTATTTGATTGGTGTTTTATGCCGTACTCAAGAATATTTCACTTATAAGGCGGCAGCCAGCATTATGGTGGGAGGAAACCGGGCAGAGCACAGGGAAAACCCACGACCATCCGCAGGTTGCTGCCAGACCTTCCCACGTACGGCCAGAGAGGAAGCCAGCATGAGCTGGACTTGAACTCACAGCGTCCGTATTGTTGAGAGGCTCCTGGGTCATTGCACTGTGCTAGCGTGCTAACCGACTGAGCCATGGAGGGCCCCAGCAGCAGATCAGAGCTTTAACTACTAAGCCAGCAAGGCTCCCTCATTTAACACAAATATAGGATATAAATACTTTGTTCATTCACCGGGCAACTAGGAACTTGTATGTTTTTTATATCGTTTACAACAATAGAGGACTGACCATGCAGCCTGGCAGGAAATCTACACTTGAAGCTCAGACTTTTAGTTTAACTGAAGCTTGCCATTCCGTTAACTCCGATAATATCCACTCTGATACCACTTTATATACCATATATTCATGGCTAGTACACTCTATGACTTTAATATTTTCTCTTTATTGGTATTGTATGATATCATAAATTTAGTACCTCTTGACCTAAAAAAAAATTATACTTCCTACCAAGTGTTGAAGTGACACAAATGTATTTCCTTACTAAAAACTGTGTATTTAGGGCCAAGAATGCAGTTAGAGTGAGTGAGTGAGTGCTTGGGGTTTAAGGTCACACTCGAATGCAGTTAAAAGGCCATAAATCTCAACCAAGATGACCCAAAGGTTTATACGAAGGGTATGTAGGCACAGAACAAAGGACAGCATACACAGAACAAGTCTGGTCTGTAGGAGGCACATGTGGGCTGACCTCAAACAACTGCCTGATAATAAGCCCTAGCACTATGGAGTCAGTTTACCACTGTGCCCTCCCTTCCCACCCCACTCTTTTTTCTCTCCCTTGGTCCTTTCCCTTGCACCCCTGGATCAGGTGGGCCTTGCTAACACTACAACAGCAAGTCTAACACTAAGGTGCCTTGACAACCAAACATTGAGCTGAGCACCAACCATACGGTCAGACTAGCTTAATCTCATTCTAATATTGCTCCTTTTAATACTGTAATACAAGAAAGTGTGTGTCTATATATATATATATATTTCCATGCTCTATATTAATCACATAAATATACATGTATATTGACAAGCAAACTTAAATTATCACTTTAAACCATAATGAGTATATCAATCAAATTAAGATCTAAAGAAAAACAACCGAGTTTCACGGAAGCAATATGTCATTCAGCTTGAAGTATATGCTCAATAGAGGAACATACTATTAAATTTAACATGTATAATTTCTTTCGTCTTCAATTTTACACCTAAATTGCTATTCAGAAATGCTATTTTCTTGCAATTATGAATCATAGATGTCCTCTTCATCTGTTATGAATCACATTTAAAAGTTCAAACCATGCATGGCTAACATTTAGTCTATTTGAAATATTCGCTAATTAATATGGATTTAGTTATTAAACTGCAAATGTTCATTTACAAGTGAACTGTCCATATATATTTCATCAATGTTATACTAAAACACATTTCATATCTGTGCTTAACTAACTTCGACAATAAATGAAAACTAAGGCAAAAACGTAGAATCTCTGTGGACCAGCAGGAATGAGTACTACATTCTGCACAGCCTGTGTTCCTGTACCTTCAGCATAATGTACAGTATATAGATGCGTCATAAGCACCACAAAGTTGTGTAAATGAAGCAAAGCCAGCTGCTTCAGGTAAAGTGACCTTGGGTGGTATTTAACAGGAATGTAAGCGCTAAAGAAGCTGATGACTGCTTGATTTTTGTACATTATCTCTTGAATCATTTCACAGATTATGATTCTCTGCAGGGTATACATGTCAGACAAATAAAAAAACCTGGACTCAGACGATTACATGTATATGTATACCTGTTGACAATCATTTCTTCTTAAGTCAGAAGCAGTGTGGTTTAGGTCAGTTCAACTGCTAGGACGTCATTGCAGGCCACGTAGCATATGCTGTAGGTAATGTAGTACAGAAGGGTGAGGAACTGTTGGGAAAATCATAAAGTGCATGAGTTATTGTGCACTTATCACTTCAAATGTCACCTGATTTTCCACCAATTTAGTACAACTAGGTCATTAAGTGTCCACCGTTGATAAAATTCCATGAAGTGATAGGCTATTTACACCATTTACAAGTCAGAAATGCTCATAAAATTTAACACTTCTCAGTGAACTGTGTGTAGAATGTGTTGGAAAAACATGGACCCTTGCTGCTAATGAAATGTACCCCACAATGTCCTTCACATTATGACAGACATACAGAGCGGATTCCCCTTAGCCACTTTTTATTCCAGTGAAAATTTAAAACTTGATTCAAATGCTTATTTTTAGATGGACAAAATAATGAGTAATATTGGCAACTCTTAAGATATTCAGTAAACAAAATCTTAACCTCCAGGGCCTTAAACTGCCTATCATATTGAGGTTTTAAGCTCTGATATGAGCTGAAAATCACTTTGAGTGATCGGCCCCAAGGCCCTGTTCTACATGCAGCTGGCTACATGTATAATGGATCCGACTGTAACTACCATTGCCCTGTACATCTTTACCATGTGTTGTCACTGTACGACTTACAGTGGCAATTATGGAACAGCAAAAAAAAAACATCCTGAACAACAGATATTTCCTTATTATCACGGCCATAATTCAATGGACCATGTAGCATTATGAAGGCAAACAAGTATGTATTAGTCCATTACGCAATGCTGCTCCAGTTAGGTTTATGGGAGCAGGAAACCGGAGTGCCCCAAATCAGCCATCCACCCTATCGGCCCCTACAGTAAGCCAGTGCTTTAGCTGTCTGAACCACAGCAAGACAAGACTAACAGTGTGATTTTGATCAAGAAATGGTTCCATGATAGTTTCATGGGAATTAACCCTAAATGCACTGCAGAGATGATGTGGCCACACATACACATATAGCATGTGTGGGTGCAGGCAGATGTACTTAGTTGATCAATATGGAGCCTGCTTTACACACAATGAAAGTAATAACTATTTGTCTGATCTAACAGGTCAGAACAGGTAAACCATCACGCAACACCACACGGGTAACCAAGGTGACACAACTGTGCTCTGTTAGCACCACCATATTAGCACCTAAAGGTGAAAAGTATAAAAGTCATACAATTCCTACAGCATGCCAGCATCTTTCATATCAGCTCTCCACTTTGGAAGCTCCCTGAGTTTGTCAAACGATTGGTCAAATTTGTGGTGTTTTACACAGCAAAGCCTTCTCTTGACAAAAACACTGGCTCGGGGTGCATATACACATCCATTCTTATTACTCTATAGGTAGCAAGATTTTTTTTTTTTGAAAAACTCTATATGCATCTCAATATTATATGCTTTCAAGACTAAACTACGATAAACAACCTCATTTTGGCCTCTAGGAAGCAGGTGCAAAGATTTATTTGTTTTTCCATCCACAGTGAGTAAATACAGGTTCAAGTAAATCTCCTTATGAGAGCCTTGTTGTGAAGAGAAAGCAAAAGAGAAACTGATTATATCCAAAAAAAAGGAGAGTAAATTGTAAAAAAAAGGTAAAAAAAAAAACAAAAAAAAAATTACTGAAATTTTATTGTACTGTGATAAGAATTTGGGCCATCCATCCCTACGCTGATTTGGGAAAGACTGGTGCATATATATATATATATCTGTTCTGTTTACTGCAAAGCCTATACTGCATGTACATCTACATGTATGTGACTAGGATCACGATTCTTGGCACCAGGATCTCTTTAATTCACAGTGTACGCATTGTTTATTTTTTACAGCAGGATATTGTAACAAATACTCGATGACACTGACAAAGATTAGGGGAAGAGTGTGAGCATTTTCAGCAGGAAACCTATTGTACCTATGAGGTTATCAAGTATGTGGTTTGCCTACAGGGAACCAAAGTGTCTAGGTTTTGTGTATTTTCTGCTTATGAATATATCTGAGTCTCAGCAGAAGTCTTGACAATGAATGACAAATTCACACGATTTCACCAGCAGATTTATTCTTAATGTATTAGAGGATAGTGCAGTCATTCATTAAATTTCTGAAGTGACTTGAATAAGCCTTCTATGAGGCCTTCGAATTTGAGGCATCCTATGACACTCCCACGCCTAATGCCCTGCTGAAACAAAGTCTAGGTGTGTTAGTAAGACACACCTGACAAAAGGAAAAGGATGGGAGATTGAATTTAGGTGTGCAATTCACACCCCTGGTTTTTTCTGAAGGGTCTGATAATCACACAGCTGCTCAAAGACAAATGCCTGTACTATTCAAAGATAATAAATCTATCCTAAACACTTTCATAAATTACAACTAAAGCAGTCAATAATTTACATTTGCTACTTGTATATAATTCATCTTGGAGTCCGAGATATTGAAGTCTTCCTAAATAAACATTCAATTGTTTACGAAAATGAATTTCCCATACCTGCTCTTCATGACCTTAAGGCAGTGCAAATCAGGTGTTTAATTCACAACACATTTTTACAAAATTTTAACATAATCCTTCTGTTTACATTTAGCACCCAGAATAACCTGGAATCTTGATGTCTGTTATACACCCCCCCCCCCCACACAAATCCCTCAACATTTCCAAGAATAAAAGAAAGAAAATAAAAATAAAAATAATAATCAGACTGTCTTTATTATTATGCAATCATTGAGGGAGGTATAGAAACAATTTTGAAGTGAATAACACAGTGAAAATACCCTTCTATCCCTCTCCCCACTCCAAATCTTAGAACACCAGCCAGGTAAGCACAGTAAAGGTGAAATGAGAATTAAGAAAGAGTATCTTAATGTTTGACATACTGTGATACAGGAAAGTGTAGACAGGCCTCTGAGGACTTCATTACGTAACTGTCTTCATTAAGATTTGTTGTTCAATCCTTACCATCAGGAAATAAAGCACATACCTCACTAAGCCCTTTACTAATCCCTGAACTTCATGTTTACAAATGTATCCTAGTGAAATGTTAGTCTTAACTTAACGTGAACATAAAGTCAGCCACTACAGCTGAATTAATTTAATAAAGTAGTATTCCAGAAATGTTCTTAAAATATCAACAAAATAGCAATCAATCATCAGGACCTAGGCACTAATTTGATCACGCCATTTTGTCATGTTATAGCTATCTAGAGTGATGTCATAAAACCTCTCCCGTGCCATTACAGTGAATCCTGGAACACGCTTTCCGAGCCCAAGGGCGAAACTTTAGGTCATTTACTGTAGTGATTTTTTTTTTGATTTTTTGATTGTTGTTTTTACGCCGTACTCAAGAATATTTCACTTATACGACAGCGGCCAGCATTATGGTGGGGGGAAACCGGGCAGAGCCCGAGGGAAACCCACGACCATCTCACAGCGACCGCATTGGTGAGAGGCTTCTGGGTCACTACGCTGCGCTAGCGCGCTAACCGACTGAGCCACGGAGGCCCCTACTGTAGTGAAGAGGTTGTGAAGATATACTAGTAATGCCAGCAAGTATGCATCTGTACAGATGGATAGACAGGCAATGCCATGTCATAATCTGTGCCTTCATGATTGGGGAGTGTATAAACACTAAAGCATGAATAAGAAAGACTTCTAGGTAAACCCTGAATACAGATATTCTCAATCTTTTTAACCATAAAATAGCATCTTCAAACAGTTTTTGCCAAGCAGTAATTTTTATACGGATACAAGTCCATTTTCTGGGTTGTGGGGTAAATAAGGTAGATGTGTACATAGTATGCCTATTTTGGTCGAGGATGATACTGTAGTTATTAGGAACAAAAGCTACTGCACAAAAGAATGAATGAATAAATCATAAGGGTTTACAGCCACATTTGCAGTATTTATCCATGTAATGACAACCAAAAAGAGACTTTCTGGTACTAAGAGACCCATGCAAGCTTCAGACAAGGGTTTTGGAACCTCAAGAAATGGCAAGGTGAATAACAGATAATGTCATAAGGTTTGGTGTTGATATAAACACCCAAGATCATCCCATTTCAGCAATGTATGCTTGGGGTTTAACATCATACTTAACAACTTGACGACGAGGAGTCATCAGGTGTGTGTACATACACTGCGTCTTCTTGTGACAAGGTGAGTCCATGCTGCCTAAGTGCTGTCGCCACTGAAGGATGATGCCAAAGACACCAGACATGACACCCCACCCAGTCATATTACATTGACACCTGGCCATCCAGTCATGTTTCCTCGCTTTAACCTCTCAATGCTGAGCCTCAAACAAGCCAGCAGCAAATACCATTTTAAAAATCTTTGGTATGACCTGACCTGGGTTTGATTGGGCTTTTGAGGCGGACACTCTAACCATTTGGCCACCGAACCTTTCAGACCCTTAAGTTAAACAATTACTGAAATAGTGCAGACATGGAACATAAGTATGACAGAAAAAAAGGCATAACGTTTAGAGCAAAGTGACTCGTTTTAGAGCAATGCCAATAGGTGTACATGTGGACAGATAAGCAGACATTCAACACCATATCAAACTATCACCCATCATTACTAAAAAGTGTATAAAACACTAAAGCACGAATGACAAGACTTCAAGGTAAACCTAGAATACAGATATTCTAAACCTCTTCACCCATAAAACAGCATCTTCAGACGCATTTTCTGTAATGCAAGAATTTTTTTTAGGATACAAATCCATTTTCTGGGTTGTCCAACTGGTTATCTAAAAGCATAATCAGTAATTACATTATATGCATGTGTAGATATTGTAAATCTTCAACTTTTCAACCACTAAAGCATCTTCTTTCAGTGGAATTCATGCATGCAATTATTAGAAAAATGATGACAAAAATTATTTTTTTTGTGTGTCATTAAAGACGCAAGCTTCAAAAAACTGTGCAAATTATTTCTCTACACCCCGTAGTTCTCACAGAATGTTTCAAAATATTGGTGGTAGAGGTGGTAGAAAAGGTGGAAGATTTAGGGTAGTATGCTTATCTAAGCCTATGTCAGAATGTAATGTGCAAAGAAGATTTGAACTTCCGGCAATGGAGTGTACTGCATGCGAGACTAGTCAGGCGATTCTTGAGGAAATCTGGCCAACCGCTAAATCAAAATGAGCGGGTAAACCATACCCGCTTGTTCAACGACACGGACTCAATATAAATCCTGAAATATTAGAACCCACATTAAAAAACAAGATTGACACTAACTCACTGGATGAATGATACTGGCTTAGCACCATGTCGGTAACATTTCAGCCATATTAAGGTGACGCTACAAATGACAGAAACACCTTCCTTTCTCACTCCCAATATTAACCGCGGGTTATGACATAGCAGCCATAACAAACTCGACTCAGAGCTGCTGCAAAATGTTCCAGATATGAAGCAGAACTGTCCTACCTTGTAGCATTGACAGAGTGTGTGGAGCTCATAGTCAGACATAACTTCCATGTCCTCTTGTATGACATGAGGTAATGCCCCACGGTCTCTGTGTGATGGTTCCTACAAGTGGAAGATAACACTGTAACATTGGGGTGAGCACTAAGGGGAGATAACTACATGTTGAAAGGGTTTATGATGATCCAGGGCCAAAGAAAACGGGTAAATCGTCACATAGTTAACTCCTGGAGTAGCTGGGAACGTTATTGGACAACAATGTTTACTGGATTTAGAAACTCAAGTACAGTACGGTAATTCCCCTCCCACTCCCCCCCCCCCCCAAAAACTTGGGTGGAGATGCCTGTGGGAGGGGTACCATAGTGATTTTTAGACAGTCAGAATTTGTGTGCTTTGTTAATGGCCAACAATAAGCTACATTATGTATACACTTATACAACAATAACAAAAAAAAAAAATATGCCATATCTCTGAAATGTTGCAAAGATTTAAAACACACTGGTAACAAATTAGTCCTCTGCTCACAAGCACATCACTGCAAACAATGCTTCCATATCTATCCAGCAATGAAAAAGCTGCACCACAGATATACCTTGGCAATTTTCTTGGACATCTCTTTGAGTTTTTCATCTGTGTAGATGTTTCTAATCAACAGAGGGTGGTTAGCAAGTTTTCGCAGCTGCATGACCATGCCCGCTCCGCCCCCCGCATTATCCCCGGCTAATTTGTTCTCGTGATCCATGTATTTCTTTGAAAACGCATCAACTAGGTTATCATAAAGCACCTGTTGGTCTGGAATAAGGGGACAGAACTCTATAGACTCCACTTTCCTGGGAAGCTGTCCTAATACCTGCAGAACAAAAATAAATGTCCACATCAGGTACTGCTCAACATGCACAGAATATTGTACCAAGAACCATTCATTAACTAAACTAACTAGCTGTTCAAAAAATGTGTTCCCCACCCGCAATTTTTTCCCAAAGTTCTTGTTTTACATAACGTACATACAATACATTCAAATGTTTCAAAATTTAAAAACTCCAAATTGTGTATCTTCTTTATAATCACAGGCTTGACAATTATGTAATAGTTCACTAGAAGCTATAATATTACCCTAATTCCTCAACCTTTTTGTATATGAAAGAACTGTTTTCAAAGCAATTTTTTCACACTTTTAATTTGATTTTGAAGACCAAATTACACTGGTTGGAATGGCCAATTTCAGGGCTTCACAAAAATTATAATTTTTTAATCTACACAGAATAATGTCTTCAGAATATGCTTAAATAAACATCCTGCAAAACTGCAAAAAGGTTGAAGAATTACAGTATGCTGATTTGGCTTACAATTAACATCCAACAGCAGACTGTGTCTGTTCCTATATTACACATCAGATTATCACACTTCATAGACAATTTTAGCCCTCTGATGCAGGCACGTGAAAATACTAATCATCTCGATAAAATATCAGCCTGTACACCCACTTAACATGGCGGTATTACTTATTTCGGCTATCATTGGCTCAGAAATCCCATATAACACACACCACTTATAACAAGCTTGGCAGATTTGTCCTAGAACAACAGCGTTGTAATGAGGAACAGGTGTACTTGGAAAACACAGAAGTCTTTCAGCACAGAGTCATACACTCATATATATATTATACTTTCTTTTATAACCTCAAATTTTACACTCCTAATTCACTAATATATTTGTGGACACTTGGATCTAATTAGCATTTGTACTCCAGACAAATTTGAATAAATTCACATGAAAATACTCACGTCTCTCTTTAATCTCCTCAAAGGAAAGGCTTCATAATATTCTTAGCATGGTCTATCCTCTCCTTCTCATAAGCTCCTCTACCCTCATCTCCTTTCTGAAAACGGGACACAAACCATTTCTAAACTCATCAAGACAACAAAACATGATCAAGCCCCAGTTTTTCCAAAGTGCTGCCAACACAGAAGTATGAGGCCAAAGACACCAGACACGACACCTCACCCCATCACATTATACTGACACCAGGCCAGTCAGTCATACTTCCTTGCTCAAACCTCTCAGTGCTGAGAGCCAAGCGAGGCAGTAAGTATCATTTCAAAACTCTTTGGTATGACCCATGCCGGGTTTGATCCCAGGATCTTCTATCGGACTCTCTAACCATTAGGTCACCGAAGAGGTCACACTGTAATCTGGCACAGTCTACATCTCTGTTCTAGCCAATCAGTATCCATTTTGTATCTCTTTGAAATAACACACAACTGCAAACTTACAATTGGTAGCAAGGCTACCAAAGAGCTCACCTGTATGAGACACATGAATGCAAAACTTCAGCTCAATGAATAAAGAAATGAAATCATGAATCTGCTAATGGAACATCTCCCTTACGCCATTGAGCTTCATCTGCATGTAAAACTTCAGGTCAATACATACAATACTTTTTAATATAACACCCCTAACACTTTGTTTAGCACTGATTCTAATACATAATACACTAAATCAGGAATTCAGTAATTTACTGTACTTAATATGCACACACCCAATCGACGATGAAATGTCCCCCTCCTGCAATTGTGCTCTACATGTGTGCAAAACCCCGAGCTCAACACATGCAGTACTTTTACAGAAACCACCCCTAGCACTCTGTTTAACACTGATTCTTTTACACAATACCTTAAGTTAGGAATTCAGTAATTTATGGTACTTAATATGCACACGTCCAATGAACGATGAAATATCCCCCTTGTGCTATTGTTTTATTTATTTATTTGATTGGTGTTTTATGCCGTAGTTAAGAATATTTCACTTATACGATGGCGGCCAGCATTATCATGGGGGAAACCCACGACCATCTGCAGTTTGCTGTCAGACACTACCCACATATGGCCAAAGAGCAATCCAGTATGTCATGCTATTGTGCTCTACATGCATGCAAACCCTGACCTCCATACCTGCAGTCCTTTTTAAGATACCACCCCTAACATTTTGATTAACATAACTTTCTCGATTATTGGATGCGGATGCCAACGCTCAGAACTGTTGTAATGATTCAACAGTAATGATCACTTACGGTTATCATAGTGAACATGCGCTTCAGAGATTCTGTTTTGCCCACAAACATATCCGGCATCACGAAGCAGAGAAGAGACATTAACTCCAGCAGGTTGTTCTGTAATGGTGTCCCTGTAAGCAGTAACCTACGTTGGGCCTGAAGCATAAAACAAAAAAAAACTTCAGGTTACCGGCTGAATGCAAAACTGCAATTTTCATCACAAGCAAATTTCACTGTTTATAAGGAAACGATACCTGAGTTGTCCTATGAAATTTTCTTTCAGGCAAACTGTAATTCTTTAGACTTTTTCGCATGTTTCCAACGTGTTTATTTAGGCATTTTGCCATTATTCTGTCCAAACTTATAAAATTGTACTTTTTCTGAAGCCTGAAACTGGCTAACCCAGCCAATGCAGTCTTGTCTGTAATATCAAATTGAAAATCGCACTAAAAGTTGATCTCTCATATACAAAAAGGTTGAGGAATTAGTGTACCCTCTGTTTACCTTTATCAGTGTACCCTCTGTTTACCTTTATCAGTGTACCCTCTGTTTACCTTTATCAGTGTACCCTCTGTTTACCTTTATCAGTGTACCCTCTGTTTACCTTCTTGATTGATATTATTAGTATATCTAATATTTCTAATGATATATTTAGTTTGAAAAAAAGAACATCAGAGATTATCCAAAACCGACATTAAATTTATTCAGAGAAAAATTTTAAAGTTTTTAATAAGAATTTATCAAATATGCAGGTTGTTTGGGTCTGTCTTTTTTCAAGGAACATCCCATTTTTTTAAAAGTCCTTGACAGTTGCAAAAAGGAAGTAATGTACAGCCTTGTGACAAGCTATGCTAGTTTTCAAATGGGGGTCATTCATGAAATATTTGAGATGCACAGTACTTGTGCCTGCTCTAGCAGGGGTTTTGAGCGGGGCATGACTTTTTATCTAGTCAAGGGTAATTCTCACTGCAGAAAGGATGTTTTTATTCACCCTTAACATTCTATTCTAAGATAAGTTTGTGACATTTCCAAGCTGCTTTTGTCTGATTCTGCTTTTCCTTTTCATTTATTCATTGAACCATCAATAGCTGGTTTCTGATATAAGACCTCACTGATCAGTGGGTTAATCTCTAAAGGAACAACAACACGCTTTAGTCAGTTGAGTTGGCAAAGGCTCCTCTGATCCTGAGGAAAATGTAAGTATTAAACCACTCACCTGTATCTTCTGTAGGTGCTGGTATCTCTGTGATGTCATGTTTTTTAACATATGTCCCTCATCAAATACAGCATAATGGAAGACCAAAGTTTTAAATAGTGATCTGTCTTCAGGGCTTCCTGACGTCATGTTGTACCTACAGATATAAAAACATTAAGGTAAATCAAGGCAATGCAGTTATAAAGGTATTCAATGACGAGGCAGACACTAGGATGAGAAAGAGGTTACTACCTTTACTACACACTTGGTAAATCTGGCATGTCAGATGGTGAGGAATTCCTCGAAAAGAGGAAAAAATCAAAGGCCTGTTATATGATATTGAACTAGAACCCTTAGCCCTGCTGCACTAAACCATTTTACTTGTATGTTTACATGGAAGGTGAAAATCAGGCTTATGAAACTGCAGCATCTCCCAAGGTACCCGAGGCACCCCTAGGGAAAGGAGTGGGGACTCGGGTGCAGAAGATTTAAGTGGTGCACTGAGGAATATTTCTCTAATCTGATGAAGGTCAGGGGGAAGTGGGGAAGTAAACGTACCCACACCTACGCTTTTTCAGAAAGGTGCTACACTCTACCCCACAAATGTGCATCCTGCCTCTTTCCTGTCAGGTACATGTACAAAGTTAATAGATTAAAGAGTAACTGTTGTTACCTATCCTTTGCTTGAGGAATGTACCTGTAGCTTTGCTTGTAGGAATGATTTCTGACTAGGTACTTGTGTTTTCATTTATTTATTTGATGTTTTACGCTGTACTCAAGAATATTTCACGAAAGCAGCCAGCATTATGGTGGGAGAAAACTGGACAGAGCCCGGGGGAACCCTATAGCCGCACGGTACTGGCAGACCTCCCCACGTATGGCTCGATAGGAAGCCAGGGTTAGATGGATTTGAACTCAAGGTGACCCCATTTGTGAGAGGCTCCTGGGTCATTGGGTAGGGCCACAGAGGCCCCCGGATGTACTTGTAATATTGGATACTAACGTGGTGAGGACTATATTGTACTCCATGCTCTGATCATATAGTATCTCCTTCCTGAGTCTGCGCCTGTCCTCCTGACTGCCATAGTACAGCACCACCTGTAGGTCAGGGCACCAGGTCGTCAACTCACGTAGCCAGTTCTCTGAGGAAGCAGAATTAACACTGCAATTAGCTGCTGAGTGAAACATATGAGGGGAGTGGCTCCAAAAAGAGTTCAAGAGATAAAAAATCAACATCAACTGGTAAATATGATAGAGTTGATATCACATATAGATCTGGGCTGATCTACTGAGTGTAGGCATAATTAAATTTTTATAAGAAATGTTTTATAGACATGTGCATAAACTATTCAGCATGTTATTGCTCTATGATATGTATGACATTTTGTCAGAGGAGGATTTTGTTTATACCCAAGAGAATTATTATTTCAGTTTACAGGGATATCTGTTTACCAGTCAAAAAGACACTGCCGTAAGAAAAATCAACATCCTGGGTTAACAAAGATATGATGGGGCTACTTTGTGGATCACAACATTCTAGCTACCTGTACATATATAGAAACCATTCTACCCATAGTTACCTATGGTGGAGGAGGGGACAACAATAATGTGTGGACCATCATCTCCTTCCTCTAACAGATGGGCCAAAAATGATATAGCTTGAACTGTTTTACCTAAACCCTGAAAACAAGCACACAAATAACTTACATTAAGCTAGCTTGCTACATTTAACTTAAATTTTAAAAAATTGTTAAATGATGATATTTGTTATAAGAAGTAAATACTGGCGGTCACCAAAACACTTTTTTGTCTAATGAACAAGGAATAGTATCCATTAACAAAAAAAGGGGTCATCAAACTACTTTTTTTGTCTACCGCAAGTGCAAAATACTCTTATGCAGGCATAATGGTACGCGTAAGTGTATGTCATATTATTTTACTGACACTCAACGTCAGTACCAGCAGCGTGACAAGGCAGTTAAAACAGCGCCCCCCCTCCCCCCCCACCAGATTTAATGTTTTTATGAAAAGACAAGGCAAGGCACTCTGATTTAATAGGCATAAAAGGATGGCAGGACACGCATCACAGTGAACAGAATGTTTTATTTTAACTTTTCTGACTAAGGAAACGGGGATATTAACTGAATTGTTGAGCTAAAACATGTTGGCCTTCTTGGTATTCCTTCAAATCAATTTATAATAGCAGTCCTGAAATAGTACAAACTTTCTGAGGAGGACACAAACAAATTTGTTGTTAGATTTCTCTTAAATGCTCTTCTGGTTAATTTGGAGGTAATGATAAAGAAATAGGAGTACAAACAGACAAGAACTGCTTTTCCCAAGCTTACCATCTCATCAGCCAGTATCCCATTCAGCTCCTGGGTGTGCATTAGGCGCAGCCAGTTTAATCCTACCAGCTGGTACGGCTTCATCTGTAAGCTACATAACATGACTAACAGTAATACCACTACAGTATTTAATGGCATGTAACAGTTCTCCACAGAAACAAAGTACACCACTACAAATTTGACTAAAAGCTTTCCACAGGCGACCCAGTAGCAAGCTTCAAGCCTTCAAGTGGTGTGTCTGTTTTGAGCCTGTGAAATGATTCTGGATTGTTGAAGGAATAGCACCTCTTGGTTGGATTGTTTGTTGAGGAATACTTAAGAATATTTCACTTAAATAATGGTGGCCAGAATTATGGTGGGAGGGAACCTGGCATAGTCTGGGAGAAACCCACAATCATTCTGGCAGACCTTCCCACATACTGCCGGAGAGGAGGCCAGCATGAGCTGGACTTGAACTCATAGCGACCACGTTGGTGACAGGCTTCAGGGTCAGTGAGCCTCGCTAGCACGCTACTCCCCTCGGCCCATTCTCTTCATTGGTCACAGTGTTTATAGATTACAGGAACACATATAACTACTGCATATGAGTGGTGAAGAGTAATGGAATGCTAGAGGTTCACAAACAGTCTACAAGTAGTGATCTATCAGCATGTCACTACCAGAGGCTACAGCCTCACGTCATACATGTTGTTATAAATGTAGGTGGGTGGTGATTAACAGTTATGCATTTTACTCTGCAAATGAATTATACATGTATGTATGTATGCTTGGGGTTTTACATCGTAAACAATTTATCAGTCATATGACGACTAAGAGTTTTTGGCGTGTGTACCTGTACATATAGAGTATCCATGTCACCAAAATGCTGCCGCCACTGAAATACAAGACGCCAGACATGATGCCCCACCCAGTCACATTATATTGACACCTGGCCAAACAGTCCTGTTGCCTGGCTCTATCCTTTTGGGACTGACGCGACAACCAGTATCATTTTTCAAGTCTTTCAAGTGTCCCAAGTGAGGTCACCCGGTTTTCAGGCTGGCAAGTTATTTAAGTTTGACACAACCTTGGGTAGTGGTTCTTCAGCTGGGATATTATCTAAGTTATCATAGGTTGAGGTTCATGGGCCATATGTTATCTAAGTTACCTTGGGTTGAGGTTCTTGGGCCTGGATGTTATGTAAGTTAGCTGGGATTGAGGTTCCTGGGCCGCGATATTATATAAGTTACCTTGGCTATTGGTTCTTGTCCTGGGATGTTGTCTAAGTTACTTGGGCTCAGGAGCCTGTTTCACAAAGTGCACGTAATGTACGTGCACATATCCTCCATGGCAACTAGTATCGTAGGTATTATGTCATCACGGTATTTACGTGAACACAGCGCTACCTGTGTTTTGTGAAATGACGCCCTGGTTCTATCTAAGTTACCTTGGGTTAAGGTTCTTGGGCTGGGATGTGATCTGGTCCTCTAGTTCTTCCACAGTTACGTGTCCTGCCAGAGCGCTGACCATGGAGCCCAGGCGCTCAGAAATCTTCTCGCAGCGCTGCATCAGGCGAATGACAACCTCCCGAATCTGGATGATCTCCCAGCAGCGAGTTATCAGGCTGTAAGACAACGGCTTCGTCGTCTGAAACTTTGTTACCTGATAAATAAAGCAAAGAAACAACATTCACTTTCAAAATTCAAAATTACAAAATTTCAACATTCAAAATTACAGCAGAAATTACAATTCGTCCGTTTTTCTACGTCTATCTATCTCATAAAGCAACACAGGAGGTTGGGCTTTCAATAAGGTAAATGATTTAATATTTTGATTTTGAATAAAATCATATACCAGACACACAGTATGAACCAAAATGGAAAAATGGTCAGCTGGAAGTACTTTATTGAGTTATATTGAGGGTATGTTTCTTAATTGTCATCATAATATATAATCCTGAACAGTCCTGTGAAGATAACAGGTTGTCTTACCAAAGTTTCCCAGGTCTGGAATGGCCTCATACTTATAATAACTTCTGCCTTTTTCTTAGAGCAACCTGGCATAGAGGACAGTTCTTCCACAGTTGCTGTCTCGAAGAAAGACAAAACAGGCCCTCGCTCTGAACTCTCTTCTTCCTGCAACATAACAGTACACAATTTTAGCATGAAAGCAAACAACACAGCACTGCAATCAAGGGCAAAGATACTTCCTCAAAAGTCTCGAATGAAAATTTTCCCTTTTCCCTCAATACAAACAATACATATCATTAGAATATTCGAGTTAATGATTGATTCAAACCTCTGAATTTTTCCACACAGATTTGTTCCTTGCACTTCTACATATGTATACTTCCAAACATCTCAAACCTTTTTTAATCTTGTCTGAACCTCACAACTATGAGTATGTTGCGAGGTTCAGACCAGATTGAAAGAAACTGAGAGAGGATATATTGTTCAATACACTAGGACTGGCTTTAGGGTAATGGCACAGGGAAAATGCAAGAAAATATGATTCGCGTTCGCAATTTATTTGTTTAACCAAATTTATTAATAAATGTATGGAGTTGTCTCCCATGGTCGTTAAACGTACGTCAAGTTGTCATCTTGCTTGCCTTTCCGATTTGGGTTTCCGAGGGGGGGGGGGGGGGCAAACTTACCACCACATGGTCATGCAGTTAAACGGATTATCCATTAAAATGCAGTTAGCGAGTCGTAAAACAGTGAGTTGAACTACTATATGATTTTGTTATACAGTTTGCTATGCAATAAAGTGGGTTACTCCTTAAACCGCTATGCAATTAAGTGGGCGTGGCTGTGACCGTTTCAACACTGACTTTCGGTCACAACTACATCATATACCTGGTCACTGTCCTCTTCCATTCCAATATCGGCGTCATCATCATCATCTTCATCATCATTCACCTCAACCTTGTGACCATTTACACCCATACCATTGGCTCTGACTCCTTCTGACTTGTCACCATTTGACTTCACATCTTCATCTGGTCTTGTGCCATTTTCTTGATCTTTTGATAGGCCATCTCTTGATTTCTCTGTAAATTATAAAAATGATACCTAGAGTTTGAAAATGTTCACGAAAAGGTCTTCAAATGTCTTCTTGTTATGTTTTTGGTATTTAAAGTTCCATTAAAAAAAACCCCAGCCCTATGTATTTCTTCTCATTAAAAATGTTTCACTGTATCTGACCAATCAATATTGAAATTCAACACAATTTCATAAAGGTTAAAATTATTTATTTATTTGATTGGTGTATTATGCCGTACTCAAGAATATTTCACTTATACGACGGCGGCCAGCATTACGGTGGGAGGAAACCTGGCAGAGCCCGGGGGAAACCCATGACCATCCTCAGGTTCATAAAGGTTAAAACTGTAACACTATGTATTCATCCCAAACATATAATCAACTTCTACGATGCATGCCCCTTTCCCATTTTTTGAAATTTCTTGAGAACACTTCCACTGCTTATCAGGTAAAGGATCAGTAAAATACACCAGTTCTAAAGAATACCAAATGTCTCAAAATTTTCAAGGTAAAATGTATCAACATTGGAGGCTAGTTTTTATACTTTAAATCTGAAGACTGCTGAAAAGCTATCTGAAAGAACTTGTAGAAAAAAAACATGTGACAGCAGGCCTTGTAAAGGCATCACTGGCTCAGATGGCTTTTGGCTTGCTGCAACTATAATGCTCTTGACCAATGAGGTCCCATGTTCAAATCCAGCTCACACTGTTAAGTAAGAAGGTTTACCAGATATCTACCAAAGGTCAGTGGTTCACTCCAGGTACTCCCTACAACCTAGTAACCTGACTGCTGTGATGTACAGTGAACAATTCTTGAGTACAGTATTTTAGGACACCATTCAGAGAATTAACAATTACGGCTTAACACCACTTATTGTTGTAAAACATCAGTCAGGGACCAAGTTAACACCACTTATTGTTGTGAAACACCAGTCAGGGACCAGTTAACACCACTTATTGTTGTGAAACACCAGTCAAGGATCAAGTTAACACCACTTATTGTTGTGAAACGCCAGTCAAGGATCAAGTTAACACCACTTATTGTTGTGAAACACCAGTCAGGGACAAGTTAACACCACTTATTGTTGTGAAACACCAGTCAGGGACCAAGTTAACACCACTAACACCACCAGATATACAGGTCAGTACTACTGTTGTAGCTTACCAGGTTCTTGGCTATCAGCCAGCAGAACTTCAGTAGCCTCTGTCAAGTCATAATCCTTTTCTTTAGGACAGCTTTTATCCTCTACAAGAAAATATTGAAAACATATTTGACACACAATTTAACATTCTTTCACTTCCAAATTGTTCCTTGTGAATTTCAGACACATTTTCACTCACACATAGCTTATACTTCTCGGTCACATTCATTTCTTGACTTTATTTCCCTGAGTACTGTACTGTACTGGAGAAACTTGACACATATTCTGCAAACTGTTCAACAATGCAAAGTATCTAAACAGCCACGTGCAGTGTCCTAGTATTCGAACAGAAATGCATGAATCTACATATGTTCTCCTTTTAATTTTCAGTGAGCAAAACAGATATGCTAATAAATATTTTTAATGATTTGTAACGCTAAAGATCAACATACTTGTTAATTTCTTGTGTTAAACTATATGAATATCAAACTGAATAAAAAAAAGGCTTATGAAAATCTCAGGGTAGAGTTTTTAGGAACTCATAGCATCTGCTACACAAAGAAGAAAAGAAAAACCTACAGACTGACAAACATAAAAGCTGACGGTACAACTGCCCACAATGAAATGTAAGCATAGACTTCAACGTATGACTGTATAAAATCTTACACAGCTTAAACAGAAAAGCCTAACCAAAAACCTTGTCATACTTTAGAACAAGCTAAAAATAGCTTCACCTGACTCACTGCATTTGGCCTACAACCCTCCCACCCAAACATTCAACCCAACCCCCAACTTATTCCCCTCTTCTCACCTGAACAGTGGCGGCAGGGAATGCCTCTCGTAGTGTGTTCACCTTCTCCACCACCAGCTCAGAGTCAGGAATAGTCTCCTGACTAGAGACGGCCACATCCTCCACTGAGGACTCCGATAACAGCTTAACACGCCTGCGCTTTGGCTGACCACCTGGAGATTCCGAGTTCCCAAATGATAGGTTCTTCCTTTGCGATTTTCATCAATATCTTCAATAAGACAGCAGAGCAATTAATCTAAAAGCACAGTAATGAAACTGACGATGTGATGATAAAGAAGAAACCACCTCATCAATCTCATAAATTTGTCATATTTAGCACTTTTACGCTAAATCCAAAACATTTTTCTAAAACAAAAATATTCTCATGTCAGAAACCATAACCTTATCACAATTCAGGAGAGCTGCAGATTTTTAAACCTTAAGCTACAGATGAATGGATGTGGAGAGGGGCAGGGCATGTGAGAATTGAGTAAGCTTCAGTTCTGAGAGCAGATTGATACAGGCTTTAAATTTTAACATAATTCTTAAAAATAAGTTTAGAGTGATTGCAGTACATCTTCTCTGACAGAGGCTGGGAGATCCTCATTAGTGAAAGAAGAGAGACACACTTACACTTCAAACTTAAATCTTAAAACACACATCTAGTTAGTGTAATCTACCAGGATTTTAATACTGCACATGAGAACAACAAGTCAGTTAGTTTATGGAGTCAAATGTATGTTGGATTGCTTTTGGTTCTTTGCTTCCAGCACATTTACTTTTGGTATTAACACCTTTAACTACCGAAACAAAAGACTCACTGTCAGACAAAGGGGAGGAGGGACTGAGGGAACCATTGCTGTCATTCTGTTCTTCATCATCATCGCTGGAGGATTCTGAGTCGCTCTTCAATCTCCGACGTCCAAAACTCAAAACCGTCACCTTCTTCCTGAAGATCAAGATTTTTTTCTTCCTTTGCTCTTACCAGAATTTTGGTTACATATTAACAAGTAATATAATAAATATGCAACATACATGCAGTGATAGAAGTAACTAATATCATTTTTAAAGTCTTTAGTTTGATTCATTTTACTACTTAATCAAGGATCAGGGGAGATAACTCAACATTGACTTACACATTTCTCTGTAGTTTAATGCGTACTCAAAATGTTTCCCTTATTCAAATCAGTATGAATGCAACTTCTTTCTGATATTCAACAATGATCAACCAATGTGTCACATACTTTTTGAGCAAGGCATCATTAAAGTTGTTGAGAAGACTGCCCTGTTTCTTGGACAGCCATGGTCCACTTGATTCCTTCTCGGGTTCTTCCTCATGGTCAGAAGTGTTGTTACTGGAGGACACCCTTGATTCCCCATTCTGAGATGGTTTGGTCTCATTTGGGAATGACTGGGAAGATGAAGGGGTCTCTGCAATCACGGAAGGCTCTGTAAATACGTATGCAAACATGAAAAGTAATGTATATAAATTACATAGATTGTTATTTTTGTTTTAGGCTCAGTTGGTTAGCACGCTAGCGCAGCGTAATGACCCAGGAGTCTCTCACCAATGCGGTCGCTGTGAGTTCAAGTCCAGCTCATGCTGGCTTCCTCTCTGGCCGTAAGTGGGAAGGTCTGCCAGAAACCTGCGGATGGTCGTGGGTTTCCCCCGGGCTCTGCTCGGTTTCCACCCACCATAAGGTTGGCCGCTGTCGTATAAGTGAAATATTCTTGAGTATGGCGTAAAACACCAATCAAATAAATAAATAAATAAACAAATTATTTTTGTTTTAAAAATGTTCATAGCTGAATGTCTCTCCAGGAGTTCAACAAAGGTACTTCAGGTACGCATTTCTTTACCACTATCCTTTTAACCAGGTACTTATTTGGCTTGATGATGTACAAATGAAATAGATGTATTCTCCTGACGAAAACTATTGACAAAAACCATCATGAAGCCAGCAGCCAATCAAATCTGTTCAACTGAAGCCTCAATATCGTCCTACAAATCCAAATACAACAGTACATACAATGTGTGTCTCACAGGATTGGCCTGAAGGACACAGTGCAAGGGGAGGGGCTAACACTCACTATTCTGGAGCAGTAGGCATGTATAGTGTACAGATGAAATCTTACCTGAGTTGACTTCTGATGTGACACACCAGTCCCCTTGACTGCCATCTTGAGAAGATTCGCTCTTCCCATCTCCATCATGCTGAATCTTGGCTGGCTTTTTGGTAAATCTGTACTTCAGCAGGCTGTTCAAACCACTCATACTAGCACAGTCTGCCTTCAACTAGCAGCTGCTGTTGTAAAACAACAAAGTGATAACTTGATCCTTGTACACGGCTTATTATTTAGTAAGCATTAGTTTTTACAGGTGACCTATGATTCTTGAACAAATATCATTGCCATTCACTGTGACACACTTTGTGCACATAATCATAGATAGATTAAGCCGGATATGACATATTAAAAGAAAGGGTGTAATATCTTTTTTCATGATTTTCTCCTCATTTTCACCAAACCAGACAAAACATTATACGAGGCCTAAAAGAAGCTGTTTTTAATGCAACAACTCAACCCAATATTTCCTATTACATCATTTCTATTGCCAGTCCATATCATTTCTGTTGTCAAGTTCATATTATTTCTGTTGTCATTCCAAATCCTTTCTGTTATCAAGTTCATGTTGTTTAGTTCATATTATTTCTGTTGTCAGTTCATATCATTTCTGTTGTCAGTCCATATCATTTCTGTTGTCAAGTTCATATTATTTCTGTTGTCAGTTCCTATCATTTCTGTTGTCAAGTTCATATCTGTCCACTGTCCACTCTAAAAATTTCTTCAACCTGATGATGGTTTTCAATGTTATTATGCACTGCCCATAAAGCGCTTCATATGGAAGGCAATACATCTGAGGTCATCATTAAATCTCCTTCAACAAATTTATAATGGCAGAAAGCTGTTGAAGAAGATCTCTCTTGTATGGTTCAGGTTGTTTGTAGTTGCAAAATGGGGTAACTCTTATCAGCCAACACAGATTCAAGAGTTACGGAGATAAACAGCCCAAAATGCACGGGAGTGACAGTGAGGAACATTTCCCGCTGTTCACATGTGCATTATGTCTTCCCTACCATAAATCGACCATAAATTGATGTCAACTGCATGTTCCTACAAATTAACAAACCTGTTCTTAGGCCTAACCAAAATGGTCCATGGCAACCACAAAAATTGACAAAACGATCATTTTCAGGGTGTACCCTATTATGGCCACCATCTCGATAACTCACCAACTGCCATGGTATAGGCTCGGAAAATGTGATTATTTTCATGAACAGATGTGACTGCAATGAATCTTTTTGGTTTTACAACAGGTTGTAGGTAATAACAGAGACCACACAATTGACATTGCTTTAAGCTATGGAAGATTCAATGTGGGTGTGAACAGCAGTAATTGTTCCTTCCTGATAATCCGACAAATATGGGGCTGTTCTCTCTATAAATATAACTCTCAATGAGAGTTATCCCACTGTGCAACTAGGTTATTTGTTGACTCTTACGGTCGACTGTCTGCCCCACATGAATTTTAGATCTACAGTAATTTACAAAATTTCATTTCAGACAATTCACATCAAACTATACACATGAGTAAAAAACTGAATGCTTTTTTCAGAAGTTCCAAATTACTCAATCATTGTTGCAAAAATGAAATATTTTCTTGACAGCACAGGAGGAAGAGATTTGTGTGTAGGCATTTCTTTCTTTTTGGAGGATGGGGTTTGGGGAGATTAATATTAAGTTTAACAGTTTATTTTTCTCATGCTGTGAACTTTTGTCTTAAATGCAAATTTGTCTTAAAATCTGTTTACTTTGTTCGTTGTTGTTCAGCTTCTCCAAAGCTGAATTGAAAATAAATTTATCAACGTTAAATTCGCGCCAATACATAATGTAGACAGGTGTTTCTGATCTAGGTGAAATGTCAACCCTTGATGTGTTTTACGACCTTTCATGTTTCATAACCCTGATTCTGACTTCAAGCAAGATAGGAAGCTCGACAAATCCAATTTCTGACAGCTGAAAAACCGCCACTCGCAAAGGTTGTTCAGCTTGGTGTGGTGCACAATCCCTGGTTAAAGAAATGGAACTTAAAAGAGGAAGGCGCCGAGTCGGCGAATTACCCAGACAGAAGGCTTCCGTTTCTGCTTGGTGAGCATAAATAACAATAATTTCTACAACCAATCGCCTCTCTTACCTTCAACACGATAAACTGAGATCTTTTTACAGAATATTTCCCAGTAAGTGTTTTTACAAAGGTCTTTCTTTCAGAACACTTGTCATGAAGAGAGTAAACATGAAATCTATACTTATCTATCTTCAGCTCACAAGATTCCATCATTAAGGGAGACAATCGAGAGTTAAATGACAATAACATTTTGCCATGCGGATGACATGTATGTTGCATTTCGTAGACTTAGAAATACATTGCGTGGCCATATATTGTATGGCGTTTACTTTACAGTGTGACAAAAAAAAAAAAAAATTTGAGCACATTATTGTGCGTGACCAAGTTCAAAATTAGCCAAGGTTCAGACAATAGTTCAACTGTGTACCTAACAGCGGGACTCAAAGTATCCAGGGTACAAGCCTGTTTTATTATTTAGTTTGACAATGTTTTAATGTGCTGGTATTAAGCCTGGTATTATTTGGAATATTTTATTTACTTATTTGTTTGTTATTTGACATGAAACGCAAAAATTTTTACTTCATTTTTTTTTTTTCGTTTGGCAGTCTGTTTTATAGGTACAGGAAAGCGAAGTGAACATGGACTTGTGGTAAGTTACTGACAAACTTTAACAAATCTGAAATACAGTTGAACACACCGGATTGGTGGAAGGCACATAGATTTCAATGAACGTTAGTCAGTACAATCAAGTACAGGAGTGTTGTTGAAGGTTGAAGAATCCATTAACCCTGTGGAAGCTAGGCCAGCACTGAACCCATACCGCAAGCAAATCCTAGTGATAGAAAGTCAAGCTGCCTCTTTGTGTACAGTTACTCCCTAAACGGAATAAATATCTAACAAATTGATTATTTCATGACAGACCTCCTATCGAAAGCACATGTCCAAACCAAACTGTCAAATACGGTTCCACCCAGGCCTATGAGTGAGCAAGATTCTAGCAATCTCAGTTTTGGGCACCATGTGGATTTTAGTCACATAAATATCATGCTTAACCTTGAGAAACACGCTTTCTTTTTGGGGGTGAGTTTTGAATTGTTTCCTTTAGCCTAATTTTGGAAGGGTTGACATTTGCCCTGCATGGTCTCCGCTTGATTTCCTCCCACCATAATAGTTGTTGTCTTCGTATAAGTGAAATATTCTTTAGCACCGGAACGGCATAAAACACCAAATAAACACCATTCTCAGTATTCAATACATATAATGAACACAAAAGGCCGTGCTTAATTGGTGAACTTCTTTCTCATTTGAACCAATGGCATTGGATGTATTCAAAAGCTTTAATCCGAGATTTTATCTTTGTTTAATAGGGTCAAAACTGGGCTTTTTACTAAGAACTAAATCAGGGAAATAAAACTCTGAAAAGATTACCTCTTATTGTCAACACAAATCAGACTGTCAGTCACCAGCATGTTATTCATTTATGGTAATGGTACATAAAAAAAAGGTTCAGTGGCATTTGCTTTTGATTTTAAATAAGAGTCACATATCCAATCCATGATGAAGAGAGTAAACAGCAAAAGCAACCTTAATGTATTCCCAATAACTACCATTTCAACAAAACAAACAACAACACAAAGTGATTTAACATATTATTCACAATTTTATTCTCTCCAACAGAAAAATTAAATGGAGGGGTTGTTCATGAGAAATGTGGGAGGTTGGGGCAAGCCTTAACCACAAATATTAACAACTATAGGGATTACGTTTCATCACATGATCGAGTTCATTAATAAATCGTTAATATGCCAGATGATAAATGCATGCGTGCATTGCATGGAATGGCAAGTTACGGAAGTACTGCATAAATCTCATGGCAAAGAAGCTAGTAAGGGTGTGGCATGCTGGTATTATGCACTTCTACAGTGGTGTTGATGTGTGTAATTGAACAGGCATATTTCACAATAATGATACACAATGTGATCATAATATTGTAATTATTTAGAACTGTACACAAAAATAGTTTTCACATTCAAGCTCTGTGTAAGGCCCATTGAACAGCTCAACAAGCCTTAATACTACATACCTCCAGGTGTTGGAGACTATTATGGTCTGATACAGTGCTCTATATGCCATAATGATTTTCCGTAAAATAATAACTGTAACATACAAAGTAGCTTTTAGTAGTGTTTTATAATTAGGGACAACCTTTAACATTGTTCGGATTATTATCATTCTTAGGCAACTGGTAAATTGCAATATCTTAAAAACTGATAAGGTAGAAAAACCAACCTTTGGAGTCTTAATGAGGAATACATGAAGCAACTTTGGAGGTTTTGTGCTGTTTTACCAGTCATGTGATTTAGCGGCCATTTTGAATTTTAATGATAAGCTGAAAAAATTTTCTTCCCCAAAAGGACTAATGCTATCGAGAACAACTTTTCTTTCACAGGTTTTAGGTGGATTACCCTATCAAACTTTTAGTTTGCTATACAAATATGGCCAAAACTGACCTATGAATTTGGCTCAAAAGTAGGTCAACTTTTAAAACTGTTTATAATCATTAAACAAACACACTATCTGGTTTTCTTTGAAGTCACGATTACAAATCTGCAAGAATTATTTTTGTACTTTGTGTTGTTTTCATGTTATGACCAAGAAACCAACAAAAATTTGTCCCATGTAAATAGCACGCGAGACTTGTGCTTGACTAAATGAAACCATTCACTGCAGTTTACCCTGAGAACAGGCATCATTTTTGCGACAATGTTTTCCTTGTCTTTTGTCCTCGGCTATCAGCAGAAGATCAAAGCAGCCAATTGTGTATTGCTAGTCTTCCGTACATGGCAAATTGTAAATGATGTCTGGCAGTCTAGGATTCAAATCCAGTACATTCCTTTCCATTTTTTTCATGTTTTTTCCTATTATCATGAAATTTATAGACATCAGGCTGCCAGAAGTGGTAAAAGACTAGGGCATGGAGTGGTAAAAGACTAGGGCATGGACCCCGACAACGCTGTTGGATAACAGCTGTAAGTATTATTTGCACTAATACTATAACACATATAACAGTGTCATGTTTTAAGGTCTAATACTAAATACCCTGCAAAATGTATTTTCAGGTGAATAATCGTGAGGTGTTAATCTAGCAAAAAAAAAAAAAATTGAAAACTTTATGGCAGGAAATTCAGAAATCTTATTGGGTGTATTTACAATCCAAAATTTTTAAAGGAAATAAACATGTACATGAATCATGGAAGTCTATTTAATTGTCCACTACACAGAAATAGCAAAATGCACAGCTATCATTCTACATAGCGTAAAAACTTTAAATAAAGGTTTGTTTGACTTTAAACCACATACAGTTTCTGTATATTCATAGCATTAGCTATTTGGCTGTACAGCATTCACTCTATGCACTATTAACTATAATATGAACTTTGTAACAATTTCAGCAGGTTTTGGCAAGGGCAAAACCGCCTAAAAGTTTTAAAAATTTGACCCAAAACAAGGAACTGGCACTATATACATGAACAAATAGGAATTCTAAACTCAATTATTTAGATGAGAAAACACAACAACAAAAATCCTAAAATCCACAAGGCATGAACCTTTGATCGTCATTGGTTAACGACCTTTTCTACACAAATTTACCATATATCTGAACACTAGCATTTAACTGGGCAAACAACAAGCATCTACCAATCTAAACTAACATTGTAATAAATGGTAAATTTAATAAGAGGTAAGAACATGTGTATAATATATGTTATGGTATAGTACTGTATACCACTGATAAAAAATCAGTAATAATGGTATTACAAATGGTAATATATATGTGTGTATATAGTTATATGTAAGAAACTTGAACAGGCACATGTAAATATGTGTATGGAATAAATGGTATTGGATGGATGAAGACATGCATATACCAGCATCAGTGTTATGATGAAAGAATGACTCGATGAAGAAGAATGATGAAATCCATCGGTGATGGAATGATAATGACGAACAGATGAAGATGACACAAAAAAACTAACAGACCAGCTGCAAGTCATAATCCCTAGAGGTTGCAATCAAACAGTTTGTTTTTGCTTCACTATAAGGCAATAGTTTCTGGAGGAACTGGATGTTGCAATAAAACACTTATTGTTTTCTGTTTCATTTCAAGGCAATAGTTTTTGGACAAATAATTCTAGTTCTTAACTGCTTCCTGTGTCCCATCTAAAAATCTCACAGCAACAGATATAACTCACTGATTAAGACTAGCTTTGATGAACAGAAGTTCTGTCTCATCAATGTTTGCTCCCCTCTGTACTGAGATGACCTACAATCTAAAAGTAGAACTAAAGGGTCAAACCTTGGACACAAATTGATAAAAAATATCAAAACATGCCTTGATTATGCTAAATTGGAAGAAGGCCTTGACTGGCATGTATAAGTGTGTGCATGGTAACATGACAGACTGGCCTGAGGTACTCTTAAAAATTCAACCATCCAGCTGTGTTTTCAGATGCGACAAATGTAAGCATGTACCCTCACACAACTAATATTAAATCAAAACACATTGTAGATTCACACAAAACTTGCAAGTGCTAGAATATAAACAAAATTCAGAATCACTCGTGTGAAGTTAGTAGCACAGCACTATAACATTAACAAAATGTTTCATCGGTTGATAATGGCCAACATTGAATAATGAAAAAGAAGGGATAGTAATTGTGATGCATGCAGCAGCTCTATGATTAAAACCATTTGGAAACTAGTACAGAGAGTAACTTATATTTTGGATAGATAACCAATAATACATGATCATAATACAAAATAAACAATTTCTAAAGGCAACAAATGCACACCAACTGTTTTATTTCCAAAAAATAAAAAAAGTAATGAAAATATATGCTAGTCTTAAATGCCCTTTCATAACCAACTGTTTTATCAATAAAAAAAACAAGTCTTAAACAATTTACCAACTTTAATACAATACTTTTCGGCAGACACAAGCTGTTCTCAGATCTCTGAGTATTCCTGTACACATATCTACAGCAGATAGGTGTACCTGCACGTACAACTAGATCTGAGGTTACACCTGCTTTCAACCTCACTGACCTTTCTCTGAATGCATAGGTCAAATCTTTGTATCACGTACCTATCAGAACAGGTAGTTTTCAAAAAGTATTGTATGTCTGAACAGCTGATTCCACTTACCCGCCCCCCCTCCCCCCCACCCCAGAAAAAAGGAGCGGAAATTCACCTGAATTTTGTATGACTTGTGTGACTCTAGTAAGTGAGAGGGCATTATAAAGTGCAGGATCTAGAATGGATATCAATGACATTGCATGGGTTTAAACACTAATATTTCATCCATTTTCAAAATCCTAGCCTTTCTGCTATAAAAATTTGACAAGGACAACTGCAGAATGCTAACACCCACCTGTCTACTGAGTAATTTGTTGGTAACTCTTAGTTGCAGGATATTTTGAAGAAGTGAAAAAGAAAACAAGAAATAAATGAAACACAATGATGCAATCCACTGTCAACTACACAGCTCCATACTGCGTGCTATCTGTTATCACAATTGTGCGCGAATTTTTGCTGTCGAACATCTAGAATGGCTCTCCACAAGCGACAAAAGACACCACCCCTGAAATGAAGCAAAGCCAGAGATGGGTTATTTACATGTATTCCTTTATGTATGGTTATCTGCTTATTTAGTTAAACTAGTCTTCAGTTTCTGTAACCTCCCTGATACAATGATGGAAAATAAAGGAGAGGTTAGAACAGATGACACCTACACTGTGGACTTTTTCCTGAGTTGACATTTTGAATCTGAAGTTTAGAAATTCAACACTTCGACACTACAGCAGCTGTACAAACAATAAATGTGCAAAAATACAGTAACACAACTAAGTAATCATGCAGAGCCGGTGAAGTACAGTGGCTAAATCTCACTTTTTGACAACTGAGTGATATTTGGTATGTGACCGTGCCTAACATGCAGAGCCTGTGAAGTACAGTGGCTAAATCTCACTTTTTGACAACTGAGTGATATTTGGTATGTGACCGTGCCTAACATGCAGAGCCTGTGAAGTACAGTGGCTAAATCTCACTTTTTGACAACTGAGTGATATTTGGTATGTGACCGTGCCTAACATGCAGAGCCTGTGAAGTACAGTGGCTAAATCTCGCTTTTTGACAACTGAGTGATATTTGGTATGTGACCGTGCCTAACATGCAGAACCGGTGAAGTACAGTGATTAAATCTCACTTTTTGACAACTGAGTGATATTTGGTATGTGACCATGCCTAACATGCACAGAGGGTGATGTACAGTGGCTAAATCTCATTTTTTGACAACTAAGTGATATTTGGTATGTGACCATGCCTAACATGCAGAGCCTGTGAAGTACAGTGGCTAAATCTCACTTTTTGACAACTGAGTGATATTTGGTATGTGACCATGCCTAACATGCAGAACTGGTGAAGTACAGTGATTAAATCTCACTTTTTGACAACTGAGTGATATTTGGTATGTGACCATGCCTAACATGCACAGAGGGTGAAGTACAGTGACTAAATCTCAGTTTTTGACAACTGAGTGATATTTGGTATGTGACCGTGCCTAACATGCAGAGCCTGTGAAGTACAGTGGCTAAATCTCACTTTTTGACAACTGAGTGATATTTGGTATGTGACCATGCCTAACATGCAGAGCCTGTGAAGTACAGTGGCTAAATCTCACTTTTTGACAACTGAGTGATATTTGGTATGTGACCGTGCCTAACATGCAGAGCCTGTGAAGTACAGTGGCTAAATCTCACTTTTTGACAACTGAGTGATATTTGGTATGTGACCGTGCCTAACATGCAGAGCCTGTGAAGTACAGTGGCTAAATCTCAGTTTTTGACAACTAAGTGATATTTGGTATGTGACCATGCCTAACATGCAGAGCTGGTAAAGTACAGTGACTAAATCTCACTTTTTGACAACTGAGTGATATTTGGTATGTGACCATGCCTAACATGCAGAGCCTGTGAAGTACAGTGGCTAAATCTCACTTTTTGACAACTGAGTGATATTTGGTATGTGACCGTGCCTAACATGCAGAGCCTGTGAAGTACAGTGGCTAAATCTCACTTTTTGACAACTGAGTGATATTTGGTATGTGACCGTGCCTAACATGCAGAGCCTGTGAAGTACAGTGGCTAAATCTCACTTTTTGACAACTGAGTGATATTTGGTATGTGACCATGCCTAACATGCACAGAGGGTGAAGTACAGTGACTAAATCTCAGTTTTTGACAACTGAGTGATATTTGGTATGTGACCGTGCCTAACATGCAGAGCCTGTGAAGTACAGTGGCTAAATCTCACTTTTTGACAACTGAGTGATATTTGGTATGTGACCGTGCCTAACATGCAGAGCCTGTGAAGTACAGTGGCTAAATCTCACTTTTTGACAACTGAGTGATATTTGGTATGTGACCGTGCCTAACATGCAGAGCCTGTGAAGTACAGTGACTAAATATCACTTTTTGACAAATGAGTGATATTTGGTATGTGACCGTGCCTAACATGCAGAGCCTGTGAAGTACAGTGGCTAAATCTCACTTTTTGACAACTGAGTGATATTTGGTATGTGACCGTGCCTAACATGCAGAGCCTGTGAAGTACAGTGACTAAATATCACTTTTTGACAAATGAGTGATATTTGGTATGTGACCGTGCCTAACATGCAGAGCCTGTGAAGTACAGTGACTAAATCTCACTTTTTGACAAATGAGTGATATTTGGTATGTGACCGTGCCTAACATGCAGAGCCTGTGAAGTACAGTGGCTAAATCTCACTTTTTGACAATTGAGTGATATTTGGTATGTGACCATGCCTAACATGCACAGCCTGTGAAGTACAGTGGCTAAATCTCACTTTTTGACAACTGAGTGATATTTGGTATGTGACCATGCCTAACATGCAGAGCCTGTGAAATACAGTGACTAAATCTCAGTTTTTGACAACTGAGTGATATTTGGTATGTGACCGTGCCTAACATGCAGAGCCTGTGAAGTACAGTGGCTAAATCTCACTTTTTGACAATTGAGTGATATTTGGTATGTGACCATGCCTAACATGCACAGCCTGTGAAGTACAGTGGCTAAATCTCACTTTTTGACAACTGAGTGATATTTGGTATGTGACCGTGCCTAACATGCAGAGCCTGTGAAGTACAGTGACTAAATCTCACTTTTTGACAACTGAGTGATATTTGGTATGTGACCATGCCTAACATGCAGAACCGGTGAAGTACAGTGATTAAATCTCAGTTTTTGACAACTGAGTGATATTTGGTATGTGACCATGCCTAACATGCACAGAGGGTGAAGTACAGTGACTAAATCTCACTTTTTGACAACTGAGTTATATTTAGTATGTGACCATGCCTAACATGCAGAACCGGTGAAGTACAGTGACTAAATCTCAGTTTTTGACAACTGAGTGATATTTGGTATGTGACCATGCCTAACATGCACAGAGGGTGAAGCACAGTGACTAAATCTTAGTTTTTCATCATCGCTTGATGACACACTCAAGGATTTGTCAATTAAACAATGGCAGTTATTTATGGGTGGAAGAAAGAATAATGCTCTGAGTAAACCACCACTCTTTGACAAGTTACCAACAAAGTTTCCCCACGCTATTAAGCGCCACAAGAGCACCGTCAGGCTCACTTATTATCAAGGCCCCACAAGCACTGAAAGCCCAGGTCATCACCCACACTTAACTGAAAGACAAACATCTTTGACACAACCATCTCCCTCTTACTGTTTTTTATTTTGCATCATCGCAAAGTTAACCACAGCACTAGCAAAGTTAATACACCAACTCCCTGGCAGCACCGTCTTTAATAGGAATTACATCACAAATGCCGGTTCTTCTCCGACTGTAAGTTGGGAGGTCTGTCAGTAACCTGCGGATGGTCGTGGGTTTCCCCTGGGCTGTGCCAGTTTTCCTTTCACCATAATACTGGTCGCCGTCGTATACGTGAAATATTCTTGAGTACGGCGTAAAACACCAAATAAATAAATAACAAATAACAAATAACGGTAAGTGTGATGAGGTCCAAATAAAAACAAGACCACCTGAATTATTTATTTACTGGTTTGGTGTTTCTTATGTCGCACTCAATAATGCATGCATTTCTTTGAGGAAACTGGGCAGAGCCTGGGGGAACCCATGACCATCTGCAGGTTGCTGAAAGACCCTCCCACGTACCGCCGGGGAGGAATCCAGCATGATCATTACATTAAGAAAGTCTTCTCTAAACTGACTAATTACCTTAACTGCAGCCTTAGTAAATCTTCCCTTGTCACAAGGTCATGGAGGTCACACAAGGTGTAATCTTCATTTATTATCTGAAAATAACATAATCAACAGAATGAATATAAAAAATATAAAGTTGTAACCAATCCAACAGCTAGAACTATGCACTAAGATAATCTACAAAAGCTGAGGAGACATAAGGGTTCTTCAGCCAAACTAAATCCAATGGATTCTTGCCATGCAAGTCACTGATACATGTAGATAACACTGCTCTTTTGCAACTTTGAAATGCCTTGGCGTTTTTGAAAACATCCCTTTGCAGAAAGTGGTAAAATTTGTAATGTCCATGTCTTATAATACTGTACCAAGGTGATTTGATCCAATGTAACATGGAAATCACCTTATTAAAAACGTCAGGCACCTATTTTTAGGCTTACATAAAAAAGTTAAAGTTAAACATGTATTAACACTTGTCTCTTTACATAAAGAAAGGAGTTACATAATATAACATTTCATAACAGATTACTCTCCTCTTGTCATAGAAGTCAGCATTCAAAGAACAAGTAGACTTGAGCTGTGGAACACTATGTTAACTTTTTGTACACCTGGCTGTTTATCACTGTAATTCTTCAACATTTTTGCATGTTTGCAAGGTGTTCAGTCAAGCATATCCTGCGATCATTATTCTGTGTGCTCTGATACAATTATGCTTTTTGTGAAGTTCTGAAATGTGTCAACCCAGCCAATGTATATTTGCCTCTTAAAGCATATGAAAAAGGTAAATCTCACTGAAAGTTGTTCTTTTACACGCAAAAAGGTTGAGGAATTTGAGTAAATCCCCAAGACTGTACCTTGGCAATACAGTCATCATCAACGCCCGCATTCTGCAGCCACTCCGTTAAGGCATCATCTGGGGGAGGAGAAACTACCAAGGAAAGAAGAAACACAGGTTAAAATGAATGGCTGAATGACTGATCCACTGCTAGGGTAAATGAATTGAAATTTCACCCCCAAAATTCATTTTTAGAGGTGTATATACATCATAAAATATTATTCTTGGTGATAAAAAAAAAAACCCTCAAAACACCTGCTTTCTATGATCCACAGAACTCTCAGACTGAGGCAAAATGTGCAACTTAGTCATGGGTAAAATTTTAAACCATTTACCATATTTTATAATGTGCAACTTTATGCAGTAAACTATGCATTTTAACTGGGACATAACTCTATTGGCAGTCAATATCATAAAATGTTGTCAGAGACAAGAATATACCTACATGTAGATCCGTATCTTCACGTGAAAGACTGACAGAAAAAGACAACTATGTCCTTTCTATTATCCTTGCAGATTGGCCCCCCCCCCCCCAAAAAATGACAATTCATTTAACACAAAACCAAAGACAAAAAAAAAAACGTTTTACTTTTACCTTCAATATGATGTGGGTCTGTGCTGTTTGTGATGGGCATTCTCATCCCGCTTAAAACCCTGAAAATAAGGAACATAAAATTCTAGTTGAAGAATCACACACTGTTTAGTACATGTAGTACATATCAGCTCTTGTTTGGTTGTTTGCTTTTTTCCAACTGCAAATGCCTGTTTTAAGAAGCTGTCACAATGTGAACATGGCGTAAGGCCCACGTCAATGTACAGTGAAGAAATATGTCGTAAATGCTGCTGAGGTAGAGTTTTGAGAGCTTTGTAAGACACTCCTTGGGTCAATTCTGCCAGGGGCCTCCGTGGCTCAGTCGGTTAGCGCGCTAGCGCAGCGTAGTGACCCAGAAGCCTCTCACCAATGCGGTCGCTGTGAGATCAAGACCAGCTCATACTGGCTTCCTCTCCGGCCGTACGTGGGAAGGTCTGCCAGCAACCTGCGGATGGTCGTGGGTTTCCACCGGGCTCTGCCCGGTTTCCACCCACCATAATGCTGGCCGCCGTCGTATAAGTGAAATATTCTTGAGTACGGCGTAAAACACCAATCAAAAAAAAAAAAAAAAAAAAAATCAATTCTGCCATCATTTGAATCACATCATAGTTATTAGTACCTGTATCAGGAGAGTCCACACACTACTGTCATGCTTCCTCACTAAAACACTATGTCAAGGATATTAACTAGGACACCTTATCCAGTCAAGGTACACACTGAGATACCAGGACCTGTGTAAAAGATGCTTATCTCCAGTTTACGTTTAAGTTACTTTGGTAATCACACAAATGGACAGGCACCAAAATATAATCAGTTATTCAGATGTTTCCGTAAGCTTTGCACTAACTTTAGGAAAATTTGATAATTTTGGATAAGAAATGGTTATACACTGTTCACATGGGCTAAGTAATAAGTTGGTTTAAATGCGAAAATGACATTCAAACTGAGCCAGTTTGACGCTGCTGGTGTGAATGTAAAGCAGGGGCATTTAATCTGGATCATTTGTCCTTGCAAGTCATGTATTTTTATGTGAGTTTCAAGGTTTCAGACTCTTTATCTGTGTTGTGTAAACAATCACGTCATATTCTCAGTGCACTGACCTGATTTGTTCCATCTGCTGGTTCTTGCACTGTATGGAGTATTTTAACAGATCCCCATACTGCTTCTCCTTCTCTAGCAGCTCTCGCAATAACCTAAAATAACATTAAATGAAAAATCACATGAGCTGAACATCACATGTGCACTTGAAGTGCGAACATCATACAGTAAACACCCTTCATAAAGACTTGGCTGGTTGTATATGTCACTGGTATATGTCACTATATTAAATATCACAATCAGGGTCAGAGGTCACAAAAGGGGGTATCACCTAGCTTGCACCTTTCCTCATGGCAAAATAGTATGTTAGCTCAGACAAAGCTCTCAACAACAGCTGAAGTAGCAAGAGCTGGGGCCACTTTAAAAAAAAACTTCACGAGTCATATTTCTCGTAAAAGATGTTACTTGGGTTATACTACCATAAGGTACCATCTAGAGAAAACATATGAAAAATAGATTTTGGTGAAGTCTGGTGAGAGCGGCCAGTGGAATATAAGCAGGACATGAAAGCATGAAGCAGGTGCTACCTCTGGTTCTCATCCCGCAGCTGCTGTATCTGTGTGTGTAGTTCCTTGTTAGCACTGTCCTGATACTGAGTCAGCATGGTCTGAGACTTGAGAGAGTTGTCAGTGGAGAAGCCTGATGTATTCCCGTCGTCATCTGGTGGCTGGGGGGCAAGGTGGGGTCCCAAGTCTACAAACAGTTCAGACACCATAATAAAAAAAGTGCATAATATCGTATGGCAAAGAGCAAGCATACATGTACCCACACTTACAGTGAACACAAATTTACAGTTAACTTACAGAGACACAAAGTAAGCATGTACCTACCCGTGAATACTGTCAACGCAATGCGGCTACAGCATTGCCTGTCAGGCCATAAATCTATTCACATATACAGTTATGTTATTTTAAATCTCTCTTTTTTTTTCTGGGACTTATCAATATCCTTCATACATGTAACATTTTTTTTCAAATACATGTGTGTAGTTTTCCCAACAAATTACTCCAATAATCGCAACAAAAAAGTTACACCTATGATGTAATATCAAACAATGTTCCATTAAAATTTACCTGCAACAATGATACACAAGGTCCATGTTGAACACACCTGTAAGACAGAGCTAAACACACAAAAGACAAAACACACAAAAGATGGTTGTTAATAATAATGGAAGAGAATAACTGTACCTGGAGAGAGGATGGTGATGGCTGTATGTATAGTGTCCCGTAGCAACGTGTCCAGGGCAAACATCCAGTGAGGCTGAATACTGTGATGTTTCAACGAGACGTTCACCTGAAAACAGACCGACAGGTAAACACCCATTGTCACAGGTAGTGGTGACAAGACCAGGTATGATAAGACAATAATCAGTTTACACTCAACCACCTCTTCTGATATTGGGATGGCTGAGGGAGACTTTCACCTGCAAGGCACACAGTACACACTAAGGTATGGTAAGATTCACACGCAATGTTGATCATAATCATATTACACTCAGGATACAGGTAGAAAACATTACTGTCCTATATATATATATATATATATATATATATATATATATATATATATATATATATGTACACTGAAAAAACTCCAGCTTGAAGCTTTATTCATGGAAATGAACAGTACAATAATCACATAAACATTGCCACAGATTAGAAAGCCCTGTCTGCCTATATTTCACAGTATTCTGTGAAATAAGCACCAACTATCAAACAAATTTTATTACTTCAATGACATGTATTTATTCTTCCTTTTTATGTAAAACGTATGAAGCTTAGAAAACAACAGAAGTACAACTGTATGTTCGATTCGATTCATTACTGAATTGAAAAAAAAAAATTGTTTTAAATTTCCTGCGCAGTGGTGTGCTAAATACATCTTTTGTTCATGTAGAAAACAGGTATTGTTATAAACATGAAACTAAAATGGGTTATTTAACACAAGTATTATAAGAAAAGTAGGTCAGATCAGTTTAAATCTTTTTCTAATGCTGTGTGTTTGAAGAGCCACCACTTCCTTGTCGAAATGAGGACAAATTCCTATTAAAGGCAATTATGTCACAAACTGACAATGTGTAGATGGTAAAAAAGTTATAAAAAGTCAACATTTACATGTACTGTGATGTGTGTTACATGCTTAATACCTGAGATCAGACAACCACTTGAACAGAACAAAGTAAAGCTAAAGAAACAGCAAGCACATGTAACATGCTGAGATCAGTCCTGTCCAAGGCTTAACTCTGGTGTATAAGAGGATTAACACTTTATCTCCCATACTCAGGACTGAGCTCTAACTGAGCCCATTAAATCAGTAAAATTGGATTTATTCCATTTGTTACGTTTTATATTACAGGATTTATAAGGTGGCAAATCATCTTTAAATGGATAGCAGAAGGTAGCAAATAAACACAATATGGCTACATATATTAGATTTCAAATTTATACACATGCAGTAATATTTCAAGTTTTGCCTTGACTTTATATCCGTTTTGAACAACATGTATTTATACTCACAGCTTCCTGGAACACATAGAGTGCCATCTGTAACTCCATTATTGCTGCCATGTCAAAATCTAGTTCCTCTTTCAATTTAGCTGGGGTGAAAATACATGCAAAACCAGTAAGTGACAAGCAACTTCGGAATTTCAGAATTTCAGAGAATTTAAATCCCAGTCCATTTAATTAGGTTTAATTTGAGTTATTGCATGGATCACATAGCATAGATCAGGTGTGTCATATATACTGATAATATCACAATTAGAACTGCTATCGGATTATCGTCTACAGGTGGCCTGTCGTCGAGTTTAGGGCTGCACTCCTTACTGTGACAGGCTGAAAGTTTAATGTATAAAAATATGTAAAATCTTTGACCTTCTTAACATAATAAGTAAACAACTTACATCTGAAATGGTATACACATTTAAACTAACTGCCACAATATTTCTCACTTACCTAGCACCTCAGAGATGACCACTTTGTTACGGTCTTGGATAAAAGTTTTAAGACCTTCTAGCAGGATTTTTAAATGCTCCTGAAAAGCAAAATAAAAAAGGCATATAGCTAGTTTAATAGTTTGATGTAGATGTGGGGAATCCACTGCATTTGGTAGGTTATAAATTCAATGATGCATTAGCTGTAATCAGGGAGATTACTTTAATGTGTATTTAACCTCAAAATTCTAGTAGGAGAGCATTCTAATGTCCAAACAACCCTTAACACTGCCTTCTTAGATCAATATACTCTTAGAATCAGGCCAAATGAGTAATTTTAACACAGGCGAAGATAACATAACATGGGTCAAACACTGTATGTCGTAACCTGCAGGACAAACCTACCAGAGTCAGCTTTGGATCTGTAATTCCATGACAATCTGAATTCTTAAATTGCAGCCATCTCTGACAAATCTGAAAAAAAAATTCATAATTTACATCTACACACCTTCATAAAGTTTAGAGATAAAAGGTAATTCATAATTCATATTTCACTCAACATATAATTCTCTTGATGAAATTCATAATTTTAACTTCAGCATAACCCTGTTGTATGAACATTTCCCATAGTTACAAACCTGCAAAGATCAAAAAGATGATCTTGCATGGCAACGAAGGCTGTAATGTGAAATATCACCATGGTAGTAAAACTTATAAAAATGGCATTCAAAGGAGAAAGTTTTCACAAAGTGTATTATTATCGCTTACATCATCCTTATCGTCGGAGAGTATCTGGACCAGTGTAACTCTCCTCTCAGATTCCTTACGGAGGAGGTAAAGTCCTCCTTCGCGACCTGTTAAGCTATCGGCTGTTGGCGGCTGGTCATCAAGTTCAGCTGTAGAAACAGGAGAATGGGAAGATCCTGTTCCGGCACTGTAACACACGGTAACCATGGTAATTAGAAGACACACATTTAGTACAGGGCACTAGGATGATTAATCGTATTTCTTTGAAAACCTGACAACTGGTGCTACATTGTTTCTCAATCATAAACCAATCCAACTACAATCTTTTTTAAAGTAACAGAATCCTGTAGATATTCTATTTTTTATTCTCCTGAAAAATGCATTTACAGTCCACAAGACAATACTTTTGCAGCTTTTTCACAGCGAATATTGTGCCAGGAACATGCCTGAATTCAGATGCCTGTTTTTGGAGTGATCCTGTTGGTAGGATGAAATTTTGTACCTGACAATGCTGTAGAAAAAGCTCAAGGAGTTGTTTTACCAGGCTTGATTTTCAAACTGTATTTTATTTTCTTGTTTGCATGTTCATCTTCCTAGTGGCTACCTATCAAAGTTTACTCTGCATGATGTGGACATGTTTGTTTGCAAGACAGAGTCAATAAGCCATGTTTTGGTTGTACGCTTACAATTTTATCAATCCTAACTTCCTTGTCTCCTCGTTTATTGCGTTTTTATCTTTGCTTTAGAAGTACATATAATATTGTATCATTACAATAAATGTAATAAAACTGCTCTTTTGTCAAAATCCTCAACTTCTAAATGTTTTTAAAAGTAAACTTAACATAGTTTAGCCATGGCAATGATGTTTTCAGGGAGCGCTAATATTGACAAAGTTTTGTTTTCGCTTAAATTTTATACATTTATACATTTTAAATTTTATATAATAATTTTATACATAACAGAAGGGAATTCAAATCTGTCTCTGTTATGTATATGTATCCCTGAAAAAATTTATAATGCACGTGTAGCTTTAGATAATTATATTCAGCCCTGAATATGACTAAAGTTTACAACTGCCATGTGACAAAGGTCTCAGTAACTACAGTGCTACACTTTTCATTTTTTCACTGAGAATGGGCCCTTGAAGTGCATGCCTATGAAATAAAGGAATGTCTAAATTCACATTCATGAAGCGAGACAATTAATTAACATTCAAGTAAAAATGGGTCTTCATGTAAACGTAAGGGCTGGGTTTTGTGATTTAAGCTACGTGTAAAGTACAAACACTTTTACAGAACAAACTAAGTTAATTTGTGAATTCACTCAGAGACAATGGCATCGGATCAAGAGACAAGCGTTACAAAGAGACAGGGAAGCACTTGTAACCTCCAATACCTTCTGTAACTACCATAGTGAACTGGGCTGAATGACAGCACCACCTCACCACAGTAGTCACATGCAAATCAAGTTCCCATCGCTTTGTAAAAATGCCTCAATTACCTGTTCCATCTGGCAAATTCCACAGCACATGGAGCTAACTAGATCAATAGTTAAAAGCTGTTTGAAACATATTGTTTCTTCTGTATAGTTACAAAGCAGATGTTCTATAATCATGCTATTTCGAAAAACATACAATGGTAGCAATCGGGACGATTATGGTAAAGTAATCAGGTTGAGTAATCAGGATGATTACGGTAAAGTAATCAGGATGATTATGGCAAAGTATTCACTATGATTATGGTAAAACACCTATAATTTCGTGGAATTTCCCCCTAACTAATCGCCCCGCAGAGCAGAAGCGGAAGTCGTTGGTGGAAAATCATAAAAAAAGTTATACGTTATTCAGTAAATCCCACATTATTTCGCATGATTTTTCACCATCGTAGTACAGCGAGGTGATTAGTTTGTGAAAAATTAAATGAATTTTTACGTAGTTTACTATAAGTTAATATTATTAAGGCCTGCAAATATTAAAATGTTACAATAAGTTGTTAGTCGATGACTCATCCTGTACAATATACAAAATATACCTGAAGCACTAAATGATTAATGGCCAATTAATGATATTCACCAGCCATGGTGCAACCACATTATGAACATTTCTGATTTCAAGATTTCCTACATGCAATAAGCATTACATGTATAAGCATATCATTGGGTTAAGTGAGTTAGCTTTGATATTACATTACACATGCATTACCATACAACCCATAGCTTCGTACCTCAACACATAACTTTCTGCTTTATGAATGGATCTTTAAAGTTTCTATGCTAAATGGTGTGTTCGGTTACAATGCTAACATACTACAGATCCAACCATATATTAAGGCAGGTGGAATGTGCTAAAGTGATGGTTATTTCTACCTCATAATAAAAAGGAATGTATGTAACTGTGTAAGTCGACAGTTTTTTTTTTAAACATATTCCAAGCAGGGAAAATGTCCAAACAATTTGACAAAAAAAAAAAAAGATCTTAATATTCCTAGTAAAACCTTTCTGAGTGAGAGTAAGTGAAATTGGAGTTTATTCAGTCAAACTGTCCTGATGACACGCCTGTGAGCCAATGCTTGTTTCTGTGACATTTTGTGTTAAAATATGTCTCAAGGTACTCGATCGTGGTGACACTGTGTGCACTGACATGTTAAAAATGGTAAAAAAGTTGGAGCAACACATGTATGGTGTTTCTGAATTTCACCTTTCTATCTCTGGAAATATTAAATGATATTTGCACGACCGGACATACAAAAATCTTTAACCATGGGGAGGTGTGGTATGATTTATTTATTTACTTGATTGGTGTTTTACGCCCTACTCAAGTCTATTTCACTTACATGACGGAGGCCAGCATTATGGAGGGAGGAAACCAGGCAGAGCCCAGGGGAAACCCACGACCTGCTGCTGGTTGCTTCCCACATACAGCCAGAGAGGAAGCCAGCGGTGTGGTATGAAGATATACATGTAGCTTGTTGTAAATAATGTGTAGCTATCAAGTATCTACCAATTATTCCTATGAATGGTATCTACCTGTATCAAATTTTGTCAACTGAGGATTCATCCATGATTAATTCTTCCACAGAAAAACTTCCTAAAGTTACATATTTAAATAGAGTTTAAAGTCTAACCACTTTAACTGAACTGTCAAAGGCAATTTAATCAAGTTCTAGACATTTCTAAATAACTGGTATACTCATGTCCAAAACTATTATCACTACCTAAACAGAGAGAATTTCTAAATAATCACTAATCCACAATGTTTAGCAAAATAAATTCAACTGACAAACATTAACTGCAACAGGTCATGCGTTTTTACGTGCGTGGGAAGATCTGCCAGCAACCTGTGGATGGTCGATGCTCTGCTCGGTTTCCTCCCACCATAATGCTGGCCGTCGTATAAGTGAAATAGTCTTGAGTACGGCGTAAAACACCAGTCAAATAAATCAATAATGTAAACAAATCATGCATTTTTAAACAATGGATTTTGGATATAGTATTGCTGTTCAATATGTGAAGCCATGGAAGATACAGCCAAGGGTATGACTTAGTGTAGCTCTGATGCCAGGATCATGCACAGAACAAGCCAGTTCTCCTGCTATGGTGAGGATGGTTGAGGAATTTCAGCACTTTGGACAGCAATGTGAACCTAATGAGCACAACAACTCCAAGCCAAAGGGTATAGGTCTCCCCTGTCCAAATCAAGTTCTAAGTCCATCTGCACAAACATATACTGCGAGAATTGTGCATGTGCAGCACTGTTATCCTTCAGACATTAGCCTTCAGACCTCCTAAATGCTGTTACATGCAGCTCACTGACCCGTGCGTTTAACTGTAATACACATAACACAATGTCCAGTCAGGTCAATCATTTGAGAAGGGCGTAAAAGACAGACACCATTCAGTAGATGGGTTAAGGTTTCCTATCCAATTTAGCAAAGTGCTAAACAAGTGAATTTTCAGACTTTGAGCATCACAAGGTCTAGTTCACATAAATAATACAAATTATGAACAATTTTATGAATAAAGTATGAAGACCTAATAATTTTGCCAGGATTATTCTAGAAGGACAAGAAATATTGACTTCTGATGTAACGTTTCTAAAGTCGATAAAGATCATGTCACCAAAGATAAATACATGGTATTAAAATGAAAGGAGAGTAATCTTTGCAAGTAAAGGCCACCAATGTGAGTTATCTTTGACTGATTCACTCATAATGTATATGTATTTGTACTATTTCAATTTAACAAAAAATGACCAAAGTTATGTTAATTTAAAGCTTTCATATTGAAAATAGCTTTTTTCAAACACTGGTGTTTGTTCTTTCAACAACGTGTTATATTAATATTATCATAATGCGTGTTTCAGATGTCTCAAAGTTTGAAAAACACTGGACCAGCACTCGTCCTTCTCAAAAACAACAAAATCCAGTAAGGACTAAAATTAAACCAGCCTGGAAGTTAAACAGAAAATCATTCCAACAGAAAGCTGTCAGTGAAAAAAAGAAAAGAAGGAACATGATGCACCAAAGATGTTGCCATGTGATGGAACAGTACCAACCTTGATGCACTGGATTTTGAGCGTTTAGTGCTGAAATCAAAAAATGAACAGATGCATGCAGGGGGTGTAATCCACTGTAAAATCGTAATGGCCAGATAGGACCTCTCAATATCGTGAAAAAATGAGAGAAAAAAACATAAAAAATACCCCCAAAACTATACGGTCACAAACCTTCCATCATACTAAGGAAGATATTTTTATTTTATATTCATTTTGGGTTATATTTTTCCTTACATGTATGTCAGAAAACCAGGAGTTTGTTTTGTAGAGAAAACAGGCAGTAAGACAGTAAAACATCCGTCGCACAACTCTTAACAGTAGACCACTCTTCATTCATTGTTATCAATTGTATTACCCTAATCCCTCAACCTATTCACATTTGAAAGAGCAACCTTCAGCGTAATTTATGCACAAAACTACATAAAATTTGATTAGCTAATTTCAGGGCTTCATGACAAGCATAATTTTATGAGTTTATAACGAATATTACGAATATTGCCCTCAGAATATTTTGAATAAACACCTTTAAAACAGGTGAAAATGTTGAAGAATTACACTACTGTTCTCTGAAGGAATTTAAAGCACCTTTGTACGAGATGTGCCTCTTAATGACATTAAATTTCAGAGTCAAACATCTTGTGTGGTTTGTATCAGAGAAAGATGCTATGTCTATACAGAGGGTGTGTGTGAAGAGATATCAAATACCAAGATGGACTCAAAGATTGCAAGCTAGACTTCAACTACTAATGTAAGTCTTCTCATTTTTAGGACAGATACATGTATTTGTAGAGCTGAAAACAAAATATTACATTTCTCTCTCTTTTTTTTTGTGGAAAAGTAAAGATATGGTTACATGTATGTTGTTCATTAAATGGACTAACTATCTGGAAACTGTGCATTCCTGTTACGGTTACATGTAGATTGGCTAAAACGAGCCGACTTCCAGGTTGCTCATGTTTCTAAATCCTAGAAAAAAAGTGTTATTACATCAAAACCAGATAGATTTCATTACAATGGTAGTCTGCCTTGCATATGTATGAAGACAGTTGCCACTGAGTGCCACAAAATTATGAACATATGAATGTATGAGAGTGATTCAGCTGACTATATTCTTTCCCGTGCAACTTTAACAACAAAAATAACAGGGCATGCAACATCAAACCAAACGCAGGCACATATAAATACCACACAGAGTTTTGGTAAAACTACACAGCCCATCCAGGAATCTCATCCAAACTTCATTCATATACATTATAAAAATATAAGGATTTTTCAGAACTCTGACATATTTTCAGGCCATTTACGTTCATTTTCTAGATTATGTGGGATAGTTTAAGATTACACTGTACTTTGCTGGTATGAATTTGTACGGCGAATGTGCCAGTCACAAAACACCATGCTCAAAAGATTCATGCTGACACATGTACACAGCAATTCTGCAGGTCAGATTTAATATGAGACAACTGATTCCTTCTACTACTTTTACTGTAATTTTCCACTATAAAATTTTATCATGATTACACACTGACCAAATTTTTGCTGCTAACCATTATAATATTCATGAACGGCTCATCTTTACCAGATTGTTCACACATCTTGATGTCAAATCATTCCATATTCACAGACAAATGCATGTCTACAGCATCTACATGATATGCTGCCTCAACAGAAATCAAAATGTTTAAGTTGTTTTTGTTCTGCTCTGTTTCGATGTTTAATGATTTTACACATCGGAACTTTCTCTGTCTTTAGCCAGCTGGTATAGAAAATGTTGGGCAATTCAAAACCTGGTTCCAGCTGACTGCATTAGACATGAAAAAGTAAATAATGAACACATGTAATTCTGAATTATTAATAGTATCAATTTTGCATAACCATGGAGATAGGGGACAAGGGGTTATCTACCTTGAAATGCTAGCAGAGGCCGGAACAGCAGTTGTTGACTTGTGCCATGTTTTAGGGTGAACCATAGGACTGCAAACAAAACCGAAAGTGAAACAAGGAGTGCAAAAAGAACAACAACAACAGGAATGTGCTTTCAGAGTAGACAAAAAGGAAATGTAAAGACACAGACATGTGACTTTCACCACTAAAAGTATATATCTCTGAAAACCTCCGAGATCTCTGAAACAAAAGTCCTATAAGAACTTCAAGGTCAAAGACAACTAATACCGCCACTGACAGTTGACACAACACTTTCAAATGCTTCTACCTGAGATGAAATGAAGGCATATTAACACAAAGGCTGACTGTAACTATACTTTTACCTGATACTACTTTGAAAAATAGAGAAAACATTGTCATATGTACAGTTCTTTATTTATCTGTTATGACATTTGGACGAACAAATTTGACCGTTCAGAATACATCAATATTTCAAGAGCATCTCCAAGGCATTTGTTGCAGAAATAAGCATTTAGAAAGTCATTTCAATGTAGACCATGCCGTGAAGAGCTGAACCGTAAACTGTAGCCGTCAGCCAGTTCGCACTACACTGGCCTGGCTTTGAACAGTTCCTGCTCCATGGCTACCCTCTTCAGCACCCTGTAGCTACTTACAGTACTTATGTGTCACAGGTGTGGGTCAACAGTGTGTACGTAAAATGTGTATGGAAACATAATATAGGGGAAAAGTAGGGTGTTCCAACAGGGGGCCTTAAGGTAATTATGCAATTCTGAAGTGATACTAAATGGCTATTACCTTCAATTTTCAACTCATAATGCTTAAACACTAGCTTTGGAACCATACATATTCCAGTCTGTATTTTCTTTAAGCTATATCAACATTCATTTATGTGCCTTTTTTTTTAATCCTATATTTTTAAGCGTAGTGTCTATCATAGATGTTAGGATGTATATCTTTCTCCGTCCCTGAAAACTTCTGGGCATACATGTATCTCATTACAACTGGTATATCATTATATCAACATCTGTACAAAAACAACACTGGTCACAGTCTGAGTTAATAATTCTACCACAGACCAACAGTACACACCCACAACACCTCCAAACTTCAGGACCCTTACAGCAACCACAACGGTTTCGCTTCTTTGTGTGTACAGAATCACAAAAAGAACAGATGGAGAGTTAAACCAACATCACAGATAAGAACTATTAGTACATCAAAGTTACCACCCAACTTTTCAGTCGCTGCCATTATGGGTTTATTGTCAAGGCAAGAGCTTATGACTACACAGGAGGACAAACTGACAAATAGAAAGACAAACAGAAGGACAGAAAGACAAACGAACAAACAGAAGGACAAACTGGCAAATAGAAGGACAAACAAAGGGCAGATAGACAAACAGAAAGACCAACAAGCAAACATAAGGACAGACAGACGAACAGAAGCAATGACAGGCAAACAGAAGGGCAGGTGGACAAACAGAAGAACACACAGACAAACAAAAGGACAGAAGAGAGACAAACAGAAGAACACACAAACAAACAGAGGGAATGAGGGACAAACAGAGGGCATGACAGGCAAACAGAAGGGCAGACGGACAAACAGATGAACGAACAGACAGACAAACAAAAGGACTGAAGGACAAACTGACAAACAGAAGGAATGACAGGCAAACAGAAGGACAGACAGACGAACAAAAAGAACAAATGGACAAACAGAAAACAGATAAACAGAAGAACAGACAGACAAACAGAAGGACTAACAAACTACGTGTACTTGACAATGCACACAAGCACGCTGAGTTCACACCAGAACTCTGGTAGGATTTCAGATTTCTAACCAAGGGTAAGAAATGGAGACCACTTACACGTGTTAAGAAGTTCACCCTGTTTTGTATTGACAAAAGAACAAACAGACAGACAGACAAATGTTACAGAACATAATCACAACTGTAACCCAAGTTTCAAGTTTTTTACCACCAATCATCACTGAAACAAGAGATGAGAAATGTATTATTTTCATGACTGCATACTGTAGCCTCTCATGGACACGACAGACCAATAACATGGTCACCACCATAATGCACGTCAAAACTGCCAACCAAATCTATCTAACAACAAACAGTTTAACCATAACAAATGTCGTACATTTGTAAGAACACAAACCATTTATAAGAATGAACTACTGGGTTACCCATGAAAACTATCACCCAGTTTTTAGATTCCTTTCACCATATGTAACTGAGATATATGTATGACAAGAAGAAGTCTCTCTCTACAAATGTACCAGAAGCACAAACCAAAAATATGAGAGTGCATAGATATAATGCACTCATTTAATAATGCTGTCACCCAAGTTTATATTCCTACCACCAATTATTACCCAGATATGGCCTGGATGAGATTGGATAGAGGACTGTTGTAACAATGCGTCTGCTATATGTTCCCTACTTCTACATGGAGGGTATATATACATGTATGTGCTTTTGAGTGTATATATATATATACACACACACACACACATGGGTTATGTTTACGGGTTAGTTCACTAGTTACTGTGTTGGGGGTGGGATGGGGGTGTGACTGACAAAGCTGGATCCTACCTGTCCAGCTCAGGTATGGATCCATCCGTTTGTGTAGAATCAGCTTCATCTTCAGGGGACGATATTCGCCTGGTCCTAAAATCAGACGAAACATCTTAGATACAGTTTTGTTTACACAATTCTTTGTCCTTTTAGCCTTGTTATATCAAGAAGAAATGATCTTATCTTGGGAAGACCCTTCTACACTGACAGAGAAAGTACACAAGAACAAGTTTATAATATGAAAAGTAACATTCTAAGATTAGTCATTTATTTACTTGGCAAGAGTACAAAATTTCAATTGTACAAAAATGGTCAGGTTTTTCGGTTTTATGAAAAATATTGGAATACTGGAATGGATGCAGTGGCCTACAGATATCTGCCAGGTATATGCTAGCTCTTAATTACCATTTACTGACTTAATAATGCCCCAGTCGACTCAGTAAGAGGTGGATTCAAATCTGTGTCCTCAAACACTTTTTTTATATTTTCAAACAAAAATAATTATTGTAAGTCTTAACATATTGTAAATAGTTATATGTACCAGGTGGCAAAAAAAATTACAAAAAAAGTGACTCACGGTCGCATGTGCCGTTTCCGAGGAAGTCTCAAATTCGTTGGTGGCCTCATCTGAGCATTGCCTTGAGGAACTAGAGAAAAATCAAGACAGAGATCATATACATAGCGGACTGACCTTGGTAAAATACAGTCCAGGGGCAGATTCCAGAAAACAATTTTTGACTGAAAGTACACATGAAAACGTTTGGTTTTCATTTCTTAGCACATGCATGCATGCTTAGGAGTTGTCCTACATATATTTAAGTACTAATAAGCTTCTAACACGAGTTTCTGTAACGCCCCAGCTGTTAGTGCACTTCCCAGAAATCCAGTTACATAATATATTAGAAGGTATTACTCACAGCCAATTCTACATCTATTCATTAACAGTTTGCAATGATGGACACTGAAATGGATCAATGGAGGTGAGCAACTCATAACAAGTAATAACACAGATTTCAGAAACTCAAGAAACACCTGTCAGGATCTTGTTTTAATGGGCTTCTAGGCCTATGGTAGATAAGCACCTACAGTTAAAAAGTTCTAAGTGAAGTGGCCCTGTAGCTATAGTGTTAACATTGAAAACTTCATGAACCGACAGCCACACAGCCAGCCGGACTGTCGACCAGAGAACATGATACCGTAATACAAACCATCATTAACGATGGGTCTAAAAAAAAAAAAAAACAGCCTGGATTCCCACCTGAGGTACTTCTGAGGAACATGTTAGCTGGTTCAGGTGGTTTCTTGTCTTTTTTCTTCTTTTTAGATCCCAGGGACCTGAAGCATGGTCAGTAAAACATACGATGCCACTAACTGAATTTGCATGTCCTGACAACAACTTCATAGAAAACAGCAAAACCCAGCTTAACAGCACTGGAATACGTGAATGTATTTAAGTTTATGTTTCTCTGTTGCAGGGTTATACATTCTTCAAGATGCATTTAGAAGATGACAGAGTAACACCATAGAGTTTCTTTATGTATGACAAATCAGAAGTTGTTATCCACATACAAACTGTGAGGTCGTTACAAAAAACTATTTCACTTATAGGATACTGTCGAATCATAAAAACAGTCAAAGAAAAAAGAACAAAAAAAAAAAAAACACACATCCTGGGCTGTGCCAGAGTCAGCAATTTTGTGGGATAGGAATTAAATGTCACATGGCCAACTGTTTGTCTCATGTACGGCCCATTCTATATTAAGAATACTGATGCACACTTGAAACTGCTGTATGGCTTGTACTCACTCGACTATGAACGGATCCTCCAGTAACAGACTAGCTGAGGCCCTGGTCTCTGAATCCGGCTCAAAGCACCTGTGGAGACAACATACCATAATCAGGCAGCTGCTAAAACAATCATGCAAAATGCACGGTTTGGGCACACATTGTCAGTTGAGCATAATCCATGGCAACCAGATGAAAACAATCTCCCCAATAATGGCTTCAACACATTTTGTTGAATGTCTTCAGAACTATTGTAAAAGTCTGAGCAGTTTTCTTGGCTTTACATACTTTATATTACGCTATTTAGCTTAGAAATATTTTTTTGTTTTTTTTTCTGATGCAGGCACTGACCTCAGAATAAACTGCTTGGCTTTCTCAGACATGCAGTCTGGAATCTCAGGGTGGATCTTGTAGTATCCCACCTTAAACATGGCTGCCTCAGGGCTACCCAGCTACAAATAGACAACACATCTTCATGAGAAAGAAACACACAACCTTCTCAAAAGTTTTCACACAGGAAGTATGGTATTCATCATCTTAATCCCTGCATACCTGGGTCATTCTGGGCCATTTAATATGCCATTATTACAGGATTCATATAAGTTCCTAATTTATATAAGTAACAAGTATAAGTAACAGATTTCAAAATTTCCCAGATATTGCCCGCATGAGCCTTGTCTAATACAAGCTTGTATGGAGTCACTAAGTTCATTTCCCTGGCAAGCACAGCTTTCTGCTCACCGGTACTAATCTCATACCTCAATGAAATGAGCCTTGCCTAATACAACCTTGTATGGAGTGACTAAGTTCATTTCCCTGGCAAGCACAGCTTTCTGCTCACCAGTACTAATCTCATACCTCAATGAAATGAGCTTTGCCTAATACAAGCTTGTATGAAGTGACTAAGTTCATTTCCCTGGCAAGCACAGCTTTCTGCTCACCAGTACTAATCTCATACCTCAATGAAATGAGCCTTGCCTAACACAAGCTTGTATGAAGTGACTAAGTTCATTTCCATGGCAAGCACAGCTTTCTGCTCACCGGTACTAATCTCATACCTCAATGAAATGAGCCTTGCCTAATACAAGCTTGTATGGAGTGACTAAGTTCATTTTCCTGGCAAGCACAGCTTTCTGCTCACTGGTACTAATCTCATACCTCAATGAAATGAGCCTTGCCTAATACAAGCTTGTATGAAGTGACTAAGTTCATTTCCCTGGCAAGCACAGCTTTCTGCTCACCAGTACTAATCTCATACCTCAATGAAATGAGCTTTGCCTAATACAAGCTTGTATGAAGTGACTAAGTTCATTTCCCTGGCAAGCACAGCTTTCTGCTCACCAGTACTAATCTCATACCTCAATGAAAGGTGGCTTTCCAGACGCCATTTCAACAACAGTGCAGCCCAATGACCAGATATCAGCCTGGCGAGAAGACAACAATCTATTTACACTTTACACATACACACAAAAAAAAAACCATGTATATACACATACACATGGAAACGCATGCATTTTTAGAAAGTAACATTTATTCGAATTTATCTTTTCACAACTATAAACTGTTTTTGCTCAAGGCTTTAACTAGCTACAATGATTCCTGTATAACTATAATCGTAACATAGAAAGATTGCTAGAAAAATAATTGAAACAGATTGAAAAAATATTCCCTATTATTTCCCTATTACCTTTTATAATATCAAGTGATGCATTAATGCCAAGATTTACCAATGAGTTTCCCTCACACGCCAAACCCTTTGGTTATGCCAAAGTCGAGATAACTTCACAAAATACTATGGAAATGAGATCTATGGTTAGAGGAACTATGAACACTAACATTAATAATTCAACAAGAGAAGTGATGTAATCTTACCGCTGGTCCGTACCCTCTAAACCCCTTATCTATGACCTCTGGGGCCATGTACTGTATTGTGCCTGGGGAAAATTACACCACAATCATTTACAAAGCATATAGATTCACAGAATGCTTTAGCAGGACATATGAGGAATGTTTCTACAAGAATATTAGTAAATAGCATCTTTACAAAACTAACATTATTGGCGACTACACTTTCTGGATGTTGTTACACAAAACCTGCTTTCCAAAGGATATCTACCAATCAAAAACATCCTGTTGAGATAACTGTATAATGGGTATAAGGAACATAGAGAAAACTCTGTAAATGTGCTGCAAATGACTTCCGCATCCGATGTGCTGTCGGACACAAAGTCCTTTAAATTCCAAATGTATCCAAAAAAAATTTACCTGCAAAAGTAAGCGCCCTTGGATTGATACCAGACAGCCGCTTACATGTACCAAAGTCTGAGATCTTCAACACCCCGCTGTATGTGTTCACTAGTACGTTATCTCCCTTAATGTCACGATGGACAATCTTGTTGTCATGCTGTCAAAGACAAATTATCAACAGTTTCAAATCTGGAGCATAAATATAAAAATAATTTTATAATACCCAGAAACAATATTTCTGGGTATTAAAATTAGACACTAACTACATAGATCAAACTGTCAAGTCATTATACACGTACTTAGATAGTAACAGTCCAAACCAAAATTATATATTATATGTTTTTAGAGTGTTCTATAATTGCATGTGGGTAATAAATTGAGGGCAAGAAATACCCTTAGATATGCGGGGGTGGGGGTGGGGGTTGGACATGTTGGGGAGAGGGCAGGTGAAGGGGGCTTAACATGTTAACATGCAGCCACCTATGTGTGACACAGCAAATACCCGCCCGGCACTTACCAAGTATTTCAAGCCTTCCAAAATCTGCTTGGTGTAGTAAGCAATTGTGGTTTCATTGCCTTTCAGTGGCCCCCATTTTGACCGAAGTAACTGAGATAAGCTTCCTGAAGAACACAAATGGCAAAAACTTAGACTCGGCCACGTAACGAATGAGCTCTGCATTCAGCCAGTAAGCTGTGAAGTGATTCTACTAGAGCTAACTGTTACACGTTCAGTGAAGCGTGAACATGTTTATTGGTCCTGTCCCCAGCACTTACAATCTTGTGAACACACTTCTAAAACCCCCAATGACCCCCAATTACCAACAATCACAACCAGACATAAGGAATCATGGGATACACTTTTCAAAATCAACGGCTAAACTCTAAGTGATTTACAGTACACGTACATGTATCTTCTACAACTTATACATGATGCATAAAAAATAAAAAAAACTGTGAGAAAAGTGTGCTCATCTTGAATAAACCTGCACAAAAACTGGCTTTTCTCTTCTGAATTCAAACCAGAACTGGAAAAAAGACAAGACCAGACATCACATACCTCCTGGGACTTGCTCCATGAATATCTTGAAATAGCCATCCTCACTGACAGATCCTAAATACTTCACGATGTTTTTGTGGCTGAGGCGGGAATGGAGTTTGATTTCTTCATGGAGGGGTTGAACTTCTCTATAAAATTCAAAATTTAACAATGCAAACGCTAAGATGTCAAACATTAACTTGTGGTGATAAAATATCATCTTCGTCTTGCAAATCAGCACGAGCATGATGAACAAAACTTTACGCAGGTCCAAACATTATCGCCAATGTTAATAATTTAACAATCACACTTGCACCGAGCTATTTAAGTTTCCTGCAAAATCTCAGGAATATTAAACTGTCCATAATATCAACACTTTCATTTCGAAGTTTTTAATGTTTTATTAAACTTTCATACTGGAATTTTAAATCCTTGATTTAAGACTGTACACTGTGCTGAAACCACTCACTGTATATTTTTCTCTGGCACCTCTTTGATGGCCACTCTGATCTGAGTCTTCAAACAGCGAGCTGCATACACTGTCCCATAGGTTCCTCTACCCAACACCACACGCCCTCCCTTCTCATCAGTGTCATACTCATACTGAAAATTACACAAAATTATGAAATTAATTTTCAATCTCAGTTCTAAATTCTATCCACTTTTACTTCTTTTTGCCTTATTATTTGCAAAGAGAAGCAAATCTGTTAATCGGAATAAATAAATGTCCACTATTCAAAAATATATTTCAATTCATTTCTGTTTTGACTCAAAACACTGTTATATAGTTTATTATCTTTTTCTTTTTTGTTGGGGTGGGGCGTGGGGGGTGTGGGGCACTGTTGTGATTGATACCATATTTTACACCGTAGTCAATTTTCAGCTCAACGACAGCTGTACAGTTAACTGGTGAATTTATAATGCTCTGATCATGCCACTTCCTTATGGTCCGTGTTTTCTGTGTTTCCATGTAGGGTCCAAAGATAGGCAAGACAGCATATCCTTCTAAAATTCTAAAGCTTATACCCCTTTCCAATAATGAACAAGGCTTTGGTTGAGCATATTTGCCGTGTATAGTGCATGTGTACACTGGCACCTTACCTCCAGCAACCCTCCTATAGGCTCCAAGTCCAGGTCAGATGGGTCAATACCCTGTTTGCATGCAGAGATCATCTCAGTTACCAGGTCACAGAATCTAAAATACATAAAATATAATTCAGCGTGATTACACTATTTGAATTAAATTTTCCATCCGTGAAAAAGTAACATATTTTCCTGATCCTGAGAGTTTTTCCTTATCTTAGACAGGTGCTCTGAGGCTTGGTTGGAAGGTAGGATGATATTCTGCTGGAACAAAGTCAGATTCTGCGTCAAAAGTAATATTTTAAGGCTATTTGCCTCTAACAAATTTTTAAGTGAAGTCAGAAACAATTAATTGTTAACTAATTTAATTATTATACATGTATATTATACATTATATAATGAAAAAACTTTCTCAGGTGTGATGTACACATAAGCACAAGTGGTCTTGAACAAATGTTAGACTCTACAAATGGTCACACGAGCTTCACAAAACTATTTAGTGTCAACAAGGTTCCACAAATAGTGAGATGGAATCTACAAATACTATTGCAAAGTATAGTGGTTATATTTACAAAATTAGAGAGCAAAAATACATCAGTTTCGTAGATGGTATCAATGATTAGGTTCTAAAAAATCGAAATTTTACCTAGTAGCTTGGAGTTCTGATGAGAAGAAGATGTGAAAGTCATCTGAATTCTCCTCCACATAGAGAAATACTGCCCGGTGGTCACGCTTGTACTTACTGAAACAAACAGATATATATCCTCAAATAGACTTGTTACAATCACACAACTAAGGAAAAGTAACTTGTCCAAAAGCTACAATGTTTTAGGGTTAAAAATTATAATCAGATTGTCATCCATGAATAATGACATGGTTTTCTCCCTGCTGCTTTTGTGAAGGCAACGAAATACACATAAATCAGCTACCTAACCTGTGTCAGCCTTCTCATAAGCTTGTCTTTCGTGAAATCTATACGATGAATCATTTAAACCCTAATAAAAGACAGTAACTCTAGCAAATCGTACAATTTGCTCTTCTCGGATGCCCTCCATATTTAAATTTACAATATATTAACAAGTAGAAACAGTACACAACATCCCAAATTTTAAATATGAAAACAGTAAATACGTCTACGTCCAACAGCTGAAATCGTAAACAAATAGACCAGTGTTACAACTTACTTGTTGAAATAATTTTTTTGTTAAAGATCATGAGCAAAAGGCACTATGTTATAGTATTGTTTTGCTTGCGCTAATTCCTCAAGCTTTTCGCATATGAAAGAGCAACTTTTGTTGCAATTTTTGCACATTTTTAATTTGATTTTAGAGACAAAACTACATTGGATGGGTTGGCCAATTTCAGGGCTTCACAAAAGGTGTAACTATGTCAGTCTACACAGAATAATGCCTTTAGAATAGGCTTGAATAAAAACTTTGCAAACATGCGAAAAGGTTGAAGAATTACAATAGGTGTGTAAGTTGTTTCAAGCATGACAACCCTCCATTTTAAAACTGTTTTTATGAATTTATTTATTTATTTACTTGAATCCTTTTTTACATCGTACTCAAAAATATTTCACTTATACGACAGCGGCGAGCATTATGGTAGGAGAAAAACGGGCACAGCCCGAGGGAAACCCACCACCATCCTCAGGTTGCTGGCAGACCTTCCCACGTACGGCTGGCGCTGTTTTTATGATAGTTAGAATTGTAATACAGAATCCTTGACCAGTTTATCATTTATCATTAACCCTCAAACCTGCAAATTAGACTGACTAACCTAACACCCTTTATTGTGGCACCTGGGAACATCCACTCATGGCCGAATTTGTCCTCTGGGTCAGAGATCACATGCCATAACCTTACACACTGAAATACAACAACAACAAGCTTAATATAACACTGGCACATGAATACACTGTCATATTTATAAAAATCTTTCCCAGAAACCCTCTGCTGTTCCATTTGATCCATTCACCAAAAGAAGTTGTTTTTTGTATTAATTTCTTCCATGACTAAAATGTAACTATGATACTTTTCATTCTTCCATATTCAATGCACTACAAAACTTTTACACATCAAATTAGAAATGTGATCCAATCTATTCTAATAGTCCAACCTTTACGCATGTAGAAGAGCAATTCACGATGTAATTTATTCATCATAGTCAACTGATTTAACATGAACCAGAACTGGGCTGCTCAACTTTATGGGTTAGAATTTTATCAGAACGAGCAGAAAGAAACCCCAAAACTCACATTGTCTTCTGTGTGATCATTGATCTGGACGTAGCTTGGTAAAAACACCTTTGTTGGTTCTAGAACAAGCACCTAGAAACGACAAATATCTCCACTCAATTTCTACTTCACACTGTGAAGGCGTAAAAATCACACAGTAACGTTATCTCTTCAGAGTTGTCTCCTTGACATGAGTTGCAATACAAACAGTCTGTGATTTGGGAAACGATTGCCCTGGCAAAGTTTAGCAAGAGATTCAACACCATTCACTAGTTCATAACAAAAACGACACAAGTGTTTGCCACAGGTCATTTAATAGTTAACATTTATTTTCTCAATGCCTAATAAGCATAGTTACTGGACATCAATTACTTACAGGAAAGCGGACATCTGACATATCTGTTTTTGTCGCCTCCACAAAGAAGTCCATCCAAAACAAAAATAGCTGTAAAACATCATGAAAATTTCACATAAAATCCTCTTAGAAAGTCAAATTTCTCTATCTCCTAATCTTCCAGTTTTCCAGTCACACTCAAAACTAAGTTCCAATTATTTTCTTTAACACACTGGGTTACTTTTCAGAATGATCACCTCTGTGGTACTCTGATATTACAAAGCTCCAACCAAGAATTTCCGGAGATATCCAATGGGCATGATTATTACCAGCTAAAATTTCAAAATATTGACAAACATATGAGGGAGAGATGGGCAAACCTAGACAAAAGCCTTCAACACAAGATCTTGACTCATTAGTTCTAGAGATACCATGGCCATTAAGCTACATCGAATCCTGAATAGCACAAAAAATATGAGTCCTCCAACTACCATAAAGAAAGACATAACCACTGCAGGATGGAGGACACCAGCCTGTGTTTGATTATCTCCCCTTGGCTGATAAAGATAAACACTGATCTCCAGGTTAAAACACTTGCTCTCCTCTCTTAAGCCTGGACTGGTGATGATTATACACCTCTAGTAATTTACATACCTGTTTCTCCTTTCCCATTACACCCCCATCCTCCTCTTGGACTCGGAATCCGTTGATAAGCGTGATATTACCTATGGTCGACTTGAGATACCTGGCATAACAGATCGAGTATGGAGTCAATACATGTATATTACAAACTCTTTGTTTGCAGTTAAGTTTATAAAAACAAAGATAGAATGACCATCTTGTCACTCTAGACCTTCTGTTAATTACAATCACACACTTGCAAATATGCCATGCATGAACACTGATTAACATTATTAACATATTAACATTTCCTGGAATACATTTTCAAACAGAAGAATTACCATGAATTAATGCATCAAGATGGAGCCAGTGGTGCGATGATATTCAAACATATCAGAGCAAAATAAGTGATGAGACACAGGTATTTCTTTCTTAAAAACTAGATGCGTGAACGGAGAAAGCAACTCTAAAGCAATTGCTGACACTCACCAGTTTGGGGGCTCTAATTTGAACATACACTCTGCTGCCTGTACTGCCTTCCCATAATCCTCGGCAAGAACGCTGATTTCAAAGAAGGTAGCAACATCCCAATAATCCTTCAACGATGTCAAACTTCCTTTCTTCCCAATTAAATTGTTTAGTATTAATCCTGTGAAATGGAAGGATGACAGTCATAAATCTGAGCAAATTAATAGTGAATCAATGAAATCAGTACTTTATAAATAAAGACAAAATCGGAGGTAACATCTTACATCATACAAAAATGTCTGCAAAAATCTGTTGAACTATAAATAAAAATATGACAAAATGGACAACTTTATGTTTCATTCTCTTATATATAAATTTTATCTGGAAAATTTCGCATATTGTAGAAAATTGTCAGAAATTGTACACGTGTACCCAAGTAATATGTAATAAGTTGTTCACACTGTCAGAAATTGTACATGTGTACCCAAGCAATATGTAATAAGACACATCAAGTTGTTCACACTGTCACTGACAAAACAAAATCTGGGCTCCCTGTTTTGAAACTGATTAAAAACACTAATATTATTTTACCTATCCTCTGTAACTCTGGGCATTTTGAGAATTGTTTGCCAGAAATGACTAGAAGAGTGGCGAGATTTATTCCTGCATACTCGTTTGGCTGGACATCAAAACCCTGACGATACCTGAAACACACCACGACACAAATAATTATTTATTTGATTGGTGTTTTATGCCATATTCTAGAATACTGAACATTCATCAGTATTAGTGGATGAAAAACAGAACAAAGTATCCAAATTAAAATTGCAAATAAACCGGCAACAGATGGATTTGAACCCGCAACATTGTTGTCAAGGGTTGGCAGACTTTCAGCGTGTGATACTTTTAATCACCGTTCACTCTGCCATTCGAATGAAGATGCTCAAATACAATGCAATCATTTGGTACCATAAACCAACAAAGACTTGGAACAAAAATGTCTACCCTTTTGTTCATACCTTAAAGGAGATGAAAATAATGTCTGTACAAAATCCCTATGACACCTACTTGACAATTGCATTTTCCAACGATTCCTTGTCCTGGAATTCTGACTCGACAAATTTGTCCTTGTAGATGCGGCCACACAAGCAGATCATGTCAGGAACAGGGGTTTCACACTGGTCTATAGCCTGTCAACAGAATATCAGACATCAGCCACAAAGAGCTAGATCATGGCAGGGACAGAGGTTTCACACTGGACTATAACCTGTCAACAGAATATCACACATCAGCCACAAAGAGCTAGATCATGGCAGGGACAGGGGTTTCACACTGGACTATAACCTGTCAACAGAATATCACACATCAGCCACAAAGAGCTAGATCATGGCAGGGACAGGGGTTTCACACTGGACTATAACCTGTCAATAGAATATCACACATCAGCAACAAAGAGCTAGATCATGTCAGGGACAGGGGTTTCACACTGGACTATAACCTGTTAATAGAATATCACACATCAGCCACAAAGAGCTAGATCATGTCAGGGACAGGGGTTTCACACTGGACTATAACCTGTCAATAGAATATCACACATCAGCAACAAAGAGCTAGATCATGTCAGGGACAGGGGTTTCACACTGGACTATAACCTGTTAATAGAATATCACACATCAACCACATAGAGCTAAATTTTATAAACAGGGGTTTCACACGGCTCTATTTTTTTGATTTATTTATTTGATTGGTGTTTTACACCATACTCAAGAATATTTCACTCATACAATGGCAGCCAGCATTATGGTGGGAGGAAATCGGGCAGAGCTTGGCAGAAACCCACACCATCCGCAGGTTGCTGTAAGACCTTCCCACGTACAGACACTGCTCTATAGGCTGTCAACAGAATATCAAGCATTGGCAACAACTATCAAGATTATGTCAGGCACAGGGATTTCACACTGGTCTATGGACTTTCAATGGAATATCAGACATCCTCAACAAACAGCTGGAACAGTTAGAACGTTGATCTTACTTACCCTTAATATCACGGCCAAAGCTTTGTCTCTATCTCCACCATTGTTTCTTCTGGAAGCACAAAACATGTATTTACTTTAAATGTGAAAGTCACATCCATCAGCATGCACATATTACTCCTGTATGTGTGCTTCAGGACTTTCAGGTTTCAATAATCAGGCCAAGCTAACCACAACAACAACAAATCCACACTACATTAACAAAGATCAATATGCTCAAGACAAGATTTACCGTAAAAAAAAACTAAAGAGAACTGTTCCCTTCTTATCCCAGTTATCTTTGAAAAATAAAACATTTGAAGTTTTTTGTGAATTAACTACTTGTTACTGTAAAAGTCACCACCATACTAAAGTGAAGAATGCCACATTGATTTCTGCACTTGTATAAACAAGATTTTTGGGGCCTCCATGGTCAAGGTGGTTGGCTTGCCAGCGCGGCGCAATGACCCAGGAGCCGCTCAACAAAGTGGCACATGGGAAGGTCTGCCAGCTACCTGTGGATGGCCGTGGTTTTCCCCTAAAGGCTCTGTCTGGTTTCCTCCAACCATAATGCTGGCCGCCTTTATGGTGAAATATTCTTGAGTATAGTGAAAAACACCAATCAAATAAATAAATAATAAATAAATAAAATCAGATTTTCACACATACCTATTAAGAGCAAAGGCGTATAAATGCTGAATTGTCACCAGATCTGCTACTTTATTATTGGGGATCTTTGCCAATTCTTCCACTAAGGTAACCATTGCATTGTAATCCTGAAAACAGCAACATGAAAGCCTTTAAGTGATTTACATACTGAATATAACTACCTTTGATAGCCTTTTCTCCTCCTACTAATTAAGCAAAGGCATAAGAATCAGTTTATAGTTGCAACAACAAAATACCACATTTGGCCTTTATTTCATTATTAATTAATGATTACTGATTTCCTCACTGTGTAACTTGGCTGAAAATGACATCTTATTAAATTAATTATACACCTTTTAACAATACAGAGATCTTTACAGGTGCAATTTCAAACTATGCGTCACTTTTTGGGCAATCTATATATCAGGTTATTGCTAGAAGATCCCTACCTGTATTTCTCTATATGAAATGAGTATATTCAAAATCACATCAAAAGCCAGTAGTTGAGGATCGTCCAGCCTGTGACGCAATGCCTTTAATGCCTACAAAAAAAAAAAAAAACCATAAAACATGAAAGCTGTAAAGTGTATACATTCACATTAAACCATCACTTCCATTCAGTTTTTATATCAGTTGATGTGCTGTTAAGATTCATGACTGAGAAATTACTGGTTTAAACAAAGACAAATTCTTAATTCCAAATCTATACTGAATGGTTATCATATACCAACTAGGGCATAGCCCATTTACAGTACATGTAATGCATATCTGCCACAACAAATGTAAATCCCATCATACAGAATTCATTCCATCGCTAAAGAATAATCATAAAACCATTTTGGGATCTCACAATTGTTGGTTAGTTTATAAATCCAGGATGCTGATGCCATTGTCGACTGACGAGAGTTCTGACATCATAACTGCCTAACTTGCGCACTCAGTTTTCGATGCTCCAGATTTAACTTCCTTGGATCTTCACAAATACACCTGGCAAGTGTGTTTGTGATGTCGACTAGATGAACGATTGTGAAAAAAAAAAACAAAGCACTGACTCTCACTCATACACATATACACATATTTATCTGCTTAAAGTTGAAGATGAAAAAAGTTCACCTTTCCTAAGTCATCTCCCTTCAGGTTTTCCCGTGCCTTCCGCAAATCATTGAGAAATCGTTCCTTGACATGGGCGCTGAAATGCATACATTGTACAGGTTGAGTATTACATATACATAAAAAGAATTAATTTCTGGCTATAATGCTGGGTAAACTGACTAACAGTACACATGTCCAAGATCAGATAATCACACTGCTTTCTCACACTGACCAGCAAATCATGTATCCATATCTGTGCTGAAATAGTTTATTTATTTGAAAATATTTACTGCTTTTGTTTTGTGACGGTCTTCCAGTTTATACGAGGGCGTACCTGACAAATTTCCTGATTGAAACCCACAGACAAAGTTGCCAAAGCCAGACTTCACCACTAAGGCACGAAATTTGCAAGAATCCTACATTTAATAAGGTACTGGTCCAATGGACCAGCAGAAAATAAAATTTCTTAGAGAATAAATCTTTGTCTTATTTAGAAAGGAGGGTGTAAAAATTATCAGGTGATCAAAAATTTCAAAGAAACCTCCAATACCACCACAAGCATCAGCAGCGAACCTTTCAAGCTTTGTGGGGTCGTGGTAGGCCATTGTTATGAGGACGTAATCCATACTATGACTTGTATGTGGTATCAGAATTTGAAATAGGCGTCCACCAAAAATGATAAACAATCTTCGTTTGTCATTAGCAAGTTTGTTTTTGACTATCTCATGCAAAATCAGAACACAAATCTTTTTGCGTCAGGATGAGTAAACGTAAGTGAACAACTCGAACTCGGAGAATCCTGGTCCCAGTGTCCACTTTGACTTTTGGTTTAAATTAAAACCGCACTATCTCATTAGTCAAGGACCCGACCGTTGCAGTGAGGAATGGCTTCAATGGTCTGAGCCAAGTATTAGGTTTATGTTTAGGTCAAATTAAAACTTTTAGATCTTTTGCAAGCATAACACAATAAAATGACTGAAATTTTGAAATGTATGGATTATGTACGCACTGACCAGCACTCTTTTGCTTAGTATTTCTGAGCCCACAATGTACAACTGACCTGCACACTTTTGCTCAGTATTTCTGAGCCCACAATGTACAACTGATCTGCACACTTTTGCTCAGCATTTCTGAGCCCACAACAACTGACCTGCACACTTTTGCTCAGTATTTCTGGGCCCACAATGTACAACTGACCTGTGCACTTAAGCTCAGTATATCCGAGCCCACAATGTACAACTGACCTGCACACTTTTGCTCAGTATTTCTGAGCCCACAATGTACACCTGACTTGCACACTTTTGCTCAATATTTCTGAGCCCACAATGTACAACTGACCTGCACACTTTTACTCAGTATTTCTGAGCCCACAATGTACAACTGACCTGCACACTTTTGCTTAGTATTTCTGAGCCCACAATGTACAACTGACCTGTGCACTTTAGCTCAGTATTTCTAAGCCCACAATGTACAACTGACAAGCACACTTTTGCTCATTATTTTCAAGCCCACAATGTACAACTGATCTGCACACTTTTGCTCAGTATTTCTGAGCCCACAGTGTGCAACTGACCTGCGCACACATTTTGCTCAGTCTATCTGAGCCCACAATGTACAACTGACCTGCACACTTTTGCTCAGTATTTCTGAGCCCACAATGTGCAACTGACCTGCGCACATTTGCTCAGTATTTCTGAGCCCACAATGTACAACTGATCTGCACACTTTTGCTCAGTATTTCTAAATCCACAATGTGCAACTGACCTGTGCACTTTTGCTCAGTATTTCTGGGCCCATACTGTACTACTGACCTGCTGTCTTGGTCAACCTCCTTGAGGGCCTTCCGGAGTTTGGCGTGTAATGTGGGTCCCCCTTCAGCACTCCCAGCCTCAGGGACAGCCCTCAGTCCTGGGGGGCAGCTGTCTGTGACCACACATACCCCGTCTCCATCCAGTTTATATGGCAAGAATGTAGAACCATTGTTACAGGACAGCTAAAAACAAAAAATCAAGCATAACAATTTAACATCTGTAACATTACATGACTACCGATTCTATACAGATATAGGTCAATATCTACTTTTCAAGAAAAAAGCAATCAGCCAAAACTACAAGTATGCGTATATGTGCAAATAAAAAAGTCAATATTATTTTTTTTTTATAGCAGAAGTAGCAAAACACAGGTCTGCAAGTTGGAAGACATGGGCTTCCACTTATCTGTGTGTTTGTTCTTTTGCACAGCTGTTATTAAATATTTTCACTACGTAATGTAGGCCATGAGTAGCTCACCCTGAGAGAGAGCGTGAGTTCAGGCTCCGTGTCATGTAGCAGGATGATGTTGTACTTCATCCCCATGGACTCGCGCACTCCCAGGTGGTAGAAGAGCGGAGAGCGCTGGACGCTAACTGACAGATCCACGATGACCACGTCGGCATTGTAGAAGAGGTCCAGGACGGCCGTCTCTCCAAAGTCCAGCTTTTCAAACAACACCTGCTCCAGTTGTGCTTTTGCACTGATCAATATGATAGGACGTGATGTTATTCATCAACCCCCTCATGACATTCAAATAATCACATTTCTTCACAGCAAAATTTACATTTCAGTTAAAATTAACAAACTAATCCAAATAAAACTAATCTAGTTGTCCAAATCCATACTGACTAGGGCCATTAACTTCTTTGAGGTTACTTTACAGTTCTATGTTATACAAGTAAGCACGAACTCTGAAAAAATAGACAATATTTTTGACCAAAAATTAAATACAAATTTTACCTGGACATTTATATAGTTTGTAATACATGGACATGCTGGCATTTTGCATCAAAAACATTTTTTGCTCATTCCTGAAAAAACTTTCTCTGGGAGCTACACATAGATATTACATGTACATGTATAAGCTGCTCGAAGTAATTTCTTCTGGTTTTACAAGAGAAGCACGTGGCCGTACAGCTCTAAAAGTCCAAACTTTCTCAACTAAAAGCCACTGAATCCAAGTACTTATCGTGGTAATCCACTGAGAGACTTACAACTGGCATGATTTGAGGATATCTGCGCGGGCAGTCTTCCGTGCCGCGATGTCTGCGGAAATGATTTTAGTAGGCTCATCGATATCTGAGCTTTCTGTTCCTTCCACATCAATCACGTACACTACTTTCATAATTTTCTCAGCAGTCTGCACCCTCGCCAAGCATGCCTGTCAAACAAGTAAACAATCAGCTGAAATTTACATATAGGTTACCTTTACAAGGTACAGCAAAAAGCTCTAAAACAACTGATTGAAAGTTTTTGATTTTATGAGTCATCTCTAATTGGCCTTTCTACAGAAAAACAACACATCCTGGACATTACTTTTATAAACTTAATTAGCATATGCATAAATTTACATGAACTTCACTTCTATAATACAAATGTATTCATTCAAAAAAATCAGAAATGGAGTATATGTATATATTTTTGGAAATACTCCATCCACATAAAATCAGTTGCCATGGTTACCAGAAACCATGGCGTAAAACACCAAAAATGTTATAGATAGGTATAGCATTTTTAAACACATCAGGGAAAAAATTTTTATTTGTAGACTTGTATTATCCGCAGAATCACTGCAATGTCAAACCCCTGTACACTGATCAGAATAAAAATAATCATGTAGTATATTTCAAGGGCCAATATCAGATTAGTGAAAACAACACGGAGAACAACTGAATCAGAACACACATGCTTATACAATGCAAACTAAACAAACGTAAATCTAATATCAAAGCACTGAAATCATAAATACAGGCTGTCTGAAAAAATTAGGTACGCTTAACTTTATATGTCTGACAGTCAAATAGTTTATTTCCCAGTTCCCTCAGAAAAAAAATCTTAATGATATGTAAAAGTATTAAACACCACAACCAGACTGAAGTGCTACATGTGCAAAACAATGAAAGAGTGTTAGATAACAGTTCAGATTTACTACATTAAGTCTGATGGGTCAGTGCTCAGTTACTGATATTCATTTATTCACGATACAAGATATTGGGTATCTGAAGTTTCTGGGTTAGGAGAAAACCAGATGGAGTCCAAAGGAAACCTGGCAGGAGCCAGATGAAACCAGATGGGGTCCAAAGGAAACCTGGCAGGAGCCAGATGAAACCAGATGGGGTCCAAAGGAAACCTGGCAGGAGCCAGATGAAACCAGATGGGGTCCAAAGGAAACCGGGCAGGAGCAAGATGAAACCAGATGGGACCCTGAAGAAACCAGACACAGCCTAGAGCAAACCTGACAATTTTTTCCGACATGTATGTGTACGTTGTGTCAGAATGTGTCCTAGTTTTAATGCAGTAAAACTATCTCAAACTGCTATGATGCATACATTTAGGTTGTATTCCAAAAGCCCATATCCTGTGTTAAAAGTTCACATTTAATGGGACATTTTTTTTCATTGTAACACGATTCAGTACAGCACAACCACAAGTGTGTGCCCTGAATTTCCACTGAGTCGTTGTTGCATGCATCTATATATATGTATACTACCTAGTTAACCCTCATATAATACACATGGTAGGAAGATTTGTCTGCAAACAGATGAAGGAGGTGTTATGTCAGAGTATATCACAACTCCAGTTGTTTCCTGTTTCATTGTTTTAAAAGGTATCTTATGACCGTGAACAAGCATACTAGTACATATGCTTTGTACACAATTTTTTTTTTATATCTAAAACAGGGTGTTCAACGTTTTTCCCCATGCTGAAATAATTGAGAGCAGGAGTTCCGTAGTGATTGTATATACATGTATATGTTTGTAAGTTGGCACGCATGTAACCAGTCTTGGCTGATAAAGCTTTAGATATTTACACCCAACGCAATAGTATGCCATCAGAGCCATGGTTTGTGCATTCAGAAAGACCCCAGATAGTCCACCCAGCAAAATGAGCACATGTAGGTAGATGTTACATTTAGTTTCACTTCTGCAGCTCATGCTATATGACTGCACACAAAGGCATGTAAAGGTGTAAAGTCTCTGTGTTACAGATGTTATGGCCATAGTCCTGCAGAACCTCCATATATGCCTGCAGCGCGTGTGATCTCTGTGAATCCAGACTACTCCAGTCAAAATGCCAGCGAACAAGCTCAGTAGACCAGCAACAATACATCTACCATGTTTACACTGTAGCAAGTCCATTGTCTCTTTATGCACATACACTACCATGTAACATCTAATACACCATATACACACAGTGTGCAACCATACTGTATGCCCAGATGCACACAAATTAACTCGTACAGTAATGTTGACATAAACAATAGTTCACATATCAGTAATCTGTAGGTTAACAAATTAATACTGAAGTCAACATGGTTTTCTTAAATGGGTGTGATCATTTATGATAAGTTATTTGATGGGAGTTTTATGTTCATACTCAAAAATATTGCATGCATGATACGATGTCTGCCAGCACTAGGTTGATAGAAAACTGAGCAGAGCCCAGGGGAAACCCACAACCATCTGCAAGTTGCTGGCAGACCTTCCCATGTATGACCATTGAGGAAGCCAGCATGAGCTGGACTTAAACTCACACAACACTCCAAAATCTGTACAACGTGCTGAAAAATCATAAAGCTGTGCTTAAAATTTAATTACAAGTACGTCAAAATCCCATTCCCAGAGAAAATTTGCCTTGATGATTTGTTGTTACATGTATATGTAATTAACGTCTCTGTTTATTACTGTAATGATTGTGGCTTGGGGCTTGATACGTGTAATATTAGCTCTATGGGGCTATGTTTATGTAATCTTTCTACATAAACATAATCCCATAGAGCTAGTTTACTATGGACTATATTAGTGTAATAATAAAAAAACAACTGTTCCTGATGACCTACGCATAAGCAATGCCACAATAAGTTTGTTTAAAGGGCATGAAAGATATCGTCGTTTGACTTACATGTCATTAGATACGTATAAATAAGCAAATGTCAGATAAATAATATTCGTGATATTGAGTGATCAGGGCCCAGTTTCGCAAAGTGTCATACAACATTCTATTATAGTGCATTTCTCGTAAGATATTTTGTACATCACTATTACTATACCATTGTCCTTTGTGGAACTAGGCCCAGGTTCCCAAAAAGTTGCATGTGGAGGTAAGCTGTACCATTTAGGACTAGGAAAGATTTCTTAGAGAGTGGAAATGTTAACATGTAACCCAGCACCCACACACCAAAAACAAGAACAAAGTGTGACACAAAGGAAGTAGAAAGAGGAACAGCTAAAACAACACTGATGGTGGAGTATATACCCGGCGAACGACTGACGGCACCCGATCTCGCATGGGTGTGGCAAAGAGTGACAATTCCATTATGAGGAAGCTGCAGGATAAAATAAGCGAATTAAGCAATAAGCAGAAGCAACAGTAAGCAAAAAATAGCAAAGCAATGCATAATAAATCAGCCAACAGAAGCAAATAACGTTGCACATGTTAAGCAAAGCAGAGGGAAAATATCTGTTTGTTACACCCAAATTAACAAAGGTTTGGCTTCTGCAAAGTGTTGTGTCAAAAATGCATCGCCTAACAGAACAATGTCAACTTTTTTTTTTTAAGACATTAAACTGCAAACCGGATTTTTTTGACTCCTGACAAAGACAGAAACAAAAAAAATATTAAAAATTTTAATTTCTAAGAAAAAATATGTTTGTGTTATTATCAATAAGACGGATATTAATACTATGACTCAGATGTATTCAAGGGGCCTCCGTGGCTCAGTTAGTTAGCGCGCAAGTGGAGCGTAATGACCCAGGATCCTCGCACCAATATGGTCGCTGTGACTTCGAGTCCAGCTCATGCTGGCTTCCTCTCCGGCTGTAAGTGGCCAGGTCTGTCAGCAACCTGTGGATGGTTGTGGGTTTCCCCTGGGCTGTGCCCGGTTTCCTCCCACCATAATGTTGGCTGCCATCGTATAAGTGAAATATTCTTGAGTACAGCATAAAACACCAAACAAACAAACAAACAAACAGATGTATTCACTTAGCAATGTGGGATATCTCCAAACAATAAAAATGTATTTTTGAGTGTTTCATATCTGAAGAACAACAGTATGTGTATAAAAATGTTAAGTAAAGTACCTTATAGGTACTAAGTACTAATTGTGTACACCCACTTCAGTTATTCACAGTCAAACAGGCTTAAAGCAAGCTTAACAACAAAAGTAATCTGTGAAAACTATGTCATCCTTCAGAAAGAAGAATATACAAACTAAAATCTAGTGCACACGGACAACATTTTATGTCGAAAATCAGATTTTCTGATCCCAGTATCAAATGATCTGGAATATCATTTACCTGCACATGAGTAACATTTGCTGTCCATTTTTGAAGATTCCAACGGCGAAAGACGGTCACTTGATACATTCAAGGTCATGTGACCCCAAAAAGTTGCCAGTTTCCACTTTGCATGTACTCACATGACATTTCCACAGATGCTGATTGGTTGATGTAGATGACAACGATGTCACACTATCCAGATTGTTGCAGTTATCCACACACAAGTAAATTTCAAGGAGTAAAATCTTGTTTTCGACAACAAATGTTGTCCATATGCACGGGGTTTGTGTAACATATTGTGCTGGGAAGCGGAGCTCTTCCGCATTACTTTTCAAGACAATAGAATGGCACAAGATCATGCAGGATGTAAATTAGGTTTTATGTATTCTTGTGCACAGTGAAAAAACATAATAACCCTTGTAAAACGGAAAAGAAAAATAATACACTTCTTGAATATGAAACCCAGTATTAATAGAAACAATACATTTCAGCTCCAACAAGTATAGGAAAGAACTGAGAGGGTGGGAAATGCTGAGATTATTCCTAGCTGACAGTACACTTTTATTACCTAGTAAATTACCAGTATTAACGATTTGAGACTTCCCTGGCCCCTTCTGCATACATGGGGGCTGAAGAGGTTAATACATAACAGTTTGACCAGTCAGGGCTAAGTACTGATGCCTGTGGAAACTGCAGCTGTCAACAACTATGATATAAGACACAGCACACAGGTCTACTATTGAACTTCATGCCAAAGGTGACCTTCAGGTTAAGCCTGGACAGTGAATGAAACATATGTGCTTACCACACCTGTAACAGTTAGGGTATATGGCAATTAACCTGTTTCCACATTGCTGACATATGTTACATGTTCTCATCTGGAAAGTTACTTGGTCTAGAAGTTTTACACTTGTAATATGGTAAAAATACAGATTAGAACAGCTTGGGAAATCTGTTCACTTCCATTACAAACATTTTCAAGTAACTTTGAAAATTACTATATTTTTTTTTTATTTCAAAATTTGGTAATATACTACAAGTGCATGATTTTGTTCCCTTTTCAAATTGTTGGTGGGGAGGGGGTTGCTGGGCGGGGAAAGACAGGAGGGGCAAGGATGGGAGGGGGTGGTAACTTCAGTAACATCTTCAGCTTTATATGTTCTTACGAGTATATTACTGTCAATGATGAAAAAGTTTCACTCTGACAAAACAATTACAACAATTAATAAAGTCATGAATCTAATCAATAGTAAAGACAATTTGATCTTTATCATTCAGATTAGGAACAATATGATTTCTTAAAACCCACTATCACATCAAATCTTCGTCATAAATGTATTTAATTGCCCTTGATAAGAAACGTGCATGTTTCATGTAATTACTGGTAATCACCATCATTTAATTCAATTAAACAGTATTATGTATTCAGTATTTTTGTGCATCATGAATAGGAGACGAATCAGTGCAATCTCTTTAGGAATGATATATGATAACATTAACTTACCTAAATGAGGTTTACGATGATGTAACTGAAAAGTGACTGTGTGTATGACATTATGCTATGTACATTTTGAAGATATCATCTTATTGGATTTGTGGTTCAAAAATACACGAAATAAATAGTTGATGTTAAGTTATCACAAACATTCCATACAAAGAAAAAAAAAAAGCTGATCTCACAACACTCAGATTGTTTACATATTACTTACAGTCAGAATGCTCTCGCATGAATCATACAACTGTTTACAGCGCCAGATCTTTGGGCCACATAAAGACCGGCCACAATATTAGCAAGATTACTAACATTTTGATTCCACATCATGTCACAGTGATATCCCCCATGAAAACGATTGTTCTTTATTTCAGTATTAATATAAAGTGATGTTTTATTTCACACCTTATGATAACCTTAACAATGTTCATTTTAATATTCTGCTGGATTTCTATAATGCTACATGATAAATATTGTAATCATTTAAGACCAAATGGACATTTAAAATCTGAAATTGTATCAATTCACATCATCAGCTCTCATCATCAGCTGCAGGCAAAAGAACCATGGCACAGGGCTACAAGGTCTTGAAAAAAAAATGCTTCCTGCCTTTATATAGCTGATATGGTACATCTGGCATATTGTATCCCAGGGCACATTTTCAAGTTGTGCAAGGGAATATTTTACGTGAACAGGTAGGTGTTGGTGTTGATGACAGGTGATGAGTGAGTGAGATAACAGTTTACTTTAGGCTGAATTCAAAGTAACTTTCAAAGTTAAAACTACAAAACAACATTTTACGAAATCCAAAGTACTGTTGAGATTTTGCCACTTATAGTTTAAAACTGAACTGGGACAGTAAATAATGGCCAGATTTGCCCGATTCAAAGTGGCTGAATATAATATAATAATTTTTCTGGGCATGTATCTTTGTAGGTTATATCCTGGATGAACTGTTAACTCTTGATACATCTTTACTTATAGGCTACTTATTCAGGCAGGTCTGAGTTCTTCATAGACTCACGCTAAAATGGATAATGACATAAGCTGTGCAGGGACTTTAACAGCATTGTTTACAAGATCCTGCATGGCCAGCATATCCCTGGGTATGCTAATTTGTTTTCGAGGTTAACTGAAAACAAGTTATCATACAGTAAACAGGCTAGCCACGCTCTTCAAAATGAGATAGACTGTAGATCTGCGGGATGCATGCAGCAAGTAAAGCAGACGATGCCAGTGCATCACCAAAGCTAGTGGTCAACGCCTCCTGAAATAAAGCAATCTAACACTGTTGTAATCAGAGATACCTTACCCAACAAAAGTAAACGCATCCTAGAGAAATAAAGTTCGAGTTTGTAGACAACCTTCGACGCACATATCAACTCGTCAATTGTGGGCAACTGCCACTGTTTCGTATCTAAACTTTCAAAAATATTCCTTAATATACATAAATGTTCGCTAAACTTAACATTCTACCATAATTTTTATTCTACTTGACTATTTTGTTTCGATAATAACTCTGATTTTCTTTTAATTGCGCTAAAATAAATGAGCAAATGTGGCTTAGCCACGCAAACGCTCTCCTGCCTCAGGGTATTTTCGTGTCAAGGGCAAAACCGTGACCTTAGACATACAATTTAAAGGCAGCTCAGCTGACACAGAAAAAACTGCCGACAACAGGCGCTGTGTGGAGATCATTTAATGCTGGCCCCTCAACCATGGCAGGTGACTTGAAGGTACGTTGGACTTGTGCACTTTATGTTACCTCTGTTGTCAGTTAAGTTTTCTTAAATGATATGTCGTAAGCTATTTAAATATTAGTTGACCCAATAATCAGGAATGGTATTTGCCTAAGATTGTTCTGAAATTCTCCTTAAGAAACACTCAAACGTCTCGCGTACTTTGACGCCGCATCGTTTTCAGCATTTACAGCTGTCTTGGGAAAGGCTCTACCAGACATAACTCCTTACAGATACATTCGCAAACACTTGATCACACCTATTCATTAGATATTTTATTTTCATCACTTTTTGATATTGCATGAAAATCATACTTGCATTTGCCATTAATTCACAGAGTGAATTAATTCCTCTGTATTTTGATAGAGCATCTGTGACCTAGAATAAGGATGACATTGTTTGACATTGGGGGTGTGTTGACGTTGCATTAATTTGATTGGTTGATATCCATGGTACAGAGTTCAAACCATGGTAACAGCTGAATTGTACCCATCTAGCTGGATTTTAAAAAATCAAAGACTGCTTTGATGATTTTTTCAAAATTGCAGATATAATATTTGCCTACAACTTTTTTTGATGAATGTCAATTGAAAATTGAATTGTGCACCTACACTAACGTTTCAGAGATTTTTTGGGCACATAATATATTCTAATTTATATACATATATGTATGTGTGTGTAATTTTGTAGGGAAGAAAAAAGAAATTTTACTTACTCGATGTACTATAATATTATGTACATGTAGGCGCTATGGATTTTTGCATATGTTCACAGAAATCTCTAACAATAGTAAAGTGAAACCCCATATATACAGTACCAGCAATATGCTACAGTGTCTAAGTCGGGAGTGGCTTTTCATGCATTATTCCGCAAGATATGCACTGGTGTTTCATCATAAACATGAATTTGAATTAAAATTTTGGAGTCACATCAGAAATCTGTCTGGCAGAGACAAGCCAATAATTAGTGCAAGTACCACATTCTAAAGTACATGCGTCAAACCTCCAGAATCAAAGAAGTATCTTGCAGTTAAACGTAATGTATAGTTGGGTGTACTAGTAGTAATAATTAAAGGAACTTTTTCTGATCTTTTGTTTTGCAGTATATGTCTGGATTTGGCAATGAGTTTGCATCAGAAGATCCCAGGTGTCCAGGCTCTCTCCCTGAGGGACAGGTAAGGCATTTTTTTAAAATTTATTTATTTATTTATTTAATTTTTTTTTTTTTTTTGGTTGCTGTAACCGCAAATGTTTATGTGTCAGCTGTCTGATTTATGGGTAGAGGAAAACACTTATCAGGTACTTGAAAAAATAACTGGATTCAAGCATTTAACTTGTTTTACAGTCAGAATGCGCAGGTAGACATAATTTCACTGTTATATGTACATTAGCATTAAACTGTGCATGTCCATGGATTCTTTGTGTTAATGTGCATGTAATCTTGTTTGCTATGGGTCATGTTGGAGGAGCCTATTAGTGATGCTTAAATCTTGAAGATGAAAATTAAATTATGTCCATAGTTATTGTACGAGTTTGGCTGCCCATAGATGCTAAGTGTATCAAATTGGCTGTGGTTACTTATATTGTTTTCTTTATGTTGTAAATGTATGTTTGATTTTAGAATAACCCTCAAAGGTGCCCATACGGCCTTTATGCAGAACAATTGTCTGGAACAGCCTTCACTTGCCCAAGAGAGACGAATCAAAGAAGGTAAGTTTTGGAGGTAAATTCATATAGCTTTTGACCAATAAAGTTAGAAGGGAAACAGTAAACCATCTCTAGCTTTCATCTATATAACTGACAATAGCATTCTGTGGCTCTCATAAGCTTTCATCTACAAAACTCAACTGTAACTGTCTCTGTAAATGAGTGAATTATATGCAGTGACTTACACACTTCATTAACCATTCTAGAAGACAATAACCTGTTTTAACAGGTCATCTCGTATGCTCATTTAACAGGCAACAGGTCATCTCATATGCTCATACACTATAAGTAACATACCAAAATAGACACAGTTGATTATCTTAGTATTGACATTATAATCAGTAATAAGAGACTTAAAACTGAAACTGCATTGTCTCCCCTGTTAGTGACAATATAACAGATTACTCACAGCTAGTATTTATAGTAATTTTTAGTAGCTAGTAGTTTTTGCAGGGTTTCAGGATTAGAGAAGCACTGAAACAGCCAAAAACAGAGAAATCAACAATGAACTATCCGCAAATACAATGTACTTTATCAGTACTCTCATCACTGTGTAAAGCATATTATTTGTGTATGCTGAAATGAAGTGTCTGTGCTCTTCCATGGAATTATAAATAGACACACTTTGTTTCTCACACCTATTATGCAGTTGGCTGTACCGAATTCGACCATCGGCCATCCATCAGCCATTCAAGCCACTGGAGAAGGGTGGTCTAACAGATGACTGGGATAGTGTGGAACCTAACCCTAATCAGGTCAGCAGTGCGGACTAGGGCATCTAACAGTGATCATCTTAAGTTTCAGTTATTTATTTAAATATGATGTTTTAATTCCAAACTCAAAAGTTTACACATTCGTCTGATAGTCTTATACATGTATATTAACTCCCCCCACTGATAGATATGTGGTGACTTTTTCAATTTTCAATGAACATTTAGATATATATAACTGTTATTCCAAGATTAAAAATGATTTGAAAAATGGTTGCAGAATTCTCCTTTTACATGTAACTGCTACCTCTGGGCCATATCTAGGAAAAAGTTGAAGGTTCTGATGCCAAAATTTAAAAACAGCAAAATTATGATTGTTCATAGCACCTGAATAAAAGAAATTAATATTAAAAAAATCTTTAAAAAGTGTTATTGGTAAACAGTCATATTTTCATTAAAAGTGCATGATTATCTTGTGTGCTTAACAGTTTGAACCCAAACTCGAAAACTAAAATGGTTTTAGATGTTGCCCTGTACTTTGTGGGTTGTGTTGTTTTCCTTGGATTTGCTGCACAGCGAGGTGTATGTTTAATTAGATAGGAAATCACACAGTTTGTACATTTCTGCGTTACGTGTCAATGTTTTTGATACCCTGACGTATAATTGCTTATATTATCTTGCAAGTATTCATTTCAGCTGAGATGGCATCCGTTCAAAATTACTCCTCAAATGGAGAAAACCGTGGATTTTGTGGAGGTATGGACTTTCATGTATACATCTGCATTTAGGTAACTAATGAGATGTTATAGGTTTATATGCAAAAAAAGATGCATGTTCATGCAATAAACGTGAAAGTATCATGTTACAGCTTTTAACTTGTATGGAAAAGTGTGGGTTGTAAGAACTATGTTCTCAGACAACTGAAGTATTATGGAGTCAAGCCTTTGGAGAATTAATCCAGTGCCGTTTGTGTCCTCCTCACGTCGAATTTTACAAATTTAGTACCTGTTTTTTCTTACATACATACAGATAATCCTTCCTTCATATACTAATTAGATATTTCATTTGGTATTAAAGGGATGCAACAACATTTTATGCTTTTCCATGCGTGGAAATAAGAGATAAAGCACTAATCTGTTAATGTATAGAAAGAATGTTGAAATTTTATCAATGAAATTGTAAGAGAAGATAGCAATGTAGACAATACACTGTAAAAGGAAAAAATATATTTTTGAAAAAATATTGCATGACCTAAACTCATGGAAGCTGTTTAAGTTTTCTCTTGTTTTAATTTTATGTGGGAAAGACAGATAAATAGAATCATTATAAAATGCACCACAAAGAAATCATGTTTTTAACCTCACCTCTGCAAATATTGCAAAAATGTGCTATTTAAATTGTGACTATGTCTAGGTGCCTTGAACACACAAAGCCACTTTTTTGTAGTCTTGAAATTCTGCCCTTATCTGAATTGAACATTTTTTCTACTAATATGATATTGCCCCCTGAAGTATTACCACCTAACTTAAATAATTACATTATTAAAAACATTGACATACATCACTATGGCACAACACGTTGGCCATTAGATCTGTATCGAACCTCCTTTAAAAGTAATTTGTCCTATCGTTCACTTAAAGTAGCTGGCCCTCAGGAATGGAACAAACTCCCTTCATACTTATGCAATATTCAGTCAATTTCCTTACTCAGATCCAAACTGAAATCGTACATGCTGCAGCACTTATTCTCCGTTTAGTCTAATACACAATAATATACTTGATAGTCGTTACTGTAAGCACCTGTATATGTTATTTACTTATTTACTTTTTTTCACAGGAACAGATAATCTCGATGTTTATAATCACCATTGTTTACATGCTTGTATTATATACAAATTGTGTGTTAATGGAATAGAGCAAGCTCCGTGGAGCTTTATTCCCGCCAGCATGTTTCAGTATGTTATATGAATCTTATGTTTTGTATATTATATTGGTGAATAAACAAACAAATAAACAAAACAAACAAACAATTTGTGGTATTCATGAAACATTAACACCTTTGAAATGCCTTTCACCTTTTCTTGTCTCGTTGAAGGTGTTAATGTGTATCATCTACTTCTTCCCACCTTAAAACCATGTGTGCTTGCTTGTATGATTGTTCACTTATGTAGACGGCCAAAAATCGTCAGTTTAAAAATGAATGTTGTGTATGTTTCATGTGGAAAACTGGTGGATACTCCATTGTAAACAAAACTCCCTCACACAATGAACTCACCCATGAAGAAATGCTTAACCACACAGAACAATTACTGTATAAACAACGTAGACAATGAGGACTTTTTTGGCACAAAATCTACATGTGCATTTAGGTGTGCGTAGAATATAGGATGGGGAATTTGTGGATTTTACTGCTTTCACCGTTAGTGGGGCATTGGTAATACATTGTAATAGTTAAACGGTGGACGTGGCCATTTGTCTAGTGTTCGCTGAAGACCACCTGTCTTCTAACAATATGGTGTGTACAATTACGTCACAGGTGGGAAAGTTTGTTAGTATCTTACAAAATGTGGGTGGTTTCCCCCCCCCTGGGCACTCTGGTTTCCTCCATCCATAAAATCAACCACCATCATACATTAAGTGAAAAATTCCTGAATATCATGTATGGCATTTAACAATAAATCAAATAAAAAAATAAATAGGTTTCAATAGCATGTACATTGATGAAGCAGCATTTACTCCAGATAAGGGCATGTAATTACAGGGGGCGTGGTCTCCAGTGTGAATACATAGTTGTGAATGCATACATGTATACCTTATCATGTTTGTTAATTATGTGAATAACTGTAATACATTGTGTTTTGACATATTGAGATAAATAGGTAATTGTTATCTTTTCATTGTATTGTCAGGGTCTACACACAATCTGTGGGGCGGGGGACTCCAGGAGCAGGAGTGGGATAGCCATTCATATTTACACTTGCAACACACCAATGGAGGATAGGTAAGATCATTTTGAATCTACTGACTCAAAAGATTTACGATAAATAACACTGCTTAACAGTTTTTTAAATCCTCAAAAAACAAAATTTTCATCAGTTTCCATAAATTTTTCCTGATGTGACGTTTCCATATATCCCTCCAAAACTAACAACTAATGGGGGCCTCTGTGACTCAGTTTGTTTGTGCGATAGCACAGTGTAATGACCCAGGAGCCTCTCACCAATGCGGTCGCTGTGAGTTCAGCTCATGGCTTCCTCTCTGGCCGTAAGTGGATAGGTCTGTGAGCAACCTGCGGATGGTCGTGGGTGTCCCCCTGGGGTTTGCCTGGTTTCCACCCATCATAATGCTGGCCTGCGTCATATATTTAAAATATTCTTGAATATGGCATAGAACACCAGTCAAATAAATAAAAAACAACTGATGTATTTTTACAATTTAAGGCAATCAGTTCAGACTATCTTGATCCTTATTATTTAAGCCTGCTTCTATGGCATACAGGTCTTGATACTGGAGTAGCACTTTTATGTCAGTGTTTTGTAAAACCATACATGTGCAAGTGCTTCCCTGAAATACAACTTTATATTTGTGAATAAATGTCTTCTGATTGATCTACCCAAAATTATATTTGGACGTAATGTTGCTACTTTACTTTCAAAGGATGTAAAAATAATGTGTCTAATTTAATACTCATTCTTGTCATTTTCAGATGTTTCTACAACTCAGATGGAGATTTCTTAATAGGTAAGTGCGTTGACTGTACATTGCTTAAAGTTTAAGCTTTTTCAGATGGCAAATTTTGCTTGATTTCAAGTGACTCAAGCACCTTAGAGTGCCACTAAAAACTTTTTTTTGTGAAGATATAATAATTTCTTATCAGAAAATCTAAGCTGTTGCCGTGAATTAGTATTCACAGGCCTAATATGCATTATATGCCATTGAAAGGGCATTTTGCATACCAAGTTGACTGGCCCCGATAGCTCAGCCGGTAGAGCATCTGCGTTGGGGGCTGTAGATCCAGGGTCTATCCTCGGACGGGTCACACCTGAGATCTTAAAAGAGGAAGTTGTAGCTTCCTCGCTTGGAGTTCAGCATTAAGGAGATAGTGCAACAACTGGTTGACCCGTATCAGTATAATGCCTTGGGCGGGGCGACTTACTTGTCTTCAGTAAGTGGTCTCAGTGAAGCAGCACTATATAAAAGAGCAACAAGGAGGCACATTTCATGCACTCTAAGGGATTCCTTTGCCATCATGTGACTAAAAAAATTGTTAAGTACAATGTTAAAGGCCAAGCACTCACTCATTTATGTACCAAATTTTATGTGAAATACAGTAATTTTTATGTTTTCACTTAGGTTTGCTTTTAGTGAATAATTGTAGTCATGGTACAGGGAATACAGTTTGTGTATAGGTATATGCACCTTTGATTATTCATCACTTTAGGTCTGTGAATGTATATGTTTGGCCTGAAACCAGTGGTCTATTTGATCTGGACATTTTATTTTAAGATTCCTGTGAAGGTCATATGTGACCCTACCTGAAAAATCAACTTAGTCTTGGAAATCGTGGGAATTGTGCTTATAGACTGCATTTAAAGTTTACATTACTGTTTGAATTTATTGAGGATTTCGGGTATTGCAATTCTCATGTGTAACAGGAGCTGTTAGGTGATAGTGTTGTATACAAACATGTACTAACCCAGAACCCTACTTACTGACATACATGTACATGTTTACCAGAGTTTTTCTGTATTCTCTGTTTAGTTTACTCTCTTAAGTCGAAAGTAAATCGAATTTTGATTCCCAGCATCTGGGTCCAATTCCACTTACATGTCGTGCTTATAGGCTGAAAGTCAACTGAAATATATGTAATTAACACATTAATCCGAACTGATTAATGGAAAGAGTAACAGATTCTAGTTATACATTTATGTTGTAAATATACAGTTTTTGGCATACAGAAACCTCTTTTTCATAAAGAATATGTTGTTCACACTCTTCATGATATATCTAGTGTGAATAGGCCCTGAATTCCTCACAAATAATAAAGTCAGCCTCTTGGCAGATGTCTTGACAGGCTGGTTATGTATAAGTTATGAATATTAATGAAGACCATACAACCCCTTTGACCAATAAAATTGTACTTTTTTCTTTATCTTCATTGGCTAACATTGATAATTATACTATGTCAGGAAATCAAGTGTATTTCTTTAAAGTTTTATAGGCTGGCTAAGACAACTCATTGCATGCTGTATAGTGTATGGTATATTTGAAAATTCATTCATAAGTTAAAACCTGTATTGACTGTAATTCTTCAATCTTTTCACATGTTTGCAAGATGTTTATTCAAGCATATTCTGATATTCTGAGTAGACTGATAAAATTATATTTTTTGAGAAGTTCTGAAATTTGGCCAATCCAATCAATAGAGTTTTGTTTCCAGTCAAATTATAAGTGTGCATAAAATGCACTGAAAGTTGCTTTTTCATATCTGCAAAGGTTGAGGAATTGTTGTAATACATATGTATCTAGTCCTGTCACTTTGGAAATTTCTAAATAAAATTTGGCTGCTTAATTTGGCCATTGTTTTTTAAATAACATATTTCTGGTACAGTACAGTGTAGTTAATATACATGTACTTTTATGTATTGACGTGGATAATTTGGCAACATTTGATGTCCCTCCATGGCCTTGTTGACCAACATAGCAGCTGATTGGTTCCACACTGTATGAGGTTGCAGGGTTAGTTGGTTCACAGCTTTTACCAAGGACAGATGTTCATCTGGAAGCTGGATGATTTCCCTTGATTACAGGGAGGATACTGTAATTCTTATAATTTTGGGGACATCTTGTTTTTTTCAATATGTATGCAATTGTTCCAGGAAAACACAGGTTAGTAAATGTACACCTAGTGACACAACATACAGATATAGCTGTACTTTTTATAAACTCCACTTCTAACTTTTACTCTTAGATTCAAGGGAAATTCTGTTTTGGCAAGGTTTTTGATAATGAGTACATTCTAAACTGTCACATACACAGTGAGTGAATGTCACTATAACACATGGGGTGGGGTGGATAAGTCAACTAGTGATCATTGTCAGGTTAAATCTGTGCAAATCAGGTGCAAATTATGTTTTTTGAGATTTTTGTGGATGGCTAAAGGCTGTCTTTTTTTGTGTTGACAATTTTTCCCCCTTGTCTTTTTCTTTTTCCCTTTTTACCACCTTTTTTGTCTTTCACTTCACTTCAGTATAACTACCCGTGCTCAGTCCAATCTAGAATGTAGATCCTTTTCCCTTTTTACCACCTTTGTTGTCTTTCTCTTCACTTCAGTACAACTACATGTGCTCAATTCAGTCAAGAAAATTTAAATATCAAACAAATACCATTGAAAAGGGTATGCATTTCCACTCGTGTACATGCCATAAAAAAATTGTAATATGTACCTCAAGTTGATAAATTATAAAGAAATTCAGCTTCAAAATCCGCTGTAGATGTCTCCATTTTGCCCAAGAACTAGTGCTGAAGTCTTCTGTGTTAAGAGGAGAATTTTTGTCGGAAACCGCCGAAGTGCATTTCGTACATTTCTGGTAGAAAATGTACGTGACCTGCCAACCACTGGTACTTCCCATTGCTTTGGTGATTGCTGCTTGACAATCATGAATCCGGAATCTTGGACGTAGGTTCAGAGTTTACACGAACAAGCCAGCAGTTTTATTGACTCTCATGGGCTGATTTATGCCAGCTTTGCCGTTTTCAGGCTTTACGTGTAAGGTGAGGAAAAATCGCAAAATTATGCAGCAGGCACCACCAGATAGAAAAAAAATGTGCTCTTTTCAACTTTTAGTGCCATTTTAAAAATTTTCTTCTCCTTGAACAAATGACAGACTTCACAATTGAGCCAACTACCCCCTGGTTCAGCTGTAGGTATAAATCAGGAGGTTTTATGTCAGGTACTCCACCTAGCTTCTTTTTTCCATAATACTACTGTACATAGTCTTTAAGGTGAAGACTATGTCACATCCAATCTTGTTATATCAACTAGCCCTTACTTTAGTGCTCCTTTTGATCAGCAAACATTTTATAACAATGAGCATAATTGTCACTTCCTATTGAAAATGAAAATAAAAAGCCTACATGACAGATAGGCTGACGTTATTACGTCAGATTAACATATATACGGGTACTATAAATCAATTCCTATGTAATGTATGTAACAAGCCTGATTGGACACTTTGATGTTTTATACATGCCATATTGGTGTTGGGCCTATTTGTATGATCTAATACAACAAAAGCTTGGCCTATATCTATATATATATATATATATATATATATCATGCAGACAATGGACCCTGTTAGATAACAGTTGTGTACTATGTACTTGTGACTGCACAGCAAAGAACATGGGGAAGCTGATTTCATGGCTTAGTCTACTAGTCCGAGTGATTTCAGTATAATACTGAGTTAAGTCCACCACAGGATAGTCTTGCTATGGATGTTATACACTAGCAATCCCTATCATGATTGTGTGACACTACTGTGAAATATTACTTACCTTGTTTCCATGGTTACTCATTGCCGAAGTCATATTGTTGCACATGCTGTATTCTCACAATGGATATGATAATGTTGTCGTCACAGAAATTCTGACCCGGCCTATTTAGCAGTATTCCTTCCCCTTTTATGGTTTATGTCTACAATAAGATGAGAAGTCATGATGATGTATACATGTGGCTGGGTATTTTGTGAAGGAGTCGATCGCATACCCATGAATTCAACCACGGCCATTATCCGCTCTGTATGGTTTGTTGTGCAGCCATTAACATAAATTACCGTATATGTAAAAAAATTCACCTTGAAGGCATTTGAGAGTAATACACCCAGTGAACAGGTCAAATGCAGTTCTGTGTTTTGCTCTCACTCTCTCGTCTGACCTGTTTCACAGTGAGATAGTACGAAAGCAGCACAGCGCCTAGCATAGACTAGTTTGCCAGAGAAATGTATCCTGTTTATGGCTGGCACATGTACTTATTTTTGGGGCTTGAAGCACATTTCTGCTCACCTAAATTAGGGTCATAAAGTACAGTATGTTCATTTTATTGTGCATAAAGGAAGATTAATGACATCCTTACATTGAAGAAAAGTTGATAATTTAACTTCATTGTTGATGGCTGAGACTATGTATACAAATATAGATGCAAAAAAAACCCAGCAGAGTTCCACATAAATATATTCATGTACAATACTTAGGGCTGTAATTCATTTGCCTTGATCATAATTCTGTTAGAAAATATTGCCTGTCAAATTAAATGGTAATTAAAATAGTGACTGGTCATCAGTGATTAAAGATCTGATTAAGATCTGGTGTCATGTACTCGATGCGAAGAGTAAGTAATAGGCCTCCACTGAATTGCCTCGCTTGTGACGCAATGGCAGCTTTGAAGTAACCTGAGATTATCTTTTGAGAGATATAATTATGAGAAATATGACCTCCTCTGCTGAAGCTGGCCATCTATAGATTATGTCTCAGTATTAAAAACTGTTTTCTTGACAAGACGATGTGAAAAAAAAAAAAGTAATATCAGCCATTATCAAGTGTCCCGCAGAAATGTCAAGAAATCTTTGATGAAAGTAAAATGTACTCAGTAAACTCAATTTCTCAAAGTTGTATGTTGTATTTCATTCTTTTTATAACTTGGGATTTCCATAACATTTTACAAAATCGAAAATGTGGTTGATAAGTTTTCTCTAAAGAGTTTGAATGTTGATGAAGTTTTTCTTGTGTCAGAAAAGGTCAAAGCAAAGGTTATAATTTATGTACACTGTTTTACACTATGATCAAGAATATTTTACTTACATACCAGCAGCCAGCATTATACATGTAGTGGGAGAAAAGTGGGCAGAGCTCGCAGGAAAACCCACAACCACATGCAGGTTGCTGACAGACCTTCCCACTTACGGCTCAAGGTTATAATTAACTGAATACATAATTGTAAGAACAGGTATTTGATCAAACAAGGGTAATAATTAGCTTTTAATTTGTGGTGATTATTAGGTCATGAGTATGGGTAGCTAGGATGGGAAATCTCGTGTTCTATACTTCAACCATGTAGTGTAGAGCAAATGTGAGATGTACAGTTGCACCCAGTGGCACACCATGTATTGTATACGTAACAAATCAAGGGTTGAATTCATATCCTGTTACGCACATCACTTGCCTTCTTTCCACAGTGAAATAGGTCAATGACTTCCTGAAAAGATGAGAGGTGTGGTCTGCTGCTTCATGCAATGACTTCCATCCTTTTCGTTATGAGACATTGTATTCCGTGAATTGGTTTTCCTTGTTCCTTTTTTGATGAAAGGAATGAAGGATTATGACTTAACACCACTTCAGCCATATTGCAGCCATGTTGCGGAGAGTTCCTTTTTTGATGGCCGGTGTTATATTTTAGATTATAAAATTAAACTGTTAAAATTTTGTAGAATGAAGGATTGAATGATTAGGGTTTAACATCACATTTGTCATTACTTCAACCAAATTCTGGTGAGAATGTGCGAGAATGAGGAAAACAGTTGTCTCTGACATTGGGAATGATAACATTCTAACATTCTAAATGACTGGTATACTTTTGAAAAAAGCTATGATAAACAAAAATCAGTTAAAATTCAATATTTAACATTGTTAAATAGTTGCCTCTTTAATATGCCAAGCTTACCTAGAAAGTTGAAGTGTTATCCTTTTCATCCTGTATTAATACAGGGAAAATTTGTAGATAAAAATTGTGATACATATGAGGTAAACCCCATCTATTATGGGATACATAGGTTGAGGGTGCAAAACCGGCTTTAAACGAAAATTCCCCAAGGAACCAAAGCCAGTAATTTGGACAATAAACCAGCAGTTGTGATGTCGGCTGTGATAGCAGTCAGAACAGCTGTTTGGTTTGATGTTTAGTTGGGCGGACCTAATGTTTAATTGGGTTTGCCTGAAATTTGGTTGAGTGTGCCTGAGGTTTGGTTCTGTGTGCCTGACGTTTGGTTGGGTGTGCCTGACATTTACTTGGGTGGACCTAATGTTCCAGTTGGATGTGCCTGAGGTTTAGGTGGGTGTGCCTGAGGTTTGGTTGGGTGTGCCAGGTGTTTAGTTGAGCGTGCCTGGCATTTAGCTGGGTGTGCAAGTCATTTAGTAGGGTGTGCCTGGCATTTAGCTGGATGTGCATGTCATTTAGCTGGGTGTGCATGTCATTTAATAGGGTGTGCCTGGCGTTTAATTGGGCGGCCTTACTGTGTAGTTGGTTTGCATGAGGTTTAATTGGGTTTGCCTGAGGTTTAGTGGGTGTGCCTGAGGTTTGGTTAGGTGGGCCTGATGTTTAGCTGGGTGTGCATGAGGTTTAGTTAGGTGGACCTGAGGTTTAGTTTGATGGGACTGACATTTAGTTGGACTGGCCTGAGGTTTAGATGGGTGGGCGTGAGGTTTAAATGGGTGGACGAGAGGTTTAGTTGGGTAGGCCTAAGGTTCAAGACCACCAATGCAGGCAGCAGAGGTAGATTGGCCAAGACATGAGCTTCCCTGAAAATGTGTCCAATATTTTGACCGTAACACAAAGCAAAAATGTGCTAAAAGGTTACCCTGATGTAATAACTTGAACAGTGATAACTACCTGCTCTAAATCCTTATCAAATGGGACAAATAGGGTATAATTTCCAGGTCTTTTTAGACAGGAATCTTGGATTTTAATTCTGGCTTTCATTTTATGGCTGTTGTTAACCAAAATAACAGGAATCCAAACAAATTACTGTGAACAAAATTTCAACTTGAGGCTATGATTGCTAATTTCTAATAACTGTACCTCCTTTCAGCTAGTATACATTTGAGTTTTACATCATTGACCATGAAATTAACAAAATTTGTGGAAAACTTTCTTTGGAGCAACAGCTTTTAGTACAGTTCAAGTCCATCTTATGCTGGCTTCCTCTCCGGGCATACATGGGAAGGTCTGCCAGCAACTTGCGGATATTTGTCGGTTTCCACCCGGGCTCTGCCTAGTTTCTTCCCACCATAATGCTGGTCGCCATGGTATAAGTGAAATATTGTGGAGTATGGCATAAAACACCAATCAAACAAATAAAATAAATGGATTTTAGTAAAACCAAAAGAAGATGAAAACAATGGTAAAACTCAAGATGCAGTTTGCATGAAAAGTGCTTTAGCGTATTAGATCAAGGAGTATTCTCTGTCTATACAAAGTTACTTTATAATTTGTGTGCCTACTTTAAAAATACCTTTCTGGCTTCAAAATTATATTTCCAAACTGCATCTTAAGTCCATCCTTTTTTTGAGGATTTGCAGTAATATTGCTTTCTGGCTGAACAGTGGATACAGAAAAGGCATGGTGTACATGCAAATCTTTGGTAGAAAGAACATTTATAGGGTTAATAGCTACACCTTTTGGACATCCATGCTGCTGTCTAAGACTGTTATTTATCATTGCTTGGTGATCTGGTCCTGGTTTTTCAAACCTGGTTTAAGACTTCATACCAGGTTTTACTTTAAGCCAAGTCTTCAAGTTTTGTACTTTGAGCCAAGCCTAAAAAAAAAAAAAAATGTGTAACATGATATTAAATAAGAACTAAAACTGCTACTGTTATACTTTATCTTTCAAGAACTGCACTGGTTGTTGAGTTTGGCCTAAAATTTAAATATAAAATATGAATTAATACCAGTATTAGCTAATACACACTTTCAAACAACTGGGTTAAGGTTTCTTTCCACTCAATAACTGACCTACTCTGCATGGTGTTCCAGGCCTGACCTCATCTTCAAAGGTCATTTTCAACAATAGCCAAATGTTGACCTTGACCTGACATGAGGGATTCAGTGATGAGGCTGATTTCTGAGTAGGACAAAATTGAAAAAAAATGTCAATCACAGATATTTTGTATGTCATAATTATGATATATTTTTGATAAACCTTGCAAACAGTAATATTAAATCTTAAGCTAAAATATGCTTTAACACTTTAGATATGAAAACAGTTGGTATGTAAAAGTACAAAAAAATGATAAATTCTGACTTTGACACACTTTTTTTGACTTTTTTTGGTGATGTTAAATCTTGTCTTTTTGCTTTTTTTATTTTTTGTGTACAAGGCTGTGACGAATGAATGAATGAATGATTATGGCTTAGCGCCACATCGGCAATATTTCAGCCATATTGTGGCGACTGTGACTAATGAATCTAAAGCTAACTGTATTATCATTAAAAACTTCATATAGCTTTTTCATGTCATGGTGACCTGATTTTTATGATTTTATACATGTGCACAAGACAATTTAAACATTATGTTATGTGGAGTGTATGCAGAAAAAATATAGCTACTGGTGTTTAGTGTGTAACAAAATAAACAGTTGTATTACTTCTAGAAAGTTTTATTTGCTGGTAAATTAAAAGGTCTCGTTATCTTTTATTATCAAACTACTTGTTTTAGTGTGTAAGCCATGTTGCATTCATTTGTTGTCAGATGTTGCGCAAGAAGTGAAAAGGATATTTACTGGTGATCTGCCAGCAATCTGCAGATGGTTGTGGGTTTCCCATGGGCTGTGCCAGGTTTCCTCCCACCATAATGCTGGCTGCCATTGTATAAGTGAAATGTTCTTCAGTATGGCTTAAAATGTCGGTCAAATAAATTAAAATAAATAAATATGCTCTGGTAAATATGCTGGTGCATGTTGAATTATTACTGCAGTAAGCTGCAGACAGTGTGAAATGCTTATTCCCATATTGATTGTAATATAATTTTGGAATATTGTTCCTTTAGTGCCTCAACAAGGAAGTTTGCGGATCACAACAGAATTTGGGAAGATTCAAGTTGACCCTAACGAGATCTGTGTTATTCAGGTGAGGGGGTGCATGACTGGTTTGACTTTTGCAACTTTGAATAAAGCATTACAGCATTTGATCGCTCACGACTGTAATTCTTTAACCTTTTCAATTGTTTGCAAAGTGTTTATTCAAGCATCTTCTGAAGGCATTATTCTGTGTAGATTGATAAAATTATAGTTTTTGTGAAGCCCTGAAACTGGCCAGTCCAACCAATGTCTCTAAAATCGAATTAAAAATGTGCATAAATTGCACTTAAAGTTGATCTTTCCTATGCGAAAATGCTGAGGAATTAAGGCATTATATTTTTAGTAGTCAGGGTAATGTGTTACAGCTGACACAGCTCTCACTTATTTAACTGTGGCAAAGTGCAGGGATTTCTTCTCACTCAGGCTTTCTGACTTAAGAGAAAAGTAGGGGCCTGCGTGGCTCAGTTGGTTAGTGCGCTAGAGCAGCGTAATGACCCAGGAGCCTCTCACCAATGCGGTCACTGTGAATTATAGTCCAGCACATGCTGGTTTCCTCTCTGGCTGTATGTTGGAAGGTCTGTCAGCAACCTGCGGATGGTCGTGGGTTTCCCCCGGGCCCTGCCCGGTTTCCTCCCACCGTAATGCTGCCTGCCATCGCCTAAGTTAAATATTCTTGAGTATGGCGTAAAACACCAATCAAATAAATAAATAAATAAAATAAATAAGAAAAGTATAGCCTATAATAGCTACATCACCTAAAACATCTGGTTTTGCTCATTTGAAATTTGTGTTCAACTGTGTGACGCAATTCGCAAAAATCACTTGAATAATAAGTGATATTGACGTATTGAGTTTGATTAAAGGCAGTCAGTAATGCATTTGCAACCCAGTTTATGTTGGCAGATGTTGATATCACTGGCTATGTCCATACATGGGTACATAATATTGCCTCTTTTTGGTCACTTTCAAGAGCCCGCTTGACGCAGTTGATTATTGGGAACTATGGTTTGTTCATTGTCGTAGAATAAATCAAAAAAACATACTGTGATTGCAGATATGCAAAGAAAAATGTCCGGCGTTTCTGGTAATGTAGAATGTGTATGGGGCTATACTTTTCTTTTGATGCTACTTTGAAGAACTCGCTGTTATCATGGAGGAGAAATAATCCTGAGTATGGAGAAAAAAAAAGACGATGAAACAAATTAATGGAAAGGCACAATTAATTGAGTCCTAGATTATAGATTTGTGGTTTAATTTTTACACCTCACACAACTATGAAGATCATTTTATGCTTCCTATGGTTTTGTAAAAGCAGATTCTGTTTTACATGCTCTTACACATGTATGTATCACTGTATGACTAGCATTAATTCTTTTCTCAGCAAGGTATACGATTCAGTGTTAGTGTGAAAGCAGAAAGCCGAGGGTACATTTTGGAAGTGTACAGTGGCCATTTCCAATTGCCCAACCTGGGACCCATTGGTAAGTTCAGCTCTACCATAAACTGGTGCAATGTATGTGTTGTACACGTTGTACATGTAGATATTTAACCAATAGTTATAAGTGCCAAGCTCACAACAGATTTGACCTGAAGTCTGCTGGGTTATTTTCAGGTAATTGCAGGTGCAGTAATAAGTTTTTTCAGTGGAAAATTTGACTTTTGATTTGCATTTCTGGAATTATGTTGCAGCATGGCAATAGTAACTCCCTTGTAGCAGAAAATGTAAATATATTTTATTCTATATCACTTAAAGAAATTAAAACAAGAAGATATACATCATTGTTTAAATTGATTGACGTTTTGCTGAACAGTGTCACTTTACAAACAGACATTGTATAATGGTGTCATATCTCAGAAACCACATTTTGCATTTCAATCATGTAACATAAGTGGAGAAGCCTCGTAAATCAGCCTCATAGAAATGGAAAGGTTTTCATTGGTAATTTAGATGGTAATTTTGGCTCCAAATTTCTCATAAAATAAATTTCATGATAAATACTTACAAGTGCAGTTGAAGGGTCAAGATAGTTAGGATGTAAAATCTTGTATTATTATTATAACTTATAGGGTTGTTTTCTGTTTCCATTGGTGGAGAAACGGTCACATGATGTTCAGCAGAACATGATGTGCAACGATCACTCGCCAAAGTTATGCAACGTCATGCTCACGAAGTAATATCTGACGTTCATGTTGCAATATCCAACGATCTTGTGCTAATATTCAACGATCACGTGTTTATTCCAGGGCAGTTATCTCCCTTTATTAGCTCTCTGACATCTGCTTGTTCGTAAAATAAACAAAGGGTTCTTAGCTCTGTTATCAACATACAAATTCGGTGATTTAAACACTACCTGAAAAGGTACTTTGTTTTCTCGGCGTAATAAAACATATGGTGCATGCTGTGGGATGGGGTATGAGGAATTGTCGGCTTCGCCTTTCTGGAATATCACTTGTCTTGAGCTGACATTTGTGTATTGTATACGTCTTGTGTAGACCAAACCTGACAGCTTGTTTAACTTTTCAACTCTCCTCAGTCAGTACCTATAACAGTCTTGTAGACCACACTATTTATATACATACACTATTCTCAAGTCTTAATTACATAGTGATTTCCAATTGGTGTATTACAGGAGCCAATGGTCTAGCCAATCCACGAGACTTCCTCACCCCTGTAGCCTGTTATGAAGACAGAGATGTTCCCAATTACACCGTCATCAGTAAATTTCAGGGAAAGCTGTTTTCTGCTAAACAGGTAACCTGAACAGATTAAGATGGTCAGATCTATATGTGATGGTGATTTATATGTTAACAAAACAAAACAGAATTATCTGTTTTCTGGAAATTATCTGAAGTGGTAGTACCTAAACAAGAGAGGTGATTTGTGAGGAAAATTATCACAAGCTGAAGAAGTGTTGTAAATATGTAAGAATTGAACTCGCCTCTTGTGGCTTCTTAGCTTTGTTGGCAGAAAAGCCCATGGCCTGGACACATAACCCATTTTTTATTTATTTCATTATTTTTAAGATAAAGTTACGTTTTTTTTTGACTGTTCTGTTTTGAAATATTTTTTCTGTGGTGTTTGAACATGTGACAGGAACATATACTTCCAAACATGGTAAATTTTCTTATATCTTTTCTAAGAATGGATTCATGTTCAGGACAGACATTTAAGTAGTTACCCTTCGGTAATCCATTTTATGAAAGGCTATTTCTCTAGATTGGGGGACACAGTATGGTGACAACACTATTTCCCTAGATTGGGAGGCACAGTATGGTGACAACACTATTTCTCTAGATTGGGAGGCACAGTATGGTGACAACACTATTTCTCTAGATTGGGAGGCACAGTATGGTGACAACACTATTTCTCTAGATTGGGGGACACAGTATGGTGACAACACTATTTCTCTAGATTGGGGGACACAGTATGGTGACAACACTATTTCTCTAGATTGGGGGACACAGTATGGTGACAACACTATTTCTCTAGATTGGGGGACACAGTATGGTGACAACACTATTTCTCTAGATTGGGGGACACAGTATGGTGACAACACTATTTCTCTAGATTGGGGGACACAGTATGGTGACAACACTATTTCTCTAGATTGGGGACACGGTATGGTGACAACACTATTTCTCTAGATTGGGGGACACAGTATGGTGACAACACTATTTCTCTAAATTGGGGGACACAGTATGGTGACAACACTATTTCTCTAGATTGGGGGACACAGTATGGTGACAACACTATTTCTCTAGATTGGGGACACAGTATGGTGACAACACTATTTCTCTAGATTGGGGGACACAGTATGGTGACAACACTATTTCTCTAGATTGGGGACACAGTATGGTGACAACACTATTTCTCTAGATTGGGGACACAGTATGGTGACAACACTATTTCTCTAGATTGGGGGACACAGTATGGTGACAACACTATTTCTCTAGATTGGGGACACGGTATGGTGACAACACTATTTCTCTAGATTGGGGACACAGTATGGTGACAACACTATTTCTCTAGATTGGGGACACAGTATGGTGACAACACTATTTCTCTAGGTCTAGAGTTTTGGCAGGAACTTGGCAAGGTGACAGAGCTTTCCTTTGTTGACTGTGTTTAGTTTTCACATAAAGCTTACTGCCATCGTGTAAGTGACATGATATAGGGTCAAGCTTAAGGGTATTCACATGCACGCATAAAAAACCTCTATAATAAATGACAATTTGTTTTTGCAGAACCACTCCCCATTCGATGTTGTGGCCTGGCACGGGAACTACGCCCCTTACAAGTACAATCTCAGTAATTTCATGACCATCAACTGTGTGGCTTTTGACCATGCTGTAGGTATAAGAAATCATCTAAAAATATACATATTTATGCAGAAAAAAAACTGATCAACATAAAATATATAGGAAAGAAACCTATCTAGTTACTAGGGTGCTGTCAACCATGGCACTACAGTGTTCACTGTAGGCCTGAGGCCATCATGACCCCAATCAGATCTAGGTCAGTCAGGCAATGCATGTGTGTTGTGAACATAGCAATGAAAGGGAAAGAAAAGCAAAAAGTGAATTTAGCAACAGGAGAAAGACCATTAAAAACTGTATCTTGTCTTTTTTTTTTCTTTTTTTTTTTTGAAATTTTTATTCGCTGAATGGAAAATTAAATGCAGTCGAATGTTTATGTTATAAGGTGGGTTCTGTGGGTCAGATATCTGATGTATGTCATCCTGCATTTTTTTCTGCATCTTTGCAATATGTTATTGGTTAATAACACTCTTATGTTGAATTTTCTCTTCAAAATTTTGTTAGCTTTGACTAAGATGTGATAAATTTTATCAGTTATCTTAGTATGAATATTTTGCTTTAATTGTTCATTTCTTTGCTAATTTTATTTTGCAGCTTAGTTTTATAATGTATGAATACTGAATTTTGATAATGTTTGAAACAAAATGCTGAACTATTTATGCTTCTCCTTAGTGGAATATAAAGGAATTCATCACCATTTGTAAATGTCATATGTCTGGACACGCTCAGGTCATTTTCTTTTCATACACAGGACCCTTCAATATTCACTGTGTTAACCTGTCCGTCTTTGAAACCAGGGGTGGCTGTGGCAGATTTCGTCATTTTCCCTCCCAGGTGGTCAGTACAGGAGCACACATTCAGACCACCCTATTATCACAGTAAGTACCCTACTACAGGAGCACACATTCAGACCACCCTAGTATCACAGTAAGTACACTGATACAGGAACTCACATTCAGACCACCCTACTATCACAGTAAATACCCTACTACAGGAGCACACATTTAGACCACCCTATTATCACAATAAGTACCCTACTACAGGAGCACACATTCAGACCACTCTAGTATCACAATAAGTACTCTAATACAGGAGCACACATTCAGACCAACCTATTATCACAATAAGTACCCTGATACAGGAACTCACATTCAGACCACTCTACTATCACAGTAAGTACCCTAATACAGGAACACACATTCAGACCAACCTATTATCACATTAAGTACCCTAATACAGGAACACACATTCAGACCAACCTATTATCACAATAAGTACCCTAATACAGGAGCACACATTCAGACCACCCTACTATCACAGTAATTACTCTAATAGAGGAGCACACATTCAGACCACTCTAGTATCACAATAAGTACTCTAATACAGGAGCACACATTCAGACCACCCTACTATCACAGTAAGTACTCTAATACAGGAGCACACATTCAGACCACCCTACTATCACAGTAAATACCCTACTACAGGAGCACACATTCAGACCACCTTACCATTAACAGTAAGGAGCACACATTATTAGTTAACCTATTTACATTTTGAACACTTGTTTTGTTCAAGTGTACTCCTTTGCCAGTTGGTGGAATGAACAGTTGGATATTATCATGTTTGCTGCCAAACAGTAAAACAAGCAAGCATGTTCAATGGACAATTATTCTAATATTGGTGCATTATATATCCAATCCCTGGTGGTGACCCCAGGTTAATGACTGTAGCATTCATATCCAGGTAGTCCGTGTAGCCCACCTGTGACTTACTGTCGGGCCATTTGTCAGCTGACTTGTCTGCTACACCTATGCATTAACCTGACTGCTGTGCCATAAGTCACGTGTAATTGGGATGATCTAAAACTTTCTCAAATAAACCTGTGCCTTGGACTTGAAATTTGCAGATTCTCCCGTTTTCTATGTGCACGAGTCATTGGTGACAAGAAGCAGTCAATAGCGCTCATGTGGCCGTTTTATATTACTTGTTTTCGGCCAGTATTTTCATGGAAAGGTTCATCAGTAACTTCCCGAAGGTCTGCGGTTTTAACTGGTTTACTTTGTGCGCTCCAGATTCCTCTGCACGTAAAAGCAACTTCCGTCACATGAGGAAAAAAGTTTTGTTGATGGCTTGAAGCAGCACTTTAAAATAAATAAATCTATCAGATGAAACAGTAATACATTGACCCAACTAAAGGACTGTGTTAGAACTGGTTTTACCTCTTTGTGATGAGTAAATATGGTACAAGATTTTTCAGTGATGGACTGCATTATATGAAGGACGAGGGAAGCTTAGAATTACAGTAATAAACCAAGATAAATGGGATTTGTCTTACAGGGAACTGTATGAGTGAGTTTATGGGACTGATCTGTGGATCATATGAAGCCAAGGTTTGTACATGCTACATGCAGATACATTTTTATCCTTCTTGATAATCTCTTAAACTGGTGCCGACATTAAAGTTGTAAATCAACTCGACCAAACTTTTGTCAGTCTGTGTGAATGTGCGTACATTTAGGGTATACTTGGATACAATTCATGGTGGGAGGTTCTTGTTATAGTGGATCAACAAATTGTTCAGATACCAAGTGAAAAAGGAAGGAGTGTCCTGTTAGCCTATGCACTATGTCATGTTGTCAGGAAGAAGGTTTCCGTCCAGGGGGAGCCACCTTACACAGTATGATGACCCCACATGGTCCGGATGCCACTTGCTTTGAGAAGGCCTCCACAGATGAACTGAAGGCAGTCAAGATAGCGGAAGGCACCATGGTATGGTTAGTTAGTTAATGGAAACTCCTGGGAATTGATAAATGAATTCATAAATAACCACATAGTACCTAGAATTTTATGGTGACGTTTGATTTGAAATGCTTTAATATTTGGGGGCATACAGTGTTTTATGTAATTTTAAGCAATTCAATAACGTCTTCACGAGTGACATTGTTCCATCTTGTATATGAGAAACAACACTGGATGGAGAGGCTTGGATGAGACAACACTGGATAGAGAGGCTTGGATGAGACAACACTGGATAGACAGGCTTGGATGAGACAACACTGGATAGACAGGCTTGGATGAGACAACACTGGATAGAGAAGCTTGGATGAGACAACACTGGATAGAGAGGCTTGGATGAAACAACACTGGATGGAGAGGCTTGGATGAGACAACACTGGATAGAGAGGCTTGGATGAGACAACACTGGATAGACAGGCTTGGATGAGACAACACTGGATATACAGGCTTGGATGAGACAACACAGGATAGACAGGCTTGGATGAGACAACACTGGATAGAGAGGCTTGGATGAAACAACACTGGATGGAGAGGCTTGGATGAGACAACACTGGATAGAGAGGCTTGGATGAGACAACACTGGATAGAGAGGCTTGGATGAGACAACACTGGATAGAGAGGCTTGGAGGAGACGACACTGGATAGAGAGGCTTGGAGGAGACGACACTGGATGGAGAGGCTTGGATGAGACAACACTGGATAGAGAGGCTTGGAGGAGACGACACTGGATAGAGAGGCTTGGAGGAGACGACACTGGATGGAGAGGCTTGGATGAGACAACACTGGATAGTGAGGCTTGGATGAAACAACACTGGATAGAGAGGCTTGGATGAGACAAGACAGAGAGGCTTGGATGAGACAACACTGGATAGAGAGGCTTGGATGAGACAACACTGGATAGAGAGGCTTGGATGAGACAACACTGGATAGAGAGGCTTGGATGAGACAACACTGGATAGAGAGGCTTGGATGAGACAACACTGGATAGAGAGGCTTGGAGGAGACGACACTGGATGGAGAGGCTTGGATGAGACAACACTGGATAGAGAGGCTTGGATGAGACAACACTGGATAGAGAGGCTTGGATGAGACAACACTGGATAGAGAGGCTTGGAAACCAAGCAGTCTACTTCAAGGAGATTCAGATAGTGTTGGAAGCAATCAAGGGAAATAAGCTATTAGTCATCAGTCCGTCAGTTGATCAGTTTAAACTGGCTGTTCACACTGAATTCTTGGAAAATCATTCTTGGCTGCTTGGTTTGGGGCTCAGCAGTTTGGGGAAAGAGAAAGCTTGGGCTGATCAACCATAGTAGAGTCTATTATGTTACTGTATGTGAGGAGGGTTTCATGTTAATGGTCAGTAATATTGCAGCTGTACTTTGGATTCTGGCTCTTCTGCTACAAGGAAAAACTGATGTGCTCAAACAAAAATGGTGATAATAATGTCAAACCTAGACTTTAGGGTCAGAAAAAAATGGAGTGTATATCGTATTTTTTGTTTGCTGTTTACAGGCATTCATGTTTGAGTCCAGTTTTAGCATGGCTGTGACTGAGTGGGGGAACTCAACCTGTGAGGCTGTAGATGAAAATTACTACCAGTGCTGGCAACCCCTCAAGAAACACTTTGATCCCAATTGGAAGAGGCCTGACTCTAAAGGTACAGATTTTAGCACAAGTTCTGACTTATTCAGCTAATGTTCTTATCTCATTGCACCCAGTTGGCATATCTCCACTTGTCCCATCAGGTCATCCAGCTTGAATATGGCTCTCATTAGATCAGCTGTTCATGTACATTAAGGTTTATGTCATTAATACAGCTGACCACTGTTTATAGTAGAATGGTCATGAGCAAGGTTGTAATCATCAGTAAAACTACAGTTGTATATGAATATTACTGCGGCCTTTAGTTCAGTCTTTTTGCCTGTGTGTTTTATCTGTAATGAAAGAATTATGTGGTATGGACAAATTAAGATTGTTGCAAAATGAAAGGCAGACTTATACATGCATGTGGGCAAAGCACAAAGGAAGGCTTGAGGGACATGTATGTGTGCAAGATTTGCCTCCCTTTGTGGACAGCAAGTGATTTGTAATGTTTTATCAGAGAGTGTTATTTTAATCAAGACAAAAATTTGTTTTTAAAGATATAATGTTTTCTGAGCAAATAAAAAAAATTGAATAATATTTGTTTAATATTGTGTTTAAGAAAACTTTTTTTTTCTCCTTTTTTTGTTAACAGACCCTTCCGAGAGAAAAACCTACACATTTTAGACAGGAATCTTGCTGTCAGTCTTCATCCTGGATGCTTTGAGACATATCTTGTGATCAGTTAAAAGAAATTGCTATTATGTTGGCAGCTAGCTAAATGATTTTAGTGAATGAATTGCATGATTTACAAATATTTTCTCATTTAAAGTATTAATTTCTGCACGGAAAAACTTGCATCCAACTAGTCACCACAGTATTAAGTGGTCTGTAATTTGAAACTGATAATACCGGCTATATATTGACATACACAACATGCTTCTTTCCTTTGGTATTAAAGGAAAGAAGATAAAACAGAATTATTTACATGTACATACATTGCCAGAGAAGCATGCAAATGCATGTGAATTGCAATAAATCACCCACAAAGGTATACTTTTGTCTTTTTGTGGCAAAGCCACAATGGCATAAAACCTGTTTTTGTGTTAACATGCTGATAGTATACTCCAAATTAGGTGAGAAAAATCATCATACTCAGAGAAAGTTGGTGTCTTATAGAGCCTAGGCTACATGAGAAATTAAATATTTCTGGTAAAACAGAAGTCCACGAGACATTACGTGCAAAGCTATAAATTTACCAATTTGCTGTAACAATTTAATTTGGGTTTGTTGTAGGAGGTATTTTAACATCCAGTATTATCCTTCTTTCCAGAGCACATTTTGTGATCTTCCAAAGTGTCTTGAATCTAAAATAATGATAATAAAGTCTGTTTTATGTAATATGATAAAATAAATATCTATATACATGCACTGGTATGCTTCAAAGCTCTGTTTGTGCATTGTCATTGTGTTGTCAATGTGTTGTCAGTATCAATTGACAATGCATAAGTCTATTTTGGGACGTTGAATTTTATGAGTTTTAAATTGGAATACATATCATGCTGTGTAGTTTTGATGGAAAAAAAATATGTAACACCAAAGCATGAATTTCTTTATGAATCATAAAGTAAAGGGCATTATGCAAATCAAGTGCTTTTCATGTTTTGTCAGTTAAGCCCATTTACAGTTTTTCTACATATACAATGTATGTATTCCAGAATATATTTTATCAAATTGTGGTGAATTGGTTTTGGTGCTTTGTGTGAAATGAAATTTTGATTTTGTGTTGAGTGGTGAGAGGGTGATACTATGCAATATTCAGGTGCTGCCAGAGCTCGTACTGTATTCATTTCTAGCAAAGTAGCCAGCTTTCCTGGCAAATTATTAGGCTCCATTAGGTCTATGTCAATAAATACAAAAGTGTAAAGAAGGAGGGCTGATGCATAGACTGTTCCACTTGTAAAATTTAACGATTACATGTATGTTAGACTACTGGAATTCTTCCAACTTTTTACAGGTGTGCTAGAGTTTTTTTTAAGCATATTGTGAGGGCATTATTCTGATCAAACCTTCACGATCAAATTTGGTATCAAACATGAATAATAAAAAAATATTAGGTGTTGTTACTTCAGCCAAGAAGACTATATCATTTCACAGCTGTATGACGATTACAAAGATATATTGATATTTTGTAGTGAATTCTAAATTAAAACCTCTTACCATACCGTAACGTTTTTAACAACAATATAAGCATATGCTAATGCTTTACATTGTTGGCTGGTTATTTAAAATTTGCAATAATATTTGACCAAAATTTTACCGGGCAACCCTGACTGCAATGGTTCAGTTACTGTCCAATTAAACCTATCACATTTGACTCCTTAATTGTTTCCCTTGGCAGCCAGCATTTCATCCTCGGCACCCCAACTATGGAACTCGTTATTTCATTGTTATGTAAAAACTTTCACGAAAGGTGACACAACCTAATGATCCTGAAAAAATTGCTCTTAGATTCCAGCATCAATGTCCCAAAATATTGAAACAGGAATCATGTATCTTCAGTCTTGTCATGATGTCATAGTGACAGGAGGCTAGTATTTGGGGACTTACTGATGTCAGCCAAGTGAAATTGTTTTGTGTTATTTGTGTTGGTCGAGGCCAAGGTCCTAATGTATGTGTACATTCATGTGGGAAATCTTTGGGATTGTGTATAGATTTGTTTAGAAACACAAACAAAGGGAGTTAACCAGTGCTTGGCATTGACCACTGGGTCGATGCAAACTTTGAGTGGTCTTCTTCTGTAGATCTGTTCAAGCTGCTACATCATTTAGAAGGTATGAAATTTACTCTATCATAATTATGTTCTCATTTTTTTCATAGTTATCATAAAGGATATACTTATTGTATATATAAGTATGTTCATGCTGTCATTCATGCTTGCTGTGATTTATACCCCAGGGGCCCCCTTTCACAAAACTTCCTAGTCATATTTCTCGTAACATTTTTCAGACGTTGTCTAGGTTACCGTGCTATAAGGCGATGTCGTTTACAAGAAAAGTTTTGTGAAAGAAGGCCCAGAAGCTTATTTGAAGAACGGTTAATTTTGTTCTGGGCACTGACACTGATGTGTTTGTCAAAACTTTAAGAACATTGTGTAAATCTGCTATCAACCAGAAGGCTATGTGATATCAGTAATAATCAGAGTATGTATGCCTGTGTTAAGTGAACACAAAAATAAGGTAAAATACATTCTGAAAAGTATTGTAAGCTGTGTATGTGGTGAAAGGGTTTTTTTTCCCATTGCAATATATAAATTGGATTTTTAAAAGAAGATAATATATATTTTGCAATATGCGTCCAAGATCTGATCTGCCATTATTTGTTATGTAAATTAGTTTCTGCCCAAAAAACATTTATGTAACAAATGTAAGTTATTCAGATGGGGTAATTCCAACTTGAATAATGGTAACAATTACTAAGATGTGTTTTTTAAGAAATTTGTTTTGGGCATTTCTCACGGTGAGTAAATACAAGCTTACTATATATATATCTCAGTGTTAATTGACTATAAGTGCTTGGTTACAGGTGTCTAGCTATTTGGAATTGGTGTACTGTATTTTGTTATTCTTGTGAAGACCCACATGCCTTGTAAGCTAATGTTAAGAATGGATAATCCGTCTGAAGTTGAAGTTTTTCAATAAATCTTGAATGTGGTAAAGAACAATGATTTTGCTTTGTATTTTGCAATCAATGAATTAATTTTCAAATGATTTTCAGGTAACGGGTACATATGTAGCAGTGATATGCATTTATTTTCGTTCTCCTGTCTTAAGAAGAGTCGTAGTATGTGATGAGTTCAGGTCTTTGCTTTTGGTGCAATGCTGCACAGGAGAGTTTTTCCTATTTTTGGTACCATCATGATGTTGGTCTATGCTCGGGTCTTCACCGGGTGTCGGAAACCAGGGTGCCCAGCTCGGGTCTTCACCGGGTGTCGGAAACCAGGGTGCCCAGCTCGGGTCATCAGTGGGTGTCGGGAACCAGGGTGCCCAGCTAGAGTAAACCACCAAATTACCCAACATGTATAGATGTCTGTGCAAACATAAAACCCACTGAAGCCAACACAACCTCCATGTATATTCTCCGGATGGATACCCTTTTAATTACAAGAATGGAATTTATTTTGATGGTGACTTTATCAGGATGAATGTTCATAAACACCGATTATTATTAACAGCTGACACACAGTCTCTTCTAAGTTCGGAACCAGTGGTTCCCATAAGTAATAGTGAACTCCATGTAGTTTGTCAGTTACTTGCTTGAGGTCAGGGGTTTTCTTTGGGTGTCCTGCTATCCTCTACCTGTAAGCCTAAGTCATCACCATCACATAAGTTTAAAATTCTTGATTGCGGGGCGTGAAGCACCAATCAGATGAATAAATAAACCTATATTCCCTTTTATCTTGACCACACAATCTGCAAAACGTAGGCAAGAGAGTGTGATTACCAAAATTATAACATAATTTTTTACTAGAAGCCAGTATCAGTTTTTCCAGTATGTTCATTTTGGTCAGTATGGGTGGATATTCTCAAACTCACTGGCAGAGTTCCAGTACCCTATTTTTTTATAATTTGGTATTATCTATTATCTATTCCTTTTTTCTTTTTGGATATTGCAATATTATCTACCCAATAATTATATTACTGAATCATATAAAAGCTTACTGGACTGACTTTTTTGTGAAAATACACTAAGAAAAAAATCATATATTAGGGCCTACGTGGGATTAAGATAGGTTCTCCTAATCCCCTGGCCTACACATACCTTACAATTACATTCTTGAGCTATAATACTGAAGGAACTGTCGTTTCAATCTGCAGAAGTGTTTTTCGTGTTGTGTTTTTGTTTGTTTTTTTTGGTGGTAATTTTGCCTTTGAGACTTTGACAACAGTTTCAAGTTCAAGTTAAGTGTTGATCAATATACACACTATACAACGTTTGTAAGGGCAAACAGCTGTGTCATTCTGCAGAGTTGTTCCCCTTTACGAGGAAGTCAGCAGCATGTGACGTCAAGTCACACAACTCACAGGTGCACGTACAGTAAAAATGGCTTCGACGCAACCAGGTCATGATAGCTCGTCAGGATCCAGAAGAGATCGGGTATTTATTGTTTTATTCGTTCTTTTTGAGATGCTAGACAATGTGTGGAAGGTTTCTCTTCAGTGACGTCGATTTAAAGATCCAATTGCTCATTATCTTGGAGGCAATCTCCATTTTATGCATTGTGATCTTTCAACTGTCACTGATCGAGTGTGACTTAGGTTAAGGTTGAGATTTCATTGCATAGATCTGATGCATGTATGCTCTTTGAGCCACAGTCTTAATAATTGAGACCAAGGACTGATGACATGAAAGCAGTATGGTGTGTTACAGTCGTGAATCTCCTGTCCTGTCACTTCACTTTAGACAGTTGAAGAATCGGCTACATGATATAGTTGATAATTTGTCGTCGTCATGTCACAATAATTTATATTGTAGTATCATATATTCTGCATCATGCGCAAATTATGGCGTTTTACATTATAATTTACATTAAATGTTAACGATACTTTTAAAATTACGCTCTACATTTGTGAACTTCTGTTATTGTAATGTCCTTTTCGTCACTAAGTCCCTATAAAGTCCATGTCCGTGGCTGATAGTGTTTTAAAACTTTTTTAACCATGCTAATTAAACAGTGTCTCTTCCTAATGTAATGGTGGTGATATACACAAATGCACATGTCTCATCTGGTAGTACAGTAAACTTGTCCAGTATGCAGGGTAAAAAAAACCACCACACTTACCTTGTACTACATCTGGATCCATGCTCTTGTATTGGTATAGCTTTGGCAGACCACCTCTCCTATGCTAAGGTTTGATTTGTTTGGCAAAGTTCAGAATGTCTATATGTCCACCAGACTTCATAAGTCACATATGTAAAGTACATGTATATTCTCAAATATGTCTACATGAATTGCATATTAACCCTCTATTGAAACTCCATAATGAGCTATGTCATCTTAGTAGGAATCAAGGATTATCAATTCCTGTATTGTATAAGTTATTTTCCTGTAACTGCCCATTACTCATCTATCAGACGAGACAATATTATCAGAAATTACATTTTGGGAGGTGATAACTGTGATCATCATGAATTTAGATGACTTGTTCCTGTTAACCATGAAACAGAGTTGATCATATATGGTATTATATCAGTGGATCTGGTTTCTTATCTTCCTGGTTTTAAAAGTAAAGACAACTCTAGACCAAGTGCAAATATGCATCAATACAGTACCCCACATACAGTTTAAAAAGCAAACATTTCATTTCTTTTTCTCTTTTTTTTTCTTATTGCATAAATCATGCACAATGAGAAAATCAAAACAGCTGCCATGTTGCCAGTTTTAAACTAATTTCACTGATGTCACCCAAACTTTGTTTTGCTGTTTAGACACATGAGCGTGGGGCACACAACATCATAATTCTGGTTTCACTGACGAAGTCTCTGCCTTCGTAAGAAGTCCAGCGTAAAAGTTGATTAACAGAGTTACCAATTTCATCAGAGAAAAATTGCTGCAACCATTTAGATCTATTTCCACCTCTCTTCTTGAATAACTAAGGTTAAATTATTTGTTGTCTTTTCCTTTAATAACTGGAGAAAAGTCAGACTGCTGAATAAAAACTGTACTTAGCCTTGCCTTTGCCTGGGGAAGTGAAGAAAATAGGAGATGCACAGATCAGAGCTTCATTGGTGTATGAAGAGATCATTTGCTTGATGATTCTTTGACTTCTTTTGACTTTGTTACAGATAATTCTAGATGATTTACGTGATGTATTTCTTTGTTACATGTAACATAGTGTGGATTAGCAAATGACTTTCCATCTTTGTTGTAGGTAATTCTGTGTGATTTAGCTGATTCTCTGTATTTGTATTTGTTACAGATAATTCTAGATGATTTACTTGATGTATTTCTTTGTTACATGTAACATAGTGTGGATTAGCAAATGACTTTCCATCTTTGTTGTAGGTAATTCTGTGTGATTTAGCTGATTCTCTGTATTTGTATTTGTTACGGATAAGCTAGGCGATTTGTTTGATGATTTTCTACCTGCGTTTATTACAGGTAGTGCTGGGTGATTTGTTTGATGATTTTCTACCTGTGTTTAATACAGGTAGTGCAGGGTGATTTACACACTTTTCTGTCTATGTTACAGGTAATGCTGGGTGATTTGCCTGATGACTTTCTTAGAGTACAGACAAACCCACAGCAGCAGCAAATGGCAGAAGATGCGCGGATAGCTCAAATTTTACAAGCTCAGCAGCAAGCTGGCTATGTCTGCCAACCTTCAAATATCACAGGAAAACTGTCCATCACTGTTGTTCAGGTGGGTATATCACATGGCTTGATTTGTTTTCCTGTGCCAGTTACATTCTTCACTTTTATTTAAGTTTGAAGCTCATCATCAGAAATGTTTATGTGATGTTTAACATTAAAAGTCATTCTAAATGCGCTTTGAAGTTGTTTTGTCCCCCATTATGGACTTGCGGAAGACACATTAACTGGAAAAGATATGCGAACAATATCTCGTGAACACTTTCAAGCTATTCTGGGACATGACATCAATAAGTTAATCACTGGGATTGGTTTTAAGCTAAGAAGATGCTTCAACCATCCTGCTCGCCACGATATGGCTGAAATATTGCCGATGTGGTGTTAAGCCATAATCATTCATTCAACCATCCTGGCTTCCTTGTTGTTTGTCAACAAGAAAATTTGAGTGAAAACTGTGAGTTTGACTTATTGCCTTCAGTAGGGGAGTCTCAAGTTCGACTCTTTTGTCGTTAAATGTAAAAACAGTCCTCTTGTATCAAGTGACTTGTGGAAAATGTTAGGCAACCTTTGCAGATGTTAATGTCCCCATCACTTGTTTCACTGTGGCTCAGAGGCTCAAACAACACCTCTTTCCTTTGGAAGCTTCTCAAGTTCTAGAACGTTCTGCTCCACAAATTTCTCCATCTCTATACAACTTTTTGTGAAACCTGATTATCAGATGCCCATGCTGTAGTAAAATGTGATCCTGCAGTAGTGGCCTAACATTTTTGATGGGTAACATGATACAGTAGAACTTTTTTTTACCTCTAGCGATAAAAACTCAAAGACATCAAAACAAAGGCCTGTATGTTATTGATAATTTAATTCCTTTCTTCCTCATATCTGGAATAACTATAAAAGCAGTGTGCACGTAGAATATAATACAGGTAGTGAGAAGATTTACATGTTATGCTATTGTTGGTTGGGGGACATGGGCCTCAATGATCTGTTTTCAGGGTTAAATTAGACTCTCAAATATGTGTCATGCTGACGTTTTTACAGTAATAATCTTTGCATGTAGGTCCGAGAGTATGGATCATGAATGGATAGCGTATGGTTTGATACCGAATGGTGTAGCAATGGAGCGTAGCAGTGTGAATTAAGTACATGGATGACACTAGTGTTGTTTTTGTGAATGGCTTACGATGAAAGGCTTCCTTGAATGTGTTTTTCTGCCTTTAAACACTGTTGCCAGGAAGATAAATAGTTTGTCCTTTCTTCTCACTTGGTTGTGTTCAGATAGTGGCACAAAGCACATGCAAAGTACATGCACCCAAGTGGGATTATGGAGAGTGCACTGCGATATTACAACGCATCATCACGCCACATGATTCAATAGGGTGTGGTTGTAAATATGTCCGCTAAGTAATTTACAGTGTTGCAAACCACGAGAGTTTGTGTCTTATTTAGACCATGCAACTGTCAGGACCTTGACAAATGGGGTCTTGTGCGAATGCGTCCCGCTGTTTCAGCTTCTACCTAAAGTCAGAAGCTGTGTCAGGTGCCTGGAGGGTTTGCTCCAGACACTCTGGTTCTCCTATCTATAAATTCTTGATTACCACCAATCAAACACTGATGCAGTAGGTCAATCAGCAGCCAATGCCACTGATAGCCAGACTTACAACCGATTTGTCTCATAACAAGATTTGTGTAGTGAGGAAGTGATTTGCTTCCATGCGTGGACTGGTTAGCCTACACCCCCTCACTGTAATCACCTCCTAGGCTGGATAAGGTGCCCTAATTCCTCAACCTTTTCGCTCATGAAAGAACTTTCAGTGCAATTTATGCAGCTTTTTAATTTGATTTTGGAGACAGAACTACATTGATGGGATTAGCCAAGTTTACGGTTTCACAAAGAGTGTAATTTTGGCAGTGTACAACCAGTATTGCCTTAGAGTATGCTGGAATAAACACCTTCAAACATGCGGAAAAGTTGAAGAATTCACTAAATACATATAGCGGTTTTACAGCTACATGTGGGACATTGTGTCTGGCAGTATAGCATAGATGTTGTGAAAATCCTGCAATGATATAAGTGCTTGTTGTCATTATTACATCAAGGTCAAACTGTGTAGTAAATAGACGTGATAGAGGTCACATGTACTGTATAACACCTTAAGTGGGTAAATAAACAAGCACTTTCAGAAGCACACAAAGGCCTGAAAATAACACTTTTGACGCCAACACTCAAAAGGTGTCACTTGAAAAATGTTAAAGCCTAATGGGAGAAATGCAGTATCTGCCTCTGTATTTGTCTGCGTCAGTTGTTTACGTGTACCTGTGACATGGCTTTGTAGCTACACAGTGTATTAACAGATACTGTAGATTTTAAATAATGTGCTTCGGAATTATAGTGTCAGCTCTATCATACTAGTAGTTGATTATCACAGTGATGCCCTTTTTAGTCAAAGTGATATCATAAACAAGTGAGACACAGTACGTCTAACTCATCAAAGGGATTAATGACATGTACTGGACACTCAACAGTCCTTGACCTATTGACACAGATTTGGAGCCACTACTTGCAACTACAACAGAGGATACATGGTATATATAGGGCTACCATTATCAAAATATGCTTGTTGGGGGTCGGTGGGGGGGACCCAACCTTCTATAAAGGCCCCTGCTCTAAAAATTTTATTGGGATTTAGATAGAATTTCGTTTTGGTTATTTTCTCTCAGTATGAATTTCTTTGAAATCCCCATCTTTTTCATTTGCTAGAAGAAAAAAAAATTCCCCACTGACTGACTCTGGGTTCTGGAACAGTTCTTTAGTAAATTTAATTAATCAACCATTCTGATAGGTACCACTTTTGCTTAACAGGCAAGGCTTGCCAAGAATTATGGCATCACAAAGATGGATCCGTACTGTCGCATCCGAGTGGGTCATGCTGTCTTCGAGACACCTACTGCTGTCAATGGCGCCAAGAACCCGAGATGGGCCAAATCTATACAGTGGTAAGAAATACTAGCAGTATTTGTCTGTCTTCTTGTACACATCAATGGATCATGGATTGTTACTACTGTTTTCGTGAGTGACAGGTCAGAATTTAATCTTGAAAGACACAGATATGTTTTTATAAGATTTTGAAATCATTTCAGTTAAATTGAGAGGAATTATGATATTTGAAGATTGGAATCTTTTTTTTCTTACTCCAATTTTGTTCTGTTTTCAACAGTTACATGGCCCCTGGTGTGGATACCATGTATGTTGAAATCTTTGATGAGGTGGGTATTGTTTAATTATTTGGCCGATAAACATGACAAAAGTTGATCAAATCTGTATCTTAAGTTTTTGATTGGTTTAATGTGAATTTGTTGCAGTAAGCTGTTACCATTAGCTTGCCTTTGGAGTAAAATAAGTATGCCATGATAATAATTTGAAAAATATTGCAGGGTTATTGCCTTGGGCCCACTTGTGTGAAGCCATCTTTACATAACGAGCACATAACTACCATGGCAACCGGGAATGTAGGCATTACATCGCCATGGCAGCTGTGTACTCATAGTGTTAAGTGGGCTTCATATAAGTGGACCCAAATTAAAGGTGACTGTACCATTTAGATAATAACTGTATTGTCAATGAATTAAGCTGAAGATCGGATGGTTACAGCTATGAATTTGTTTGTTTTTTGTCTCCAGCGGGCCTTCTCCATGGATGACCGTGTAGCCTGGGCTCACATCAAGCTGCCAGAGTCTGTGTTCAATGGGGAGACAGTAGATGATTGGTTTTCACTGAGCGGTCGTCAAGGAGATGATAAAGAGGGAATGATCAATCTTGTCATGTCTTTCATTGTGAGTATGATTGTGCTGGTCAGATTTTCTCAAAACTTGGTAAATTTCCTTTTTGTGTTTCCACATACTTGCAGTTATATTTTCCATTTACTTGTTGTGAGGATAGAAATCATATTGGAAGCTCACTGTTGTCATAGGAACAAAATAATGTTGATTGCATGAAGCCTCAACAACAACAACAACAATACAACAACAATCTAACCATAAACTTTTGTTATTTTGTCAAGAATAAGAGTGGCTTCTTTGACATTCAGTACACACTTGTGTCTTAGTGATGGTAGCCATTGCTATCTGTGTGTTCCAGCCGGTGCAGAACTTGCCACCTTCTACCGGATTTATGTACCCAGCTGCCCCACAGATGATGGTCCCCATGATGGCCCCAGGGGTGACATATTACCCCACACAGCCCATGAGTATGTATTATATGGTTGAATTTTATATATTATTTTTATATATATATTTATTACTATATTTCTACTCCTTGTGTTTTTTTTTTTTGTGGGGGGGGGGGGACTTTCAAGTGACACACTTTGAAGTTGTAGTACTTCTGCTTAAACTGACATGTTCTCTGGCCGTGACGTATTGGATTGTCCTGAAGGATGAATAGCCTGTATACAATGAGTTCAAACCCACCTATTCTGCTGATTCGGCTTTGGCTTTACGACACTCAAAAATACTAACTGCTGTCATATAATTAAAATATTTTTCCTGTGCCGTTCAAAGTGCCAATAAATCAGCATGTGCTAAGACTTTGGTGAAAATCATAAGTGTGAATGTTCCTGGTAAATACTCCCACACATTGTGTTTGAGGAATTTGGGGGAAGACACCATTCAAGGAGCAAGATACTGTGATTCATTTTCTTCCAAAAAACTTATGTTGAGGGAGCCTGGTGTTTTGTGACTTCCGCTTGTCTGCAAGATATCTTTGAAACTCTCTATCTAATCCGAGTTTCAAGCTGTCTTATGAGGACCTTAATAACTGATTAGATTTTGGTGCCTGTGTCTTTACCCGTTTGACTCTTTGTTGGTTTCCAGTAATTCTCTTTGGCTACTTTTGTCTGCTTGATACATGTATCGTCTGGACTAACTGAATGATTTAATGAAACTTAGTTTCGGTTTGATTTAATTTAATCAGGGGCCCTCCGTGGCTCAGTTGGTAAGGGCTAGCGCAGCATAATGACCCAGGAGTCTCTCACCAATGTGGTCGCTCTGAGTTCAAATCCAGCTCATGCTGGCTTCCTCTCCAGGCGTACGTGGGAAGGTTTTCCAGCAACCTGCAGATGGTCATGGGTTTCCCACGGGCTGTGCCCGGTTTCCTCCCGCCATAATGCTCTCCGCCGTCGTATAAGTGAAATGTTCTTGATTGTGGCGTAAAACACCGATCAAATAAATAAATAAATAAATTTAATCAGCTTTTGGTTTCCCACTGGTGGCTGTCCATCTGATCATCTTTGAACCATTCTGATATTTTGCAAGATTGCACCACTGTTAAATAGCTGTTAGGATGGAGGAGATATTTGTTTTGGTTGCAAAATGTTCTAGTTTCTGTTTGATATGATATCAGTCTCATGAAGGACCTACATGATCACGGTACATAATAAACAAATTTGAATGAGGGGAGATAACTGCTGTTAGGCCTGTCATTTATCTCCCCTTTATTTTTTGTCTTCAGTGTACACTCAGCCAGTGGGTAATGTTATGCCTCAGCAGCCCATGTTTACAGAAGAGGACCTCAAACAGGCCAAGGACATGTTTCCTAATATGGAGGAAGATGTGATCAAATCAGTGTTTGAGGCTAACCGGGGAAATAAGGATGCCTCCATCAATGCCCTGTTGTCCATGAACTCTGATAACTGAACCTTATTTCCTGCCGCATTGGATGTAACTACTGCTTTATAGCCACCTGCAAAACAGTAACAAATATGAAAAATTAAAAAAGAAAAAAAAAAAAACAGAAAGAAAAACACCAACCAGGAAAAGAAATACTGTTCTGTGTAATAGATGTTTGACATTACTCTAATTGCTGATGCTCACCGAAACTCTGCCGAAAACTTTTGAAGTAAGCATTTTTTTTCTACGTATTTCTTTCTGAACTTTTGCACCCGAACAGTTCATTGCTCATTTTCAGAATATTGAAGCTCCTTGTTTAGTTCACTTTTGTACTTATTGATAAAAAACACAGGTTATTCACAACATAGCAACTGTGTTCAGTTTGAAATGCTAACAATGTATGTTTATAGTTTAATTTAGGTCAAGGTGTACACATATTTTGTTGATGGCAGTATTGACACTTTTTCACAGATCAGTAAGTGCTCCTGTTATTGGTTTGCAATACTGAAATTCTAAGGAAGTTACTCTGGAGTTAGGTCACAATCTAACTTAAGGAGGAGAGTGAATGTGGCCAAAACTGTTTGAAACTTACAGCTTATTAATTGTCCTTTAATAATCTTTGTGATGCTCAGGTGTGATAAATCATTTTTAAGATGTAGAATGAAGGTTTGTTAGGTAGTGCAAGCTAGATTTATCATCAGGCTGTAGATACCTTGTATTCAGAAACGGGAGAATAAAACTTCACTCTTCTTGCAAGTATCATGAATTTCATGAAAACTCCCCTGTTCTAAGTAAAGACAGTGTTGTGCACACCACTGAACAATTCAATCTGTAAATGTTGTATTATAATTTAATGGTTGTGTATATTTGCTGTAGCTGTGTATATTAATTGTATTACATATTAAACTTGTGCTCTTCTCTTCTCTGAGCATTCCCCTGGTTTATGTTCGCTGCGTGTGTTATGTGCTCAGTTCTTCGTGACCTGTGTGACCTCCATGTGATCATGAATTGTGTAAAATGGGTGCTTTGATTTGTTTTAAATGGACCAAGTTTTTTTTGGGAGTTTGTGTGAATAGGTTATTTTCATAGCTGATATTAGACTACAAATAGCAAATTATTAAGGCCATATGCTATAAAGCTCTCAGTACTTTTGTACAAGCATAATTTGCACATGTTATTAAGGAACTATATAAAGTGCTAAAGAATTTATTTGTCTTTTCTCCTGCATTTTGAAAAACTAATTTAAAACTCAAAGGATTGTTTGGATTGATACATCAAGTTCTTAATTTATTTTTTAAATACTGCACATGGATTATTCTATAACAGGACTGCCCAGTGCACAAGGACAATATTTGTCACAGAAATCAGAATTTCTTAATCTTGGCAACAAAATTCTTTAAAATTCACTCCTATGTGGGTAACCAGGAATTTGGGAAGCTAGATCCAAAGATTCAGTGACAGAAAGGTCAGAAATCCAGTGACAGAAAGGTCAGAAACATATCAGCCAATCACAGATTTGTGTCAGTGTGCGCGTGACCTGAATCTTGTGAGATCAACCAGTCAGAGTTTATGGAATTGTACTATAGTGTATACAAATGACATCTGTTACCCATGTGACACTACATGTAGTTTTTGTGTTCACATGACCTTGAACGTATCAAATGTTGCTTCTCTGTGGGTAATCGATATTCCTTATCATGACACTGGGAGCTGAAAATCCCATTTTGGACAACAAATTTTTTTTTTCATGCGAGGGTTTAATTAAAGAAGATGGCTTCCTTTACCTTGTTGGCTGTTTGTGAATCTTTAGCAAGAAGCGCTGATTGTTAGAAAGAATTAGGATTGGTAAAAAGTTATGAGTATTTATTATGTAGACTGATATCATTTTAGGCATCATAAAGAATCTGATATATTAGTCCGAGGGAACATCTGTGAGTTGAGCTAAAAATAGCCTGATCAGCAAACTGCGTGTGTTGTTTCTTTTTACATGAGCATGTGGCTTGGAAAAATATCAGCCAACTGTGGCACCACTACTTGTAACTTGATCACATTTTTATGACCTAAATGCTTAGTTTAAATTTTTACTTACATTACATTAATATAACATACATTAATATAACATCAACAGACCCTTGATCTCAGCTAAGATCTTTATACTTACTTGTAGGAAACAACTATAAAGCACAATGAAGTGTTGTCAGAATAATCACACACTATGATTGAATTTACTAAAAAAAATATGAGGAGTGAGATGTTTTGGTTGGATTTCTAAGGCTTCACCAGCTTATCTGACTCCATTGGTAAAGGCTTTATACTAACAGCTCTTGGCATATATGATCTTGAAATTAATTCAAGCTCTTTGTGCACAGGTTGTGAATGGGTCATGTGACCCAGTACTATCAGGATTTGGCCATGGATCTATTATTGTAAGTCATCCTTCAATCTGATTCTCTGTGAAATTATTATTTTTATATTTCATCTGTGACAAGGCTCCTGGTAAATTGCCAATGTCATTTTGTAACACAGTGATATAATTGGTTGATTTAATTAGGTCACTGCTTATGTATCAGCAGTAATACATTTCCATATCTTGCCTTGTTTGTGTGAGATGAGTACTTGTTTATATACAAGGACACAGTTATTTAAAGTCGGGCATACAAACTTTCTGTGCTCATTTGTTTGATCATGCACAGTATGTACATAATTCATTTGAATAAAAAGTTTGAACTGTAAACTGAAATTTATTTATTTGTTTATTTGATTGGTGTTTTACGCGGTACTCAAGAATATTTCACTTATACGACGGCGGCCCCAGCATTATGATGGGAGGAAACCGGGCAGAGCCCAGAGGAAACCCACAACAAATCCACAGATTGCTGGCAGATCTTCCCACATACGGGCCTGGAGAGGAAGCCAGCATGAGCTGGACTTGAACTCACAGCAACCGCATTGGTGAGGACTTCTGGGTTATTACGCTGTGCTAGCGCGCTAACCAACTGAGCTACGGAGGCCCCCATAAACTGAAATGATCTTGTGTCTCAGTGTTAGAAGCTGATCAGAACATGAGGGGAAAGATTGTGGCCAGGTGTATGAGTGTTTGAAGCTGATCAGAGCTTGAGAGGAAACACTGTGGTCAGGTGGATGAAGCTTATCAGAGCACAAGAGGAAAATTGTGGCCAGGTGTATGAGTGTTTGAAGCTGATCAGAACATGAGAGGAAAGATTGTGGCTAGGTGTATGAGTGTTTGAAGTTGATCAGAGCACGAGAGGAAACACTGTGATGAACCGTATGAGTGGAAGAAGCTGATCAACAAAAACACACATCGATACTGAGGTAAACACATACACATAAATGTCATCTCATAATATGTGTCGGAGCACAAGACAGAAGAGAAATCAGAACATGAGAGGAAACATTGTGATCAAGTGTATTAGTGAATGAAGCTGATCAGAGCAAGAGAAAACGTTGTGATAGAAAGCGCCAGAGGAAAATTGTAATCAGGTGTACAAGTGGATGAAGCTATTCAAAGCATGAGAGGAAACACTGTGATCAGGTGTATGAGTGGATGAAACTTATTTATTTATTTATTTATTTGATTGGTGTTTTGCGCCGTACTCAAGAATATTTCACTTATACGACGACGGCCAGCATTATGGTGGGTGGAAACCGGGCACAGCCCGGGGAAACCCACGACCATCCGCAGGTTGCTGGCAGACCTTCCCACATACGGCCGGAGAGGAGGATGAAACTTATCACAGGATGAGAGGAAACTGTAGTCAGGTGGATGAAGCTGATCAGAGCAAGAGGAAACACTTATCAGGTGTATGAGGGGATGAAACTTCAGAGCACGAGAGGAAACACTGTGGTCAGGTGGATGAAGCTGATCAGAGCAAGAGGAAACACTTATCAGGTGTATGAGGGGATGAAACTTCAGAGCACGAGAGGAAACACTGGTCAGGTGGATGAAGCTGATCAGAGCAAGAGGAAACACTTATCAGGTGTATGTGTGGATGAAACTTATCAGAGCATGAGAGGAAACACTGTGGTCAGGTGGATGAAGCTGATTAGAGCGAGGGGAAACACTGTGATAAGCTGTATGAGTGTAAGAAGCTGATGAACAAAAACACAAATCGATACTGAAGTACACACACATATACACAAATGTTATCTCATAACGTATAAGCCGGAAGAGAAATAAATAATAACCTAGACAAGGCTACGAAATAGCTCACCTGTAGGAACACTTCAGTTCAACACATTAAGTCCTCAAACATTTACCTTACCATAGATTCTGTCACAGAAAAGATGTGGTCATGAATTTTGTAATTTAAGGTAATTAATACACTAGCAGGGCATCCATGGAACATCCTGTACCAGTCAATGTGCTTTACACACATGCACAATTGTTTGAGTTACTTTGACATTCATTCTAATACAAAAAAAACCCTTAAAAGTCAAGATTTTTGTATTTTACGGTAATTAATACGCACACTGGGCATCAAGGAAGAACAAATAAATTAATCAAATTTATAACTTTTGAACGCTAATTTATTTCCCGAATTTCCAATGATTTGTGAGATTGACGTGTATTTGATATACGTGTAAGCTACCTTCATATCGTATGGTAGTTTCCATGGCGTTTATGCTAATATTGACTTAATAGATAGTTTAATGTAATCATCAGACGAGTGCGAAACGTCAGTATACTTTATAAGCCTTTTTTCAAAATCATTACACATGAACGTTGCATAAAATAATCCCCAGTCATATATACACTTAAGACTAGTTACTTGGACATCCTACGATCAAAAACTAATCGTATATCTTGAACGTAGATTATATGATAAGTCGTAGGGCATTTTTGCGAATGTTGGTGAATCTGACGATATCGCTAGGTATCGCAACACGATTGGAATAGTGTCCATGCACAAAAACCTCCGACGGTCAGCTACGATCTACATAAACTCTGACTAGTCTTAATCCGCCGGAACTTGATCATACCAGCTATATGCGTTTGTCAAAAGCGATCCTCATTAATCGTATGCACGTTTTTGTCACAGAGTGCTTTAATTTCTAGCAAATTTCTATTTCTGTATATAATTTCTTGGACTTTAGTTTGGTTAAATCGGTCGCCACTGACCACGGTCAAGAGACCGATCGCGGGTGTCGTATGCTCCTAGTCATAGCTATCTGTGACTGAGCCTTAAACGGCCAAGCCGCATTCCACTGCTGATGACACACTTGTTGAACAACACCAGAGGGTATACATAGCATTAACGTCCCAGATATACTGTATGAATCATCGAGGTGACCCATCCAACGGTGACACCTGCTTAATCCGATGCTTTTGTTTTCGCACCACGGAGCTGTGGGCCCTATATTTATTGTCGTTGACTAGCCTGTATCCAGCTTATCTTTACAATTTATAGGTGACAAACGCAAATAAATGTGACATGTGTTGCCGTGATATATACCAACTAGTAGATACCTGCCATACATCAGGTCAACCTGATCAGGTCAACCAGGTCAACCTGTACGTAAACCTGCACGAACCAGTGACCATGATACAGTCGTGTATCACTGGGCATGCACAAAGGTTAGACGCGGCTTAAAATATAATGATTTATTTATTTATTTGATTGATGTTTTACGCCGTACTCAAGAATATTTCACTCATACGACGGCGGCAAGCATTATGGTGGGCGGAAACCGGGCACAGCTGGAAAACCTTCGCGCTTAAGGCCAGAGAGGAAGCCAGCATGAGCTGGACTTAAAGTTGCAGAGATCGCATTGGTGAGAGGCTGGGTCATTACGAGTTAAGGTTTTATTCTAACTGTTCCTGTGAATGCTTAAACAGTATAGCAATTTACACGCCACCAAGCACCATGGCTTGAACAGAGAGTTATCAGGCCTCGTAGGTCTAGAATTAGTCAACATGCTGCGTTGTCGTCACATTTAACATACAATAACAATAACACAATGTAAAGGGATTGATCACAGGCATTAATTGATCACAGGCATTATAGAGTGCAGCTGATACAGATAAGTGGACATGCGTTGTATTATCCTTTATGAAGACAGAAAAACCCAATCTGACGTATGTTATAAACTGATCCAGCTGATCGTTAGGGATGGAGCGTAGGATTAGAAGGTGGTTAAGTACTGGTAGAGGCTACGGAAGGGTTGGGATGGAGAGAGAGGGACTAAAGGGTGGTTAAGTGCTGGTAAAGACTACGGAAGGGTTAGGATGAAGAGAGAGAGTTAAAAGGGTGGTTACGTGCTGGTAGAGGCTACGGAAGGGTTGGGATGGAGAGAGAGGGGTAAAAGGGTGGTTACGTGCTGGTAGAGGCTACGGAAGGATTGGGATGGAGAGAGAGGGATGAAAGGGTGGTTAAGTGCTGGTAAAGACTACGGAAGGATTGGGAGGGAGAGAGAGAGATAAAAGGGTGGTTACGTGCTGGTAGAGGCTACGGAAGGGTTGGGATGGAGAGAGAGGGATGAAAGGGTGGTTAAGTGCTGGTAGAGGCTACGGAAGGGTTGGGATGGAGAGAGAGGGATAAACGGGTGGTTAAGTGCTGGTAAAGGCTACTGAAGGGTTAGGATGAAGAGAGAGAGAGATAAAAGGGTGGTTAAGTGCTGGTAGAGGCTACGGAAGGATTGGGATGGAGAGAGAGGGATAAAAGGGTGGTTACGTGCTGGTAGAGGCTACAGAAGGATTGGGATGGAGGGAGAGGGATAAGAGGGTGGTTAAGTGCTGGTAGAGGCTACGGAAGGATTGGGATGGAGAGGGGGGACAAGAGGGTACGGAAGGGTTGAGATGGAGAGAGGGGGATAAGAGGGTGGCTAAGTACTGGTAGTCGCTACGGAGGAGTTGGGATGAAGAGAGAGTGATAAGATGGGTGATTAAATGTTGGTAGAGAGTGGAGAAGAGTTGGGATGGAAAGAGAGGGATAAGAAGTACTGGTAGAGGTTAGGGAAGGGTTGGGGTGGAGTGGGGTGGGGTATGATATAATAGGGTGGTTAAGTGGTGATAGAGGGTAGGAAAGGATAAGGGTTGGGATAAGATATTAGGTTAGGTGTTGGTTGGTAAAGGTAAGGGAAGGGAGATGGAGAGTGAGGCATAAGAGTGTGGTTATGTGTTGGTTGAGGGTAAGGGGAGGTTGGAAAAGAAAGAGATATATGTGGAAGAGGGTGGTTACAGAAGCTAAGAAAGGGGTGGGATGGAGTGAGACGGAGGTGGGGGGGGGGGGGGGGGGGGGGCGTTACGAGAATGGCTATTAAAGTGCTGCTAGTGCTAGTATCACCTGAAGCGTATTAAGTTTATATATAGGTCTAGCAAATATATGTGCATACGTGGGTGGCTGAATGCGGTTAGATTCATGGCGATATATATATATATATATATATATATATATATATATATATATATATATATATATATATATATATATATACATTTCATGTTCCATGAGTGGGCAACACAACATCTATTTTACATAATTTCAAGTAGTATACCTCAGGCATGTTTGTGCGCATGTACAACATTTTGAACGGCTGACATGACATGAATCACGTTGGCGTGTGGTAAAACCCTATATTTATACAAAAGTTCTAAACAAATACATACATTTGTGGTAAGATAGTAAGGTAAAAGTATATATGATCCTTGTCTATATTGTACATGTACCACAAACACCGCATACACCCATACAGTGATCTGCCAGTTTTTTTTTTCTTTTTTTTTGGGGGGGGGCGCATAATTTTTAAACCATGAGTCACAAACTCTCCTTCGAGCATCTTTAAGCAGAGATATGAGTTTGATTTGAAGTTACAAGACGGTAAGTTAAATTATGTATTCGAACTTTACATGTTCAAGCGAGTGAGTGTCTATCCTACGAGATTTCCAGTGTTCCATAAAATACAATGACTTCACAACAGGTGGTAACGGTGTTCGACTTTCGCACCCAGTCTCGCCAGAGACATTAGAATTTGGACGGAGGGGTAACAGAATGCGGGAAGGGAAGGTACCACTTCATACTCGCTTTGTATTGACCTATTTGGTTATTATTTATATTTTAACACTTATATAGGTATTCCAATTTAAAAATCCATCGAGCATCAAGAGTTAAGTGAGAGACCTTCCGCAATCTGTTACTTTGTACTCCCGTGACTTTCGCGAGATTCTGTAAAAGTTGAATACTGCTTAGTTAGATCGCAATCGATCCATGAGCTGACCCCTCGAGACTTAAAGCAAAGAAACCCCTGTCTATAAAAATAGTTCGATTTATTTATTTTTTTAAAGAATTTTGGGTAAAATGCATTTGAAACTTTTTTTTTATTCCACGATGGCTTTTCCTGACGACGTTAGGACCAATGACGTCACGTTAGGTTTTGGCCACTTGACTCACAAATACAGCTAGATTGCTTCATTCAAAATGCATATAAATATACATCTATGAATTCATTCCCCAGGTAGACCTTGAAATGAGCTATTTCAGTCAATAAGTATGGATGTGACGTCAATCATACCCTCTTGGTCACTACAGAGCCCACTGAAATGTGTTTTGTTGAAAACTATTTATTCGATTGAAAAATCAAAAAAAAAAAATCTTTTATCAGATATCTTTCCTCTGATAAATACTTCAATTTAATGTTTTCTAAGCTGTTAATGTGTGCAAAGCGAATCCATTGTGACTGACACAGCAAGCCATGCATATTGCACAGTTATTTAATTATTGCATTATACGCCTATTCGAATTGTTCCACGATTAGGATTCCCTTAAACTTGACAAATTGATATACGGTACGATGAAGTATATTTACGGACATGGCTGTAGCTTTAAGGGATTCTGTCAAGCGATTATGCCAATTTTGAACAAATTCGTGTCTAGGCTTCTATTTGAACAGAGACAAAAATACAGTCACATTTCCTAATAGATAATCAGAAAGCATAGTAAAACCGATTGAGATTGGCCGGAAGAGATCTCTTAGCCTCTAGTCACACAATTAGGTTTCGTACAATGGACAGAGTCTTCCAGAAGCTGTCTGCAAACCTTTTTTTTGTGTGTACTTGCTAATTAGACAGTGCCATTGTACCAAAATATTTTACGATTAAATAATTAAATACGAGAAGATGTGAGGACCAGTTCGCCGCATGTATACAGTCGTTTTGACAACTTTGATATACACCATTAATGTGCTTACAAAATTAGAGGAGTATCCGCTAGTTTTGATTTATTTTATTTATTTGATTGGTGTTTTACGCCGTACTCAAGAATATTTCACTTATACGACGGCGGCCAGCATTATGGTGGGTGGAAACCGGGCACAGCCCGGGGGAAACCCACGACCATCCGCAGGTTGCTGCAGACCTTCCCACTTACGGCCGGAGAGGAAGCCAGCATGAGCTGGACTTGAACTCACAGCGACCGCATGCTAGTTTTGAAATCTCATACTTCACTTCCGTAGTTCAGTATTAGTGCAACCAGATTGTCCAAAAGATCGACACAACCTGAGTGCTTGGGTACGTATTGCTATATGTAAAAAAGGCATGGTATTGTTATCATGTAGATGTATGTATATATGTATACCTCCATGATATTATCAAGGATAGTACCAAGACACGGTATGAATGCGCAACATCGTATCGTACTTAATACAGCTGTGAGTAGCTACATATTGCCATGGATGGTGCCGAGACATGGTATGAATGCGCAACATCGTATCGTACTTAATACAGCTGTGAGTAGCTACATATTGCCATGGATGGTGCCAAGACACGGTGTGAATGCGCAACATCGTATCGTACTTAATACAGCTGTGAGTAGCTACATATTGCCATGGATGGTGCCGAGACATGGTAATAATGTGCCTCATCGTATCGTACACTAATACAGCTGTGAATAGCTATATATTGTCTTGGGCAATATATAAAACACGGTATAAAATGCGCAACATCAAAGTACTTTACAACTGTTAATAGATCTGTGTTATAATGGGTGCTTCCGAAACGCAGAATCAGTATAACTTAATTCAGCTATAGATAAGTTATTGTGGATGGTTTCAGAACGCTGTATCTTTGTATACCTTAATTCATGGATATCCGTATGTTTCTACGGAGGTAAATGTGTGAATAGGCTTTTTTAATTTGGTAAGCAGTAGTCTGATATAGTATAATACAACAATATACCCGACTAGCCATAAGTGGTAGCTGGCTGTTTGGGACTGTCAGATTATAGTCGCGTTGTTTTGAGACTGGCTTCAGTTATGAAGGATATACAAAGGTGACTTATCTCAAAACCAAAGCTGTATTAAACACTGCATACATTGGCAATGGCCTCGCAGCCAACTACACTCGTGGGTCACTTGTGGGAGACGCCTGAACGCTCTGTACATAGAGGTTAAATGACTGGAGGCATTGTATTTGCTGTACGGACCTATATAGGTGATGATATAGCTAACTGGCAGTCCTAACCACACAAACACACATCGATACACGGCTACTTCTCCAACTTCAAAGAAGTTAACTGGACAGAGAGATACACAGGTAAGGTTAGATTTACTGCCAAAGGTATGGTGGTTAACTTTAATTTTGATAGAAAATGTAAAGGATTAAAGGAGAAGAAATGCTAGATGAAATATATATATATATATATATATATATATATATATATATATATATATATATATATATATGAATAAATTTATTCATAAGTCTGGTGGTAAGGTTATGTCACAGTTTGTCCCACTTAGTACATTCATCGCGTATAATAAAAGGGTTAAGCTATAGCGAGGCTTACACATAAAACCAGTGAACCAGTGTCAAGGTTGGATCCTCGTGTTTATACATGACATAACCAAGAAAAGCAAAATGGTGTTTTGTCGTTTGTTTGAGAGTGTCAGATATAGTAAGTTAGTATATATGGTACCCACTGGCCTAGTGGTCTAGACATCTGACCCTTGACTATTGAGGTTATGTGTTCAAATACAGCTCCAGGCATTTATATAAGTGTAGGTTTACCCGACCCCATATATCGGGTGTTTCTAGGGCATAACAAACACTAATAAGTAAGAGGTGAAACAACAACCTGTACAACGTGCTACAGGCAAATACACTCGTATGCTGAGGAGAAAACCTTGTATAAATGCTTGAAATTCCCCCGACATGCGCTCATAACATCAGCGTATGTGTATCTCATCATTCTCCGCGGGCACGGCCCTTATCGACCGGGTCCTTGGTGATGATAAGCAAACTACTGAATGCTGGTTTATGTGATTTTACATGAAGTTCAACAATTGTATCGGCCTATATCATTTGCCTTCCATCGACATGACATGCACATCGAACTCGCGTTGTTTCGCGGGTGGTCCTTGAACCATACCGGTAGGCTATGTGAGAATGTCCGCCATGGCTATACTTGCAAGAACGAGGGCAAGCGATTTACTTTTATTTCCTCTTTCCATAAAGCCGCATTCAGTTTCGCAAAAATGAAATTTCCTTGATTTTTTAAATTTTATTTTAAGCGTTAAAAACTAAATAAATCTGGATATACCATCAGTGGACAAGACAACATGACATGTAGGCTTGTTATATGCATTAAGTATTATTGATACGATAAAAGCTATAATATGATTAAATCATTCAGTCCATCCATCAGCCGATAACTTAACCTATAAACAAATCAGACGTTCCATCGGTCCATCTGAATTAATTGCAGCCAGTCAACAGCTTTAGGTGGTAGGCTCATCTATATGCGCTAAAGGCCATTGATTTATCTGAGTGGTGAGTGACTGAAGGTATATATTACCTATCATTTACTCAGTCAGAAGTTTTGCCTTTGTAGTCTAGAGTTGGGAATGAATATTTGCGTCATTGATCGAAATATGAATAAACTGACATATTAACTTCAATCGATTCATTTTACTCCTTGAATAAATACACAATCATATATGATAATGCGAAAATAAGAAACGTCAGAGTGGGGATAGAGAAAGGTGGGGGAGGGGGCTCATAAACGGTGGCCGAAATAAAGTCATGCAGGGCCGGTGTAACTTGGTCGTTCTACATATGTAGACCCTCTAGGAGATTCATAATTCATAGATATAACAGAATTCCCGGAAAGCTTCCCATATGTATGCTGGGAATTGCTCTGTGTACAACCACTCCTCTAATAGGCGCTCACCACAACCCGGTTTATATGGGCATACGTGTGCTATCAAACAGTTCCTGTAAGCTCGTGTTAATAACAGCAACACCAGTGTCCGCATCGGTACGTATTGAGACGGATGTTGATTGACTAGATTTGTCCTGTAGGTAGTGGATATTCAGTTTATTTAAAATTTAAACCGGCAAACAGTGTGGCATTCATAGATCTTCAGCCAGCTTGTGTACTATGGTGCCGTTAACTGTTGAATACATCAAACCATTATGCTGTATATGCCTCTAACACGGAGACCTCTATAGATGTAAAGAAGGTAAATTTCTTACGTTATGTAGATACCATGTATCTTTTCATTTTATACATAACATGTGTAAATAATCATAATTTTATACATTTTATGATATATAAATATACATGATATATAGTATAATTATGTGTAGGCCTACATAAACTTACACATTTGACTTCCACGGTTACACGTGCCGTTGTGTTCATAGGCCGTTGACTGTAGGTAATAAAGTCGCCTAATAAAGTCGCCTGCTTCAGCCTAAAACGTCAAGGGAAGAATTCTTCCTCATTATGTATATTTTCCGTGCGACAGGACTAAACCGTTGTTTAATTACGCTACCGGTATTTATCGTGTAACATTGCCTATCCATGCACCATATATTTTTGTATATAGCCTGTTTGATTTATTTATGTATTTGATTGGTGTTTTACGCTGTACTCAAGAATATACCACTTATGGGACGGCGGCCAACATTATGGTGAGATAACCGGTTTGAACTGGTTTGAGGCAAGCCTTTGAATACACAACCATTATTGTATTTTATTACCGTAATATCGCCATTGTTAATACAGTATGGGTTAAAGTAGGCCCATACTGAAGGGAGACGTTAAAATATATCCATTAATAAAAGCGACACTAATATGTGTATATCTAGTCATCACATGATGACGTACGTGTCAAACGGCATCCACTGTAGATGGGAACTGCAGTAAGGTTTACATCATGAATCTGGGTGTGTATATGTAGGTTTCTTTGCTTCCGGTAATGACAGTGCCTCTAAAAATACCGATCCATCCACCTACTGACTTTATAGGGGCTATTTGTACCTTTTTAAGTTTCGTTCCGTATGCTGCACGGTAAAGCCTCATCAGGATTTTGTTCTATTTTTAGACGTGGCAATCGGGAGTTTCCCTTTTATCACTGCATGCTCGCTGTTATGAAAACCACGCTTTGTATCTTAGTCAGAAGGATTTCTCGGTGTTTCGACGTAAACCTATAAATTTGATCGGGCTTGTATTGAGGTTTGTGGTAGCCGGATGAGGACTTCTCCCCCCGCGCCTCCCCTCGGGTCGAGGCCAGCGGGACGAAATGTCTTCATTCAGCGTCTATAGAGTTCTGTTAAACTCTTACTTTTTGTATGTACAATGAAACAAACTTGACCAACTCATAACAGCTTACATCTGTAATACTCCTCTTCCAAACAATGTTTAATTTTCTGGTTTCGTTTCAATTTATTTTTTTATGTAGAAACCGATTTGACCAGAGAACCTATCAAGCTACACGACAGGTAATCACCACCCGCTGTATAGCAATGGAGGGGAAAGTGAGAGTAAATGGTAAAGCGCTGTCTGTTTCTGAAAGGGACAACCAATCAGATTATGACTCGGACGAAGAAGTGTTTGACATGACCAACGTGAAAGTACGAGTTATCCGTTCATACAAGGCTAAAAATCCCGGAGAACTGTCCATATCTAAAGGTAAGCAAAAACACAGAAACGAATGTCGTGTCATCCATCATACGGTTATGTCCTCAAGCTTTTACTGCATGGTATTTAGCAGATTAAGCAATTAAAATAGGTTTCTGCTAGTTCTATATGGGATTTAGATAGACGTGTATCTTAATCCCATGTTCTGTATATGTGAGCTGTCCCTTTAATGCAGATCGTCATGTCTCCCCATTGTTACACTTCTTCACACCTGTTCATCCTCACAAAGGTGTGTCACGTGTGCCTTGTACATGCATGATTGCCAGCTTTAATTGCTTTAAAGCCATGTTTTACAGGAATGCTGTGGGGTTTTTTTATAATACACATACGGATGAATAAAAAAAATATTAACGATGACAAACCATCATGTTAGCCAACTAATCTATGATGAAGTACAAGACTTTCGCTTAATCCCTGGTTCTGAAATGAGCATTAAGACGTCATCCCAGGACAGAAGCAGTCAGAATACATGTAACTCTGCATATGAAACTCCTGCATAATGGGTATACGGGTCATGATTCCATGCAAGGATAGCTTGAGCATATAAGTCTGTTGTTTTATCGTAACTCTTAACGTACGTTGAAGGTATACATTTAAACATCTTGCTGATCCTCATGTTACATACAATTAAGGAGTTATCTATTCATGAAGGTCTATTGTTAAAGGTCGTTCAACCCTTGCGGTGCATCAATCTGTTCATTCAAGTATAGGTTATTAGATTACCCCCAAAAGACTGCGAACGACTCACAGATGGGAGAAGAAGGCCCAGGGACTGTGTAACAAAAACTAATATTTAGTACAATTCAGTCTTAGGTCGTCCTTGCGGGGTCTTTGACCTGGCTAATGTCAAAGTCATTTGGACCTGTCTGCCCTCAGGATACGTGTGCACTTTGAAGTTTGCTTGAAGAGATACAGAATCGATTTTGATTGGTTGGTGGGAGAGATAGGAAAGCCCAGAATACATCTCTTCACACAGGAAACCACATCCCCACTGTCAGCCAATCGGCGATTCTGTATCCCTTTAAAGAATTGCGGCCCGAATCTTTAAGGACAGTTAACTTCAGGGGGCTCTTAGGTCGATGATCTACACGACACATGCATGATGTGCTCCAGACAGATGAAAGCAAACATTCTTGACCCGAAAATGTTTATTTAGTGTTTATTTTTTATTGCCCACTGTTCGTTCTTATCCAAACGCTCACTCATGTAAATTACGGAAGTGATGGGTAGCATAAGAGATACAGAATGACTAGAGGCAATGCCTTTTCTCCATCCTGTTATTTACTGCATGTATTCTTCCGCACAACGAAAAGCTTGCACTATTATACTAAAATGCGGTATATCACCTAAAGGTTAGCCCTTTTCAATGATACATCCTGCTGGATTCAGCCATCCTATTTATGCTCACTTAAGAGTTTATATGAAGTTTGAATAATTTCCTAAACTTAAGTGTCGGCAATAAAAGTATCTTTTTAAGTCATTTATATATGTGCTTCTGACAGCGCCTTTTTACAGGTCAAACACTTCTTATGCTGTATATTCAGCCCTCATTCTCCAGTGAGTGTACGTCTAATCAATGCAGGGCGACGGGCTTTGGTGACAGCTATGAAGGAGTTGTGGCTGTTGGTGTGTTCTATGAAATAGCGTGTTTCCGGAGCTTCTGCTGGAACCCCCATGCGTATTTCTCTTTTAGAACATCAAACCCCATGCACTTGAGCCCCAGATCCCTATCCCAGATTGTTGCCAATATGTATGTCATATCACAGGCGAATTCTAATCATTAAATCACATCGTTCTAAGTTTTTTCCGTTACCAAACCGTACCTCGACGAGCAGTGAAAACTGTATACAAGCTATATGTTCATTTGTATAGTGATTGTACGCATCACTATACAAAGCGTTTCACCACACAAATGTTATTCATTTGCTCCAAAAAAAGTTAGTTTGTGGACATCGAAAGCTTATGTTGGCCTGCAGAAATATACGATTGTAGGAATACAAAAGGAAATTGATCTCGGAAAAAGACTGAATGACAGTGGAATATGTGTGTAAGTTTGTTGGGATCAAACCTGGGTCGGGTCATACCAAAAATGGTACTTAATCGTTGCTGCCTCGCTTGGCGTTCAACACTGAGAGGTTAGAGCAAAGAAACAGGACCGGTTGGCCCGGAGTATGATGTTGATGTGTGGGATGTCATGCCTGGTGTCTTCACTACGATACTTAATTCAGTGGCAGATCCACTTTGGCGACATTGACTCGCCTCGCCATGCCACAAAAAGACACAGTATATGTATACACACTTAATGACTTCTCGTCGTTATATGACTGAAAAATTATTGTTTTCGACATGAAACATGTACATACGTACAATCATGTGTAGTTTAAGGGGATACCTGCGAGCAGATATAGACACCTTGGCTTGAACATATATACTCTCGATATTAATCGTAATAGATCTATATGCTTTAGTAACACATATATACATACATGTATATGGCGATCATAACTGACAAGGTCACGTTTGAATTGTGATTAGAATCGGGAACTGTCGGGAACAACAAGGCGTAATGATGAACGAAAAACATTTTTTTTTATTGAAGAATTAAACGCTTCAGGAATATCTCTGTAAGGGCAGACTTGGTCGATTTTTATATACATTCTTAATTGTATAAAACCAATCTTATCTAAATTTCTAATAAACGTTTTACTGTGATTTACATTTACTTTCTGCTTTTAATTTCAGGCGATGTCTTAAAGCAACTCAAACCTGCCAACAACGACAAGATGGCGTACGGCTGCCTGAACAAGTTTGTATTTTGCCGGAACTATGGTTACTATCCCGCCAGTTGTGTCGTCCTAAAGTCCAGGAAAAGCTGGAATAACCTTTGACCCCATTACAAGACTCATTTCTTTGGTTACTTTGGGGATTATTTTCCTGTTATGGGGGTAAGGTTAATCGTGAACCATGTACGATCCATGAATCTATTGCACATGGTCAAGCCGTCCAGGTAACAGAACAGGTAGGGCCCGTCGGCATGATTTGTCCAGTGTTTGCTTGAAATTAATCCATTAGAAAAAAAAACAACAAGGGAGAAGAACTTAGAACGCCGCCTGATTTCTGTACTCTTTGTAATACCGAGTTTGTAATCTGGAAAAAAAAGGCAAGACATATAAAGTATATGAAGTTCACATGAAGTTCAGTTCATGTATGTTCAGCGAAATTCAGTGATATTCACACTAAGGAATGGTCAAGTCTGTGCATTCCCTTTTGAATATGTCGGTCTGTTTGACAACACGAAAGCTTTTGGGCACAAATCTACAGATAACAGTTAATATAACAGTTAATACGTCTCGACGGCATGCAGTTATATGATTTTGGATATCGCTGTCTCAAGAATTTTTTAGTCCAATGACAGAAGAGATCAACACGGAATTAAGTGTGAAAAGAGAGGCAGTCAGTATAAACATAGTTGGTACATGTGCACTGACTTTAGACTAACAGTCTCAAAATGTTCAAAATTTTCATTTTCACTACCTCAAAGGTGTACACACTGTAAGTATATCTTTGTTTCGAAATGCTGCGTCTCATCGCACGGCCTCATCATAAAAACACTACAGAAATGTACAGGAAATGCTCTTGTTTGTTAATTTGCTGATAATGCGCTTTATACATATACTTAGCTGATTATTTCATCCTGACTGTATATGGAGGGAGCAGGATTTGGCCAAATGGTTGGTTCAGATGTTTGCCGAATTTCTTTCGTTCAAGGACTCATGGGTTCAAACCCAACCTTGGACACTGAACTTGTACATTCCCCCACTTTGTTGAAGTTCTCTTGACTAATTCCAACAGTATATATTGTGTTTATGTATCTGTACGTCAAACATAGGAAACGTTCGTCAGCAACTTGCCAAAAGTCAGTGGTTTACCCTCGTTATTCGGATTTCCTCCTTCCGCTGTAGTGTAAGCGAGCATTTCTTGAGAGTGGCTTTAAATAACTATTGAAAACAAATATATACAAATATATCAGGTGTAAGTGAAAACGAACCGTGCTGTTCCAGATACAGAATGCCTATTTCCACATAAAACAGGTTGTGTTGAATAGGCTGTGTCGACGAACTAGTTAATGTTCTGTGAATTCTACTTTTCCATTGGATGCTATATTGTCTGTATTGTGCCTGTATAGAGTATACATGACCCTGCATGCGTGAATGATAAAATGCTGACTGACTCATCCATAGGAATGAATTCATTTAGGTTACCTGTAAAATACACGCGTATGTTGTCTCCATCACCTGTGACCTGTTTCGATTTATCTTTTTTTATCCGGTTTATGATTGTAAATAATTTTTTGCCAAACCTACAGGTACTTTAGCATTATTATTTTATGCATATACAGTAGGTAGACATACCTTTAAATATGCGTATCCGTTTTCACATTCACAGCCTATGTGTACCTAAGTATTTCCAACGTTTTATTTATATACGAAAGCCAGGTGAAAGTCTTTGCATCTCGTTCCATGTGAAGCTGCAGAGGGCTGTTCCTGCCGCCACTGATTCGGCATGTAGGAGGGCTTAACCGTTTTGCAAACTTGGGTGTCTTCACTTGAATGTGTATATATGCTCAGGTATGATGTCGTCGTGAACAACAGCTGCTTTGCCTTCCAGCTATTTGTAGATAGCCTATGCAATATGTATATGTAATGTATATGTAATGTGTATTTCACCTTATATAGCACACACACACTCACGCACCCGCGCACACACACACACCCGCACAAACACCCCCCCCCCGCACAAACACCCCCCCCCCCCAGCACGCACGCACACACACACACACACACACACACACACACACACACACACACACACACACTCACGCACACACATACATATATGTATATACATATACATTTATACATATACTTCACCAGAAGACATGGCTTTGCCCTGACCAAAAGCGTGTTTTCACGTGTTCTGGTGTTTTGGCCGATATTGTGGGTATAAACGGTCCTCTCATTTGACTCCATCATTCGGTGACTGGGTTTGCGTACATAGTGCACAGTTCTCCAATCCTATACACCTTCATCTACACGCATGGCATTGCCGTGACCAAAAGCGTGTTTTCACGTGCTCTGTTTGTTTTGGCCTATATTGTGTGTCAAAACCACCCTGTCATTTGACTCCATCATTCGGTAACTGGCTTTGCCTGCATTTGTCTCTAATCATGTATACCTTCATCTACACGCATGACATAGACGTGGCCAAACTCTCCACACACTTGTAAAGTTTAAAGTACAGCGAAGAAAACAATTACTCAACAAAACCGCATATCGCTATATATCAAGCCACGCAGTATAACTGTTATACATGTATAATATTTTTATTTCATTGAAGATGTGAAAGAAAAGAGTTAGACATAGAATGAATTATAAATATGATTTTAATTTCACGAGCAATTTTTGTTGTTGTTGTTGTTAATTTGAGAATTATATAACTAATTATATATGCCAAAAGGATGCAAAAAGGTAACCTCTGATGTATTCATAAATATTTTTTGTCATTATGACGTGGATGGAAGGAATAACAGAGTCAAAAAAGTTTTAGAAGGTTTCAAGACACATGTGAAAAAAGAAAACGGAATCAAACGCAGTTCGATGCACTTTGTGTATATTCTGGTAAATGCATGAAGGCCTTTATCAGTTGTAGGCCATATAATGGCGAAATGTATATGCATTATAAATGTATTGTCTGTTATGTTTATATATACACATATGTGGAGATATTTTGTAATAAACGTGTAATAATGCAACAAACAAAACCATATTAAACTTATGACTTTAAACGGAAAAACCTCGGAAAACGAGAGTCTTGGCCTTTGAGTGAGCAGAGCTGTTATATCTTGGGACAGAAGTGACTTGTTTGTTTTACTTTTTTATGGTATATTCAGTACTGCATGAATATACACATTCTGGATATGACATAGGAACAAACATAGTAGTTCTAACTTCACAAATGCCAGTGTTTAAAGGATGCCTGCCTTTCAATCACCAGGACACACGAGGTTTAGGTTCAGACCCGATTGTGCACAGGGTATTTTATAGAATTCTCGCTCTCCCTGCTTCTGGAACATTGGTGGCAATGAAGATCATTTGTCGTTCAGCACTGTGGTATGCATATCTGTACGTAACATGTGGGAAAGTTCTACAGTAACTTGCCAAAGGTCCGTGGTTTATCCCGGACACTCCGGTTTCTGTCAAAACAAGAGCATTTCAGCAGAAAGCCTTGTCATTATCATCACATTGTGACTTTCCCTTTGACCTTAGCAAGTCACTTTATAGCAAACGTTTCCGTCTTCTTCGTAAACGTTTTCCCAAGAAGGTTCCATTCGTTCATTTCATAACAGTGGTATTACTTAAAGGTAATTGTTAGGGCTTTTGAACACAATATGGCAACTCTAATATTTTCCTTTGAAGAAGCATGTTCCGAAATCAAATCACCGTGGCAGATTCACACGATATGGACTCGTTCCTCCACCATGCATTATCGTGTTTTGGCAAGAAAAATACATTTCTCTCTCAGTTATTTCGGAAAAGTAAAGATATATATATGGATATGTCGTTTACTAAATGGATTAACCATGTGAGAATGGCGGAACTGTGCCTTTGTGTTACAGTTAAAGGTATACATGGTTACGAAGGACAGATTAGATGTCCTAAAAATTAGAGGAATTTGGACTTGTGACAGCCGATTAAGTACTGTTCTGTGACAGATACACAATCAAGGTACATACAAAGTTTCCTCACAAATGTGCTTCTAGCTCACCGGGGATTCCTCGCTCAACTGAATTTTCAAATAAATTCGTGGACACTTGGAAAAGGATCCAGTGCGAAGTAACTACGCTCGATTTTCACCCGTGCATTGTTACACATTGTTTTCCTGTGAAAACAATCATTGGTTTCAGTCGTTATAGTCTATGTCGCAATATGCAGTTCTAATGCCAGTCCGAAGCCTTCAGATGCTCTGGGTGTTCATGTGGCTAATTTCAACGGGACAGCATATTTCAGCTCTTGAATGAAGAGATGTAGAAGCCTGAAAGTGACCGTCGTATTTCAGACATATACGTTTTAAACATGACTTCTAGGATTAAACCGAGGGGAAAATATGCCAGATTACAAGGCGTATGGGTTCACCCTCAGTGAATCGGTTGTCTGTGTATTCGTTGTTAAGCTAAAAGTCCTTGAAATATGGCTGTAACTTTATTTGATGTACAGCACGAGCAGTATTCTATGTGATCAAGTGCGTTGAAATGGCTTACTAGTATTTAGTCTAACCGAGTAAAGAACGAAATGACAAAACAAGGCAAGTCATATATGAAAACTCCAATTGCTTTATTAAATCATCACTGTGATGATAACATTTGAAGCAATCCAATGACCGAAAGAAAATGTTGAACTGCGATGATCTGTGTTGACGTTTGGTCATCTTCAAGGTATTCTACAGTGTGGACAGTTGCCTAGAGTTTTGCTGGATCGTGGCTTTGTCCGTACTGGTGGCTTGCTTTTGCTTTCAAGCTGATCCTGTTCATGAGGCCTGGCATCCATCAACTGACTGGTATTCTTCAAGTAGGACGTCTCAGAGAAGGAGTTTACGTCAGTTTTGAAGAAGACAACCCACAAAGGCTGTATTGACAGTTCTTTTATATATTGGACTTGATGTAAAGTAATTCTGTCGTTGAGAGTTTGGTCGAGTTGAGTTGGGTTGTTTCTGTTGTCAGGGACATCATCAAGTGGAAGAACGCTATGCAAGGGTTGAAGTGACTTTCTCGAAGATTGTCAAAATGTTTCTGTGGGTTAGACTTACTGAGAGAATAAGCCAGATATATATGAACGAGTCGAGGGGCATGCGAATTGTCGATTTCAGTAGTGAATTGTTTAGCCACATATGACCGACGAGGTATGTGCCTATTGTTTGTGTCATAATTGATCTTTGAATGCATGTATGGACTATTGTTGCCATATAAAAGAAACTGATTCCTTTCCGTTATTGTCCTAGTACATTTTGTGGCCTTTTGTTGAAACAGTTTGGCAAGAATTGTCTCCTTAACGGACGGACGATGGGCCAGTGTCTCTGTATTCGACTGTTAGGAGAGTTTGGTGTCTGAACGGATACTGACTTCTCCGGGGCTGTCTGGTCGAAATGTTAGCCGTAAGACTGAACATTGTGGTATATTATGCGAACATCTGCTGTATCCCACGCTATATATTAATTGTTCTATTGCCGGAACTTAGATTGGACATTGTGGTCATTTTGAAGCAAAATACGCTCTTTTCTGGAGTTTGGTATATAAAGCTAGCACTAGCAAGATGCTTTGTCCTATGGAAGGTTAGCTTCCAACTGACTATGTTATTTTAGAAGATAATTCCATTCAATATTTCTTGTTATACGTATTCCTATTGATAATCGACTTGTTGAAAGGTGGTGAAGTGCTTCCAAGTCTCAATGTCACTTTCATAACAAGGGCATGTCTGAATAAGTTAGTTACATCACGGGCTCGTATCGACTCTCAGGGTCTTAATCGGTGAGGTCGCGTGTTCGAATCCTGCTTTCGCTGTTTTTAATATTATTTTAAGTCGGATGGTTTGTTGAGTACCTGAGAGTTTATGGTTTACTCCGGATATTCCCGTTTTCTCCACCCATAAACATGACCACTGTCACAAAAGTGAAAATTCTTGAGCACCACGTTAGACACCATTCAAATAAAAAATAAGACCATTTGAAATCTGATTTAAGTTTAATATCCCGGTCACAAAAGTGAACATGTCTTTAGTACCGCTTTAGAAACCTTTCAAATAAAAGATAAGAACATTTGAAATCTATTGCAAGTTTGAACTACCAGAACTCAATTAAGAATTCAATTAAGACTCAGTTCGAGAATCACTTCTGACCATATTCGGCATTCGTCTACTCGATGGTGTTCCTGGCAAACAGCAACGACTGAACTCGACTTTCAAGTATCATGTAATATCATGAGGTAACACAAAGAACTTCTGTAAAGTTCGTCACCACAAGGTAAAGGTCACAAGAATCACAATGAGTCGTGTATATATCAGACGTGGTGCAGCGACTAGAAATCAAGTGATATTTCACGTATTGCAATTGTTAGAATCATTATTGCTCACTAATTTCAAGATTCAAAATCTCTATAACTGCAGTAGAGAAACCAAACAGCAGTAATGATATTTATTTATTAATTTGATTGTTGTTTTACGCCGTACTCAAGAATATTTCACTTAGACGACTGCGGCCAGCATTATTGTGGGAGGAAACCTGGCAGTAATGATATTGAACACGTGGCATAACTTTTGCAAACTAATGCTGTAATTTTGAATTGTATAGATAATTGTTTTGTTTTATTCTACACATTTTTGAGTGATGTAATCTTTGACTTGTAGGGTGAGATACTTATACATGGAAATGACACAGTACAGCATGCCCTCTCCCTTTCAATTAACATGGGGTCTTCACTTCCATCACGGAACAAATTTGCAGTAATGTATCATATCTGTGCACTATCTGACTATCAGTAGTAAATCTGACATAACCTACGTTACAATAGCGCCTTCATCTGAAAACAATGTATTCTTTCTTTTCACTGATTTAGTATCACCTAGCAGTCTCGGGTTCAAGTCTAGTGTATTCCCTGTTCATTCTATTTGTCGTTCTTTTCTCTTCATTGTCATGAACGCAATGACTATATCACTCTACCAGATGTGGTAACAAGCTAATAGAGTGGACTCCAGCAAAACTGTTGGCTGACAGCTACACTTTAGATTATTAAGCTGCTATAATGAAATGGTTACCATATCGCACTTGGCTGTCGGCAAGCCACAAATCTTGCCGTGCTATCTTGATACGGCAGACAACGAAACATAGACGTACAAATACAATCTAACGTAACACAATCTAGTGATAAAATTCATGCGGTGTCACATGAAGGCTTAACCAGTCATACAATCAGTGTTCAACCCGTATTCCTTGTGCTTACAAGATGAAAATAAACTTGCTCAAGCACTGGTTTTAATTGCCAGGAATGATTAATTACGAGGGCTTCTTTTCTACGTATTATATTCAAGGGCAAACGGAATAGGGGACACAACTCCTACCTACTTCATGCTGAACTGGAGCTTCGCCCTCGCAATTCCTAAGACCATAGACTGTAGAGACAGAGTAAAGCCTTTCTCACTTCGTGAAAATTAGCCGTTGCCAACTAGAATATATCATGTTTCATGTATTTGAACTTATTTCTTCAACAGATAAGATACAAAACAGCTGAAACAAACACAATTCACAAAACCAAGGTTACCAGTAGGCCTACTAACACTTTTTATTTCATTTTTAAAAACAACAAAAGATAAATTTCTCACCACTCATCTAATGAACGTAACTACACAAGCTGGGCCCTGTTCCACAAACTAATCATAGTTATAATGACAACATATATAAAATTAGAAAATCGCCTTGATAAAACTGTGGGATATTTTACATAAATTTATTTCACAATCCAAATCTGCAAATAAACTCATTAATACACACTAAATTTGCGGATTTGGTGTCTATGTTAAAGAAGCATTGCGGATCAGGGCTCAAGCTTACCAAGAATTACGTGTCTAATCTGTAGATGGGAATACTAATTCAACTGGGACTAACATCACAACAATATTAAACCAAGACTAAATATATAACAACATCAAATATTTGATAATGTACTTGGGTATGAATACTGATATGTCATAACTTTAAGAGAAAACATGTTGCACGTAAATGACAAAGGCACTAAGGTTGGTGTACATTCATGTATGTAATAAACAGGAATCTTACACTTGTGAATCACCCGAAGAAAAAACTTACTCCGTGTTTAAAGCTTACAAGGTGACTGTAGTAAAAAAGCTTCTTGGAGGTATGTCTTGGGGAAATATCACCCTAAAGTATTCAATAGTATTTTAAATCCATTGCTCATAAGTCATAAAGGCTTAGAATGACTTTGGAATGTTAGCGAAAGTGATATAATTTATAAAGTGTTAAGTATTAATACAGCCAATCCAAAAAGTCTCAATGTTTATACACTTTTGTATTTATCTATTTGATTGGTGTTTTATGCCATACTCAGCAACGTTTCATTTATACTAGGGTTAAAAATACAGTGGGAGGAAACTGGGTTGAGGGAAACACATGACCATATACAGGTAGCTGTCAGATCTCCCCATGTAAGACTAAAAAGGAAGCCAACAAAGTGACCATACTGATGAGAAGCTCCTGTGTCATTGTGCGACGCTAGCATGCTAACCTTTGGTTATGTACACTTTTTTAAGTCTCTCATCTATTTACAAACAACAATTTGGATAATGATAACACTGCGTATATTTTAGAATGTAAGTTTAGCAGATTTTTTTGTACACTTAAACAATAAATGGCAACAGTCTGGGACAATACAGATTTTCAAATGTTAAATATCAAGAAAAAACGATTAAAAAAAGACAAGTGTTCCTGAGACAGTATACTTTGATGTGCTGGTGAAACAGAAATATCAATTTCTCACAATGAGGATCTTTGTCAAATTTCATAGGACATAGTGTACATCTTTCATTGCAAAAAGCAAGGTACCTGTTACAGACATTCAACACACAATGGACTCTGTATATACTGAAAATGGACTGTCAGATGTTAATGGAATCTGACAGCCTGATATACCCCCACCCCCACCCTCCCTGTAACCCATAACAGCCCCCCTCATAGTTACAGGTAGGATGCGGATAGCATGACATTCCCACAGACGTCCCACTTGTACCTCACAACAGCCCCACTCATAACTACAGGCAGGGGGCTGATGGCATGACATTCCACAGACGTCCCACTTGTACCTCACAACAGCCCCACTCATAACTACAGGCAGGGGGCCAATGGTATGACATTCCCACAGACATCCCACATGTACCTCACAGCAGGACCACTCTCAGTTACAGGCAGGGTGCTGATGGGGAATGGGTTCTTCAAAGTACACACTTTAACCCCAGTTCACCTTTAAACAATACAATTAGACATTAGAGGAACTTGATATCACAATGATGTTATTACACTTTATCATCTAGCCAAGCTAAATTTCCTTTAAAATATTGTTCTGTTTGAGTTTCATCTGTCTCTCCTCCAATTGTTTTTCCACAACAGATGGGAGGTCTGGGCTGGTGAAGTAGTCTGAAAGTACACACCAATAAACTGGTCAGCAGCAGTGTCGTGTGCAGCTCGTTGGAAGATCTTTTAAGCAACAACTTAGTCTTTCTATGCTATCCTTAATACATTCTTTTTTCGGGTATAACCTTCAGTACTAGAAAAAAAAGGCGTTTTTTTTTACTTTGACAAAGCAAAAAAACAGGCATTTTATAGTAAATAGCATTAAGATAAATTCAATAAAAAGCCCCATAAATACTTCAGAGCAGGGCTTTGTTTGGAGAATTAGTCAGGTTATGCCCAAGAAAAATGGCCCCACCGGGCTACCTTATGAATATGCATTGGTACCCAGCAATTTGCACTTCAGAAAAAATCTGGGAGCAGTATAAATTCACATCATCACAGACCTTGGCTCATTGGTACCGATATAGTATTCTTCTGTTTTATTTTAGCTTTGCAATGCCACAGTGATGTAAAATCTCAGTGTTGCGACATCACAGCCACTCTTTTATATGACATATTTTAATGCAAGGATTTTCCAAGCTGCGATGGGTACTTGATATATATTTACGGACAATCTTAAGACAGATAGCTTTGTCACGTACCTAACATCACTTTCATGGCATGATGAATGTGTAAGGTTACCCATCAACTAGCAAATATAGTTCTGTAGTTCTATGTAAAATACAAAGGAGAACTGTATCAAGTATTTGTTTACATCAATCAGTAACAAAACACAACAGATCTATGAGCCTAACATACCTGCAGCAAACTCTCTGATGTCTTCTGGACGCTTCATCAGAACTTGTCTAAAGAACAAGAAAAATAATTTAAAATGTCTTGACATAATTTATTGCCAGTATTTAAGAATTAAGAATGATAATTTTTATATTAATAAATGGGTGCACTCTTTTTAGTCAAATATAAAGCCTGCATGTGTGATTACAATGACCATACATTACCAAATTCATCACCTTCACACTGCTTGTGCATATTAGAACCCATGCAAAGGAAAATATTTATGTCCTGCATATACTGAGCGGAAGTTTTACGTTCATTTGTCTCCCACAGACGAGAGCTTGTACCCTGTAGCTCTCTGTCCATCAGCACACCATCAGTAGGAGAACTACAGTGCAGTATCTAGTTTTGCCTCTGTGGCTGTTCTTTACCATTGCCCTTTTACTTATCTTACCCTAATAATATTATTATTTGTAACGCTTCCTTTACCCTCTTTTCAACATATGGTACAGTCATGATATACTGCATCTTAAAAATGCAAAAGGCTGAAGACACCATCCAACCTTGAATAGCATATTTTATTTTGATCAAATTATCTGCTGATAAGATAAACACCTTTAATATCACCAGATGATCAACTGTGAAGAATGTAAAGTGGTCTTACCCCAAGAATCCAGCCAGAAGACACTCCACTTCTGGATGGTCTCTTAAGAATTTTTCATTGTCTACTCTAGTTTTAATCTGAAAAAAAAAACACGATTTTATGAACTTATTTACAAATTATTTCGGTACCACAGACTATGATTGAGCAGTAACAGTACATATATCGAATACTGGTCACTCGGTAAAACATTTGCCATGCAATAAAATATTTGACATTGCTTGAAAACGTAATAATATCGTTCACCTTGAAATTGTTCAGTTTTTCTTGCTGTTCTTTGCTAAGGGCACCTAAATCCCCAGGGCCCCCTAAATCATAAGGCTCCATTCCTTCTGGTGCATTGTGTCGTGGTTGATTCGCCATTTTCGTTGTTTATAAGAAAAATCCCTGACGACAACATATATACCAGGGGCAATAACTCTTCTGATAGTGCGCAGTTGCGGTTACCTGGGAACAACCAGCTTGCGTTCACATGAACATAGCCAGGCGCAAAGGACTCTGGGATACGGAGGCTTATTGGCGCCACATCAGAGAAGTGTATCGGCTTTATTCATTAAAATTTCAAGGAATTATCCATTAGTTGTAACAGTCAGTCAACAAGTGGTTTTAAAAGAGGCCTAGGACCTATTTTCCTATTCGTGAAAACGGATTACTATAGGCCTAATCCGGTAAATTATATTCGTTTAAAGAAGTTTTAATTTCAGTTACCGTAATTAACTCTTACAATGCTGTTATATGACAATATACAATATAAAGCCGGCAACGAAAGCATTTCCGATTAGCGTAAAACATGTAAGTCGCACAAGTAAGTCGGCACCAGCGACCAATCTCAAAAACAGAAGTTTATAGGCCTGCATGTATGTATGTGGCGTTGAAAGTATGTGGGCCCAACATGTTTGTTGGTCGAGTGGAGTGGTGTGGGTACTATATAAGGGATAAGAGGAGGGGGTGGGTGGGGATTGGCCCCATATGTCCGGCCTCCACCCTCAACTTTTCAAGCCAATCTTACAAAAAACTAAAGCACACATAATATTCAATGCTCGCCTCACTGTTGTTAATTTCATCAGTATCAACTGTTCAAAATATTTTGTGACAACTTGTTCTAAGCGATCACCGAACTGCAATATCATTGGTCAGATATGAATGTCGAGAAAAGCGATGAAGTTGTAAATGAAATTTGGTATCTATAATTTGCAATATCGTGCAAACTACAAAAGCACACATGCAAACGGCATTTCACTGTAAAACGTCCATGGACAGGGAATATTGTAGAGTTCCGCCTTTCTCACTACTTGTGGAGTTTTAATTGGTGACACAATCCAAAACCAAACATGACGCGCATGTCTATAAACTGGTACGTCACATGTTGTGAAGTTCGTCAGTAAGACTTTCGGGTACGTGGTTTACGCCATCGTATCGTGCTGAAATATTCTTGAGTATATGGTGTTAAACAACAACAACAACAACAAAATTAAAATTTAGTTAGTTAAATTACCACCGCGTGATAAAATTGGATATTTCAATATGAAGTCCAGTTAAAAGAAGAAGATGTGACAAAATAACTAAATAATTAAAAGGCTTTTTGAACAATCTGACCTCTAATTGGTGAGCCAAAAAGACTTCAAATATTAAGGCCTACGTTATTCTGAACAGTTGTATATTAAGATTTTCAATAGATCCATTATCTTGTTGAGTTTTCAATCATGTCCTGGTCTTTGTGTTCGTTCTTTATTGATTTTTTTGGTACAATCGTTAACGGACATACATATATGTTATTAACTCAAGCTAATTATGCCCTAGTTAAGCGTGTTCCTCAAAGATCAACTCTAATAAATATGGTTAAACCATAATGGCCGATATCTCCAATACAAATCCCTAGTTGCCAGATATAAATTCCAACAAATGCAAAATATTTCATGATCAATTAATAACACAGGATTACATGCACAATGCTATTATGACGAGTCTTCGTGAATTCGCGTTATTCTGTCGCATTTTCAGACTGTAATATATGGACTTCCTGTTTGAGGCGAAAATGCTTCCGCGCTATAGTCAGACTCACTCTTGGCCAAATATAAGAATTCCCATTATGAAGATTAATGATTCTGTCCCGCATCCATTAATCATTATGTAAAGAAGACAGAAATTCGCGGAAAACATAAATCAGGCTTTAATTACAATCGTTCGTAGACACGAGCAGATATCGTCGATATTTCCCGACCATCTCTGGACTGACCGTGGATTTCACGCCCAGTTATATACAAGTAGCACATCAGTCTACATAAAATATTATAGGGCGCCTTAAATAAAATATTATTTCATCACAAGGAATTAGTTCTTTTACTGGAAGTGTCAAATTCCTCAGTGAGTCATTATCTCTGGATATACGTCAGTGCTGGGTGACATCAAGGTGTTCTTGTATTTGACAAGAAAGAAATATTTTGTGTATACAAAGATACAAACCTAGAAATAAGCAGCAGGACCAGGGCAATGTCCTATACAAATGCTATTTTGACAGAGGCCGACTGGTTCCTATAGGACAAAACTTTGACTTGACTTGACTTTTCGCCAATGTGAATTAAAAAGGTGATTTCCGGTATGTTCTGCATCAACATAAACTTTATTTCCAGGCTTGATATATACATACCATCCTGTTCAAGACGCGCGAACTATAGGCATTGATGCCCTTGTAATGAACTGGTCACAATTTAGGAGCGCAATTTAAATTAGACCCCATGGCCTTTCATTTAACATTTCATTTACAAATCAAAGGCTTTGTAGCTGCATATAGGGTAGCACTTACATTTAAACGACCAATCTGTCTTTAAGTCATTAGAGGAACCTCCGTAGTGTATAGTTAGCGCTATAGCGCATCGCACTGATCCGGGAGCCTTTTACCAATGCGATCAATGTGAGTTCAAGCACAGCTCATGTTGGTCGTGGGAAGGTCTTCCATCAAACTTCGGATGGGTCGAGGATTTCCTCCGAACCCTGCCTTGTTTCCTCTCACCACAATGCTGGCCGCCGTGGTATAAGTGAAACATTCTTGAGTACGGCGTAAAACACCAATCAATGAATGAATAAATAATAAATCAAGTCATTCTTGATCAATGTAGGTCTATATTTAGAACCGGGCTTCTTGTTGTCTAAACATGGTGGTGATGATGGTGGTGATGGTAGGAACACCTCATCTGCACTACATGCACTATAGACAAGGAGAAATCCTCCGTGGGTTGTTCTTTATATTGATGATTGTTGAAACTTCTCACCATGCTCACCTGGCATACATGGTACCTGTGCTGGATGTTTTGTACCATGCACTATAGACATGGAGAAATCCACCGTGGGTTGTTCTTTATATTGGTGATTGTTAAAACTTCTCACCTTGCTCACCTGGCATACATGGTGCCTGTTCTGAATGTTTTGTAACGTTAACTATAGACAAGGAGAAATCCTCCGTGGGTTGTTCTTTATATTGGTGATTGTTAAAACTTCTCACCTTGCTCACCTGGCATACATGGTGCCTGTTCTGAATGTTTTGTAACGTTAACTATAGACAAGGAGAAATCCTCCGTGGGTTGTTCTTTATATTGGTGATTGTTGAAACTTCTCACCATGCTCTCGTGGCATACATGGTACCTGTGCTGGATGTTTTGTACCATGCACTATAGACAAGAAGAAATCCTCCCTGGGTTGTTCTTTATATTGGTGATTGTTGAAACTTCTCACCATGCTCTCTTGGCATACATGGTACCTGTTCTGGATGTTTTGTACCATGCACTATAGACAAGGAGAAATCCACCGTGGGTTGTTCTTTATATTGGTGATTGTTGAAACTTCTCACCTTGCTCACCTGACATACATGGTACCTGTGCTGGATGTTTTGTAACATGCACTACAGACAAGGAGAAATCCTCCGTGGGTTGTTCTTTATATTGGTGATTGTTGAAACTTCTCACCTTGCTCTCTTGGCATACATGGTACCTGTTCTGGATGTTTTGTAACATGCACTATAGACAAGGAGAAATCCTCCCTGGGTTGTTCTTTATATTGGTGATTGTTAAAACTTCTCACCATGCTCTCTTGGCATACATGGTACCTATTCTGTATGTTTTGTAACATGCACTATAGACAAGGAGAAATCCTCCGTGGGTTGTTCTTTATATTGGTGATTGTTAAAACTTCTCACCTTGCTCTCTTGGCATACATGGTACCTGTTCTGGATGTTTTGTAACATGCACTATAGACAAGGAGAAATCCACCGTGGGTTGTTCTTTATATTGGTGATTGTTGAAACTTCTCACCAGGCTCTCTTGGCATACATGGTACCTGTTCTGGATGTTTTGTAACATGCACTATAGACAAGAAGAAATCATCCGTGGGTTGTTCTTTATATTGGTGATTGTTAAAACTTCTCACCATGCTCACCTGGCATACATGGTGCCTGTTCTGGATGTTTTGTAACATGCACTATAGACAAGAAGAAATCATCCGTGGGTTGTTCTTTATATTGGTGATTGTTAAAACTTCTCACCAGGCTCTCTTGGCATACATGGTGCCTGTGTTCTGGATGTTTTGTAACGTTAACTACAGACAAGGAGAAATCCTCCGTGGGTTGTTCTTTATATTGGTGATTGTTGAAACTTCTCACCATGCTCTCTTGGCATACATGGTACCTGTGCTGGATGTTTTGTACCATGCACTATAGACAAGATGAAATCCTCCGTGAGTTGTTCTTTATATTGGTGATTGTTGAAACATCTCACCATGCTCTCTTGGCATACATGGTACCTGTTCTGGATGTTTTGTACCATGCACTATAGACAAGATGAAATCCTCCGTGAGTTGTTCTTTATATTGGTGATTGTTAAAACATCTCACCATGCTCTCTTGGCATACATGGTACCTGTGCTGGATGTTTTGTAACATGCACTACAGACAAGATGAAATCCTCCGTGGGTTGTTCTTTATATTGGTGTTTGTTAAAACTTCTCACCATGCTGTCTTGGCATACATGGTACCTGTGCTGGATGTTTTGTACCATGCACTACAGACAAGATGAAATCCTCCGTGGGTTGTTCTTTATATTGGTGATTGTTAAAACTTCTCACCATGCTCTCGTGGCATACATGGTACCTGTTCTGGATGTTTTGTACCATGCACTATAGACAAGGAGAAATCCTCCGTGGATTGTTCTTTATATTGGTGATTGTTAAAACATTCTCAAAACTTCTCACCTTGCTCTCTTGGCATACATGGTACCTGTGCTGGATGTTTTGTAACATGCACTACAGACAAGATGAAATCCTCCGTGGGTTGTTCTTTATATTGGTGATTGTTGAAACTTCTCACCATGCTAACCGGGCATACATGGTACCTGTGCTGGATGTTTTGTAACGTTAACTATAGACAAGGAGAAATCCTCCCTGGGTTGTTCTTTATATTGGTGATTGTTAAAACTTCTCACCATGCTCACCTGGCATACATGGTACCTGTTCTGGATGTTTTGTAACGTTAACTATAGACAAGGAGAAATCCTCCGTGGGTTGTTCTTTATATTGGTGATTGTTAAAACTTCTCACCATGCTCTCTTGGCATACATGGTGCCTGTTCTGGATGTTTTGTACCATGCACTACAGACAAGGAGAAATCCTCCGTGGATTGTTCTTTATATTGGTGATTGTTAAAACATTCTCAAAACTTCTCACCTTGCTCTCTTGGCATACATGGTGCCTGTTCTGGATGTTTTGTACCATGCACTATAGACAAGGAGAAATCCTCCGTGGATTGTTCTTTATATTGGTGATTGTTAAAACATTCTCAAAACTTCTCACCTTGCTCTCTTGGCATACATGGTACCTGTGCTGGATGTTTTGTAACATGCACTACAGACAAGATGAAATCCTCCGTGGGTTGTTCTTTATATTGGTGATTGTTAAAACTTCTCACCATGCTAACCGGGCATACATGGTGCCTGTTCTGGATGTTTTGTACCATGCACTACAGACAAGATGAAATCCTCTGTGGGTTGTTCTTTATATTGGTGATTGTTAAAACTTCTCACCATGCTCTCTTGGCATACATGGTGCCTGTGCTGGATGTTTTGTAACATGCACTACAGACAAGGAGAAATCCTCCGTGGGTTGTTCTTCATATTTGTGATGGTTGAAACTTCTCACCATGCTAACCGTGCACTACAGACAAGGAGAAATCTAAAGCGAAAATTTGTTATTATGATTCATATCATGTTGACGTGTTTGAGTCAACGTGATGAGTGCTATATTGATGCCGCCATGATTAATGGAGCAATCTAAGGCACCACTTATTTCGGTACGGATAATACGCACGCGAAGGTCGAAAGATTTTGTAATGTCACCGTAGAGTGGTTCTGGTTTTGACCGGAATCGCCATAGCGGCCAAATGGTAAGTGCAATAAATAGCCATTTTATATAACACATCAGCATTCTGGACTTTTACTACATTTTACTAGCTGACTTTCACCATGGACCAACTTTTGACACTGAGCGTTCATTGGTTTGGGTGCAGGTTGTGCAGACAAGGGCTCTGCCGGGATTACCTAAGCCATCTTCGTAGGTTTAAGTCCAACCGAAGTTTTTAACATGGTAGGCCTAAGCGTTGTTTCTTCTTTGGCCTCTCAGAACTCTTTAGGCCTGGGTTAGACAACCACGTGTCAGTATGTACGCTGCTGTTTTGGGCCCATTGGGGCTATGTGTCTTTTGTCTTTCTGAACCATACCTATATAGCTCGGCATCTCTCTATTTTCTTAAAGCACGCAGGTGTGAATAAAAACAACAAAGCGATATTTTACACGGAGTAAAATGTCCAGCGAGTGTTTTTCTGTGCCGCTGATCTCAGCCTGCCGGTTGCAACGGCTATGCTCTTCCATAGGCCGGTTTCATCCCACCACAATGCTGTCCGCCGTCCTTTAAGTGAAATTTCCTTGAGTATTGAAGTGAAATTTCTTTGAGTATTGAAAGCTATCCTTGCGTTTACGCTTAGTAAAGAGCCGGATCAGCGTGCAAGAAAGGTTCTCTGTGCACATGTCCTGGACTACATATACAACACCATATTCCTTACAGCGCATGCGTCGCTCCCTACGTTGCATGACTTTACATCATTGCCACCACTAGCAGGAACAATGCCAAGGTCATTGGGGTCACGGTGATGACAGAGAGCTCAGCATCTGCGTCAACTTCTATTAACACGTGCATTCTCTTTATCTAAAGTATGTTCAGCATGATTCTGACAATCAGCTAACACAGTTTTATTGTCGAATGTTGATTAATAATCCGCACAAGGACACCAGTGGTCATTGAGGCTAATCCTAAACCAGCCCACGCGTCGCACAGCCTGTCAAGGTCTATAGCGATGGCAGTGAGCTCAGAGAGTGGCACATGCGCTATACAACACAACAGATTATAAGTACACACGTGGTTGCGACAAATTACCTTATCAGTAAAGCCATTTGCCAGGAGGGTTTTCGTGTTTACAAGATGTATGTTGTTGTCTGGAAAAGTGTGAGTTGATACGATATATCCATGCAGACTTCTAAGTCCGTCTGATGTTAACTGTTAACGAGGTTAACTGATAATATATTTACCTTAGTGCTAAGAGTAAGGCTTCCTCGTCTGTTTACACATGGGTAAACATGTGTGCAAGTATATACGTGTGATACCGTTAATCATAAGTAATGCGTTCACGCTGGGGTATGTTAGAACTGTTTGTTTATCTGATACAAATCCTAGACACTCGGGTAATAAACATGGCCATGGTGCATCCCCGACCTTCATGTTAGCTTCCTACAAGCTTCCCCGTCCCTCATTCTGCTGAATTCCCTGTCCCTCTACTCTGTGAATATTCTTCTTCTTACATTCAGTCAGCTTTTCCTCTTCTTTTTTTATTCTTATTTCCCATCTCCACTTAACTTGCACTATTCCTTGTACTTATTAAGATTTTAGTTTTACGGTACGTAAGCCTTGAAGTTTTTATCTAGGTATAAGATACATTGTCCTTTTTCACTGAGGTATGGTAGCCCATAGCGTTCACTCGCCTTACCCTTATCTCCACCGTATAAAAATATCATAAACAGGTGAGCTTTTTACATGTGTATCCATCCAAACGGACACAACAACCGCACAGGGGCGAACTGCAAACAAAAATGACATGTGCCGAGCAATTGCAAGTGCACGCGAGAAAATAAAAAAATCCAAAGAGAGCGCGCGAACGGCACATACCTGTGCGAGTCTTTTTTTTTTTTTTTTTTGCGTTCAGCGGAAACTTCGGGACTTGTCGGAACAAGTTTTCTCGCGCGTAAGAAACTCGTGCGAGATAGCGAGTGGATGATATCGGCTTCCATAATGACCTATTACTTATTCACCCATCAGCAGAACAATGGCCGCCTGTATGCTCTCGCCACTTATTTTTTTTGCCACAGAAAGCCAGGGTTCTCGTTGAAAGCGTGTGACTAAAGGCTGTTGTCATAAACTAAAAGAAAATAGTTAACAACCTATTCATCGGGTGATCAATTATTAATAAAAGTCATGTACAAAACTATTCTGACTTCTCTAGTATTTGCCCGATTAAGCGTTTCGATTGTTTTATCAGTTTGTTTTCATTCATTATACATTCTGTGTCTGTAGTACGACGTGTGATTTATCATCAGTTCCCAGGGCTGTAAACTTAAGTGCAGACATCTTGTCAGAGACTCACTCTCGCTAATTAAAAACCTATATATATATATATAATTTTGGGTTCTTGTGGCATGGAAAGTATGTACCATCCTATCTAAATAGGCGAAGGGCCAGGGGTCTTCTAAGCCCCGGAAGTTTTGATCTTTCAGATGGCTGAAGACGCATTTTAGACGATTTTTGATAACTAAAATGGTTTAAAAGAAAAACGTTTTAAACGGGTCTTTCAGGTCATATAGTTTTGGAGTTTCGAGACAGCGAAACTATACCATCCCATCCAAATAGGCGAGGGTCATGGAAGCTCTGGCCTTACAGGTATTAGCCGGAGGTCGCCACGATATGGGTGAAATATTGCCGTTGTGGCGTTAAGCCATAATCATTCATCCATTCATTAGCCGGAGGCGCGTTTCAGACGATTTTTGGTAACCGAAACAGGGAATTTGGCTGCTCGCCATACGTGTAGCTGCATAGACGCGCGTTTTTAGGCCTTTTTTTTTTGGTTCCTAATGTATGCGTCTAAGCAGACACTCGTTTATCACTGGTCAGCCATAATTTACGTCCAGGTTTAATAATTTCCAACGAAACGTTCAACACAATCCACCAAAGAACTAACAATCAGATACTAACATATACGGCATGTTGCAAATGAGTCATGCTTCAACTTTGCTTCAACATTGCAACAACGCAGTAACAATATTTACTGAAGTTGTTTCAGGTTTCACAAATGCATGTCGGGATAAAACAGCTTATCTAGTCTTGATTGTTTGCTTTCTGAGCCTCAGTCACATTTTCGGTTTGCTTTGCGGACTTCCAGATGAAGAAAGAAAACGATGTCCGTATTTGAGGGGCCTTCTGCCTTGGACAACGCCCACCCAACGCCCTCCCCCCGCCGGGTACCGCCACCTGTGCATGAAATCATCTTGCTCAGACTGTTATAAACTAGGATTTACAAATTTCTCTCTATTTATCGTACACTGTCAACAATGATGGTGAAATTTTACAGCAAAAGACTACTGGCAATTTTGTGATCAAAACTTTTCTATTCAAATTTACTACTTTGCATATTTTTGTGCCATGCGAATTTTCTGTAATAATACAGGACGGAAGTACGTTAGGATGTGTGTCATTTACATCTATAGAATCAACTGAAACATCTGGTATCGCAGGCCTATCATACAAAGCTTGTTGTGTGCATGTGTGCTTTTTTTATAATGTATAACGTGAACATACGATGTGTCAGAACGATAACATTTTGTTAATCTATATACCGTTAGGATATCAGTAAATCACGAATGTTTTTCCGTTACGTCAGCATTTATAATCACTGACGTCAGTTTCATATCACCCTGTGCTGTGTAGGCCCTTATACGCATATATACAGCACAGAATTATACGTGCATTCATACATTGTTAATGTATATTCTACAACGCATGGCTACTACAAATTTAATGGTAACGAGCAGACCGATATATTTGTACTGTACATTTATATCTCTTCGGTTTTGATTCCTTTTTAATCCCCAGGTTTGGAAGCGATTTTCTAAAATGGTTACACACGCATAACGCATATATATGTTTTTTATTTATTTGTTTGGTTGATGTTTTACGCCAAGGAAACCGGACAGAGTCCTGGGATACCCACAATCATCCGCAGGTTACTGACAGACTTTCCCACGCATGACTGGAGAGGAAACCAGCATGAGGTGGACTTGAACTCATAGGGACCGCATTGGTAAAATACTGTATATACTATATAAAATATATCTATATATAGTAACCATGCCATTGTCCATATGGGCTTGTGGACATCTCCTCTCATTATTTGCCAGTATGGCAATTCACACCTGCCAACTAGTCCCCTCAGACACGACAAATGTGACTAACACTTGCGGCTATCTTCGATCTCTTACAAAAGCATTTCTTGGTCCAGTCCAATGCATTCAGTGACACTAAATGTCAAGTCCGGCATTCGTTTACCAATCGCGGACCACGAAGGTGGATTCCAAGATGATGGTCACAGATTCATCTCCAAAAGTCACATTCCATTAAAAAGCATGAAATTCTTTTGTTGGTGGTTCAATATGGCTGCGATAGCAAGTCACCAATAGCTTTATCAATGAGATTCTTTTGCACCTATGTTAAGTACGTACAACGTTGACGTATACATTGCTGTTGTAACAGTTTAACAACCTGCTTTGTTAGTATGTCACATATCTTATTACTTTATCTATGAACAAAACTATAAGTATGTACTGATCAGGTTTAGTGAGAGCTGGGACGAAGATAACTGTTATATAAGTCTCTGGTGAGAGACAGGATTTTCTGTGTTCACTTGAAAATCATGTGAAAAAAAGTCAAATTATAGCGTTAAGTATTTGGCAATGACGTGATATTTGTCTACTTGTTTGTCTTTCAAATTTAGTGGCGATCTGTATCTGGAGTCAGGAATTTCTTAAACGATTCGTTACCATTTTGCCCCATTGCCTGTAGTGAGGCATTTGTACCTATAGCAGTGGCGGACATTTTCTCCCTCTGAGTGGCAGTGTCATTTAACAGTGCACTTTAAGCACTATATAAATTCAGGTTTATACCAATGGCACAAAGTCTGTTATATACTGTACGGCCTAAAGTTTAAACAAAAAGCAACAAGCAGATATAATTTCCACTATTTGTGCTCTTGTCGAGCTTTACTGTGAGAGCGTGAATATTTACACGTCCGCCAAATGTCCAAATATAGCTGAAAAGAATAATAATAACCCGAAGTGTGCTCACAAGATCAAAATGAGGACGAAGAACTTTATCCCAACTGCGACATTTCAATATTAAAGAAGGGACCACTTTTTCTTTTTTGGTTTGTTGGTGAAATAAAGGCTTAATTATAAATGAGAAGGGTGTGTTGCTTGTCATTACGCTGGGTTTGCATGTTCAGATTCAAATATCTAGAAAACACGTACTCCCTGTTTGCCTTACTCCAATATACTGTGAAATCTTGTTTCATTATTAATGCATGTTATACAAGCCATGATCGCGAACATCATTAAAATTTGAATGATACGCTGAGCATAAGTAGTCATTTCTTCATCACTCCTAACTGAATCGCCACGATATGGCTGCAATCATACCGGCGTGGCATTGAGCCGTAATAATCCATGCTCTCATACTAATTTGCCTTTAGTGGCCCTCCGTGGTCGAGTGGTTTGCGTGCCAGCGCGGCACAATGACCCAGGAGGCTCTCGCCAATCCGGTCACTGTGAGTTCATGTCTAGCTCGTGCTGGCTGCCTCTGCGGCCGTAAGTGGGAAGGTCCATCAGCAACCTGCGAATGGTCGTGGGTTTCCCGCCATAATGCTGGCCGCCGGTAAAATGTTCTTGAGTGCGTCGTAATCAAATAAATAAATAGATCGTCACTACAGGGCTACGGTACACGGCCGGAGTGGCGTTATACACAGTCATCAACTCTCTCTCCTTACCACAGTTTATTCTCCTCAACCATCCATATGGCGGCAGCCAATGAGCGCTTAACCACTGAGGTCACGTGCTCGAGTCCATCTCGGAAAGGTTTGGCTGCGGCTTTCAGTAAGGATGTTTATCAGATATATGGCATTGTCCGGTCTTAAATCTGACTGCCTTTAAGTTACACATATTTGAGTACAGCGTTAAAAGCTATAAAACAAAAGACACAAATGTATACACCTCTCATGTTGACATTTGCAGGCATGCACTAGGTTTGCACGGAGGACGGTTTTCCCATGCAGCCGTACATTTGTCTGTATACATTCAAAGCAGAGCCTTTTTCAACAGGCCCATCAATAAAGGCTGTATACATATTCGTGAGTGCGTTATGCTAGCCTGAGATATATTGAAGTTTGACAGCCTCCCCTCTCTTTAGGGAATGTTTTGAAAACATCGTAGCAAACTTTCTCACGATAATTTTGAAGCATTCTTTGGTGTTTTGACAAATGATTACTTGCTATTTTTAGTGTATGCCATGTAGCGGAGCTAGCTAATATTTCCTAGTTTGCTTCCATGGAAAACTGCCATTCTCTTAACATGTCGATGAAGGTAACGGGCAAAATTTTTCAGAAGTCAATCTCACCAACCCAACAACAATACCAGTAAACATTTACAACAGATGAAATTGTTGTTTTGTTTTGTATCTGGAGAATTCTATTTTGAGTGGCTTTGAACAAATATACGTTACGCATGCGGTCTTGTTAATTGTGAAGTTGAGGGCGCGGATCAATGCATTAAGTCGTAACCAAAAATACCCACGTCCAGATGTAACTTAAGCCTGAACAAAAGAACACACTGATCTATTGTTATACTTACATGCTTTAATTAACATATTTAACATACTTTGGAGTGTACAGATGCAAAAGTTCGTGCTAACGTATTCGGGCATTACGGTTAATTGATTCTCCTACATGAAGATCGAGCACAACATAAATCAATGGCTGGATCTAAGAAAGGATACAATACCAAGTCATGAAAGCAAAGATACAGTGACGTTTTATCGAGTTTTGTCGCCGATCGATGCCCTTTACACTCATACCTGGATTGTCATAGATGTGGACGTAGGACTATTCTCTTTCCTGCTGAGAAAAAAAATCAATTTTGCCACAGGTTTCTGAATTGCGGATATTTATTTGACATGCGACGTCCCCTCTTCTGGAGCCACCTCAGCTTAACCACAAAACGAAAACAGTGCTGTTCAAAGGTGTAGGAGATTTGCGCCCACTGATTTGCCCCGAAGTCGTGCACATCTACTCGACTACCTGTACACCCACTGATGTATATCAAAAGCTCGTTAGGGCGTCTGCAAGATGTTAATGTTGTCTTATAGCGGAGAGAGATACCTGTGCGGCACCAGACCACAGTAGTCGCTATAAATAGCCCTGATTTGCTTTTGATTCGTCCGCCGCGATATATCTCCATTACAAGTCGCACTTCGGAGTTTACCTGAGAGACAGCTGGACCGGGCAATCTTTCTGGGTGTACATCTGTTCTTTAGGAGAGGAGAATCGAGGCGTTTGCACCTGTAAACAGGTAATATATTTTACATTGATGGTCTACATAAAAGCGTGTGAATTCACCTGTGTTATAGGAGATCCCCGGATTTACACGTAACCGGTTTCTTGCCTATACATTATTATCTGATCGAGACCCTCAGTGGCCAGCGAGCGGAACGTTGACGCGAAATCTTCATATATTCAACCAGGTACCCACTATACAATAAAGACGTGCACCTCTGTGCGTAATGGCCCAGTCGAACACCTTGGCTTCTCGAGCGGACAATGCAGTGTTGTTGCCTGTTAGTTCTTTGTCCATGGAATATGAGGGTCTCAGATTTTAACATTGTGAATTATGACTTGAACAACAGTGAAGACTCGAGTATGAGCCTGAAACAAGTCAATCGGTGTGTAGAGTTGAAGATCTAGTTGTAAACACATCAGCGAAAACACCACGTTTTAACTAAGATGAACGAGGCATATTTTACATTCGTGTGCAGAGGACATCTCATGACCACACAACCTGAACATTGCGTTGTATTATCTGCAAAAGTCGTTGCTAGGCGTGTATACTCAGGTATGAACATTTAAACTAAAGAAAGAAAGAGGCCATGGAAACGGAAGACATTTCGGGAGACATTTTAATAGATTAAATGACCCAGAAGAAATAAATCTTCATATATTTATAAACAAGTACAAATACATACTGGTGTGTAATTATATAGGCGCCTACAGGATTGCACTGACACAATGCGGCTAACAGACGGTGTTAAGTAAAACCGTGAGAACATTTATGGTGACCTCACAGCAACATTTTTTTTCGCACTATATATTCTTATGTAGTTGCTTGGAGTTGTCGTCTGAACCACATTGCAAAAACATCCTAAACGATGGCTAAATTTCAGCGATTTTAACGTGCAGAAATAGTAAAGGAAACGTAACAAAAACTGCGCAAACATATTGGGACGCCAAAGTTTTGGAATAAATAAGGCTATAAATAGGTCCCTCTGCACAGTTGTTTATAATTGGTTGAATTTTGTGCGACTTAAGGGCTATCAGGATAAATGTTTACGTGTTATTTGAGGAAAGAGAAATATCGACGTTGAAAGGGTACGAGTTAGTTTAAGACATGGGGAAATTGAGACTGAATGCGTCCGATGCGCCATTTAACGTCTGAAATGAAAAGGTATTGGTACGTACTAGTTACAAATTTTGTGGATATCTCCACACATGGATTGATTTCAACGCTGCATTGCCCAAATACCAATACATCTGTCTATATTAAAAGAGTAGGTTAAGCATGGTTGAGATTCATGTGTGCCCATGGCTCAGGGGTCAGCGGTACTGAAGGATGCAGCCTGAAATAAGTAAGGTTAAAACATGCCAGTGGTGCGTGATTAGGCATAATTATAAAACGTTATGTATATAACTGCATATATAGAACGGTAATAGTGACATACAACAAGACATGCAACAAATGAACGATAAAAAAATGTCGCTTTGTGAAACTCGTCCCTGGCTTCCATACCTGCATATGACATGGGGATATCCGTCACAAGATGACAATATACTTCATAATATTCATAATATGTAAGGCGATGTTCATTGGGTGCTCAATGACAGTAAAGGAGCCTACTAGCTAATGGAAACTCCTGACCCCTACACTGAGTTTAACCATAATGGACAGCTGAGTGATAACAGTTTTATATATCAATTACATGTATGTGTTTTGTGGTCATCACACATTCTGATACTAGAGCCGCTTTCAAAATTAAAATCTGTCGCCATTCACAATTTTTTGATCAGCAATCAGCACAATGCCTATTAGCTATATACTTTTATTCTGTTCTTAATTATGTCATTGGTTCGCATCAACAGCTGTATATATATACATGAAATTACTCAATTATTACCATAAGCAATATCCTGTATATATATATCTCCCATTTCTGCCTATATACTATCAAGCCATCTCGTCGCAATTTGGGCCGATGTTTCGCAGGTAAAATCACTTTCCTCCGTAAAATCGATGCATCACGATTTCTCATTGTTCCGTTTGTAATATGAATATGTATTTATTATTAATAAATGCTTATATTATATACGGCTTTATTCCATGCCATCTGGTATTGATGCTGTTAATTATATGCTCAGTTCACACAATCTCGGAAATATGTGAACAGAATGACGTTCAGTTAGATAATTATAAATGGCCGTGTGACACTCCACACATGTTATTATTAAGAGAGATTAGACAGGTTATAGCCGCGCTATGAATGCTGGGATACACTGGGTGTTAACAGGTTGACGGTCATCACGTGCTGTCGATTCGCGCGCTACCAGACATTCAGATTAAATACATTTTCCAGGTCATTTGTTGCCGAAAGGTTGTCATGGCAACTTGACATTTACGGCTTCTTTATATACTCAAGATTTATTTCACTGTTCAGCTTGACGTCACCATGCACGTCAGGTCTTGATTCAGATAGGTTCTTTTTAGATGCAGACATTCCAACACGTTCGTGGACGGTACTGATGTTTAATACATGTACTAGCATTACTCCATACATACGCTGAAACACTTGGAAAACGCGCACATGACAAATAACCTGTGGAACGGAATGGTGTTTATTATGAAAGAAATATGGGTTTATCAGCCGAAAGCCACAGACGAATATTGCCCAGACAAGAGTACGTCTTTATCAGTCGAACGTTAAGTATGTCTTAATATTTTGACAATGGTCTGAAGTATATAAAAATTTCCACAACTTCCGTATTATGCGTTTTCAAGGTGCGACGGTATACATAATATCAGTAACGAATGGATCTTATGAAAACCATTCAGACGACATGCGCTGTATTATGTAATGCGTGATTGGTACGTGTTTCTTTCAGTCGTAGAATACAAACTTAGCATCATTCAGTCAGAGAAGTTCGTGAAGCAGTTCCTGTGTTTCGTTTTATGGCCAGCACGATGACCGGGGCTAAAGACCTCTGTATGTAGATATAGAAACCAAGGGCTGTTTACATACATATGCACAGCTTTTAAGACTTATCCCCTTGTCCAGGTGCACGTTTTTGGCGGAGCTCAATATTTCATATGTGTTGAAATTAGCATGTTATATCAGAGATGGAATCCTTTTCTAGCGGTATGTTGATAAGTGCTTTTGGTGAATAAAACAAATGGTATATACAAGATTGTTCAGGGAGTAAATGCATGTGGTGTAACACAAACGTGCTTTGGTGGATAAAATTGTGCAATAACTGGACAACATCATGCAGATGTTGGATAGACATATGCACTCCAGTTTCAATATTTAACGTTTGCTCGACTCGGTAGTGTTTATCCACGCTAGTACGAGGCTAGCGCAAACATTTGGTGCGTTTAGGTTTTGTTTCCATCAATTGTACCTATAAAACCCCATGACTGTTCAGAAAAATGTAGCTGAAAAGTGCCGAACGATCCAATGACTTCAGCCTAAAAAATACGTTTGACCTTAAATGTCCCGTGCTCCAGATGGCCCGTCATTGTTGACGCTTATCCGCTAACAAAGCGCCCCGGCCTCATCAACAATAGTGCGGGAAAATGGGCAGTGGGCCATGACAAGTAGCACGTGGCTGAGAATAGAGCTACTGATGACTCAAGGACAACATCAGGTCAACATCAAAAGGCATACAGTCCCACTGTAAATCCTGCTGTTTGCCGTTTTACAGTGCCCGAGCAACCGTGCAGTGTGTCACCATGTACCATGAGGACAACTAATTTAAAAATAAAAACACGACAGCCCGTTAGTTCCTATAACCAATGAGGCCCCAATAACCAGAGCTCCCTGTAACCAGTGATGATGGGCATGTAAACCACGAGGTCCATATAATAAATGAAGTCCCTATAACCAGTGATGATGGGCATATAAACCATGAGGTCCATATAATAAATGAGGTCCCTATAACTAGTGATGATAGGCATATAAACCATGAGGTCCATATAATAAATGAGGTCCCTATAACCAGTGATGATGGGCATATAAACCATGAGGTCCATATAATAAATGAGGTCCCCATAACCAGTGATGATGGGCATATAAACCATGAGGTCCATATAATAAATGAGGTCCCTATAACCAGTGATGATGGGCATATAAACCATGAGGTCCATATAATAAATGAGGTCCCCATAACCAGTGATGATGGGCATATAAACCATGAGGTCCATATAATAAATGAGGTCCCTATAACCAGTGATGATGGGCATATAAACCATGAGGTCCATATAATAAATGAGGTCCCTATAACTAGTGATGATGGGCATATAAACCATGAGGTCCATATAATAAATGAGGTCCCTATAACTAGTGATGATGGGCATATAAACCATGAGGTCCATATAATAAATGAGGTCCCTATAACCAGTGATGGTGGGCATATAAACCATGAGGTCCATATAATAAATGAGGCCCCTATAACTAGTGATGATGGGCATATAAACAGTGAGGTCCATATAATAAATGAGGTCCCCAGTGAGGTCCCCAGTGAGGTCCCTAGATCGAAACCAGATCTCACTGGTTCACTTACGGCTTTGAGTCGTGAGGTTTGTTAACTCCCTGCCAAGGGGCGGTGGTTCACTTCGCCCAGCTATTCGTGTAATTGACGCCAGTGTAGCTTTATGACGTCTGAATGTATACACATACGTTCCCTCTGGTTGATGTATTTGGTATACAAGTCTAGTCTATTTCAAGTCTTATCTTATTGTTTTTTAACATCCATCGGTGCGTGTTTATTTTCTGCTGCATTTGCCCGCTGGACACGCTGTTGTACATCCCCTATACTAGTATCTCACCACATTGCCTTGTTTCACCTCGCAACTTTACATCAAACTGATTTTAGTTAAATGTGCTTACATCATAATACACATAATTTGTGCATGCATCCTGCCCAACGTAGGATTTTGATTTTATGCTTAATGATCTTATGTTTTTGTTAAATATACCACGCACTGGATTATATTTTTCTGTTTCTTGATGCAAGAAAACAAATATTTAAATTTACAAAAAAGCATCAGGACACAAAAAGTAATTCCGTGTCAGCTGAGTTGACGGTTAGGCACTAAGCCGTGTTTTGGAGAAATATATCCTTACATTCAAGTATTGTTTTGGAATTTAGAGTGTTGGGTAAAGACAGGCAGACACTACCGATAGATAAGATAAGATAAAGTTTCTGGATGAGGTTAGGTACATATACTCCCACAGCGCTTTGTGTTCCCCTTTGCATCATGTGTGCATGATGGCAAATGCCATCCACTGTTTTAGATGACCATTGGACTCCATGTCACCTGGAAGTACCACTAACGCCCTTTCTTCCAGTGATTTATGCCTTTCATGTTTGCGTATTCAATAGAATCTGTCAGTGACTGGCCCTTAATGTTATTTGTTCTGCAAGCAGAGTTGATGTTGGAAGTGTGCGGGTTGTGAGAGCATCAAGCCCTCTCAGCAGGAATGGAGTGCCATAATACCCGAGTTTCTCTAGGAATGTCTGCTTGGCGGCTCCCTCCTAGTGTCCATAACGCTGTACAAATACACAAGAATCCAGAATTACCTCTGTGGCAGTTGTCTCTGTTAACGTGTCGATTTTGTGCTTGTATTATTGTACCTTATATGGCCTTCATCGATCTGGGGATTTCGAATAAATGAATGATTAGGGCTTAACCCTCAACCACATTGGCAGTACTTCATTCTTATGGATCTTGACAGAATATCGATGTATACATGCTGAATACCTTTACCTTCACTGAACCGTTTATATCAGACATATGTTTGTAAGGGCTTTTTTTAAGCCGTGTATAAGTGTAGAATCAGAGTTGGCACGTGTATCATGATTGATCTAGGCCCCTTTGCATTAAATATATAGAATTCCACTCCTAGATTGATTGCAGCAGAATTATCATTATTCGAGATGTCACTTTCAGAATTACTTTCTTAAGTGTGTCCGGAAGAGGATTTCTTCATTGTACATTTAAGAATATCTTCATTTTGTTTGGAAGAAGAATTTTTTAACCATGTCTGGCGTGAGTGAGTGCTTGGAGTTTAACGTCGTAAGTAATTTTTCAGTCAAATGACGACGAAGGAATCCTTAGCGTGCATGTAATGTGCCTTCCTGTCGCAGGACGCATTTCCACCTCTCTTGTATCTTGTACTCCTTCACTGAGACGCCTTACCGAAAGCAAGTAAGTTGCCCCACCCGAGCCACTATACTGATACGGGTCAACCAGTCGTTACACTATCCCCTTCAAGCTGAACGCTAAGAGAGGAAGTTACAACTTCCTATACCCTTATAGCTTTCCGTGGAAAAACAAGTTTTTAACTGTCTGAAAGAAGAACCTCTTCACTGTGCTACATGTATACAAACGACGAACCCATTCACTCTATCTGCAAGGGGACGTCTGCTTTTTTCAAAAAGTCCACATCATCACTGTGTCTAGGAGAAGGCATTTCCACTATTTCTACGATCTTTTTTCGAGTTCTACTCGCAAGCCTTCCTGGTCATGTTGAGAACAGGTGTTTGACTCTATACCACTCTATACTAGGAATAGAACACCACCCAGTGCACTAGAAAGGGCACTTCTAAGCTGTCTTTATATCTTCAGTTGGTGTGAAATCGTGCCACTGTTCTTAGAATCAAAAGTCTTTTTTATGGTAGACTTGGAATCTCGTCGTTTTATTCTGCATGCATATCGGCATGGAATAAAATTCTTTTTGCATTTGAAAAACAATTTTTTACATGAGCTGGATTTATTACTGACTAAAATTTTCACATCAGTTTTGTCTTTGGTTGATCAGAGAATTATTGCCATCGAACAGGTTGTATATATATTTACATTTTGGTGCGTTATCTGTAGAATTACCCTTACTGTATAGAGATCGGTCTCAATGCATTGGGTGGCCATAACATTGCGTAAGTCAGAACAACAATTCTATATTTAGGGACATTATATTTGACAATACCATGAATTAACTCCAACTATATGCCATTCTCATATGTCATTTAACCTCGTCAGCTCTTCCACCACCACTTAGCCACACCCAGTCACCCATGTCCCCCGAGGAATCATGCTGATAATTGAACTATTCGTAACACAAACATATACTTATACCATCCCTTGAAAACTGGGCTGAACAAACGTGTAGATACAGAAATGTATATATTTGCTCAATATCCTTTTTGAGGGGATCTCTATTGTTGCAAAGTCCTTACACTGGTGTGTTTACCTATGTTCATACTATCCCCTCACCCACCTATCCTGTCTCTTCCTTTCTCTTTTTCTCTGTCTATATATCCAGCTAGGGGTCCGGGTGACCTGGACTCGCCCAATCCTGGCTATACAGACGTGTACCAATACCAGTGGACGTCGTATTTATTTTTTCTCTAACATGAAACCGCATTTTTTCGCACCATTAGTCCGCCCACGGCGAAGTCTTGCTGAGAGCCTGGATGGCGAACTTTAGGGTCACACTAAACTATATAATCAAACAGACATGGCTGAGGTTGCTTACATTGGGGACGCGGTCTACAACTCATTGTGTAGACACCCGTGGGGCCTTTAGGCGTGAAAAGAATACATAGTATCTCAATTCTCTTGTCAAACTTGGAGTATTAGCTGGAGTAAACTATATGTAATGCGACTTTAGAATTTTAAATGATTGAGTGAAGGTTTTAAAAGCGTCTTTTCTTTGTTTGTTTCTGACGGTTTTTCATTTTCATGTAGAAATCTAGAACGTTTTCCTTGTTTTAGCATGGTGTCTCCATGCATAATATGGCCGAAGTGAAGCCAGTCTGGCGTTAAACCTTAACCATTCTTTCATCCATTATTTATTCATTCTTTTTCATATATAAAAGTGGGTTTAGTGCCTGTAGACTACTAGTTTCTAGTTGATGAAATCAAACTGCCTAGAGTAAACCACCGCTCTTTGCCAGGTACAAAATGCCTAATGACGTCATGCCTCATCTGAACCAGCGAGGACTGAATTCGAGCATGTGGCCTTATTATAGTGAGGCCATCCGAGCTATCGGCAGTGACGAGGCCAACGCTTTAGCGAATGGGCCATCGAGGACAAGACTCTGATGCCATGCTGCATATACAGGTGGTGAAGATGGAGGTTATTATATATATATATATATATATATATATATATATATATATATATATATATATATATATATATATATACAGTCAAGAAGACACATTCGTGCATTTCTATATAATGGTACATAGAATGCTGTCATGCGTTTAAAAATCCATGCACTCAAACTGTTACACTATAGACTTACGGGTTTGTGTGAAGAGTTATTGCATATGGAGAAAATGTCAATTTGTATTTGTTGAAGGGGCTATATAGTTATAAACCATTAGTATTTCCACGTCCTTCTCTAACACTATACGTGCACAGACAAGCCTATAATTAGTGTATATAAAGTATACGCTATACATCCACAAATCCACGTGGTAGATTTTACATTACCACAAAACGATAGACTCACCTCACTCCATTCATATTTCTGATTGCGGTCAACTGGAAACCATTTAATTCACCAGCCTGATTGTTTTATCATTCTACACGGTACTTTTTTATGATTGTTTCCGGGCTAAAATAACTGTATGACACAGCTCCTCGTGCAAGTCACCGGTTAACGTCCGTTCATTCTTACCCACACTATGGTGAACTCCACGCTTAACGCATCTTTACATGTGCTATAACCCAGCGCCTTGTATTATCCAACCTTTGAGGCCTCCATCCCATGGCGTGACAAAGGCATGGCTTTATACGCTACACGGCAGATAATTTGACGATGAAATACCTGGCTCTTGAGATAACAGTTCATATTTATACGGTCATGAGACACTGAGTTTGTGCTATATGCATGTGTACACGTATTTATATACGAGCGTATACAGATTTCGCATTGATTTACCCTAAACTGCTCAGTCATATACTACATTGTGGGTAAGCATATATATATTTATATTGTTGTTATTCCAGCGGGAGGCGTGTTATATAGGCCTATGCCACGTACGAGGAGATTTTGGTGCACGCGAATCTGACTACCCACACCTTTACCTGTCTATATATATATATATATATATATATATATATATATATATATATATATATATATATATATATATATATATATATATCGGGTTGTGTACAACAGAGTGACTGTCGGACCGAGCTACGGATTTAAGTCACGTAATTTTACTGTCGTTTGTCATAGGTTTTGGAGTTGCGTAATTTGACGCGGGTTATTAAGTCAACTGACCTGATTGTCGTTTTTTCACAGGCTGTTGATTTACCTACCCTTATTATCGCTTTTCACACCTGTGTCATGGATATATATCCTATAACTATTGTTTTTCACGGTACCCTGATCCAGGTACCCTGATTGTCGTTTTTCAAGCTAGCTCAGTACTGAGTCACGTAACGGGTCTGTCGTTTTTTACATGCTAAACTGAGTTCTTAATCTCACTGTCGTTTATCATGCGGGCTGCTGAGTCACCTGACCTGACTTGTTTTTCGCAGATTAATGGGTCCCATACACTTCGCAGGCTACATGTACATTTCTGATTATTTTTTTTTTTATTCCGGGCCAAGTTGAATTCCGCACCTCCAAGCTTTATTCCTATTTACACATGCAGCATGATAGATAAAGTTTCTGATTTTTATCAAAACAATACAGACAGAAACTGCGCTAAAACACAATGGATAGTAAATGTAATGAATTACTGCATATGGTCCAGTATAGGTCATTTTAGCAACGGTTGTTGCTTACCCCAGGCTGTTTGTCAGGTTCTCGATGAGGTGTTAGGCCCTGGTTTTCTTCAGACCCATGACCATCCGCAGGTTGTTACCAGGCCTTCGTACATAGTATATGTACATAGTCGGCCTATAGTATCAGGTTTTGAAGTCTACCTGCACAAATTTACAGGTGTAAATATTATACGTTTGTCCCGCAGGTTAATAACACAAAGTGTGCTAGGACGATTTTAAAACAACCGAAACAAGCAGAAAATGTTTGCATGACAGTGCTTTGTGAATGATCGGTCTGTATAATGTAGGTCACAATTCATGGCCACTGTGCTTGAAGTATTAATTCCTATTTTCGCGAGGCTTAACATGCTTGAAATTTGCTCACGCCTCCTTAAGCGGATAAAGGTGAAGAAAGGGGGAGGGGGGGGCAAATCCAAGAATGCAACAGAAATTAGCGTACATGGAAGTTTTTTCATATATTTATTTATTTATTTATTTCATTGGTGTTTTACGCCGTACTCGTCTCTCTTTTGTGTATTAATATACATGTGCCGGTATATACACATGTATTTATGTATGTTCAGTTAAGATTTTATCCTAGATATATGTAGATGGAATGTTTGTGGCAGGTAGTATATATTTGTGGAAGGTAGTCCAATGTTTGGCCCCCAGAAGCTTTGCATGTGTATATTCATGGAAAGTAGGTCTATGTTTGGCCCCAGAAGCTTTGCGTGTGTATATTCATGGAAAGTAGGCCTATGTTTGGCCCCCAGAAGCTTTGCATGTGTATATTCATGGGCTGGGAACTTTTATCCTATAGATACTTGTAGATGGAAAGTAGGCCAATGTTTGGTCCCCAGAAGCTTTGCGTGTGTATATTCATGGAAAGTAGGCCTATGTTTGGCCCCCAGAAGCTTCGCATTTGTATACTCATGGAAAGTAGGCCAATTTTTGGTCCCTGAAGCTTTACGTGTCTATATTCATGGAAAGTAGGCCTATGTTTTTGTCCCAAAAGCTTTGCCTGTGTATATTCATGGACAGGGAACTTTTGACCGTTAATTAGGGTTATATATAGATTTCTCACAAGTTACGCGTCTGACCATGACAAATTACATGAGTACATGTAGGTCGACTTAAAATAACTCTGGGTGGCCCAAAACTGACCCTAATTTGTACTGGCATTCGCCCCAAATGACCACAGTAAGTGGTTATAGTAAGCTATAGGTGACGTACATGAATGACCCCATTGCCCTGATCATTAGTATGATCGTCACATTTAGTGCATAAAAACTATGTTCAGTGGGTTATAGTTTTAGTGATACTATGACGCAAGACACCGATCTCGTGGAAGGTCTGTTGGAAACGAGGACAGCACGTTGTGCGATGGGCCTACTTATGGTTATTCTACTGTGCTCTACCCTGTTTCTTCCGATAACGAGCCTGAACAGGTTCATTTGTATCAGAAAGATTCATGAATACGGCGCTACGCACCCAATAAATAAATAAAAATAAGTAACTAAATCACAATATTAAACACCTCTTAACTAACTGGCTTCTGTACCATGGCTGACCTAAATTTTAAAACTGATAATACAAAACAACCTTCTTACATTTTTTAGCGTTTGTTCAGCATAGGCTACAGTATAATTTTGACTTTTCAATATTGATCTAGTATAGGCCTATACGTTAAGTATAGATCTCTTGTCAACGTGCAGGCTGCACAGATAAACATGTCATTCTATATCGTGCAAAGACTGAAGGCCTCGACAATGGTGTAGGCCTATATACTTAGTACCCTACTAAAGATATTTGTTTTGGCGTTAAGTCCATGGACAAAAAATCATTAGGTCTAAGAGCAGTTGGTTGCGATTGTTAACGTTGGGATAAAGTGTTTGCCGGTTGAATGACTTTAACCTTAAAAAGTTGCTGTGCATGTAACCTTGGTCTGGCGCGACAGGCAACTTACAAGTGGTGGGGCTCTGGCGGGGTGGGTGCCACTAAAACTGATTAGCTTGGCCTAGATGCACATAGGTGTTATCAACAACAAACCGGGACACGTACGGGTTAGGGGGAAGTTTTTGCGTCATAGAAAATTCTAAGGTGTGCTCTCGTACCTCTGCTTTGTCCGGGTAGGGGTAGAGCTTGTTGAGCGCACAAGCGCGGTTTTCTCTAGCGCACCCATCGTCTGGACCAGCTCTAAGCATAGACAACTGCGTGACGTCGCAGGCTGAGTTCGAAACACGACTGCGTGGTTGTTGACAGTGTTGCAGAGGTTAGGCCGACATTCAGGCCGGCTGGGTAGTCTTCTCTTTCTTTATAGCCACAATCACATACTCTTGGCGGGACAGATAAAAGTGACCGGGGCGATTCGCATGCAGGTAAAGTATAAACACACCGTAGTGTAAGTGCAGTGGCTAGCCAGATAAGAGCAGGCAGCGTGCGGCAGAAGATCTGTAGGCCTATATATTTACAGGTAATATCATACTAGGCTTATTTTCACTTTTTCAACCAGGTGAAATGGGTGCAAAGCAATCCTGATCGCTTTGCAATCACACCACTCATGGCAGATTGATGAGAGGGCTACGTACACAGTAAAGGTTTCTTCAATCAATATATACCTGGCCCAGTGATGTGTTTGAGATGATACAGCTAGGCCAGGTGGAGCTTCATGTATTTTAGCCTGTATATGGTTATCTGTCCTGCAATCTAGGCCTTACCTGGGCAGCCTTACAGCTTAATTCATCATTGAGCTATCATGTTTGAAAATGACTCACTGCATGCAGTGGAAGCTAGAGGTGAATTTGCCCTACCTGCCTGTAAGTTCAGTTGCAGTGCTATAGTTTGATCGTAGCATTCGCAGCTTGTGTACACACCTCTTTTGTATCAAGTTTGCTCGTTTTGTTGACTCGTACGTATGGCTACCTGTGTTCACATGTGCAGCGAGTCAAACTCCGTATCCTTTGGGGGTGATTGAGAGTTAATGGCAGAGGCAAAGAAAAGCTGGATTGAAGTTCCTTTAGGTTTGAAATCATTGGCTGTGCACTGAACACAGATGTGTATCCTTTACAAGTGCATGCCCCGCTGGGATTTCACTTAAAGAATTATCGTCTTTTCTTCAGAAACGTACGTGGCTGTGGGCTGTTAATATAGACTTAATCATAGCCTTCATATATATGCGTCAAACTAGACCCCTAGATTAATGGATAGAAGTCATGTGATACAGCTACGATACATATATTGTACAAACGGTATTATGCTATGGTAAATACCCCAGAATTTTACCCCAGAAATTGCACCTTTAGAGGCAAATAAGTAAATGTCCTAAAATATGGTTACTTGCAGTGATGAAATTTACATTTTTCCCCATAGGATATTATCCCACTTTCTAAACAAACCTCAAAACATCTTTCTGAGAGTGATAGAACTCTCAGAATCGTGTGATTTAGTTACGGACAAGATATTAGATTGTTTACTGGATTTGAGTAAGCCAGATCAAAGTCTCCTCTGTTAAAGAAATTATTAATTGTAATCACATTGTCTCTCTTTTAACCATGGTGATTATGGGTTTGTCAATGCCAGGGCTTCACAGAATATATAATAGCATTAGTCTAGCAAGAGAAATGCTCTCAAGATATGCTTTAAACAAAACCTGGTGAACACGCAAAAAGGTTGAAAAATTAGAGTATGTTCATACTTACATGTACCTCCACCACTGTTCTGAGGTGTTTAATTGATCAGTATGTAGAACCACGGGCACAGCTTGAGGCTATAATCTGATATATGCATGCATGCATGTACAGATAATGTGGTGTTTTGCTATAAGAACAACAACATTCACCGGTAGTGTCACAAGATTTTCTTTACTGTACGCCTGCTCTGTAGAGCATAACTCATTCATCCAGTAGGTTCTTTCATCTGCTGGGTTTTTTGCTCTTAACTGATGCATGATGCATTACAGTTTTGCATCATCATGAGATTTTATGCCATTTTAATTCTATAATCTAGCCGGTTGTAGTTTCAGTTAATGTGGGCTAGATGTGTATTCTCATGCATTCTTTGGTTAACTACATGCACATCTACTTTAATGGCGTCACTTATCTACCTGTGGCCTGAGGGCTTCCTCAGTGGGTGTGTTTATTGCATGACGGAATGACACTGTCTGTGTCTAAATTTGCATGAAGCAATGAGAAAAAAAACATATAAGGAGGAAGTTATAGTCTACAGACTGTGTACTAACTTTGAGTATAGTAATTTATCCTCATGGGTTTCCCCCGGGCTCTGCCCGGTTTCCTCCCACCATAATGCTGGCCGTCGTCGTATAGGTGAAATATTCTAGAGTACGCCATAAAACACAAATCAAATAAATAAATAGTAATGTATCATCAGACATCAGAGATACCGTAAGACAGTGTTAAGCAGATCACTTGACTGATCTAGTCTAAAATATATATGTCTTATATATTTATTTAGATAAGGTGCATCAGTTTATCATATAATGCTAAGAATACTGCAGATATTTATGACACCTAATTATATCACACAGGGACCAAGTAGGCCATTAGACATATTGTCATGTTTTGTTTACTTGTGAGTTGCGGTAAACAATTATGTATAGTATATATAAACAATGGAATTATGTTTACTACATGTTGTTGTAAGGAATAATATGGTACTGTGATAGTTTGTTACACATCAGGCTCCAGATCTTGACTCACAGTTTTAGCCTAAGGCTTTGACCCAACCTATTCATGTGCATTTCCTTTTTTAATTCCACCAGTTAAATATTTCTCTATGCATCTCTGTTATTGTATGTATGCAAAGTGTGTTGAGTAGCTTTAATAATGAAACATGAGGGTGTCCTCATGATTTCACTTAAGTAAGTAAGTGTGTAATGGTTATAATTACAATATTTCCCTCTGTATGTATTGTCTCATACCATAGTCTTTAAAGTATTATTAGTGTCAGCCAGTTTCACCAAATTCTGCACTGCCATGCCCTGCCCTGCCCTAATCTCCCGTCAGTCCCCCCTCACCCATGTCTCCCGTCAATCCCCCCTCACCCACACGCCATCCACCAGTTGTTAATACCGATGCCTGCTGTGCTCACCACAGTAGCTACTTAATCTGACAATCCAGTCAGTGTTCCTCACTTTCTGCAGTTTATTGTCTTTTTTTTTCTTTTTTTTTTTAAAGATAAAGTGACAAGACTTCCACGGCAGGATATGTATAATTACAGGAATCTGTTATGTTGTAATTATTACCGGAGTGTAGAACAGGAAAAGCTACATTTCATCTCATCGTCTTCCTAAATCTTTATGCATCAACGTAATTTGGGAAATTATATGTAGCGTGTAAGTGGCAGGTAATACCGAACTGGTGAAAACTTCGATTGTTAGAGTGGTTTAGTACATTGGCCGGTGCATAACTAAACCACTGATGGTATTTAGTGTCCATTTTAATTTTCTCATGATGATGTTTATTGAACATCTGGTAATGTTATTTTCTGTACATACCAGTATTTACATTGATGAAATTACTTTAAGCACTGTTAAATTGTAATTGCAAAGCTTCTTCACAGCCAAATGTACAATTTCCTGCACTACAGACAAAGGCACAATACTTTTTAATACGGATATCGTCCAAAAGTTAAAGGATTGGTCCTTAACTCAAGGCAAGCCATTACTTTTTCCATGAAACTGCTGACAGAAAAACAAACAAACTCTGGCTAAAACCTAACCGCTGCGGGCGTTGGATTTATAAATACATATATCATTGTGCATGTGTGCCTATGTCCTTGTCAGCTATATGTACTGTATTACTTTGTATGTTCAGAGCTTTTGTACATTGCTGTAGCTCAGAGCTTATTTATTTATTTATTTGATTGGTGTTTTACGCCGTACTCAAGAATATTTCACTTATACGACGGCAGCCAGTATTATTTTGGGAGGAAACCGGGCACAGCACGGGGGAAACCCACAACCATCTGCAGGTTGCTGGCAGCCCTTCCCACTTACGACCGGAGAGAAAGCCAGCATGAGCTGGACTTGAACTCCCAGCAACCATGGGCTCAGATCTTATAATGTGGTCGTAACATTTTGGCATTTCACTTTGTACTTCTGTGGTAAAAACATCTGTTGTTATTATTTATGTGCTGGTGGTATCCTATCATTGTCGCCATCTTGACAAATACATCCATGAACATTACAGGTATCAGTAATAAAACCTAATGACATGCACATATACCTCTCTAGGAATGTCTTGCACACATAGTTAACGCAGCTTAGAAACCATTTACATGTAACTGACATTAACAACTCACCAAATAGATCTAGAATTAGCTCAGGATTCAAGATTATTTCAGTCTGGATTATGTAAAAAAATTTTTTATCAAGCATCCATATTATAACACATATAATATTATAACATATGTGATTTATTTTAGTGTCCGTTTTACCGCATACCCTGCTGCTGACCGTACACTCACACAGAGCGTCTATGTACAGGTACAAGGTTCAGGCTGTGAAATCTGGCAAGGCAGTGTCACTTCAAACTTTCAAGTCCATTCTGCATGTCTACATGTAGGTACTAGGCCACCAGGGGGCCAGTAGGTCTGAGGAGAAGGCGGACTTTGTTAGCCAGGCGTTCCCTGCCGTAATAGGCTGACACTGTCCACCCACTTAATTTGTCCCCATAGTTCAGCAGTTTGCAGATGGCTGTCACATTTCCTCTAACCCTAATCTCTTTTTTTTTTCACACTATAAATAAACCGTCTATTACTTGCCCTAAATCCTATAACTACTGTATTAGTGCTCCTGAATGTGTACAGTTTATGCATGTTGAAGGTTATGAAGTGGCAGATAGAAGCACATGTATAGTGGCAGATAAAGTGTAAGAGGGCTTCAGCACAGTGTACCTACTTTAGTTCAGTAGGAGAAGTAGAGATTGCGGTAAAGTACCTTGTTAGTTAAAGTTATTTCACGGAAACCATAGCTTGATATACACATAGACCCAGATTAACATCATGTCTTCTCTTTCATTAGTAGACGGTTTATTTATGGTATGAAAGTGAACCTGAGTGCTGTGGTTAGACTGAAATATTAATATAGATAAATGTGATTGTGTTTTACAAGATGGACTTTAAGAGGATCGTTCAGACACTAATCCTGTTGTATTAAGATTAAGAAAGACCTTCTTGTGTCTAGGACAGTCCCAATTCTGTTTAACTGGCTGGTGCTGCCTCACTAAAACAATATGCTGATAAGGTACATATACATGTATGTCCTTGAAAGACCATGTCTTTGCATCGCCAGGCAAGCAAAGAAACAAGAACCTGATACAATACATTGCCTAAGGCACTTGTATGGTTACATGCACAATACATATTTAATAGTATATGCATGGTCTGAACTATGAAAGTCTTAAATACATATTTTGCAAGTTTTTCAAAAATGATATTGATCTTGCCTGATTTCTTGTGTTTTGTTTACTTGTGAGTTGTGGTAAACAATTATGTGCATGTATATGATATAGAAACAATGGAATTATTATGTTTACTGTTATTGTTATTTTGTGTGCAAAGTAACTTTGTGGAACCTTATGTCCAGTTGTAAAGGCAGTCAGCTTTGTGTATGAGGTTTGCATATTTAACGATTTCAGATCCTTGATTCTGATTGGCCGTTGCTTGAAATGTTATTCGATGTGCAGATTGGCTTTGTGGCCAATGAGTGTTTGTTTTTCATACATAGTGTAGGATTTAAGTTCTCTCAATTATTTGGGTAATGTTCCCTTTCTGTGGATTTCAGATAAACCATGGGTAAGAAGACGCCCTCTGCCTCTTCGGAGTCTGTGGTTACCTCGTCCAGCTCGCCGCCGGAAGCCTCGGACAGTCGGAACAACTCAATTGTCTCTGAGGCAGACACTACAACCAGCACAGGTAGGAGTAATGTGTTAAATTCAGGCCTTCAGATGAACACAATCTATGATGATATGTGTGATCTAACCCAGTGTCTTGTAGCATCACTGATAAGTAGTGTAACTCTGAAAATAGAATTCATTTTCACTCATTTTGCCACCTGTCCTGATTAATAAAAGTAAAATGTCAAAAATGGAGAGTAAATGTAGTCTGTTTGGTTTTTGGAGTTACACTGCATGTGGGATCTTGATGTGGGATCTTTGCATGTGCTGCTCATCATACTTGTACATGTATGTTACATGTGAATAGGTACACGTTTGATAATGTTTATTTATTTGCTTTGTGTTTAATGGCACTCTGAACAGTTTGTGAATGGTGAATGAAGGAAACTGAAGTAAATTTCAACTCCTCTTTGCCAAGCACCTGACAAGTCTCCATTCCGTTTTTTGATCATAATAAGCAATACAGGTTAATGAGGATATAAGTAAAGACTGTGTAGGGAAGTTAAGATTTTGTGGTAAACTTGTGCTTGAAGGGGAAGAGAAGAATTATTGGTAGTACGTATGATATAATACGCTCTACAAATTTAACTGAAGTAAAAGTATTTCGATATGTAGAAAAATCTGTTATCTCCATGAATTTTTTTGTTCACGTATCATGAATGTACATGTTACAAAGGGCATACCATTCTGTGAATTTGATTGTACATTAACATCTGTATGAACCCCACAATTGTTCATTTGGGTACATTTTAAAGATTAGACTTCAAAGGTGTTACATTTAGATGTTAATCAGCTAATACGTCAAAGACCTTTGTGTTAATTATGTTTGTGGCTGAGCAAAATGTGCACATTGTTCCTGGGTCAGAATTGTGCACTCATGTAGATGAATTCAGTAACTGTGCTGGAATAGATCAGGCCAAGCAAGGCCTACAAGAAGGAATGGCTGCCCATGTGTGCAAGGTTTCATGTCCAAGCTGGTTCCACAATGTTGCTTGCTGCAGGCAAAGTTGAGTGTACAATAGCCACCATGGCAACATCTGTCTTCAGTAGGGCCCCTGTCCGCTTTGTCAGACTGGGACCAGGTCGTTGACCTCTTTGTACGTCTGTATAAGAACGCTGCATGGATTCGGGAATTCTTGGTGTTATCTATGAAATTAAAAAATCTTCCAACTGAGCATTCCACCAAGCTGTCATATAGTATAGTACTATTTGTTGGGATGTTGGTGTGTATTCTTTGTTCAGCTTTTGTCAGCCAGTAGACAGGTATGCTGACATATATCTGACATATCTCTGCCATTTCTGCCCATCTGATACTTCAACCTATACACCTGAGGATGTGCCAATGAAAGCTTAGGCTACTTTATGGTTCTCACTGCGTTATTAATTTACCTGCATGATCAACAGCACACCAAATTCCGTTCACTCAAGACTTGGAATACTTGGTTGTGTGGAAGCGGCAAACTTGTTTATTTACAGTGCAAGTCTACCTTTGATATCCAGGTAAATAAATTTGCACTTATTTTGCGAGCCTGTACTCAGAATACCTGCAATGAGAACACCCATGGGTACAGATATGTCCATATGTCTAAGCACTGGTAGAGTGAGTAAGCTAGCCTCTGCTCAGAACGTGTGCAATGAGAACACCCATGGGTACAGATATGTCCATATGTCTAAGCACTGGTAGAGTGAGTAAGCTAGCCTCTGCTCAGAACGAGTGCAATGAGAACACCCATGGGTACAGATATGTCCATATGTCTAAGCACTGGTAAAGTGAGTAAGCTAGCCTCTGCTCAGAACGTGTGCAATGAGAACACCCATGGGTACAGATATGTCCATATGTCTAAGCACTGGTAAAGTGAGTAAGCTAGCCTCTGCTCAGAACGTGTGCAATGAGAACACCTATGGGTACAGATATGTCCATATGTCTAAGCACTGGTAGAGTGAGTAAGCTAGCCTCTGCTCAGAACGTGTGCAATGAGAACACCCATAGGTACAGATATGTCCATATGCCTAAGCACTGGTAAAGTGAGTAAGCTAGCCTCTGCTCAGAACGTGTGCAATGAGAACACCCATGGGTACAGATATGTCCATATGTCTAAGCACTGGTAGAGTGAGTAAGCTAGCCTCTGCTCAGAACGTGTGCAATGAGAACACCTATGGGTACAGATATGTCCATATGTCTAAGCACTGGTAGAGTGAGTAAGCTAGCCTCTGCTCAGAACGTGTGCAATGAGAACACCCATAGGTACAGATATGTCCATATGCCTAAGCACTGGTAAAGTGAGTAAGCTAGCCTCTGCTCAGAACGTGTGCAATGAGAACACCCATGGGTACAGATATGTCCATATGTCTAAGCACTGGTAGAGTGAGTAAGCTAGCCTCTGCTCAGAACGTGTGCAATGAGAACACCCATAGGTACAGATATGTCCATATGCCTAAGCACTGGTAAAGTGAGTAAGCTAGCCTCTGCTCAGAACGTGTGCAATGAGAACACCCATGGGTACAGATATGTCCATATGTCTAAGCACTGGTAAAGTGAGTAAGCTAACCTCTGCACAGAATACCTGCAATGAGAACAGCCATGGGTACAGATATGTCCATATGTCTAAGCACTGGTAAAGTGAATATGCTAGCCTCTGCTCAGAATACCTGTACCAGTATACATGTACACACCTGTACAGACCCCAGTCAAGACGCTGACCTACATATACATATTATTTACGGGCAAACGATTTGTTTTTTTAGGACTCACAAGTGACATGAACATGTTATCTTATACGGGTCATTCTTTACACAGCAACCAGTTTGACAGTATAACTGTTTTTCGGCCCACCACATGTGGGCGTAAGATGTTTTTTTTTTCTCCTGGCATGTTATAATAGGTTGTTTTGCCCTGTGGGTGTAATGTTTCAGGTATGCTGAAGTGAGATCGGTCAGTACACACTGCTGCTCAGTTTCTCTTCAGATATACACATGCATATAGTCTCACTTCTGCATGGACAGACTGGGGTGTGACATACTCATTTTTCTTTTTTCGAAATGATAATGGTCTCAGGGTTCGTGTGTTTCATCGCCACATTTTTGTTTTGTCACAGTAGCTAGGCCAACTCACTTTTATTTGTAATTAATTGATAGATAAAACTAACTTGTATACCGTGCAAGGTTTGATAAGAAGCAGTGGTAAATTTGGAAACAAATAAAAAAGATTTAAATGTAAATAAGGACAGCAGTTATTCTCTGTTCAATAAACTGAGGGATTTTGGCGGGTTACTTGTATACTGTTATCTCAGCATGACTCACTGAAGATGATGGAACAGTAGAGAAAGGAAACACCTCTGCCTGGTTTAACCCTGAGTAGGTCATGCCTATTACAATTCACAAACTTTGTACAACCAGTTGACAATCTTGGTTCCGCCTCACTCACTTGAAGCTCAGCAAACAAGCACTGGTCAGCCCAGTGTCAGTATGCTGTGACAGCTTAATTTAGATTAGACCTTCCATGATGATAAAGGGTGTACTCAAAATGCATAGCGCTCAAATTAGCCATCTGGAAGGCCTGACATTTCTTACTGTATAAAATATAAAAAAACAAAGATACTCATTTCACCTCCTGAATTTGGCTGGTTGATCACAAGAGAATGCCAGTTGGTCCATTTGATGACCTCTTAATGAGCAAAAATGTTAACTTTGGTACGTGCCCAAATTAAGGCTAAAAATCACCTGACACAGTGTGCCCAAAATATTGTAATCTAAAGCGCTATGAGACTGGTTGACGAAGTCATATATGTGTGTATCTCGTCTGTGGTTTTTTCCTGGAAGTGTGTTCTAGTAAAGCAGTGCTGAATGGTTTGGCATTACATGAGTCTGGCCAAAAATTTGGATGGAATTTAGTTTTTTTTGTACCCCAAGCAAACAAACGAAACTGAATATATTCATGCCAAATATTCTAAAAAGACATATTTTGTCTGTACATTTCATTTGTATGGGAATTTCATTGAATATTGGATTGTCATAAAATAAATTTATCAGACCCTTTTTCGAAATAATTACTGGAAAACTTAAGTACTAGTAAATCACTGCATGAAGTACAAGGTCTGAAGCATTCTTAACCCATATGATATCATAATTGCCTTCTTACGAGTAAATAGCAAAATATTATCATGTCAGATTGTCATTTCCTACTAAATTTTCTTGCTCTGCAGTTACCAGCTGTATGTACATTATGGGGAACAACTGATCTCCCTAGCAAAATAATCTGATTTAATTAAAACTCATGCTGGAGATCAAGCATCACCACCTTTTGTTGTTAAGTGATATGCCTTTTATGTGTTTCAGACAAATTTCGATCAGGCCTTTTCATTCCATATCTACATAGGCAGCAAGTAGAATCCACAGTTGAATATAGGGGTGACAGGTATATGTGTGAAGCTGGGTGTACAGTTAACTGACACAATGGTAACTGTGTTTTATCTGTTAATTATGAATATATGCCGACCATGCTATAAAAACCCTCAGGCTGACAGGCTTGAATAAGAACAGTGTAAGCAACCTGCTTTAATTTTAGCGGTTTGCTGGGTAGATATAAATCCAGGCTTTGGAGACTGCATATTGTTGGAATTGAGTTCTTTGTTGCTCTAATGTAAACTTTATCACATGGTGTTCCTGTGAGTTGTAATTCACGTCCCTGTGAAACATAAGGTTTACGCGAGACTTGAGCCATGTGATGCAAAGTTGAGTTGTAATATGAGGTGACGTGTGGCATGAGGAGGCTGTGTGATGTGCCATTTGACATGAGGTCATATGTGTCATGAGGTAAAGTGTGACTTGAGGTCGCCATGTGTCATGAGGATGACGTGTGACATGAGGTCACTGTGTATCATGAGGTCATGTGTATCATGAGGTCATGTGTATCATGAGGTCGTGTGTCATGAGGTCATGTGTGTCTTGAGGTCGTCTGTGTCACGAGGTCACCCTGTGACTTGAGGTCACCATGTGTCATGGGGACGTGATGTGACATTAGTCGCTGTGTGACTTGATCCGTCTTGTCTCATGAGGTCGCGTGTGACATGAGACTTAATGTAAATCTTGGCCATGGAGACATCAGTTAAGTCACTCTGAGTCTCCAGAGAAGTCCCGATGAGGTCATTGTGAGACTAATTAACATAAAGCTGCACAGCTGAACCTGCCTTAGCGGAACTCAAGCCAGCGACCTCATTGGTCAGGGCTGATCATGTACGGGGAGAACTGTACCTACATGTACAGTGTAATAGCTAATACAGCTAGCATGGGCCATTACAAGGATGTATATGATGACTCAATATGTATCAGGCTAAATATTTGTTCGTTTACGGGCATATTTCATGGCATGATGTCCGATCCAGATTTATCTAGATGTAGTCCCTGCTTGCGTGCTTTAATGTAAGTATGTATGCGTTTGAGCTAGGTAAATATTGTGGTTTGTAATCTGTCCTTGTATAGCTAACTCTAAATGTCTGTAAAGACATGATCTTTTCACGCTGATCAGACAGATAAACTTACTGAAATTTGGCTGTCCAAAATCAACATTGGACCAGCTTTTCGATCGGATATGTAGAAGTCCATTTCGGATGTTGTACAATGCAGATTTTAAGAAAGCACGCCACTGAAATCATTCCATATTGTGGATTAGCTTTTACCAGGTTAAGCTTGATTATACCGTGTTTATATGTGCAGTGAATATGTGTAAATCAGCTAAAACTTAGGGTGTATAGGAACACCTTGACAGCCTGGAAGACATCCCATGTACATAAGACACTGTATTTGTTGAAGGTTAGTCTGCCATCCTCTACTTCTGTAACAGCGTCATGCGCTGAATGTGCACCTGAGTATTACCTGTGAATCAAGACACTTAGGGGAGCTTTGTGTTTTGACACTTTGACACATCTGTCGGTAGAGCAGAGGTCACTTTTGAAGTACCCTTGTAAGTGTATTCTGATGGAAATCACATGCTGGGAGACGGAGAACGTGCATAAATGGTGTTGAAAGAAGTATTGTCCCTTGTCAAGTGCATGTATTGTCCCTTGTGAGTTTGTGTGCTTCAGGCAGCTACATGTACATGCGTTGTGAATTTGTGTGCTTCAGGCAGCTACATGTGCATGTATCGTGAATTTGTGTGCTTCAGGCAGCTACATGTGCATGTGTTGTGAATTTGTGTGCTTCAGGCAGCTACATGTATATGTGTTGTGAATTTGTGTGCTTCAGGCAGCTACATGTATATGTGTTGTGAATTTGTGTGCTTCAGGAAGCTACATGTACATGTGTTGTGAATTTGTGCGCTTCAGGCAGCTACATGTGCATGTATTGTGAATGTTTCTTCTTTAAGAAAAGGGAATATTTCCTGTCCAATTTGGTTATTTACATGTAAATTTAAAGATTGAAATTTGGAAATACTTCCAATATTGTAAGCTTTGGGGTTGAAAAAATGTAGGCTACAACAGGTGGTTTCAGGACCTGTAATGTTATTTTTTGGTATAATTTCCTCAGATCAAAACTTAAAACTTGGACACAATTAATATTTAGTGGTATTCTGTTGGCTTTGCACTTTGGTTATGTAACAGATTAGCTTGCAGCTCATTTAAATATTAACGAGGATATTTTACCCATCCCATGGAGTTTGTAACTTACCCTTCAATGCCATCCTTCTTTAACATTTGTAACTTACCCTTCAATGCCATCCTTCTTTAACATACAGTAATGCATATACATGTATGATGTGATTGGGGTGTTTTACGTTGTCCTCAAGAATATTTCACTTATACGATGGCGGCCAGTGTTATGGTGGGAGGAAGGCGGGCTGACCCCAGGGGAAACCCATGACCATCTGCAGGTTGCTGCCAGACCTTCTCACGTACTGCTGCGAAGAGGAAGCCAGCATGTAGTGTGATTATATACATTTATATAGCTTGTTTTCCATGCACAGGACATAGTTGTTTATTCGACCCTACAGTTCTGTGAAAATAAAAGCCACTTTTTGAGATAAAATGTTGAAAATAGTTTCCATAGGTAATCACGCATACCACATGTATATAACCTGGTTTTGCCATGACTAATACTCAGTTTGCATGATTCAAAGAGATCTGTTGATCTTGGACAGGTGTTTGTCTGGTTTGCTTGCCAGGTAATATGATATATTACAAGATAAATGCCAGTTAAACAAAAAGTAAAAAATTAATATTTCATAACCTTTAAGTGTAAAAAGTTACACTTTTTTCGGTGACATATACAATAGTCTACATTTGATTGTATAGTCCATTAAAGATTGAGTATTCAAATTGAAAAGAAATCTGACCCACTCTCAGCTTGTGTAAGGGTAATATATTTGCATGTTTGCCATAGTTTTGGAATGATCATTCTGGATCAAGTTGAGGAATGATGGTCAGCATTGCTCCATGCGGAAATAAAAAGTTAATGGAAATTAGCCCAGCTCAAAAATCTGGCCTTAATTGCTGTAGAAGCAGGACAGGTATAATATGTCATTTGTTGTTGTTGATGTTATTGACGGCTGGCTGATGTTATTGACTGCTTGCTGATGTTATTGAGTGCTGTTGTGTCCCATTGGTGACAGGGAATGGTACATATCAAAGTGCAGAAAAAATGTAGGGAAGTGGTATTTATATAAATGACCTGATCATTACGTGTATAATGAATATATTCAAGGTAAAGTGCGTTGTCCCAGTTTGTGTGCATACCTACACTTGCTAATCTGGTGTTGTGGCTCGGAGTAGCCAGTTGGAGTAATAACACCAGCTTTATTAGACTTGCAAATCACTCAGTAAATAATTGATGTGATTTCTCATTGTGAACAGTTACTGTAAATGGCAAACAGTGTTGTGGTGCATGTTTATAGTATAAGCGGATGTAAATGTAGGCCAATAGGAGATATGTTAATAAGGCAGCTCTGGATGATAATATAAACAATTCTGTAACATTACTGCTGTTCAGAGGTGTTTAGGTGACCCAAAAGAGTAAGTTATTCTTCCACATACTTGGTGATGAATTTCTAAACACCCTGATTTGTTAATCGTTTTTTTTTCATGTACACTGGTATGAGCGTCCTTCTGCTTTTGAGACCATTTTGGGTATAATGCTCAATAGTTCTTCACATGTATATGTATAGCAGGGGAAATACAGCCTAGAATTAAGTACTGGTAACCATATTTTTCATACATCGGCTTACAACCAAAACTATACATTGGGTGTCGCACTTTCTCTTGCTATCTAGCTATCTTCTGGAATATTAGTAACAGCCATTTCACAGAATAACAGTTTGGACTGCTCTAGCTACTTCAGAAGAGTCAAGAACACTCTTGTTACTCATTGTTTTGATATATATTTTTTGTAAGTAAAAAAAAAAACCTTCATGTGTAAATTTGTAGAAAGATAAAATGCATTATGGACAGCCGTGGAGGTCATATGTCACTGGTGAAGAAACATAGTGAAATATATTCTAAGTTATAGCCTGTATAAATATGATACATGGAAAGCATGTTATGTAGGAGGAAGTCTGGCATGTAATCTGTGGGTTGATATTTGCCGTGTGCTCCTCCAGAAAGAATATGAATTAAGCATAAAAATACTTGCATGTTGTCAGTATTGTGCATGTACATGTATACCTACTGTAAATATCCAGGTGACAAATCCTGGAGTGTGGGATTAAACAACAATGAAATAAAGAAACAAATATTACAGAAACATATGTCCTGTAGTCCAAATCTTACATCTGCATGTGTACCAGGTAAGACATAAAAGGCACATTATAATGTTCGTGTATGCGTATAAGAGCATATTTGATATATAATATATATCCCTAAGTGACGCCTAATACTCTGTCTTTTGTCAAAGTGCACTTACCGTTCCCAGTGTTATGTATATGAAGCGTGAAATCCTCTATTCATACTCAGAGCTGCGTGTTCAAACAGCTCCTACTGGTTTTTAGCACTTTTTGACATGTATTACATTGCACAGTATACCATTAAACAGTCTTGTTTTCTGGTTGATTTACATTCATTGGAAATTTTTACTTTACAAAAGTCTGACAGTCATTGAAATTTTGGGGAAAAGTTTTAAGAATGGATAGTTTTAACCCTAGAGGAATTATGCCTTGATAACATACTTGTATTGTAAGTATGCATTGTTATATGTCATAACTACACAATAGAGAACACTTGGGTGGTTGTTCAGAAGGGCTTGTTAATTATCATGATTATAGTACATATATACTCTCAGATTTAAACAAATCTAATTGCTTGTCCCTGCAAATTGTTCATACTCTGTAACGAGTTTTTTATTTGTTTTTCAAAAAGTTTAATTAGACAGTTAAATTAGTATTATTTTTTGTATGTTATTAACTATTTGCTAAGGAAATAACAAAAATGCATTTGGCTGCTTCATCAGATGTGAAGAACATGACTGTATTCGCAAACTGTATATGCTATAATTTCCAAGATATGCTGAAATATACTCCCAAATTTTTTCTGACAATATATGCGTGTAATAAATTAACTTAGTAAGATTAAAGAGAATTCTGTCTTATGTAAACAAATTTCCTGACTTACATAATATTAGGCTATAACCTCCTGTGCCATGCAGGCCAAGTACATGACACCTTAGATCTTCTGGGTCAGGCAAGAACATTCTACTCTAGTTTCTTGGTCAATAAAGAACATGGTGCCTTAGCTCTGTGTTCAGACGAGAATGTTCTACCCTAGCTTAAGCTCCTTGGTCAGGCAAGAACAGTCTATTTCAGCTCATTAGTCAGACAAGAACATACCTTAATTAGCTTTTTGGTGAAGAAAGAACATTTTGCTCTAGATCCTTGATCATGCAGGCAAGATCATTCTACTTAAAGTAGCTCTTGGTCAAGCAAAGAACAGGATACTCTAGCTCTAGTCAGGCAAAAACATCTACCTTTGTGCCTCTTTGGTCAGGCAAGAACATTCTAATTTAGCTCTTCGCCCAGGCAAGAACATTCTGCTTTAGCTCTTTGGTCCGGCAAGAACATTGTAATTTAGCTCTTTGGTCAGACAAGAACATTCTAATTTAACTCTTTGGTCAGGCAAGAACATTTTCATTTAGTTCTTTGGTCAGACAAGAACATTTTAATTTAGCTCTTCGGCCAGGCAAGAACTTTCTACTTTAGCTCTTTGGTCTGGCAAGAACATGATATAGCTCCTTGATCAGATCAGACAAGAACATTTTAATTTAGCTGTTTGGTCAGGCAAGAACATTCTAATTTAGCTCTTTGGTCGGGCAAAAACACGATGCCTTAACTCTTCAGTCAGGGAAGAACATTGTACTCTAGCTCCTTGGTCAGACATTCAGTATACTTTAATTTGCACTTTTGTATGGCAAAGACATTTTACATTTAATAGCCCTTAGACAAGCTAGTCTAAGTCTGTTACTCCTTGGTCGGATAAGAAAATGGCAGAGTAGCAGAGTGAGTGATGGGTTTTTGTTCTGTTTGCAGACCATGTCTTTATTGATCAGCTGACACATGGTCTGGCCAGCTGATAGTCATGTCCACATCTATAGTTGTATTATTGGGTAACATGATGTGGATACATAAAAAATGCTTTGCAACATTATAAAAGTGGTGAACAAATATTTAGCCCAGGCTAGAGCAGGGAACATGTTTAGATGTATGTATAAAGATGTCTACATACAGCCTGTTGGGACAAGGTGGGTCTATTTGTGACATGTTTGTATGATCGAGCTGTATTTTCTTTCGGTGACGTCAACAGAACAGCAGACATGTTTTTCACATGTTTTAGCTGTTGTTGCAGACTATAATGCTAACACATGTGCAATATGTTACCCTTCCACTCATTGATAGACTGTTTATTTGATATATCAGTGTAAACATAGTATACTTGGTCAGAAGGAACCATAGCATCATCATCGCATCGCAGTGCTGGGTGGATGCTGCAAACTTCAGACTGAGATTCCTTGTATGAAGTCTTGGTTTTAGTCTTGGTTGTTTATTCTGCGTTATACTTTAGCTTTGGTAGGATGACTGGTAAGAATTTATCTGTCGAAACAGACATTCTTTCATATTTCTCGCATCGCAACAGTATCAGTTTCGTCGATGCTTTGCTCAGTTATGAATAAATAGAATTGAAACTTTGATGCATATATGGCTTTGATATATTACGGTGTACCAGAGGTCCTAGTTGATCGAGTGTATGATAGATCTGTGCAGGCTCAGAGGAATGCGTTAAATGATCAAATATGAGGTCCATGACAAAGATGCTCATTAGTCCTGATTCAGAGAATTCTGTTGGACTTAGACAGGTGTTATGATGAGGTTTGTTTGGAAAGCAATGTCCTGTTGACATTTACATTGTATTTGGATCTAAGAAATCTAATTTAGGTCCTTTTACATCATAATGAAAAAGTTTTATATGTGGATAGTGAGTGGATAGTAGATGGAAGTATGCAGGTATATGATCAGGAAGTGCAATGTGCAGTACACGATTCACCTTTATTTTACACCAGTGAGATACTTTTGCTGGTACAGTATTGTCAGTGTACATTAAAAGAGATTAGTTACTTAAATGAGTTTAAGAGGAGGGGTTTTATTTGTGTTTGTTGCTCAAGATTATTGTTATTGTTGGCTGGTTTTGCTTTTTATTCACTGTCTCAATTAATTACATATTGCCGTACGTGGGAGGGTCTATCAGCAACCTGCGGATGGTTGTGGGATTCTCTCAGGCTCTGCCCGGTTTCCACCCACCATAATGCTGGCCGCCGTTGTATAAGTGAAATATTCTTGAGTACGGTGTAAAACACCGATCAAATAAAGAAATAAATTAATTACATATTTAATATTTGTTTGTTGAATTTTAAACATTCAAAGCTCATTAGAGGTGGTAAACAAGTACTAAGGGGACTTGATTAAAAGTACAGGATATACTTAATTGTAAATTTTGCATTATTTGGACACCTGTTGGATTATTTTCAGCTGTGGGCCACTATGCACATGTTTGCAGTTGGTTACCATTGGTTACCGTTTAGATGGTGGTGGTTATCAACTAATGCCTGGTTGCGACTTTTGCAAGTCTTATATGTGACATTGATAAATAACGGATTTGAATGTTATATTATATTATACTGCTAATTATAACCCACAGTTGACACAGTCGAGGTGTAAATTACTTATTTCTTATTGTTATGATGTATTTTTACAGATACCGTTGATGGCGGGAAAGGTGCGAAGAAGCTGGGACTGATCAAGAGGATGTCGCTGAGACGATCAGAGAAAAAGAAAGACAAGGAGAAAGAGAAGGAGAAAAAAGAGGAGATGGAGAAAGAGAAAGCGAGGGAGAAAGAAGAGAAGGCTAAGGGGAAAGAGAAAGTGAAGGAGAAGGACAAAAAGAAGGACAAGAAGAAGGACAAAGACAAAGCCAACGAGAAGGACAAACACAGAGAAGATGGACAAAAGAAGACAGTGGAGGACATATACAGTATGTAGTACTTTTAATCAATGCTTGTATTATATTCTGTCACAATTAGATAAGAAAATTTTCACAGTTTGTACCATGTGTATCTGTATTGTTCCTGTCAGTAGGAAGTATGTTGCCTCATATTTCAACAATTTCAGAACATAGGTCAGCCCATTTCACGGGTCAAGGATACTAGTGACTTATGGCTCTTTGATCACCAAGCACTCTGTTTTGGCTAGCCATATACATATACATGCAAGTCAGGCATCATTACATGTATTTTTATTCCAAGACCTGTACACTCTTGAGACACTTTGCCTTTTACACCCAGTATTTAAAGGTTGTGTGTTCAACTCTGGCTTCTTCCGTTTTGCCTGTGATCTATTAGCATCTAAAGGTTTTGTCACAGGCTATGGACATTAATTTGCATGAGAGTATGTCTGGTTTCCTTTGATTCTAAACTTGATTGCATGCTATCATAGGACTCACAAATTGTAAAATCAAATCAAAGAATGGAAGTAAAATGAAAAAAAAAAATATGAAAAATAAAAAAAGTAAAATAAAATTTAAAAAAAAAACCGGAAAAATGAACAAATTTTAAGTTAACTAAAAGTAAATGGGTTTATTTCCTAGTAAGCACTGGAGTTTTATTATTTACCTCTATAATCATGTCCAAAAATTTTGGGTCCAGAAGTTAATTTTCTCAAAACCTATATATATAAATCAGGACATATAATTTTTGAACCAGCAGAAAGAACATGTTAATGGCAGTGTGTCAAAGACTGAAAACACTTTAACAATGTGGCTGTACATGTCATTAAATACAACACGCAATATGTTCCGGCTGGGTCCGAGTTGAGTACATGAACAACATGTGCAGTATATTCTAAGAAGCATACCCTAGGCAGTATTGTTACAGTGTGCTGTCATGTATGACACTCCCGTATATGCATGTACCATACCGTAGCTGCATGTTTATGGGAGTTACTTTACATAAAACTGTAGGCGATATATTAAACATGTGTTGTGGCTTTCTCTAAACACAGTATACATGTGTAAGTATTTACATGTACCTGGATGCTGATTAAGATAGCTGTTCTTATATACCTTAAAGGAATGCTGTGCATGTAGTCACAAATGTGCTGGAATGGACAAAAGAATGAATACCCTATTTCCTCAACCTTTTTTGCATATCAAAGATCAAGTTTCAGGGCAATTTTTATACACATTTTTAAATTGTTTTTGGACATAAGATTACATTGGTTGGATTGGTCAATTTCAGGACTTCACAAAAAGTGTAATTTTACCAGTCTGTTTATATGCTAAATTGTGCACGTTTCAATATGTTACTATAGTGAGCAGCCACTAGGTTATGTACATGCAAGTACACGTCAAATAAAGTAAGATTTTAACGTGGAATCAAGGCACATGTATTTTGATTGGTGTTTTTTGCCGTACTCAAGAATATTTCACTTATACAACAGCAGCCAGCATTATGGTCAAGGCACATGTATACATGGATATGGCCGCAATAAATATCAGTTGAGTATAGATTTATGTCGTATATGTGGAGGGTTGAATTAATTTACAGTGCAGGAATTACAGGAATTAATAATTAAACCATGATTTTAATGTTACAGTTCTACATTAAACTACATTGTCAGTATTCTTCTTATGTGTTCTCACTTAGTACAGGAATACATTAGTTGCAGTTTTATATTGTATGCCTTAAGATAACTTGATACACAATTTCTGAAAATAAACAACAACAGAAGCTGTCTTCATATGTATGGACATGTATGTACATGGAGACCGCCTGAATGTGTGATGGATATTTGAATTTCAGCCCCATTGATACTAGTATGTAAAGAGTTGCATACAATATTTCAGCGTGGAAGTATCACCAAGGCCTCATTTGCAATTGCCATGCTACACAATTACATACAGTGTATATCTGTGTGTAGCTGAGAATGGTTTACACGGAGTGATATCAGGATATACTTTTGTGAAACTGGGAGTGCTACACGGAATGATATTAGCATGTAGCTGTGTGTGTCTGAGAATACTTGGCACAAAGTGGTATCAGAATATGCCTGGTGAGACAGGCAGTGCTATTCACAGAATGATATTAGCATGCAGCTGTGTGTGGCTGAGAATACTTGGCATAAAGTGATATCAGAATATGCCCTGTGAGACAGGCAGTGCTATACACAGAGTGACATAAGCACATAGCTGTGTGTGATATCAGAGCATATACCTGTCAGGAGTTGGGAGTGATATATATATATATAGTGATATCAGATTAATACCTGTTTTAGGCTGGTTGTGATATGCAAGGTAATACCTGTTTTAGGCTTGATGTGATATACACTGCGATATCAGAGTATACTAGCCTGACACTGCATGGGTTGATGTTTTGTTGTGGGAGGCTTGGAGTACAAGACAGTGATGTCACAATATGGGCATTTGGCATGCTACACACAGAATAAGATCAGATTATGCCTGTGTGAGATTTAATTACCAGACAGAGTGATATGATAGTATACTTGAATGAGGCTGGGAATGCTACATAGAGTGATATCAGATTATACCTGTGTGAGATTGAAGAACTGGACAGAGTGATATGATAGTATACTTAAGTGAGGATTGGAGTGCTACACAGAGTGATACCAGATTATACCTGTGTGGGATTGAAGTACCAGACAGAGTGATATGATAATATACTTAAGTGAGGCATGGAAGAGTGATATCAGATTATACCTATGTCAGGCTGGAATACAGACACAGTAATATCATAGTATACCATGTGAGGCTTAGAGTGCTACACATAGTGATATCAGATTATGCTTGTGTGAGGCGTTGAGCGCTACACATAGTTATATCATAGTATGCATTGTGAGGTTTGGGGTGCTACACATTGATATCAGAGCATACAATGTGAGGTTTGGAGTGCTAGAGAGAGTGTTATCAGAGAATGCCTGCGTGAGGCTTGGGGTGCTACACAGAGGTATCAGTGCATACATTGTAGGGTTTGGAGTGCTAGACAGAGTGATACCAGAGGATGCCTGTGTGAGGTTTTGGGGTCCTACACTGATCTCAGAGCATACATTGTGGAGTGCTAGACAGAGTGATATCAGAGAATGCCTGCGTGAGGCTTGGGGTGCTACACAGAGGTATCAGTGCATACATTGTAGGGTTTGGAGTGTTAGACAGAGTGATATCAGAGGATGCCTGCGTGAGGTTTTGGGGCCCTACACTGATATCAGAGCATACATTGTGGAGTGCTAGACAGAGTGATATCAGAGGATGCCTGTGTGAGGCTTGGGGTGCTGCACCAAGTAATATCAGATTATACCTATGTTAGACTGGAGTACTAGTCAGAGTGATATCAGAGTATACCTTGTGAGGCTTGGAGTGCTGCACATGGTGATATCAGAGTATTCGTAGTAAGGTTTAGAATGCTACACAGAGTGATATCAGTAGCTGATGAATGTCAGTGTACTACTGTGCATGAGCAGAGAGCATGAGTAGGAGTAGGTTGACAGTCCAGCCCCTTTACACATGACAATATGTATAAGAGAGACAGTTTACATGATCTATGCCTGTTAACATGGAAATGCGTGTGTGTGTGTTTTTTTTTTTTATTAATCTAGTTGGTGGCACACAAGTATACAAGTGTGTCTATATGAACAGTAATTTGGCTGCGCTCGTTAAAGCAAACATTTTCTGCTGGGCTCGTCAGACACAATTAGACAGATTTGATGTTTATTACAATGCAAGTGCTGACTTACGAATTGATCTGCCTGACCTACATAGCGGGTTGACTGACTAATTGTACCGTCATCTGTCATACTGTGCAATACAATGTTCGCTCTGCACATAGGATGGCTATTTCGGGGAGGCATTTTTACTCCAACATGTAGCCCGCTGGGACAGGGTTACAGGGCCAGTGGTTTAATTCTACTGTATATGCACTTGTCACAAAGGTGTTGATATATACTAGTATTGTGCTCAAGAGAGCCAAGGATTTTACCTGGCAAGCTCCACGGTTATGTTAATATAAACGGCAGAGAAGTGTGCCAGCATGATAAAGATGGACACAGGTAAGCTGGAACTGAAGTAGGTTGATTTATCGGCACAATCAGTGCAGTCTCTACAAACATTCCTAGCTGTCTTGTACTGGTCATACAATTTGTCTTAATTATTTAGTTTTTAGGACTCAATTAAACGCTGAGTGTTACGTTACCGAGCATATCTCATATATTGTACATTGTATGTGTGTCATAAACTCCATTCCCTTCGTACAACAAAGAGACATGCATTGAGACTATGTGGTAAATGAAGAGAATGGATATGTGGCTTAAGTTTATAATTGTTGTTTATGTAAATGAATGCATTAAACAAAATTCTGATGAGGTGGCCCAAGTTCATTTTAACTTGAGTATGTGCTTCAGATGTATATCTTATTATAATTAATATACGCACATGTAATTCATACATGTTAAATATACGTTGCATGTGTGTGGTTAGGAAATTCAGATTCTTGCCCTGCATGCTTTTAAAGTATGGGTAATCAGACACTGGACCTCAGGTAACTGGGGGATGGGGGGGGGGGGGGGGGTGGAGGAGGGGGGGGGGTGGATATTGGAAGCAAGTAGAAATATGAACATAATTACTATGGGAAAATCAAATTTAAGATATATAGCCATGTTAAAGTCAGTTCTTCTAACAGTAAGGGATTAGTCCCCCACAGAGTGGCTTGTCGAAGGTGCTGAAAGGAGGATGTGTGTCATTCTAATTAGTTGTCCACGTTAAAGCTTTCTAAACACGAATGCGCTGATTGTTTATTGACACGGTGTTTATGTCTCTCTATACGTCAGCATTGATTTGAAGTCTCCTCTGAGATGCCCCACAGCATGCTCACCTTCAGTGATCTGACACTGCAGAGAGCTCTTCTGTGGCATTATAAATGACTTGCACTGCTGTAGGCGTAACAGACAGCCTGTTCTTTCCATACAGGCTGAATACTGTAGGCTCGTGGGTGGGGTATACACATACATAGCAACACAGCTTAATAGCATTGCCATCTTTTTGGGAGTTAATAAACACAGTTCAGTTTCATATTTCGTGAAATGCAATACTGTGATTACAAGCAATAACCATTAACTCAAATTGCTGTATGTTGAGTTATGCTCTTACCAACATGTAGATTTTCCATTTATATCATTTGTGTGGAATGGTGTAATGATTTATTGTGCATAAATAATACTTATATGACAATTAGTTCAATGTTTTCTGTTGGTTTGTCTGTTACAGCTAAAATTTCTATGGATGACTTTGAAGCCAAGCAGGTGGAGTTCAAGCTGTGGATGCTGGAACAGGTGAGTTCTGGTTTTAATACAGATCATTTCAATTATTTATTTGATCGTTGTTTTAAGCTGTACTCCAGCACATTCCACTTAATACTAAGGGTCATGTTTGGCCAGATTTTGTGGCTTAAGTTCAGCTCCAGCCAGCTCATGGCCTTGTGTCATGAGGTTTGTGACTAAGGATCATGTTTGGCCAGATTTTGTGGCTTAAGTTCAGCTCCAGCCAGCTCATGGCCTTGTGTCATGAGGTTTGTGACTAAGAATCATGTTTGGCCAGATTTTGTGGCTTAAGTTCAGCTCCAGCCAGCTCATGGCCTTGTGCCATTAGGTTTGTGACTAAGGATCATGTTTGGCCAGATTTTGTGGCTTAAGTTTAGCTCCAGCCAGCCAATGGCCTTGTGTCATGAGGTTGTGACTAAGAATCATGTTTGGCCAGATTTTGTGGCTTAGGTTCAGCTCCAGGCAGCTAATGGCCTTGTGTCATGAGGTTTGTGACTAAGGATCATGTTTGGCCAGATTTTGTGGCTTAAGTTCAGCTCCAGCCAGCTAATGGCCTTGTGTCATGAGGTTTGTGACTAAGGATCATGTTTGGCCAGATTTGGCCTTGTGTCATGAGGTCTGTGACTAAGGATCATGTTTGGCCAGATTTTGTGGCTTTAGTTCAGCTCCAGCCAGCTCATGGCCTTGTGCCATTAGGTTTCTGACTGAGGGTCATGTTTGGCCAGATTTTGTGGCTTAAGTTCAGCTCCTGCCAGCTCATGACCTTGTGTCATGAGTTTTATGACCAAGGATCATATTTGTTCAGGTATAGTGGTTTAAATCCAGCTCCAGCCAGCTCATGACCATTTGCCATGTTTGCGACTAAGGATCATGTTAGGCCAGATTTTGTGGCGTAAGTCCAGCTCCAGCCAGCTCATGATCTTGTGTCATGAGTTTTGTGACCAAGGATCATGTTTGGCCAGATTTTGTGGCTAAAGTCCAGCTCCTGTCAGCTCAAGGCCTTGTGGTGTGAGATTTAATTCTGATTAAATGAATAAATTAACAAAGTTACTTAGTATTATTTTAATGTGATGGCTTCTCCATTTTATTCACAAGCTGTCAATCTGGTTGAGACTTTTTGAGGATAATACAGGAGGATAAGTATTTTTACAGTTGGTACATTTACACGTTCTGTCTGTCCACAGCAAAATGGATCAATTGACACTTTGAAACCAAGCAAAGTGAAGTCCTTCTTCAAGAAGTTTGTCAAAGAGTGGAACAAGAAGAGACTCCCACAGGTGAGTGCAGCTCTGAAGAAAGGGTGTGGATTCAAATGAGTTCATTTCAGTTGCATGTATACACTTACTAGGTGTGGGGTTGAAACAACTAGGTCTTGGACAGGGAATTTGTTTGTTCATCCGCACTCAGCGCTTGTGACATTAGAGACAATTGTTACTCCGTGACAATACACAGCCGAGTTCCTACATTCTTTGAAGACGGCTTGTTTCCAACAATATGGTCACATGTGGGAAAGTTTGTCAGTAACTTGCCAAAGGTTGGTAGTTTACTACAGGCGATCTGGTTTCCTCCACATAGATTTAATATATAGTGTATTACCTGTCACAGTTGATGTTCAGGTATGTACATGCAGCCTGCACAGATATGAATGAAGTACTGCACATTCAATTTATATGAGCAAGATATAATGTTGCCCCAGTATTTTGACCTTTAAGAATGCACCCAAGTTTCCATCATCTCATCATCTTACCATTTTCAAATCTGGTGAAAATGAATACTTTTGGGATGAGCTATCATCTCCATTGATCCACCAATCCACCTAGCAATTGATTTACTTTTGTCCTTGTGTGTGTTTCACACAGAGATACTATTGGTCCTCGGAGGAGACTCCACCCCCTTCCCGAGCCGGGTCCAGGTTCAGTTTTGCAGAGGACGTACAAACTCCCGACTTCCTCAACTTCCCAGCAGCCCCGGTTGATCTGAGCAATGATGACGTTGACAGCAGTGATGACATTGAAAGGTCTGGATCTTTTTCAACTTTCGGCAAAACGCAGAAACCCGAGGGCCTGAATGATGAGATCACCCCTACACTGCCCAAGAGACCGCTGCTTTCAGTAAGAGGATCCATAAATGGCCTTTTCTGTTATTGTTATGTCATTTACAGCATCTTTCCTTGGTTTATATCTGTATATAATTCAAATTTGCATTTGCTCTGTAATGGTTTGCATCAGATCTTTGCTGATTTTTAATCCTTTTTTCATCAGTTCTGGTTTGAGACCAATGCATGGTTAAATTTAATTTTCTTAAGGAGCATGGGTTTAGAAGCAGAGAAATGTTTCCAGACTTGATGGTCTTGTACTTATGCTATATACATGAAGGGAGAACTATTTGGATAAACTCTGTGGCCTTTTCAACTTGAATAATACATATTGTAAGGTAATTACTATTTGTTGTACTCAGGTTGACAACACAGTTCTTAATGAAATAATAGTAATGAAATATTGCGAATACTTAGTACTCTACACTTTTCATAGACGTCTGAAGAACTAGATCAGCGCGTACACATATATGCATATACTTGTATGATTTATACATGTGTTTTCAAAAAATTGTTCCAAAAATTACAAACCTTCTAAAGGCAGACAGTGAAAAGGAGGTAAAATATGAGAGAACATAGGTGTCTAGATGACACACTTAGAGTAATCAAACTGCGACATTGATTGCGTTATGGTTGGCCTAAATGATGACATATTGAGTAGACACACACAATCAAATCTGCATGAGTAGACATACACCTTCACATCTGAAATGGCTATGTATGAGTAGACACACACCATCACATTTGAAATGGCTATTTATGAGTAGACACACACCATCACATCTGAAATGGCTTTGTATGAGTAGACACACACCATCACATCTGAAATGGCTATTTATGAGTAGACACACACCATCACATCTGAAATGGCTATACATGAGTAGACACACACCATCACATCTGAAATGGCTATTTATGAGTAGACACACACCATCACATCTGAAATGGCTATGTATGAGTAGACACACACCATCACATCTGAAATGGCTATTTATGAGGAGACACACACCATCACATCTGAAATGGCTATTTATGAGTAGACACACACCATCACATCTGAAATGGCTATTTATGAGTAGACACACACCATCACATCTGAAATGGCTATTTATGAGTAGACACACATCATCACATCTGAAATGGCTATTTATGAGTAGACACACACCATCACATCTAAAATGGCTTTGTATGAGTAGACACACACCATCACATCTGAAATGGCTATTTATGAGTAGACACACACCATCACATCTGAAATGTAGACACACACCATCACATCTGAAATGGCTATACATGAGTAGACACACACCATCACATCTGAAATGGCTATATATAAGTAGACACACACCATGACATCTGAAATGGCTATACATGAGTAGACACACACCATCACATCTGAAATGGCTATACATGAGAAGACACACACCATCACATTTGAAATGGCTATACATGAGTAGACACACACCATCACATCTGAAATGGCTATACATGAGTAGACGCACACCATGACATCTGAAATGGCTATACATGAGTAGACACACACCATCACATCTGAAATGGCTATACATGAGTAGACACACACCATCACATCTGAAATGGCTATACATGAGTAGACACACACCATCACATCTGAAATGGCTATACATGAGTAGACACACACCATCACATCTGAAATGGCTATACATGAGTAGACACACACCATCACATCTGAAATGGCTATACATGAGTAGACACACACCATCACATCTGAAATGGCTATACATGAGTAGACACACACCATCACATCTGAAATGGCTATACATGAGTAGACACACACCATCACATCTGAAATGGCTATTTATGAGTAGACACACACCATCACATCTGAAATGGCTATTTACCTTCAGCAAATCAGTTGATTATGGTGTCCAAGGTTATCCAAATGGTCTTCTTTTTCTTAACAATTCATATCTTTTGTTGGAATCTTACTTTGGGGTGAAGGTAATCTTGATTATCCTATTTTATGATATTTAATATTTGCATGATTTAACCTGTATACACTGTAAATGACCTAAAGTCCTGCCCATGGTTATGTCGCTCATTTTGACTAATTCTGAGTTTTTAGAAATTAAGATTAGATTAAGTTTTGAGGTTTTAAGTTATCTTGTTCCAACTGAAAAATGTAACATATCAGCACCAAAAAGAAATTGTTTGGCAATTTATTTTCGTCCTAAAAATGCTCTTATGTTTTAGGTCATTTACAATTAGGTTTCATTTTCCTATATTTCCATATACATGGTTGAAATGCATGAGGTGTCTGCTTCTTTTTCGCCCATTTACATGCACAATATTAATTTTGTGACTGACAGTGACTGCAACAAAAATGTTCTGCTCTTAATGTGAAGGTGAAAATTGTACGAAGATTTTGTACATATTATATTTCATGTGTTGGTTTTGTCTGTGTGGGATCTGTGAAAAGTACATTTTAAAATTTAAACCTATTGAGTGAACAAATCAAAGATAAGATTGGAAGTAGTGTTACGCAGCCTATTGCCATTTGACCAATTGTGGTGGTTGTAAGGATTAAGTACAAGGATTAATATGGGCTGAAAAGCCTGTTAATTTATTAAAATATTTTTCCTGAAGTCACTTTAGCTCACTGTCAGTCACATCTAATTTGCATGTGAGACTGTTATGTTGAAGGGTCAAGAAATGTTTAGTACAAAATACATATCAACTGAGACAGCATTTCTGTTTTATTATGATATCTTTTTTTTATTATGGTATTTATTTTTTATTAGATAATACTATCTGAAGAGATAATGTTTTTAAAACCTATAACTCCAGAGGTAGTAAAGGAGTTGTGCCCCTTGCCATTCTGAATTACGCCTTCCCTGTTTATCGTGCAGGTGTAGACTGTGTACATTGTTCATTGATCTTTGGTGTCAGCAATCATTGAATGCCATTGACGAAATCAAGGTCATTTTGTATGGGGAAAAAAGATCCATGACAAAGTGTCACATTTTTACCATGGGAATATATTTTAGTGGAGAGATTAAGTATCAGCTCAGGCTTTATTTGGAGGCTGCATGTTTACAAATGCTCACTCAGATGATATGTATTCGTGTAAAAATGAACATTTTCTGCCCCTTTAGAGTATGAAGCATGTATTCTCTGCTTGGTTTGTGACTGTTTGCCTTTCTTGATCACGACCTTGACCCCACTCTTTCTGGACAGGCAGTCTTCCCTGTGATTGATCCCTCACGCGAAAACTCTGCCAGGGTGAGCCCTACTGTCAGTAAGATGATGGCTCAAGCTGTGGTCATCTGCGAAGATCATGTAACCCACAGTGACCCTCCAACACCAACCCCAGAGGTAGTGACCACCGTCCAGTCTGTGTCTGTGTGGAGATGCCTCAGTTGACAGATAAAGCAGTCATTATATTTCATTATATTATATTTAAATTATTACACGTTTAAATCTCTTGGTCTTTGTGAGGAACATCATACCAGTGAAAAACATGGCTTGTTTGGGATATTCTTGGTTTTATAAGAGGGCTTTGCAAGTCATTCATTATTCAGTTTTCATATTTCATATGAAATATATATATATATATACATAGTGATAAAGTGAGGTGAATTTAGGAAAGATCAACTTAACAATTAGTGCACTGCAGCAACAAGCTGTTGACAAGTTGTCAGAAACTAATGTTTGCCTTTTGCAATGCCTTAAATGATTATAAATTACATATCTAGACAAGATTCTTCCAGTTACTTCCTTGCAAGGTTCTCTCAAAAGGTTAAATTGTTAAGTCACTTTACATTCAAATACACTAAATCTATGCTTCGAAACAGACATTCATATACCATCAACCAAAAAGGACGTTGCCAGTCAAAAATTGTAAGGCCAATTCTCGAAACAAAGTTTAACACAAAATACCAAAGAACTAAGAAAGTATATAAATTACGAAAATAAGACAGAATCATACGAAGAGAAGTGGTCAACAGTTTTCAGTGATGTAGGAAAGACGCAAGGCATGTTCTAGGCGACTGAGTGAAATCAGTATTCGAATTGTGCAACATGCTAGAATATCAAATGTGTATCAAAATAAATGTCTCAGTTGCGCTTTGATTGCCAGTGTTCATATATCGAATTCAAAATGATGAATGTACGGCCCCTAGCCCGTGTTAAGCACAATTCAACATGATGAATGTACGGTCCCTAGCCCGGGTGAAACACAATTCAGCACAATGAATGTACGGCCCCTAGCCCGGGTTAAGCACAATTCAACACGATGAATGTATGGCCCCTAGCCTGGGTTAAGCACAATTCAACACGATGAATGTATGGCCCCTAGCCCGGGTTAAGCACAATTCAACACGAATGTATGGCCCCTAGCCCGGGTTAAGCACAATTCAGCACGATGAGTGTACGGCCCCAAGCCCGGGTTAAGCACAATTCAACACGATGAATGTACGGCCCCTAGCCCGGGTTAAGCACAATTCAACACGATGAATGTATGGCCCCTAGCCCGGGTGAAGCACAATTCAGCACAATGAATGTACGGCCCCTAGCCCGGGTGGAGCAGAATTAGGCACAATCATGGAGCAGAGCCACAGAGATTCTGAATGCTCCGTCCATATTTACTTACAAGAGAATTGTACTCATTGTAAATTAAGAATGAAGGCGTTTGATGGAATAACTTTGATGCACAAGTTTCTGCATTAATAACTTGTCACGTTGATTGAAATCATCAAGGATCATGCAGGATCTAACAATTGCTACAAGGTGAGATATTTACATGCCATATGCAGGACCCTTTGGTATATTGCTGTCCAAGTATGAAGGATAATTTACTATGTCAAAATTGAAACTATCTCTCTTGTCAATACAGTTTACATTCATCTAAGTCGCACTCTAATATTATCACTTGTTTTCACATGATCATATCACATACAGTAGGGACCAGTCTGCTAGCCAATCTCCTATGCCTGCCTTCAGTCAAGCCGTTGACCAATGAGGTCACATATAAAGTGACGGCATACAAAAATTTATGCATGCAACTAGTGTAGAAAAGATATAACATGGTATTAAGGACACATTTTTTTCATGTTTCAACTTGGTTGTGTTCAATTGAACTGAGTTTTTGAAGATGTGCAATAAACCAGCTGTTAAGCATATACTGTGAATAAACACTACTATACTGTGACATTTGTTTTTCTAATAATGCCTTGAATGGTAAAATCAAAACCTTTAATAATCAGCTGAAAGTGAAGCTTTGCTTGGTAATGTTGCAGTGGTTTTAAAACATTGCTATGTATGGCTTGTTTGGCTTTAGTGGTAATGACAAAATATGTGCAGTTTTTAGATTGCCTACATCAGAGCAAGTAAATATATGTGATCATTTTAAATTATATCATCAAGGTTTTTGTGTTAAAAGGCATGAAAAGATATAATCTTAACGTAATTGCTTGCTTGAAGTCTGCTACTGAAGTACTCTTAATACATATACTTTAACATTTTCATTAACATAAATTAACATTCTAATTGCCAATTTTGGTAATATGTATATGTTGGTGCTTCTTGTATATCTTTGACAGAAAATACACAGGACTTATTTTTTAATGTACATGATTCAAGTTCTCGCTACTTTTTGTTGCTTTTTCAGACCTCCCCCCTAACCTGCCCTAGCCTGTCCCCCCAAAGCCCCGTCCTGCTAACGTATGAGCACTCCCCTGGGATCATCAACGGCACACTGAAGGAAAGATACGCAATAACACCAGACAACAACAACATGTGAGTCAGCGGTTTTGGAATGCATTAACAGATAGTTTTGTATATTTGCCTTTTGTGGAATCTGAGATGAAATTAAACTGTGGGATACATGATCTCATTTGTCAACCTGCATTGTGTAATTGTCATCAAAAGTTTCAGTGTGTTGATTGCCATATTAGGAGGAAGTATAGTCCACATATATATCCTGAATCAATTTGATTGGTGGATCCTGCCTGAAAATTTGTCATCTGTACAGTCGTGGGATCATGATGTGATATTTTGGGGGCAAATGCCTGTAGTAGTCATTCAGGATGTACTTTTGGGATGAAGGCATTCCGTAAGAGAGTTGGAGAATATCTACAATGGAATATCTGTATGTAACTATGTTTCTGTATAATTTCAATTTCCACAATGCTTTTATTGTTTGGATCACTAAAAATTTGGCTGCACAAGTATAGTGTGTGTAGCGGGGAAGTGGGTGTGAGAGTGGGGCAACTAACATATGAGGTCGCAGGCACAAATACAGCTGTCACTGGTTAGCTATGTTAAACACCAAGTAAATAAATAATATAATTAAATATAGTTACATGTTAACGTGGCTCTACAATATTTTGCAGGTCAGTACTTAGTTCATAGATTTCTGATGAAGTATTGATGACTAGTATTGTTTTGTTTTTTATTTTCCAGAAAATTGAATGAAAGCAGTGAAGTCTGTAATGCAGAGGAATCGAATTACACATGTATGGAGAATGACGTCCTGCCAGGGGAAGAACTCAAAGTCACAGAAATTCTGGAAAGAGCCATTCAAGACGATCTTCTGCCATCTGGGGAGCTGACTCCAATAGCAGAGGAGGAATCTAGTGCACATGACACCAAGCATGTTGTACAAATGCAGACTGTTGTGGAGGCCCTGCAACCAGTGATGGAAGACAGAGATGTAACAGTTGAAGGTCAACCCAAGGTGAGCCAAAGTGAAACCTCGGTGGACACGACATGGAAAGTCGTAGATTCTAAAACTGAGACTGGACAGATTACCTTCAGTGGCTTACCCCCACCTCCCAAAGAATGGAAAATGGACCCAATGGGCTTGACCCACACAATACTACCAACGGCCAGGCCAGTCAGTCAGGAGAGGACAGTAACCACAGCAGAGGTGGTCACACATCCAGATAAAATGTCTGAAGAAACAACCAAAGTTATCAAAACAACAACCATAACCACTGTGGAGCAGATCACTTCAGGAGGGAAGACTGTTGAGGCAGAACAAGTTTCAAGAGTGGCCACTAGCCCAACAGTAAAGAGTCCAGTCATTGCTGTACATGACAATCAGGTCCTACCTAGCCCTGTACAACAAGGTGGAAGGACTGAGAAGATAGAAGCACAGGAAGTTAGAGGCCCTGTTTTGCAGGAGCCACCAGTAATACATGTAACTCGGGAAAGAGAAACTGGTCGTAACCCGACTGTGACCAGTTCAACCACAGTGACACGGGAACAGATTGTGCCCAGCCCCAGTAATCAAGGAATTACTGTGATTGGTTTGGAGAAACTTGAACTCAAGCCATCTGTCATCACAGAACAGTCGTCCCCTACTACTTCACCTCAGCCGAGTTCTGTTAAGTTTGTGGCACAGGAGTTGAAATCTCCAACTATGAAGGTAGAACAGCCAGTTGTTGTTGTTCAGCAGACTTCTGTGGTGTCAAATGCTCCGACATCAAGTTCTGTTGAAATGGGAAAGGTTTCTGAACGAGATATTCCTGTTGCTGTTTGTCCGCCTAAATCTGAAGCCAAGACTGTGACTATCCAGCCAAGGAGTGTGTCAATTCCTGAGACCTCACATGTCACCTTAGCTCATCAGGAAATGCACTCACCAGTGTCTAAGCCTGAAGTACTGCTGCCTGAGCAGCCTTGTATTATGGGTACAGAACTGAACTACACTCGAGTTTCACCAGACAAAGAAGTTCATGTCATGAGTACAAGCGTTGATAAGCAGCAAGACAGGAGGGATGTGATAGAGGTCAGTTCTTCAAGACAGAATGTTGAGACAAGCTCCCTGTCATACACAGTGACTTCGCCACAAGTGGAAACCACAACTGTAGACCATATTGTGGTCACCCGATCTACACCTCAAGTGCTTCAGACACAAGAAACGAAGAACACAAACCCGATCTACAGAGAGCATGCTGCCGTAACAAGCCACATTCCAAGACCTACATCAAAAGGAGCACATCTTCCATTGGTTCTGCAAGAAAGCACCACTGTCACAAAGGCATCGGTGTCTCCCACAAATAACGTGACTAGAGAAAGCATTCGGGCAGTCAGACCAGCGCCACCTCCACCAGAAACCAAACACAAAGTGACCACTGTGGAGAGAAGAACAGTGAGCACTTCGTCTGCATCACCAAGAAATTCAACAGAGATCAAGCATGACGTGACAGAATCATCTGCAGAGAGAAAGAGAGGACCAGCTTTGTCGCCAATCATTGTCAGTGCTTCAACTGTTCCAATGCTTTTCCAGGATGCCATGAAGCCTGTTGAGCTAGACTCCACACACTCTTCAAAGGTTTCTACATCACCGCCCAAAAGTGCTCCGATGAGGTCACCGCGTTCTCCAGATAAGCCAAAACCAGCTCCAAGACCCAGTAGCTTGCGTTCTCCAACCTCTCCAGGGTCACACATCCCTGTGGCAGTGAAAGCAGAACCCGTCAGCCCTGCAAAGTCTCCTAGACAAGAAGCGGTGCCTCCACCCAAAGCGCCTAGACCGCAAAGTTTCCGATCTTCTACGCAACTGATAATGCCACGAGCCCTCCTCCCACACAAACTTCTCCACAAGGCAGAATTGTATCTCCAACTACTCCTAATAGTACAAGTGCTTCAAAAATACCACCTCCTAAAGCTCCACGACCGCCAAGTCACCTGTCTCTTCTAAGGTGGTGACATTTCCGAATGCAGCCATGCATACTCACCAACCACAAGTGGTACAACATAACGTTATCCCCAGATCAGTGGGGCAAACATCCCCTTCTGCCACACATGCTGTCAGGTCCTCCACAGTTCCTTCCCCAGCCCATGCCAGCCCGGCTCCCACAGTGGTTCCAGAGACGCGAACCTATAGCAAATTCATGTATGAACAACCAAGCTTCTTGGCTGCAAGGGCCGACAACTCCCGCAGGAGTATGAGCAGAATCAACTTCACTCCTCCAAAACCAAGTCCAAAAACAAGAATGACAACATCCTATATTGAAACTAGCCCAGCCATGCCGAAAGAGAATGTCATGAGTGTTTCCTATTCGGAACCTTCATCGCTGAGACAAAACCAGTCGGATCCCTCATTACCGGATAACAGAGCAGACAAGAACAATAACATTCTCACAGCCTTCTCAAGTAATTGCAGAAGATGTCAGGGACTGTCCAGCCTAGAGAGGAATGTGATGACAGATTATAACACCAACTACTCAGGCGGTCCTGAGGAAACCAAGGAAGTGAATATGATGAAAGTTTGGTAAGGCCAGAGCAGACGAGAACAACATTTGGACCAACCTTCATGAGGCTGTCAGGGATCGGCGAAGCATGAGTCGTGTCGAAGGTGTGAGGTATCAGCAAATGCAGAGCGTTCAACAGCCTTCAGAGCCTATCTCGTACAGGCGAGAAGTTCATGCGGAACAAGAAAGCCCAATCCGTTCCACGGTCAGACTCACGTTCGGATATCGTCGAGTTCGGACCGTGAACGAGATGCTAACGCAGCCAACGTGGTAAACAAATATTTAACGGAGATAAAAGAGAGTACACATGTAATTTCGTCTTTAGGTGATGCCACGCAACCTGAGAAAGCTCGTCCTCTATCTCAAGGTGAAAGGGAGGCTATTCAAATGAGGCAAACCGTCCGGTCAAATGTTGATCATCAGAATGTAACAAGGGAGACGACCCGCACGACGTACGAAGTCTCACATTCCCGCGCACCTCTTTACGGGGACGTCCGCCTATAGGGAGAACGAAGCAGCCTTTCAAGAGCGACAACCTCCTCCACTTGCTCCTCGGCAGTACTCATCACTTCCAAGGAACAACCGCGGTGTTGCGATGGGGGCTGTTGTGGTAGAAATGGGAGCAAATCACCCTGCCAGAAGCCAGCTGGAGATGTCCCGCAGCAGGAGCAGCTATGCAGGCTACCCTGTGGGTCAGGAATTGCACACTCCAGGAGACGGGCGAACGTATACAGGTCATCCCGTGGGTAACGAGTTCCAGACCCCACGGGACCGTAGAAGTTATGCAGGTTATTCCCCTGGTTACTCTCCCAGCCAGCCAGGGGTTTCTCCTGGACAACAAGGTGTCTCCCCCAGCTATGTTTTCTCAGGGCATCACGGTCAGAAACACCTGAGTCTTCCTCGGAGCCGCAGCAGCTACGCCGGGACATCCGCGCCTTCGTCACTTACTCCGGAGGAAATGGCACGGCTCCAACAGGTGTTGAGAAGTCCAAGGTAAATTACACATTACATTATCTATGCCTCTTTGGTGCCTTGTATCGTGATTATTTAGGGTATGGCCAAAGTGAACTAAAGTATATTTCTTGACAATCTCTTCCAATAGCAAAAATATAATTTTTGAAATTCAGCTTTAGAGGGGTTGCATTACTTACATTTTTCAGCCATATTGGAGTATTATGACTATGACATTCCATATTAACAGGACTCCAACATGGCTGACTAGCTGTTCTTCCACTGTGGTGATGTCACGAGCAACCCCTCTATTTTACATGGCAGTTTTAATTTTATGTAGCGTAAGATAGCCTTCAAAGAATTGTTAACTTCTCATGACTTTTGTGAACTTATTGGGCTGACTTTTTGTTTCAGGTCGTGAGTCTGGAATTCTCAATGCAAAAGAAGTAAGAAGTACTGCCTTGCAGACTGCTTTACTTGGGATAAAGACTGTGTGGAATGAGATAAATACATTATCCGCTTGTCGCGTTATCCACAAAACAAATCAAGGTTTAGTCATGGTGCATATGGTAGCATTTCGTTTTGGTGTGTCTTGTGAAATAAGTTGGTTTATTGTTATTTGAATTACTTGCGTGGTCTGAGAACATGAACTGAAAACGAAAAGAAAAAAGGGATCTTCTCGAAAGCGGCCAAGGACTAAATAACGAACGAGAGGCCGGGAAATATTTCGCTTTGTGTTGCCAGTGCAGTTTTCTGTGCACACAATTCTTGTTCATGGATCGCTCTTATATTAGTCTTTTAAAATCATTTTTTTTCAGCCATTGCTTTTATGTCTTAAGTTTAATTGTTAGTAGGCCTATGCCAAAAGACAAAACATAGACCTCGTCTGTCGCTTCAATCGTAACCCCCAAAAATCTAACAACATTGTTTAACAATTTGTATTTGAACAACATCACTGGGTTTGAAAAATATGAATAATGGAGAAAGTGAAATGTTTCAACAACGTTTCAGCACGAAGAGGTGTTCTGTGGTGGGATACAGGCTTATATGCATGAACTGTAGAATAACCTGGTTGTGTTGTTACAGTGATAAAGGATCTTGCCGTTTCGATGGTTTGTGTTATGCAGATGCTTATACTTGCCACACGGATTGCACATACATACACGTGAGGTGGTAGGATGGGGTAGCCTATATAGTAGATTTCGGTAGCTTGAAATCAGGTGTGGTACAATTTCATCATACGTTTAGTTGCTGGCAGACAAATTTAATCATGTCTCGGTGTAAAATGCCCAAAAGAATTAGATTTAATAGTTGATATACGAAAGAAGGTGCTTTGTTTTTTTTTTGTTTTGTTTTTGTGTTGGGCGAATCCAGAAATAAAACCCACATGGAAGGGAGACAACTCCCTAGTTTCCCGAGTAATTCAGTCTTTTTGCTCCATCGATGCGTGATATCTGTATATATATATATATATATATATATATATATATATATATATATATATATATAGTCCTGAGTTTGATTCATATGAAGCTTCATTTTGCATTTGCTTTCATCTGACACATCTAAGAATTTCGCAGTGCTATTCCTTTCGTATATGTTTCACTGACTCAAGACTGGTACCATTACCTTATAGCCACTTTTAGATGCCAGACTGAATACTTCTGGTAAAACCTCAGTAAGAATCATTTGTCTTAATAAATTAGTGCCATATGTGGAAATGTGAGGTTACTAACTGTATATTACATATACTGTTACATCATTGGGTACGGTATTTTATAGACTTGTAGTGTGGTTTCTTGAAGGTGCCGTGTGATTTGGCCAGATATATAGGCCGAAAAGTGTAAGCGTTTTTAAGTGAAGTACGGTTGTGATTGCACTAAGAAATGTACATATTTCCTCTAGAGTAAATGTAACAAGTAGATGAATAGCACATATTTGCTGTAAATACTTCCACTGTGAATCGGGAAGGGGACAAAACTAATAATACTCGAGAAGATAAACGGTTCATTGCGTTGTAATCTTACGGTAATGTTAATTGCTATGATTTTGTCTGCTAGTGTGTTGTTTTTGTTCTTCGTTTTTTTTAAAATCAAAATATCGCTTCTGTTTAATGGGCAACCTGACGTGATGGAAATGATCTAAGCATAATTTTCTTGCCACATATAAATTAGTGTCATTGTAATTAGGTTTTATCATTTGTTTATTTGCGGTTTAAGTTTTCTTTTCCATTTTTTAAAACTTTTTTAAACGTAAAGCTGGCCTTTTAACACTCATAGTAGTAATTATGCTATTGCATTGCTATTCTGCATCTCCTTGTATAAAATAACTTTCAAAAGAAAGGTATTTTACCTCACCTTTTACAATTCTTGTGTAAGGAAGCACTGTGATACAAATCCTCGAACAAAATGCCTTTTTGTTAAACTCTTCATCGGTGGACTTGCTATTGCTTGTTGTTGTTTTTTCATATTGTTAGAGCTACGTGTTGGCACCCTTTGTTATTTGTCATCGGTCTTGAATTGTTTTAATGTTTTGTGTTACAACATCTTATTTTAGCTATCGGCTTTCCTGACATATGAAAAAACTTTCAAATAAAAGCATCTTGGATATGCCAGCTTTTTAGTCACAACGTCTTCGGTCTTTCTTTGTAGGCACATCAAATGTTTGGCGAATTAAGGATAATCTAGACAACATGATCAGTTAGTTTTGAACAAATTATGACTGTTCGAGTTTTATATGATGACGATCGTTTTCTGTTTATTTTATTTATTTATTCGATTGGTATTTAGAACCCGCACAGAAGACGGTACACGACGATCATCAGGTTTACGAATTATGCACGTAGGAATGCGCGGACAAAGCCGCAGCCGCTACGGCAGGAACAACACTAGGGTAAGAGCTCATGGAATCAGCAATCTTTTTATGTAAGGCCTGTATACAGCTTTAGAAAATTTACAGCTTGTGAAATATTCATTTGTCACATCTGGTATGCAGAACTTTAATAGGGACCATGAGCCACAATTTATCTGTATGGTTAATGCGGGTTACAAGTGCGAGTTCTAACTTGGTGTCATGGGACAGGCCTTGTTTCCGCGCTTGTACTGCTTGTGGGGCCTTGGCGACGATAATCTGTCGTGTAGCCGTTTTCCAAGTCTAACGTTCATGGAAAACCATACGCTTGTCCCCCAGCTATATAATATGCACATTACGTGTACGTCACAAATAGGACAGTTCGTCAGTAACTTGCCAAAGCGTCCGTGGTTTACACCAAGCACTCTAGTTTTCGCCACCCGTAAAACTGACGGCCATGGTATAAGTGAAACATTCTTCAACATGGCCTTCAGCATGCAGTAATCAAATAAATAACTGATTATGGCTTAACGCCACGTCGATCAATAAATGACCAAATTAGGTTTGGGTCTGGGCTAAGTGAACTTCTGACGGTAGTCTAAGTCAACTGTTAATATTTAACTTAAATTCCTCAAGGTAAATCACAATTTTGGGAAGTGAAATGATTTGAAGTTATGACTTAAGACAGCTTCATCGCGTCCTGGTCTCTAGGGGGTGGTTCCACCCTTAGCCGAAGAAATAGGCAGAAAATACACAGTAAATATTAAATGAATGAAAAATATGACTACATACTGACTCAGACTACATACTGGCTCAGTCAACATACCGGCTCAGACTACATACCGGCTCAGACTACATACCGACTCGGACTACATACTGGCTCAGACTACATACCAGCATAGTCAACATACCAGCTTAGTCAACATACCAGCTTAGACTACATACTGGCTTAGACTACATACCGGCTCAGTCAACATACCAGCTCATACTGACTCATACCAGCTCATACTGACTACATACTGGCTCAGTCAACATACTGGCTCATTCAACATACCGGATAAGACTACATAATGGCTCAGTCAACATACCAGCTCATACTGACTCATACCAGCTCATACTGACTACATACTGGCTCAGTCAACATACTGGCTCATTCAACATACGGATAAGACTACATAATGGCTCAGTCAACAAAATGGCTTAGACTACATACCGGCTCAGACTACATACCGGCTCAGTAGACATACTGGCTCAGACTACATACCGGCTCAGTCTACATACCGGCTCAGTCAACATATCGGCTCAGTCAACATACCGGCTCAGTCAACATACCGGCTCAGTCAACATACCAGCTCAGTCAACATACCAGCTCAGTCAACATACCTGCTTAGACTACATACCGACTCAGACTACATACCGGCTCAGTCAACATACTGGTTCAGTCAACATACCGGCTCAGACTACATACTGGCTCAGTCAACATACCGGCTCAGTCAATTTACCGGCTCAGAGTACACACCGGCTCAGTCAAGGGAGAATAAATAAATATGTCCTGATGCATCCAGCTGGGTAACATTTCATCCACGGCCATGTGATTACACCTGGGAAAGATGTAGATTGGATACTGAGGGCGTTGATGATATGATTTCTTGCGGTTTGGTAGTGGCAAAATAATAAATATCCACTTTCTCACGTTCTTGTTGTACATATATAGCCGCATCACTGCGCGGCAGTTTGTACAGGTTTCCCAACATGAAAATAACACCGCGCGATTTTCAGGCAGTAACATGTTATGTATCAAACAAGGTATTTGACACTGCATGACTTGACCACCAATTGCAAATGTTATTATCGGTGCATGTAATCACCTGTAATGGAATTATGATGCTTTCAATGTATTTGTGCTGAGTGTTATGTGCATTTAGATGTAGTTTTGTGAGAAAAAAAAGGAACAATTTTTAGGCCGAAGAACCTAATTTAAACTGAATTCTCAACATCTTCACATTATAATTCACGTCGAAAACATCGAGAGAATTTTGATTTCAGGGAGCAACTAAAATATCGAGCAATCGTATTGGCCGTCAAACACTGTGGGATACTGTGCCAATTTTATGTCGGGAAAGCAAAGAATAGACCAGGACACACACACACACACACATACAAACCAACAAAAAACATACAGCATACCGAGTAGTTCTGTAAAGAACGTTATAATGGTGATTCGGTGTTCTTTGCATTGCATTCCATTCTATTAGGGTGGCACTTTGCCAAAACCCTACACAAATGAGGCGCTGTGTAGGACTAAAATAAACGACGACTATTGCTTATAGCCACGCATGGTTGCTTGTTCACCAGTCTACCGCCCTCGTCCTTAATTGACCAGCCACATAAACACAGAAACAGCGTACAGGCAGTACACTTTCCCCTCACAACCATGTAAAAGACTATACAGGCAAGACATCCGGGATAGCCGGGGATTCCCCACATTTCATGGACTAGAAGACTTTCCGATGAGTACTGTGTACCGTGTACCATACACATAAATAAGAGAAGTAACTATATGTATATAATAAGAGAAGTAACTATACATATATACTAAGAGAAGTAACCATACATATATAAGAGAAGTGACTATACGTATATAATAAGAGAAGTAACCATACATATATAAGGAGTATACGAGGAGTGACCCTACAGCTATAACTTTTACAAGAGAAGTGACCATATAGGCTAAAACAAGAGAAGTCACTCTACATATATAATTGTTACAAGAGAAGTCACTCTACACATATAACTGTTACAAGAGAAGTGACCTACAGATCTACATGTATCAAGAGAAGTGACCCTACAGATATAACAAGAGAAGTAACACTACAGATATAGCAAGAGAAGTGACCCTACAGATATAACAAGAGAAGTGACCCTACAGATATAACAAGAGAAGTGACCCTACAGATATAACAAGAGAAGTGGCCCTACAGATATAGCAAGAGAAGTGACCCTACAGATATAACAAGAGAAGTGGCCCTACAGGTATAACAAGAGAAGTGGCCCTACAGATCTATCAAGAGAAGTGACCCTACAAATATAACAAGAGAAGTGACCCTACAGATATAGCAAGAGAAGTGGCCCTACAGATATAACAAGAGAAGTGACCCTACAGATATAACATGATAAGTGACCCTACAGATATAGCAAGAGAAGTAACCCTACAGATATAGCAAGAGAAGTGGCTGTACAGATATAACAAGAGAAGTGACCCCACAGATATAGCAAGAGAGGTGGCCCTACAGATATAACAAGAGAAGTGACCCTACAGATATAACAAGAGAAGTGACCCTACAGATATAACAAGTGAAGTGGCCCTACAGATATAACAAGAGAAGTGACCCTACATTTATTTATATAACAAGAGAATTCATATAACGACTCGGGATCGAAACTGGATTTCCTGCATTCTGAGGAAGTTGGGGCGGAAACTAATCATTACGTTGCGCAGTCTACGTGTTTCGGGTTACGAAGACTAAGACCAAGCTTACATAATTACCCACATGGCGTAGGGGACAATTTACTTTTGTACTGCCTCATTGGCCTCTATAACAAAATTATAACACTGGAGTCATGCAGTGACATTGGATGAGGGAGTTTATAACATTTACTACGTAAAATGATTAGGTTTCCGAAAACTGAATAGGGTCGAGAACAAGACGGAAACATATCGGCTCTGTGTTCTTTCCGCTTTATTTCTCGAACGAAAATATTAGTTTCCGGTAAAAGAAACCTGAAAAGCCTTTGTCACAGAAATCTGTGCTGCCATGCTAACTCCTTCGGCCACTGAGGCCTCCAGGCTGATTTCATTTTGACTGATTTCTATATTTGTCTCAATTACTGTCACATTTCTTACCAAGAGCAATATTTTCATATGATTCTAGTAATTGAGAGCCAGGAAGTGTAAAACTTCTAAGATATACCTGAAGGTATACGCAACAGTGAACACAGACATTTATCCTGGTAACATATATTTGTAGACATACGCAATACTGATCACAGAAATAAACCCTGGCAACATATACTTCTGGGGACACACAGTAGTGAAAACAAAAATTTACCCTGGTAACATATACTTGTAGGCACACACAACAGTGAACACAGAAATTTACCCTGGTAACATATACTCGTGGGCATACGCAATAGTGAACGCAGAAATATACCCTGGTAACATATACTTGTGGGCACACACAATAGTGAACAGAGAAATTCACCCTGGTAACATATACTTGTGAGCACTCACAATAGTGAACACAGGAATTTACCCTGGTAGCATAACTAGTGTGCACACACAATAGTGAACACAGAAATTTACCCTTGAATTAATAAATTTACTCTTGACAAAAAGCATGTATACACGTATACACGAACAGTAAAAAACAATAATGAAAGTGTTGTAGAGATAAATTTACATGTGTATATGGAGGATTTAACAAAGTGTTCCTAAACTGACGAGTTAAGTGTATAGTGGCAGGGATATAGCTGTCACAAATGACGACTAGATTATGTATATGAGATCATATATAGCGATGTCATTGGTACAGAGAGGGACGTTAACCGTTGACAAATGTGATGCCTGCCTGCAGACATCCCTAGACTTGCCTTATCACCGGTGTTGAAGCCTGACTTCCGCGTACACATGCGTATAAGTAGCTGCTATCACCAATATATGGCGAGCACCGGAAATCGTCTTAAGTGTTTCTTTGCTCAGGTTTAACTACACTTGGCATGTTGCTGATAGCCACGGACTTCTTGCACAAAGCGATATAGGTTAAGTTGATAGTAATTACCATGCCAACATATGTTTTTAACATGTGCCACCGGAGTACACTATAAAAAAAATTACTTACGGTTAATTTTAACGGAAAGTCTGTTGTCTTGGCGTTGCAAGAATGTATTCTGTTAGTGTAACAGATTATTCTTTTACATGTAACACAAACATATATTCTATTCATTCAACATAAATATTCTATTACACTATAACAAGATATTTTTGTTGAATCTGACACTGTATTATACTATAATAACAGAATACATTCTAGCATCACTTAGACAACAGACTTTCCGTTAAAAATAACAGATTAATTTTTTGAGTGTGGTTACCATCAACATAAGCTACGATCGCTGTGTTGTATAAGACTGGGGGTGGTGTATATGACAATCGTACATGCTTTGCAGCGGTGTCGAAAGGCGTTGAACTATTATGTCGAAGAAATCACCTTGCCAAATTTTAATGTAACCCCGTTCGATGTAGGCGTGAAATAGGTAAATCATAATTAATGAATACAGAATGAATTCATTTCAGGAGACCGGCCTACAAAAAATCTCTACACACCCCTATACAGTACATTTTAGGTACACGGCAGATCAAGGCTTTAGATCTTACCTCTGTATATGAAGCTGAAAAAACCAAAAATAATGGCATTTAACGCGATAAATCGGTTGTGTGTAAAAAGAAAACGGATGCAGACGTCCTGCAGTTTATAGTGATTTTGCACATTTTGTTTTTAAGATTTGAACTTCGCATTTAATTACAGCACGTTATTTTGTACGGTGAAAATGTGTATTGCTTACAAACTTAACTGCCGAGACATCTAACTTAAATGTTGTGAGTATACTGTTGTACAAGTCTTAATTTTACCCCTTTTACTATTTATACCGTCTTGTACGTGGAAGGTGTGTAATATATACATCGCACATATTTCGTATTTTCTCGAAGATCATTTCTTACTCACAGAGGTGTTTCCTTTTTGTTTAAGATTTCGTTAAAGATTATGATCTCAGTCTAATGTAAAATGCCAGAAAGCAGGAAGTATGTAATTCTTGTAAACTGAGTGAAAAGTTATAGGGTTGACCGCGTATAATTTACATAAATTAGAATGAATCCCACTCTCAGTAACAGTACAGCGTATTACACGTAATACTGTGATAGAGATTAAACATCGAGAAAGGATGTGAAAATTATCCTTTATAGGACGATTGCACAATTAAATTTATTCCGTAGAAATGAGTTTTGTGGACTAATTATCAAGCTTGCCTGCGTTCAGATCGGGTTTACAGGAACTTGTATGTGTTTCAACTTGAAAATATGCACGAGTATATAGATATATAACCTACCTATGAAATATAGTCAACTAATCGGTCAACATTCTCGTCCACAACATGCGTTTTATAGTCGCAGTTTAACATACTCTCAGTATATGGACATGATGTTCCACGTGGAACATAGCAATCCCCATGTGCACCGTGTGCATGTCAGTCATTCCTGCACTCGTCGTCTGATTGGTTCGGCTGGAGGGGCGGAGACTTTCAGTACTTTTTACAAGTACTACACAGGTCTGACACTTATGGCACTTCAAGGAAGCCAAAGTCCAGCCAACATAGCCAACTACAGACTTATTCAGAGGAAATTTGGCCAGTGACGTGCGCGACGTTTTTTTTGAGGAAGTCAGAGCGCGCGTCTGGACAGTACTGATGTATAACTGGAGCTGTGAATAGTGGACGATATAGAAAACAGTAAATGCGATAGAGACTCACAGTCCGACTAAAAGCACGGCCATACTGGACAGGCATGGCTCGGATCTCTGTGTGGAGAAGAACAGTCGCTTGTTTTGTGATGTTACTTCGACTCACTCAACTAAGTAAGTATTTAAGCAGGTTTATGTATATGCATATATATCATATATGTGAAGATGGAAAAAGGTGATTTCCTGCGCTACACCGTTTCGGTATTATTTCGCACTCTCGTGTCATTGCTATTACATTGCTCTTTGTAGGTTTCGTTATTTCTGTTATGTATTTTCCTATAGCGTAAACTGGATATTGTTGACTTTTGACCCATATTATTTAACCATATTATTCTCAAATATGCCTTATCATCTTCTTTTAACCCAAATCGTCTTAATATCCACACACTGCCAGTGGTTTATCCTCTAAACTGATGCCTTACTTCGCGCTCTTCAAACTCTCACCTTATTTCATTTTATTCGGATCCACACCATCAAACCCGTACCTTATTTAATCTTCCTCAAGCCCACGTTTATTTCATCTTTTTGAACCTATGTCATCTTTCACGTTCTTATAACCAGCCCTTTATTTCATCTTCTTCAAACCCACGCCTTAAATATTTCACTTGTTCTAGAGAGTAACAGACCCGCTATAGTTAATGTACCGTATATAACAAGACACAGTGACGCTATTAGCCAGACAACTGCATTCTTCTAAACTGGGTCACGAACACGTTTGGTGTGGAAATATGCCTTCCAGAGCAGATATGTATGTATAAAGCACAGGTAGACTTGTTTATCATTTATGAACTACTACTGAACTATTAAGTGTTGTCTGCTAACAAGAAATGAGTCCTCTCACTTTTTTCTTAGGAATATCTACTGTGATGACATCTTGTTCTTCGGGCGATATTTGAAATATTCAAATACTGAAGCGGTTATAGATTAAAGCGCTCTGGTAGGCATTGAATGAATGCAGCGATAGACATGAGTAATAGACTTATTGATGTCACGAGGATATATGTGCCACAAGTGATATAACGTCACGAGTGAAATTGCCGGGAGCGACATAATCGCCACGAGTGATATAAACGTCATGAGTGATGTATCGCCGGGAGCGACATAAGCGTCACGAGTGATATAAACGTCATGAATGATGTATCGCCAGGAGCGATATTTCGTCGGGAGCAAGTGACGTTTCGCCACGAGTGATGTAACGTCACAAGTGACGTACCACTGGGAGCGACGTAAGCGTCACAAGCGATAAAACGTCACGAGTGATGTTTCGCCGAGAGCGACATAACCTCCACGAGTGATGTAACGTCACGAGTGATGTATCGCCGGCAGCGGTATTAGCGTCACGATGTATTAATGTCATGCATGATAAATTTGGAAATATGGTCCATTTTTTAGAGTAACTAGTAAAGACGAACGTACATGATTGTCTACAAAAAGTACTGGAAAGCATATTATTCGACCTATATTATTAAATGATTTCATTCTACAATTATTCATTATCATCAAGTAATTAATCGACGGAGTTTCAAGGAAAGGGTTCTTTGTCCGCAATCCACGTTTATGAACTTCCTTTAGAGGGGCTGCACTTAATCATTCATGAAGTATATAGGGAAACAACGCAAACTATGTTAAGGTAAACACTGACGTATACAATCTCAATCTTTTTCTCGAAAGATCTATTATCATAAGAAACACACACCATCACAATATTAACTATCTTTTTATATTGAATGTATTAACTTGTTTTCTCTTTAGAAAATTTCTTATGTATTGCTATGTAGAACATGCGTCACATTGTATTAAGTAGAACTTATCATCAATACAAAGTATATCGAATTAAAGTAATACATTCTCCTCGGGGACCATACATTGCCTGTACATATATGAATAAGCAAGCACTTTGAAACTCCTCTTTAGTTTTTCTTATTTTACTGTTGAATAACGACATACCCACTTATTACTTTCGCAAGTTATCGGCGAACATTCCTCGTACTTCCATATATGGAAGTCATACTGGTGGAAAACAGGTGGTCTTCAACGAACGTTTAAAGGTGACAAATAATACAATCTTGGTTTATTTCGGAAGACGTGTGAATACAGACCTAAGCTACCATAGCCGTTTTGTTTGAACCCGTAAATAAACCGTTACACATAGGCCATGTTAGTCTGCTGGTTTCTTTGTATGACATGTAAGGGTCAAGAAAGTTGAGACAGGAGGAGGGCGAAGGGATCGGGAAAACCTGTAACCGGGCCTGTACTCCAACACAACCCGACCTCAGGGCTCTGTATAGGGTTCTTGTAAGGACCGTAGCGTGAAGTCAAGCTTTTGAATGAAGTCGATCGACAGATGAAATATTTACAGTCCAGACTGGAGTGTCAGTGTTTTGCTGATGCGCTATCTTTTCGAATGTACAATACGTAAATTATGCTAACGTGCTAGATACTGAGTAGTCAAATGCAGGTCAGTGTGTTAACCATACCCCTTTGGTTTCCTTAAGCCGTATATGTTTTACTTTAGGCTTGTACAATAACAACTGTACATGGATCGGCACAGATTACCTGCGTAGGTACCTACACACTATACCTGTGTAGAAACACACTTTACCTGCTTATATATATCTGCACAATAGACATGCATACGATACTTGCTTATAGATACCTACACACTATACCTGGGTAGATGCACACACTAGACCGCCATAGATACACGCACTAGATCTCCATAGATACACACACGATACCTGCGTATAGATACCTACACACTATACCTGTTTAGAAATACACATGCTACCTGCTTATAGATAAAAACATGCTTCCTGCTTTCGGATACACACACTATACCTGCTTATAGATACCTATAGACTTTACCTGCGGACACACACACACGATACTTGCTTTTAGATACCTACACACTATAACTGCATATTGACACACACGATACCTGCTTACATATACCTATGCACACTATATCTGCATACATAAACACAAGATACTTATAGATACTTATTCACATTATACCTGTGTAAATACATACAGATACCTGTTTATAGATACCTATGCACACTATACACACATGCTTATAAATACACATGCACATTATACCTACATAGATAAACACAAGATACCTACTTACAGCTAGGTATACACGCTATACTTGCATAGATACACACGATACCTGCTTATAGATAAACACACCATACCTGCTTATAGATACCTACGAATTATAACTTGCGTAGATGCACACACGCTGCTTATAGATATTTATGTAAACTATACCTGCACAGGCACACACACGATAACATACATATCGGCACACGTACACACGACAATAACACGTTTATTTCCTACAAATTCTAATTCTTTGTTCCCAATTTCGTATAAATTTTCCATGTCAGCTGGCTGGAGGATAAACTCCCGGGCCGATCAGTTAAGCCATAGAAACTTGCTTATGTCTCAATAGACTGTGACAGCCGTTTGTATAACTATGTAATTACCTGTGGTTTTTCGGCTTTCATTGGGATAGTTTATGCGAGGCGTGTTTGCGTGGAAATGCCTGTACCGAACATGAATTTGTTTGTACGACAGTTATAGCACAGGTCGTTATGACACGAACCTATTAGATGGCACTCACGAATTGAGGGCAAAGTTTTACAGACCCGGATACTGTTACAGATAATGTGAGTCAACACACAAACTATCTATCTCTACAGGTACAAATAACAAAAGAAATAACAAATACTGAATTCAAGGTTTCACAACAGGGTTATAGCAGAACCTATACACAAATCTATTTACTTATATTTAAGGCTTCACTGAACAATACAAAAATACCCAGTTTATGCTAGGTTTCGCTCTGCAAAACAGGATGTCCAGACAAAAAGACATATTTAAGGTATACATGTTCGATACTTATGGAAGCCTGATAAGGCCATCATCGTACCATCGTACCATCGTACAATTGTTCCAACGCCCGTTCCAACGATGGCCCGAAGCGAGTTTATCAGGCAATAGTGAGTTTTACAAAGCACCCGAAGTTGCGTTGATATTAGATACCTTTATTTCTATATACCAGTGGCCAATGGTTTCTCTCGGGCACTCCGGTTTCCTCCACTCACAAAACTGACCGTCATCGTATTCATAGTTTTGCAGTGGTGTCATAGTTACTCAGAGCCAATCATCAGCACACTCTTTGGTCACGTGATTAAAATAGTGGAGGTGAATTTAACCTAGATAAGATAAGCAGTGGGGAAGATTTTAGCATAAAAAATGAAAAATATAGCTTTGGGTAAGAAATTTTTTTCTGGAGAAATAATCAGAATGTGTCTAGACTTCAAATGTGATAGTTCCATTGAACTGTAGCACTTTGAACTTTAGGAGTCAGCAGGATTTTGTCCATTTAGCTCCATGTCTTTATCACCTCCTGCTATTTGCCAGGAACTTGGATATTTAAAACTTTTAGTGAGATTAATGAGTGGATAATTCTTGTGTAGGCCTACCGAGTTAAAGACCGATCAGATGTCTAAACAATTAAATGAACAAAGCATCGTAATTTTTCATAGAAATCATAATTGTGTTTTATAAAAAGAATCGTTGAGTTCATACTTAACACATGCTTGGAATTGTCAAATCTATCGTTACGAGTTAGGTGTATTATACGCTTATGTGGCAGTATTTAACATTTTAAAAAAAGTCGATGCACCGTAATATCCAAGAACCACCAGTGCTGATATATACCGAATTTGTTTTCATATCGATGAATATTTTGTCTCCTGACGTTAATTATATTGTCAGAGAGCCCCTTATGTCAGCCTTTATCTGAATATATGCTCTGTGGATCATGAGTTTGTGTAGAGAACTCGTGAATGTGGCAGTCGCTTCACATCCTGGCTCCTCAAGCTATAGGCCTGTATCCGGCGGTGGACAGATCACTCTTCCTATCATATACATATACTGTTCTCCTTCAGTAGGGTAAGATTTATTGTGTGAATCATAGGCTAACTAAACCAAGACCTAAGTCATGCTTACACAGGCTACATGCAGAAAGTTAAGCCTAAAATAGTTCTGAAAAAAAATCTGAAGATGGTGTCACTGAGGGACACCATGTATTTGATAGTTATTGCTCAGAAACTTAATACACCCGGTGGCATCTTTTGTGTTGTCTGTTTACTAAGGCAATGGAACGTGCTGAGTTTCTGTTCAATTGTTCACACGCTATCAAACCTCGGTTTGTACACGAATCTGCAGGCGGGCCCATTCTCCAAAATCCTCATGCCTTTTGTCTCCGTTGTCTTTTAATTGAAAGGATGTTATGTGGATGTCGAATGACAGCTTCTGCGTCATACTTTCTCAACAAACCTAAACCTGCCCGTCAGGCCAAAATTATTCAACAAGCCTTGATGTTTGCCCAAAACAGGACATGACTTATACAATGGGGGTTGATAATAGTTAGATGCATATGGAACAATAATCTACTGTTACGACTTTTAAAAAAATGGTACTTGTTGACCCACTGCCAGTGTAATGTGACTGGGTGGGGTGTCATGTCTGACGACATAAATGTCAATAGAGGTAAAACCTTGTTAGCCAAAGGATGAATAACCATCTTCTCCCACAGGCAGACCACCAAGCTAAGGTTCACAGCAAAATATGACTTTATAAGTGGATAGGAAATTGCACAAGCGAAATAGGACCAGCCTTGGTGTAAGTCAAGAATATTTTGCATATTGAATAGGGATCAGTTTACAGGGTATTTCCCTTTGGTCAAGTACCAGATTCCGTCTCAAAGGCTGAGTTTTCACCTGTCAAAGTTAAAGATAGATATATTATCATCGCATTATTCTGAAGGATGATATTTTCACTCAAGTTAACCACTTTAACCGTACTGAATGAGAGAAGAAACGCTTGGTTTTAGCTACAGTTTTAACTAAGTACAGAATAGCTTCTCGGCTTTCTTCTTGGGAGTTTTCCTTAAATCTCAGCGTTCAGTCCGGAAAGTAAGTAGCCTTCCGGGACGATGTCAACGATGAAAAAATGTGGCTGTCAAAATATCTTCGAGGGAGAGCCAGAGCAGGTCCCGCGACCCCATTATATTCAGTCATGACGTCATTTCCGAATATTTCCGAATTTCTTTCTAAATTTTTCCGCATATCTTTCTTCATTTTCTTTAAAACCATACTTTTCGTTTTATATTAGGTTTTGATGTATCCTTGAAACCTACTGGTCGTGTTAAGTTAGAAGTGAAGAATATAAAACAAGAGTTTTGAATCCATACAATGGACATGTAGACCTATCCTTTGGTTTAAGATCGTAGCAGCCCTGCATTTTCCCTCTTTGTTGAAGACCATATACTTAAATGTATACTTGTTAAACAATTTATCGGACTAGAACAGGGAAGTAATATAATTTTGATCTGATGGTACTTGTACTCTGTATGTATGAGAAAGAGACGAAGGCTAAGGATAAGTACACACAAACAAGAAAAGAACCTGATGCAAAATATACATATAATTATGAGATATTGTCTGATATATCTATATTGATATTTGAGCGATAAATCTGAAGCAAGGGTGGAAGCATTTATCCTGACCAAAATGCGGCTGTATGCAACTATTAACAGAAGTCGCCATCCACATGGTTTTTGTTCATGTTTTCGTGTTATGTACCACCTACCAAGCGTCTCTCAAAGATGATTCTGCATTCTCTGAAATAAAGCATTTCCAGAAAATATTATTCTTATATAATGGTAATTAGTCATCTCATTATGCACATACAGAAAAATAGTGGACAATATATAACACTTCATTAAACGCTGTGCCTCGGCCGGATCATTCAAAGTCATGAAACAAAGAAGTAAAAATATTTTCGCTCTATAAATATGTTGCTCGTCATCAAAATTATGGCAGGCGTCTGAATTACATGCAGTAATTATAAGTAAATACGTGTACAGATGTGAAGATAATTATAGCTAAATACGAATAATTGTGAGTAATTTTATTCACACTGACAATTTATCCTCTTATGACACTAACGGACACAGCAAAACTCTAACCTGGTCTATAGACCTACCCTTGCGTCAATGACAGTAGCCAAAATCCCTCAAGTATTTAACACCCGAGTTAGAAAATGGCGGCTATTGTGAGAAAGTGATGCAGGTAGGCTGGCAGAATCATCCAAAACGGGGGCCACAGCGGATCTGCATGCATGTAATAATTGCAACTCTTTGTCGCGCATAGCCATGGTACATGTAATAAAGGAAATGGATTTGGCGGTCTGGTGACCATGGTGACCTACACCCAACACGTAGTTGAGGAATGTGGTAACTCTAAAAAAAATAGTCTCAATCAAACAACACTGCTACCTGAAAACTGAATTACTGAGAGAAAGCGAAGTTTGTCCTCTTTTGCAGAAATGTTTTTTTCGATATAATCATTATGTGATTGTCTGGATTTGTCTTTGAAATAACCAAAGTATTATGTGCCTGAGGTCTTTTGGTATGCTAATGAAGGGAGAGCTACTGGGTGAAAGCTAAAAAAAACTAGGGTAACCTAATATTCAGAGTACGTATATCACCTAGAATTTGGATCACGTAGCCTACACCTTCGGTATGCTTAGTACACATATGTTAGATGTGAACATTGCATTCTTGACTGTGTTCGTTTTGATTTAAGTCAAGTAACAACTATTGTTTTCATAATTAGCAAAGTAGAGAGCTGTCGATTGAACAGTTCGCAGATGAGCTACACACTTTCACACATGCCTTAGACCACAATTCTGGAAAATTTTGTGCAGGAAACGAAAGTGTTTCTGAAATCATGTAGATAAAAATGTTACTTAATTTTAAGCCTACAGGTTATTATATCCTAAACAGAACTACACGTATATAGCTATATCTACTTATTTCATTTTTCTAAAACCCTAATAATTTGAATTTGAATTGTTTGATACTCTTATAAAATTTTACATTTTTAAACTAATTTAAATGTCAGTCTCTCCTTAATGCTACACATGGAAGTGTAGGTTGATTTTTGTAACATGAATGTCAAGTTTACGTATTGTTTGTTGTAGAAGCTGAGGGTGGCAATGAGACTGATGTGGAGTATGAAGGTTACGATGGATGGTATAACAATCTTATCAACCCAGACTGGGGAGCCATTGGTAAGGGTCACATCGGCATATATATATACCCAACACTTTTAACAATTGTTTGTCAGATTTTGGTTATGACATTCGAGCAATTACATGTATAATTGATAAGACCTACGGTGTAAACAACAAATCAAAATAAATACTTTAACATTGTTTTATACATTTATCATAATGATATGTACACTGGCATTTTTTCTTTGGCAAAGCATTGCATGGCATTTAACTGTATGTGTATGGGAGTAAGGAAGAGTTTGTAATGGCTTATGTTCTCGTTGATCGAAATATATGGTTCCAGTTTTTAATACTGTATGCTCAAATACCTCAAACGAACTAAAATTTCTCGTGAAAAGTTGCTTTCTTAGAGATAAGTGCACTGTACGTACAAGTCGCACAGATCAATTTTGGTGCGGTATTATACACGTTTCATGTAGGATACCATCACACCTTCCAAACAAATCTCAAAACACCTTTCTAAGTTAGAGCAATCAGCTTCAGCTAAAATTGATTACTTAATCACTGGCGAAAGTTTAGGTTATTGACGTACAGTATATTTTTGTAAGGTGTTCAGAATGGTTTGTACAAAACATTCAGGAATACCTGTACCTTAGAATAAACGAGGTGTTGTCTCCTCGCTGCCTCTTTAAGGTAAACCCATCTGAGTTTTAAATATGTAACATTGTTTGTGAAACAGATCGGATGGAAGTTAATTACAAAATACTTGATGAGAATGTTCTTCAAGTTAAGTCATGTGTCAGTTAAGTCGAGGATAAAATGTGACTGTATATGTTTACAGTTAAGTCATGTCAGTGAAGTCGAAGATAATATGTGACTGTAGATGTTTACTGTTAAGTAATGTCAGTGAAGTCGAGGATAAAATGTGACTGTATATGTTTACAATTAAGTCATGTCAGTTAAGTCACGAATACAATGTGACTGTATATGCTTACAATTAAGTCATGTGTCAGTTAAGTCACGAATAAAATGTGACTGTATATGTTTACAATTAAGTCATGTGTCAGTTAAGTCAAGGATAAAATGTGACTTTATATGCTTACAGTTAAGTCATGTCAGTGAAGTCGAGGATAAAATGTGAATGTATATGTTTACAGTTAAGTCATGTCAGTTAAGTCGAGGATAAAATGTGACTGTATATGTTTACAGTTAAGTCATGTCAGTGAAGTCGAGGATAAAATGTGATTGTATATGTTTACAGTTAAGTCATGTCAGTGAAGTCGAGGATAAAATGTGACTGTATGTGCTTACAATTAAGTCATGTGTCAGTTAAGTCAAGGATAAAATGTGACTGTATATGTTTACAACTGCATTATTCTGCATATGGTATGAACAACTCAAGACAGTCTTGCAGCTGTTGGTTCAAGTTGATGTGTCTTTATGGTTGCTTCAATAGATGGTCATTTATTACGTCGTCTTCCTGTGGCTTATGAAGACAGTGTGTATGAACCCAGTGGACATGACCGACCTAACCCTATTGAAATCAGTGACACCTTTATGAGGGGCAGAATTGGCCTTAGCTCCTACAGAAATAGGACCTCATTGCTTGTGTTCTTCGGTAGGGTTGAAATTTGTGCGTTTTCTTCTAAAGTTTCAAATGCAATTCTAAAGTCTTTCTCCTTTATTGTAATGTTCATGTTAAAATGGCATCTTACATGTAGGTCTATAAGCAGATACAATTTGATGTGTATGTAAATGTCATTAACAATAACATTGATGTCAAAGACGGAATGACACTTCTTCAAGAAGGGATTTAACTTGGTATACCTTTGAACATGATGATCCAAATTGTAAATATTATCTGGACGTTTTTTATTTTAAACTTTTGATGGCTGTGCAATCACGCAGTTAGCCATACTTTGTAAAATGTATGCATTAAGGAGTCCTTTCTACATCTGGTACTCCTGGAGACTTGATCCATTTGCAGGTCAGCAGGTAGTGGAGGAGATTCTGGACGCCCAAAGGCCTGGGTGTCCGCCCGAGTATTTCAACATCAAGATCCCAAAAGGTCACCAACAGTACGACAAGGAGGCACGGGGAGGGTATGAGATCCCTCTGCTCAGGTCACGCTATGACCAGAATACAGGCTACTCCCCAAATAACCCAAGACAACAGGTAGATTCAGTAACACTGGGGAAAATCTAGCTCATCCTCTGCTCCCTCTGAGCAGCTTCCACGATTGCTATGTTGATTCATTTAAATATACAAATGAACATTGTGTTAATTGGCTAAATATAATTCACTCGTTCTGTAGCTTTGAGTATGATGATTAATTTCTTAGGCTGCAAACTTAAATTTCTTTCCCTCAGCTGAATGAGATTACACCGTTCATCGATGGAGGACTTGTGTACGGAGTAGCCAAGGCCTGGACAGACACCCTGCGTGCATTTGAAGATGGGTTGCTTGCTGCAGACCAGAACAAGCACAGAGAACCCACTGTCAGTAACACTTTCCCTATTGTGAACACTATTCGCCTGCCCATGGCAAACCCCCCAACCCCGTACTTTCATGAGCTGAGGAAGGTCAGCAGACATTTCAGTAAGTCTTCCTGACAACCTCATTACACAACTAAATCTGAATAATACAATATTATTACACAACTAAGTCTGAATAATACATTATTATTACACAACTAAGTCTGAATAATACATTATTATTACACAACTAAACCTGAATAATACATTATTATTACAAAACTAAATCTGAATAATACATTATTATTACACAACTAAATCTGAATAATATGATAAAATAATATTTTGGAGCACTGTGAAAGTTATTGGCCGCATTTATAATGTTACATACTCATTTGGCTACAATTTCTGTAGTTTGCAGTGTTGTTTCGAGTAAGCGTTGTCTCCATTGTAAAACAAGTACTTGGAAAACATTTCCAGCATCCTACGAATGGTCGCGGGTTTCCTCCAGGCCCTGGCACGGTTCCTCCCACTATAATGATGGTTGCCATCGCCTAAGTGAAATATTCTTGCGTATTTCGAAATAAATAAATAAATAAATAAATATGCAAACTGCAGTATAAGTCACATTGTCATGAGAGTGTGGTATGTAAGGCTATGTATTTAATTATATATGCGCATTGTAGGATTGGGTAACCCCCGAGGCAATGAGAACCCGTTCCTGTTGACCTGGGGAATTGTCTGGTTCCGATATCACAACTGGTGGGCAAAGAAACTAAAGTCTGAGCACAAGGACTGGGGAGATGAAAAGTTGTTTAATGAGGCCAGGAAATGGGTGATTGGGGTCTATCAGGTAGCCGAGAAAAGGAATCCTAAATTGCTCAAGTTATTTTGCTCAAATGCATTTCACTGAACATGCATATTGTTTTTTGTTTTGTTGTTGGCATCTTTGAATGTAATCCCAATGTGTTTTAACTGATATGAATAAATATAAAACAAATTTAGTGTTGGCATATATACAAATATCAAAGACTACAGCAGCAATCTTGCAATTTCCTTAATGGCTTGACATATCGCATGAGAAATAGGTCAAGTACTGTTCACTTAGGGGTCAGTACAAATGTCATGTGTGGCGTCATGTCAGAGTGGCGTGACTACTTGATACAGGATCTGGATAAACAGAGGAATTATTATTAATAATAATAATAATAATAATAAAAACAATAATAATAATAATAATAAATAACACACTGAACACATATAACTTTTGATAAATTAGGGTAATAGCATTTTTGGTTTACGATTTACATGTAAAAATGTACATTGGAACAGTTATGTGCCTTATACTGATTCAGAGTATTTGTGAAAATTATATTTATTCTGTGTACATGTTACTTTTCCCACAGAAACTGGTTGCTTATGACTGGTTGCCAGCCTGGATTCAGCGAAACGAGGAAGATCCCGATCTTTGTGAAGACACGACAGACTTTGTTCCCCCTTCAGCTAACTCGTCTACCAAAAATGGCACAAGGAACTATGGACCACTAGGAGAGTACCCTGGTTAGCTCCAAAATCTTTATTCTGTTCTGCACTCTGGTTAGCTCCAAGCTCTTTATTCTGTTCTGTACCCTGGTTAGCTCCAAGCTCTTTATTCTGTTCTGCACCCTGGTTAGCTCCAAGCTCTTTATTCTGTTCTGCACCCTGGTTAGCTCCAAGCTCTTTATTCTGTTCTGCAACCTGACCAAGACAGAAGCAGTGCGAAAGGAAAGTGTTACGGTATAAAAACAGCAGCAGAAAACAGACTCAGTGCCTCAATATTACAATGTAAACAATGCTTTATATATAAAATGAGACATACAGTTTCACAGACAGTTCAACAACAACAACATAAGAAAACATACACATCAGTATTACCGGTCTTTAAAAGTTTCCAGTTCACCTTTGCATCCCAAGGAACGTATTCCAGGAGATCCAACGTAAAGACCATGGGATAAACACACTATTCACACAAGTCACAAATTGTCCCAGTCAGGTACTTCGCTAGGTTAGCGAACGCGAACACAGTACACAGGTTACACAGAACTGGAACAGTCAAGCCTTTGAATGACGTCACACCCGCAGAGCACAACACAGGGTAAATCCAGGCATGGAGGTATAATCCACTTTAGAACAGTCACAGCTCCCGCAGAAACTCACAAACGAGCCGTTCAGAGACGTAGAGTAATGTCACCTTGTGGCAGAACGAACGTCCTTTGCAAAACTGAAAACTTCAGTTTAGAGTCCGTGACGACCTTGTCGGTCAGGTGAGGTCAGCGTGTTAAACAAATTACACAGTCAACACTGTATAATCATAATAAAGATCCGAACACCAATAAACGTGACTTCCGCAGAAATTCACTTAAACCAGACATCAATACAACTGTGTAATAACAAACGGTGCCGGCATAGAAATCTGTCCTCCCAAACGAAACTGGCATCAGCAGCTCATATCAATATAATGGACTCGATACGAGAGCGTCGCACACTCTCCTGGCTCTCAGTGGATGCAGCAAAAATACCTCCTCTCTGCACAGAAAACACGGCTTATATACGTTCCAGGTGGATTCAACTATTCTTAAACACAGAATTAACAGCCAATGAAATAAACGAAGCATTGAACAAGGTGCTTTCGATCCGGTCCGCGCTGTACACATATAACAGGGCCTGTTATGCTTTCACAAAGGTCCGCAGACTAACAGTACATGAAAACGTTAAATAGTCATACATAACAAAAGCTTCTACACTTTTACTGTTAACTGACAAATTTGACGAAATTATATACTTAAGGTATTATCGGCATTTCAGTTCCAAGAAAAAGTAGGTGGAAATATTAAAATCGTATCAAGGAAACCATATGGAACAGAGTTAACAACATGTTAACATCATAACATACGAGTTATGATGGATGACATCATTTCACCTTTATAACTGAGAAGACCTCAAAAACGAAATCCTTCCGTAAAATTTGCTTTTTGTGGAATGATAATATACCTAAGAGACATTAATGCAGACATTTAATAATACAGCGCTATTTGTGGCTATACTTCGTGACAGACAACTGTCAGTTTGTTTCTGTTATAATATACCTAAGCTTATAATAACGGCTTTAATAAACCGCATTTTTTTTTTTTACAATTCAGGAATTTAAGCAATTCATACACTGTCGATCCCTATCAAATAACCTTGTTTTTTTTAAATGTTTAATATATTTATCTTCTCATTTAAATGTTATTCTTGTGAACATAAAACATTTTTATTCAAGACAGATCAACTGAGTAACAGATTAAGTTCTGGGTAAACAGATAAAGATTTGTAGGCCTGAAACTGTATATTACAATATCCTCGGGTACTATGCCAGCTGCATGCGTGAACACCTGTGTTTCAGGTTATGATCCTTATATCCACCCTGGGATATCACAAGAGTTTCAGTCAGCAGCGATGAGGTTCGGCCATACCCTTGTGCCTCCAGGGGTTTTGAGAAGGTTGGTCTTTTTTGTCACATTTAAAGGAGAGTTGCAGGCAACAAGGTTGAAATGCGTTATTCTCATGTATAAAATTCAGAAATAATTTTTCTTTGGGCGGGGGGAGTGGGGGGTAGTGGGGTGGGGTTGTGATTTTTTTAAAAGCAAGTTAGATGTGATTAAAACTATAGAATTATGTTAAAATTAGAAAAGTTGACATTATGACGCCATTCCTTCACAATTGATAGCCATGAATGCTTTACAAATCCCTGGAGTGCCAGGTATTCAGTGTTAACTTTATTTTTAGCTTGCGGTACATTTAGTTAAGAAAAGATTCTATTCTGGAGTTTTCTTTTAACATTGTTCTTTATATTATTCCTGATATATTATTTATTTATTTATTTTATTTATTTGATTGGTGTACACAAGAATATTTCACTTATAAGACAGCGGCCAGCATTATGGTGAGAGAAAACCCGACAGAGCCCAGGGGAAATCCACGACCATCCGCAGGTTGCTGATATACCTTCCCACGTACGGCCGGAGAGGAAGCCAGCATGAGCTGGACTTGAACTCACAGTGACCGCATTGGTGAGAGACTCCTGGGTCATTACTCTTCTCTAGCGCGCTAACTAATTGGGCCACGGAGACCCCTTGATATATCATTTACAGTCACGGTAACTTGTTCGCACTTGGAACATGTAAGCTCCAGTAGCATCGTGCCACAGACGTTATTATGCCATAGACCTTATTGTGTCACAGACCTAATTGCGCAAAAGACGTTATTATGCCATAGACCTTATTGTGTCACACACCTTATTGTGCCACAGACGTTATTATGCCACAGACCTCATTGTGCCACAGACCTTATTGTGTCACAGACCTTATTGTGCCACAAAAACTTTTAGTAGACATGAACATTTAATGTCATTCCTTAGGTTAGTTGTACCATTCTACCTCCTTGCTTCTACCAAACCAAACTCTTCACAAGTTACATATATCATATGAAAATGTCACGTTTTCAATGTTGCCTGGTGTGACAGGACAACAAAAATGTCACGTTTTCAATGTCGCCTGTTGTGACCGGACAACCAAACCGTCACGTTTTCAATGCAACCTGTTATGACAGGACAGCCAAAATGTCACGTTTTCAGTGCAGCCCGTTGTGACAGTTCTGTCACAGCAGACAGCACTGAAAACGTGATATTTTGATAAAACTGCCACAATGGACATTGCAGAAAACTGACATTTCAATATGACATATGTCACTTATGAAAGAGTTTGCTAGTAACTTGTCATTGGTTTTAATAAAAAGTCGCCTCGTTTCCTCTACACATAAAACTGGTTGCTGTCCTTTAAGTGAATAACAAATAAACAAATAGAAACATACAACAAACAAATTGTTGATACATGTTTAATTTTCAGAGACAAAAAGTGTGATTTTCGGATGACTGGTATACAGTCTAAATTGGGACCTGGAAACGATCAGCCTCACAAAGGCTTGAGAACCTGCAACACGTACTGGTTAGCAAGGGTAAGTGCCGTTTGTATTTGTAATTTGTAAGTTATCTGTCTTACCCCCTCCCCCCCCCCCATAAAACTAAAGCAGTGGAACTTAAATCCAGGCTTATTTAATCACATTTATTTGTCTTAAATCTTAATGGAGAGCAGGATGTGCTTCAGTGGTTGGAGGTGTCTGCCTTTCAAATATTCGTATTCACAAGGTGCTGGTTCAAACCTCAGTCTGGCCGTGGATTATTCTAATGTTGTGTGTATTTTGATATCAGGAGACTTACATGGAGCTGAATACCGACATAGACGAGATGCTGATGGGAATGGCTTCCCAGGTGACTGAGAGGGAAGACAATATCATTACACCAGACTTAAGAGGTACGCATTTTCCCTCGGAGCAGGTTCTATGGTGAAAATATTGTCTAATCAATAAGGAAGTTAATAAAAACTTTCAGGACATATACATGTAAGTGTAAAACTGCGCTTAGTTGATGCTGACAGTTTACATATGCCATGCAAATTGCTCTGATTCTATTTCTGGTTATTATCGGGTATATTTCTCAGAATGTAGTTCAGTGTTGACCACTATGACCATTCGTATCTTTGACCTCATCGTTTGCTTGCCACTGTCACGCTTGATTGAAATGGGTACATGTAAGCGATCTCAAATAGTGCTTTGTCACGGGAATGCTTTGTCAAAAGACATAGGCATGACGTCCAATACATTTACTGCAAACTGTAACCAAACTAATCTGAACTTGGCCTGTCACATTATCCTGACTAGGCACAAAAATTCCACCAAGGCAGACAGTTTTAGTTATTTATTTATTGGATTGGTGTTTTAGGCCGTACTCAAGAATATTTCACTTACACGACGGCGGCCAGCATTATGGTGGGAGGGAACCGAGCAGAGTCCGAGGGAAAACCATGACCATCCGCAGGTTGCTGGAAGACCTCCCCACGTACAGCCAGGCAGTTTGAATTGACATTGAATTGGAATCATTATATTCATTAAGATAATAACTTTTCGTCCATTTTCATCAAATTTGTGGACTATTTTGTTTTGCTGTGGATACTGACGTAGCTATTATTCGGACGACTCAAACCAGTGGGAGACTTGATTGATTGTTTTCGTAATGCTTTCACAAAGCTTGTTATATTTTGTGCGCAGATGTATTTCGTCTATTCTAACATCATACATACGTGTGTCGCTATTTCTTTGCGACACTTCCTGCGTGTAACTCCGAAATATGGTGTACATTCAGATTGTATTTGCTGCAATACGCGTGCGTATACGCCAAATGGAGGAAGGGAAGAGTTTTAGCCTGAACAGTATGATTATGTAATTAACAGAGAAGAGAGGACTGGAGATTTATAACATTTTCCCCCTATTACTCATTGTACAAACTTTTCTAAGATCTTACCTAATTTCCAGACGTTTTACAGTTTATGCACTATCAAGGGGTAAGAATGCAATCTCCAAGGCCGAGCGGGGTCGCTGTGAGTTCAAGTCCAGCTCACGCTGGTTTCCTCCGACCATAATGCTGGCCGCCGTCGTTAGTGAAATATTCTTGAGTACTGTATAAAACAGCAATCAAATAAAAATATTCTTGGCAGAGTAATTATGATAAGCATGCGTTGTTGTTGTTTTGGGTAGGGTTTGTGTTTGGAGGGCTGGAGTTTTCTCGACGCGATCTAATGGCTGTGAACATACAGAGAGGCCGAGATCATGGACTGCCAGATTACAACACGGCTAGAGAATATTACGGTCTGAAGAGAATATCCAAATGGGAAGATATCAACCCATATTACAAAGATAATACCACTGACGTGAGTCATCTCAAGTGTCAGTCCCGATTAAGATGGTTTGACAACTCAGTTCCAAGCCGTTGTGATCAGCTGAAGTCTGTCTAATGTAACAGCTTAGTCTCAACGTGATATGTATTTAACAACGTGTCTCCAAGCTAAAGTGCTCCCGCTTAGCCTCCAAAGAGGTGTTACGTGTGCAGTTTTAAATTGTATCAAGTGAAAATCAGTACAGTTGAAAACTTGACCACACATGACTCACCTTGAATCCCAGTTAATACATATTTAAATCCTGTGGTTGGAATTTCTGATCAACAGTTACATTCAGTTATTTCCCTTTTTCTATGTTAGATTGTTACATCTTTTTGCTGAGCACAAAAACGGTTGTTTGGATGACAGTTTTACTGCAGCAATAACTATGAAGACACTAGTCACCTAGGGAGCCATTATGGTTTATTATATTTCTCATAGGACAGATGGTTTAAACGGTTGTCAGTGATTAACCACAGCCTACGACTAATTTTGTCAGTTCAGTCTTCTCATTCAAAATTTGTGTATTTGTGAACCTGAAGAGAGCAATGCTAATAGTGTTCATATATACTGCTGCTATGATGAAAATAATACCAGTGTATATAATTTTTTATAGGAGGCAGCAGAATTCCTTGAGAGCCTTGAGAGACTGAAGGATGTGTATAAAGGTGACCTGAGCAAACTTGACATTTGGCCTGGGGGACTTGCAGAGACAACCCCTTGTGGACCAGGTGGGCTCTTCTCCAGTATCATTCTTGACCAGTTCCGAAGGGTTCGAAATGGCGACCGCTTCTGGTTTGAAAACTATAGGCTCAATGGGTAAGAATTTGCCACTGGATTCGTGTTACTTTAGTTATTTATTTGATTTTTTAAAATTTCATTAGTGTTTTACACCCTACTCAAGGATGTTTCACTTATACGACGGCGGCCAGTATTATGGTGGGACGAAACCTAGCAGAGCCCGGGGGGGAACCCACGGCCATCCGCAGGTTGATGACAGACCTTCCCACTTACGGCTGGAGAGGAAGCCAGCTTCAGCCGAACTGAAAGCAACCGCACTGTTGAGAGGCTTCTTGATCATTGATCATTCTTGACCACGGAGGCCCTTGTGTTTCTATAGCGAGTGGATTACATAATTACACAGGTTTTTGTTAGTAAAATTCTGTATGGGAGCAGTTAAAGCCATTAGCATTGTGTTGGCCGAAATGTATGAGGATCGGCCTCGCAAAGCGAAACGCCTCGGAAATCGCTTGATCCACGTTCATTGGATCTACAGTTTAAGTGGGTTCATGAATCCACTTGACTTAGAGATCCATTGTGTTCAATGGATCTACTGGTTTCACTGGATCCGCTGGGCACAATAGAGCTAAGTATCCGCTTAGTATGCTGATCCAATGCTGTTATTGTCGTGAAAGAATGATAAACTTTTCGACAGTATACTAACACTGTATTGAGAATTTATTTCACCTATATCATTAGAAACAATTACTTAAGTTGCATAAAAATTGATGGCTGCAGACTTACATTATGTTATGATAATAAAGGTCACCTTTTCTCTTTGCCAGACTGTTTACAAAGGAAGATGTCGACACTATCTGGAATATCACACTGAAAGAAATACTTGTGCAGGTCACTGGAATCGAGCCGGAAGATATTCAAGATAATCCATTCTTTACAGATGGTGAGTTCGACTTCCAGGGCCAGTATCACGTGTGTAGGCTTGACTGTGAAATAGGGCTCGGTCATGGATACTTACGCTATCCCACTACCTCATACTGTGGAAGACACTAACGAAAAACACCTCAGATGGTGAAAATACATCTGCAATAACCATACAGAGCACAATAATTGTCTATCTTGACCATTTTGTATTTCCAGCAGTTTGTATGGATTTTTCATGACTTCACTGATTCTGATTTTGCTTTATGGACATGCATATTAGCATGTTTTGTTAAAGATGGATCGTAGTTACATTGACGTTTAAAAATTTATCTTTAGACTTACTTTAGGCCACACCAATTTAGATTGCCACCTTTGCGGACCTGTAGGTTACATCTTTTTTCAATGTTGGAGGAGGGTAAACAAATAAAAATAAAAGTTGAAAACCATTTAATCTGTGGAAAATGAGAATATCCTAAAGTCTTGAAAAACAGGGAAATCATAAAAACACCAAGATCGGACAAAATAAAAAAGTGAATTTTCAGTTTTTTTTTTAGTCCCTATTTGTTGATTTTTTGGTGTCGGCTCGCCCGTAAATCACAAAGTAGACTTGGTGTCGTCTTTTAGTACACTGAAAACTTGAATGACTTATGGGGGTGATTGTGTTTCATCAGGTGCGCCTTGTCTTCCTGATTTCCACCTCAATGCCAGCAATTTGGAGGAGTGCAAACCACTGAAGAAATTTGACTACTTTGAGGGCAGTGAAGTGTCGTACGCCCTCTCCTTCCTGTTTCTCGGGCTTGTAGCTGTTGGTAGGTGAAGCGGGACACAATCTTAACATTGTTGTAAAACGTCATTTCAGATATCTCTTTGTTAGATGAACAATTTTTGTAAGATACCTCATTAAATGTCGCAGTTGAATGGAGTTGTTTTATTTGCTAAGCAATCAAGAACCTCTGTATCGTTCGCAGCAGTTGGTTGGTGCAGGCATAAATCCCTTTTCTGGATGTGACTATAGCTCAGAAGGGAGCATTAGTAAGTGCAAACGTAAAACGTATAGCATTGGTACTATAGCGATATATCGGTAATACAATAAAGTTTTATTGAGCATCGTTGGTAGCGTCTTTTAAAATCAATTTTGCAAAAGTTTTCTGTTTGACCTTTTTGGATTATCGGGTCAAGTGTTAAGGAACAGAGTTGAGTGTATTATGAACTGTGAGTGTATTGTTGATATATCACGTCCAGGGTGGAATGTTGTGTCAATTTGCAGGTGTCATAGTTTTGATGCTAATCCTTGCAAAACGGCGCCAGGCTAAACTAAGAGATAAAAACAAATTACAACGAGAAAAGCGCCAGCAGTCAGGTTCAAATATGGAAAACGTCTTACAGGGTAAGTCCAACATTTTTGTTGTTTATTTTTCATTTCGTGCCTTTTTGTATGTCTAGGAGAACTTAATAATTGAGTCTGGATTGATGGTGTTGTGTGATTTGTAACATAAACACAAAGTTAATTTGTTAATTAATCATGTTTGATGTTTTGAGGATAATTATTATATGTGCCCTATTTTTACTAACTTTAATACAGTTCCGTGTATCTGTTTACATCTTCTTACAGCGGAATGTTGGTCGGTTTTGCTATATATCAGCTGAGAAAAGTTTAGCGTATATGTGATGCGAATAGACGGACAATTCATTCTTTGTTCTTGTTCACTTAACTACTTTAGCTGTGGAATGGGTGGGTCCAAAAGATGGCAGGCGTCCAATAAAAGTGAAGTTACATGAACGCAGGAAGGTGATTGAGATTGTAAGCGCTGGCAGTGACGAAAAGAAGTTACGAATGATTGACTTGAACACTACGAAAAAACTCTACTTTCATTTGGCCGTCAAAGACATGCGCTTTCTGGTGATAAAGGTTCCCAAAGAGTATGACCTGGTGGGTATGGCTGTCTTTACATATATAAACATGTACGATAGAATGTTTGGTTGACTTTCTGGAAAGGTTTCAAACTTTCAGAATACTTAAGGTACCAAGTAACACAAAACTGACTTACTGGTACATATACTCTCAGAACAGGATTTTTCTAAGCCGCAGCAAGACACCCTGTATCCTTTAACACAGGTCATTCACTTAATTCTTAGCCGAAGCAGGACACCCCGTATCCTTTAACACAGGTCATTCACTTAACTTCAAGCAGCTGTTGCAAATTTTAGGTAAGAGCTAAAGTTCATTGTGCTCTGCAGTGTAATTGAGTTTTTAACTGATTGCACATCCACATGTACATTTCAAGTACATATTATAGTTCTTTGACCACTTACCGGCCCGGATAGCATAGTTGGTAGAGCGTCCGCTTCGGGACCGGTAGATCCAGGATCAATCCTTGATCGAGTCACACCGAAGACTTTAAGAGAGGAAGTTGTAACTTCCTCGCTTGGCGTTCAGCATGAAGGGGATAGTGCGATCAGTATAATGGCTCGAGAGGGGCGGCTTACTTGCCTTCGGTAAGTCGTCTCAGTGAAGCAGCACTAAATAAAAGAGCGGTGGAAATCCGTCCTGCTACAGGGAGGCAAATTGTTGAGTACGATGTTAAACCCCAAGCACTCACTCACTCTTTGACCACTTTGTTAGTTTAACCTGTTAACGACTTCTATAGATGTCTCGTCTTAATCATACATATAGTTCGTTCTACTCGGTTTAAACATAACCATGCAAAACCACATGTTATACTGAATTCATGTACCGTTAGCTGAGATTTTTTTGTGCATGACATATGTCCTGCAGGGAATCCATGTAAAGTAGTACGCAGCCCATGCACTTTAAGTGAGCTTACATGTGCTTCTTATAATCTATTTATTACTTTTAGGCGCTGAAATTTGATGCGCCCTCTGAACGTAATTACTTCATCGACAAACTGGAAGCCTTCTTGCGCACTTGTGAGGTTTCCAGGGAGCGTGTGGAACTGCCGGAGAAGACAATTAAGAACAGCACTGTGACTAAACGAGACCGCCAGCAACGACTGGAGAAGTTCTTCAAGGTCATCTTCGCACAGGTATGACAAGGTGCCGCATAGTTTTTGGCATAGAACTTTTGCCTGAATTTCAAGAATAAAGACTGCCAAGAAAATGTAGGTTAATCTTTTTTAGCTGAGGGTTGCAGCTTGAAACATGATTTGGCTATTTAACAGGGTATACAAGACCTATGACTTTTTCATTGGAGAATTAAGGTAGTTTTGGTAGAAATAATGTGGGAATCAAACTGACTGCGTGTAGGTTGTACTCCAGGTAATGTTCAATGCAATCAGATAGGCTGCATGCCTAATACTGGTTCATTTATTTGCTGTTCGGATTGTGTTGAATACGTTTATTTACATAAGTAATTACGCAAGTATAAGTATTTATACCTGTATTTCAGGCATTCAGTTTAGAGCAGGATGTGGATGAAGTGAGAAGATTGAACACCGAGGAAGCCAAAGACGTCGTGTCCACGGAATTGAGTCGTGTAGAGTTTGCCGAGGCTCTCAGTATGAAACCCAACTCTCTGTTTGTCAACAACCTGTTCCCGTTGCTGGACAAGGACAGGGATGGTTACGTCAGCTTCAGAGAGTTTCTAGATCTCATGGTTGTATTCTCTAAAGGTAACATAACACAGGGGGATAAAAAAAACACGTTCAAGAATATTCATTGTTTTAACCTAACAATATGATAAATGACCTGAAAATACGCCTCCAAAAGTTCATTTTTGAGGCAAATATACAGTATGTCATAGTGTATTACTTTCGGTGTTGAAACTTACATTTTTTCCAGAAGGGTATCAAATTTTCTTCCAAACAAACCTCATATCACCCTACCAGAGCTCTCAGAATCTGGCTAAAGAAGTACCGTAATAGTAATGGTCCAAATTTTAGGCCATTTACCGTAATAGTGCCAAAAACACCCACTAAACAACAGATACACGGGTTCATCCTTTATGCATTTGATGCAGAATTATGTGCAAATGTTTTTATTAAAATATGTTCCCCACTGGTGTGTGTGTGTTTTGAATATAATTATTTCATATTATAAAAAACAGATTTTGGAAACCCTAACTGATAAAGCTTGCATTTTGTGATCGACTATTTCATAGTTGAGTGAGTTTTGTGAACGTCTGTTCCAAGAAGCTCCAATGATAAAGCTCGCATTTTGTCATTAACTTTCTCACAGTTGTGTGAGTTTTGTGAACGTCTGTTTCAGGGAGCCCCAATGATAAAGCTTGCATTTTGTCATTAACTTTCTCACATTTGTGCGAGTTTTGTGAACATCTGTTTCAGGAAGCCCCAATGATAAAGCTCGCATTTTGTTTGAGATGTACGACATAAACCAGAGTGGACGGCTTTCTCAGGCGGAATTTTCAGACATGTTGAGGTCAGCTGAAACCACCTTCATTTGTGACAAAACAAGCTCAATGCTTGAGTAATATAATGTGAAACAAAGACTGAAAAACTGGCCCAACATACAGATGTAGCGACTTGAACTTCTCACAAGCAAAACTTTATTTATTTATTTATTTATTTGATTAGAGATTTACGCCGTACTTAAGAATATGCAAAAAAAAAAAAATATGGAGAAACAACACTGAAATAAATAATTAAAAGAATCAAGAATTGGTGAATTATGCCAATATATCCAGGTGGAAATTTTGGAAAATTCTTTTAACTAGTGTCAGTTTGAACATTGTATTATTTTAGTCGTATTGTGGATGTTTAGACATTGTCATTAAATACAATATTATATGAATATAATGTGGCTACGTGAGAAACTGGGAAAAAAAGACTAAGTCTAAAATCTTCTCTCATATCAAAGATCTACATTCAGTTCAAGTTATGCACATTTGAATTTGATTTTGGAGACAAAACTACATTGGCTGAATATAATTGTATCGTGAAAATGTTGAGAAGTCACAGTAACTATGACAGTGAAACAATATACGTATATAGTGTAGACGCAGTGTACATATGTTCAAAGTTATAAAAAAAAAAGTATTTGTCGTTTGTTGTACTCAGGTCTTTACTGGAACTAGCTAACAGTGATGTAGATCCTGGACAGTTGAACCAGCTCATGAGCAGCATGACCGCTCAGGCAGGACTGGGTGCCAAAGATAAGCTACAGTTTGAAGACTTTGCCAAGATCCTTAACGATGAACACGATCTGCTGAACTACGCTCGACTAGGCTGGAAAGGTCAGTTACATTGTATGCTGTTTTCCAGCTACTGGTAGGCCTACATGTATGACCGTGTCAAATTATTATATGTACATGCAGTGGTACCTCCCAAATGTCTTCATTATGTAAGCATGACTCTTTATTCTATATTGGGATGACACAAAGAGAATCCCGCCGGTTACATGGCAGAGAAAACGTCATAAACAGGTCTAACTGTTATCTGTCTTGGAAAGTGAACCCTTCAACAAAACAGTACATGTAATTCATTTTTGTTGGGCGGATCATTAAATAATTGTGTAAATGTTCTGTTGACAGTGGGTGGACAAGAGCGAGTGCCTGACAACATTCCTAATCGTGCCAGACAAACCTTCCATAAGGCTTACAGGTAACAGTTAAATAGCTGCCAATATCATGAATGAGGCTTACAGGTAGCAGTTAAACAGCTACCAATATCATATATAAGGCTTACAGGTAACAGTTAAACAGTTACCAGTATCATATATAAGGCTTATATAACAATTAAACAGCTACCAATGTCAAAGGCCTACATCAGGCTTACAGGTAACAATTAAACAGCTACCAATATCAAAGGCCTACATCAGGCTTACAGGTAACAGTTAAACAGCTACCAATATAGTACATAAGATATGCAGGTAACAGATGTAAATGTCATATATAAGTTTGTAGATATTTTCTCCAATCTGTGCCTTTAGTTACAAATATACAAAGTAATGTTTGTATTTATCACAACAAAAGGAACTATGCTGAGAGTCGTCAGTGAATGCGTTTATGGTGTGGAGAATGGCCGAGGAACTACACATGTACTTTCCTGGACAAGAAAGCTACGAGACGCGAAGCTGCGAGGTCTTTCTCCCACTTGAACAGTTGCACTAATGTTACATAATAAGCGATTTGTGCGTTTAGCGGTTGGGGGAAATGGGGATACACAGAACGCAAATAGTTCTGATGCTTTATACTTGGCGACATGGCCAAGATATGCTTGGCGGGATAATTCAGATCTGCTCGACGAATTTAGGAAAGTACAACTGCCGTATTTTCCTGAGGCAGAATCAGTGCTGTTGCTACGGATATATATAAGTCGGGGATTTCTTATGCTGAAAGCTGTTGTATCGCTGAGAATCACTGATTGTTTATGCTGAGAATCACTGATTGCTTATGCTGAAAATCACTGATTGCTTATGCTGAGAATCACTGATGGCTTATGCTGAGAATCACTGATTGCTTATGCTGAGAATCACTGATTGTTTATGCTGAGAATCACTGATTGTTTATGCTGAGAATCACTGATTGCTTATGCTGAGAATCACTGATTGCTTATGCTGAGAATCACTGATTGCTTATGCTGAGAATCACTGATTGTTTATGCTGAGAATCAGTGATTGCTTATGCTGAGAATCACTGATTGTTTATGCTGAGAATCAGTGATAGTGCTTAGGCTGAATGCATTACATTTGTGTTGCAGTGTTCGCGGCCATGGTAATGCAATCAGTAGAACAAGACCTGCTTCAAAGTTGAATGTGAGAACCAAGGAAAGGCAGTTGCCTCAGACCAAAAGTCAGAAGTACTGGTACATCTTGGAACATTATGTGGCCAACTACAAGCGACAGATCTTCTGGCTGTCCCTCTTCACATTCGTCACTTGTGGTATCTTCATTGAAAGAGCATACTGTAAGTATCACACGTTTGGATATTACTGAACCTTTGTATGGTCATGCTGACTGTTTGGAACGCTCCACACTTTTGATCAATCACCGTTTACAGGAATTGTAGCTACTTCAGTGGATTCTGCATGGCAGGATTTTCTCATTTTCACTGGATTGAACCGTTTAAGGTCTAGGCAAAAAGTTGGTGGTCCATTGGGCTGGTCAGAAGTTAGATGGGATGTTTAGATGTTGGGTGGGCTCTCTAAGTGGTGGATGGACATTCTAAGTGCTAAAAAAAGCTCTTTGAGTTGTCGGTGGGCGTGCCAGGAGCTGGGCAGGCCCTCTAAATGGTTGGTGGGCATTTCTAGGTTTTGGAGAAGTTCTTTATGTGATCGTTGGACAGGCCATTTAAGTGGTGAGCAGGCAGTCTGAGTGATGGATAGATAGTCTAAGTGATGGACATGCTCCCTTTGTAGTGGGTGGGCAGTCTAGGTGTTGGGCAGACTCTCTGTAGTGGGTTGGCAGTCTAGACTGGACAGGTCCTTTAAGTAGTGAGCAGGCAGTCTGAGTGATGGACAGGCAGCCTAAGTGATGACCAGGCAGTCTAAGTGATGGGCAGGCTCTCTGTGTAGTGTGTGGATAGTTTAGGTGTTGGAAAGGCTCTCTAAATGGTGGGTGGGCAGTCTAGGTGTTGGTCAAACTCTGTAAATGGTGGGTGTGCAGTCTAGGTGATCAAGCTCTCAAAGTGGTGGGTGGGATGGGCGGACAGTCTATATTTTAGGCAGACTTTCTAGGCTGTGGGTAACCAAGGTGTTTTGCAGTCTCTAAGTGTTGGGCAGGCTCTTTAGGTGTTGAGTAGGTAGTTTAGGTGTTGAGCGGACAACCTGAGTATAAGGTAAGCTCATTATTTAAGTATGGGGCACGCAGTTTAGGTGTTGAGTGAGTGAGAGGCCTAGGTGTCAGGCAGGTACTGAGTGGGCAGTCTAGGTTTTGGGCAAGGTCTTTAGGTGTTAGGCAGGCTCTCTAACTCTCTAATAATATACAGTCAACACCGTAATACAGGTTATCTTTGATGTTTTGATGCAGACTACTCGTTTGAACGCGAGCATGCTGGTCTGCGTCGTATCGCCGGGTATGGGGTTACCGTGACACGAGGCGCGGCGAGCGTGATGATGTGGACATACTCTGTCATGCTGCTCACCATGTGCAGGAACCTCATCACCTTTCTCAGAGAGACATTCTTTCACCGGTTCATCCCCTTTGACAGCGCCATTGCCTTCCACAAATACATTGCATTTGTGGCCCTGCTGTTCACGGGTAAGTGTTATTTATGAAATTCACCTTCTATACAGAAAAATAAAATGAATATAAAACATAAAATCAGATTCAAAGCCAAAGATAAAATAAAAAACGGTGAAATTCCTTGATGTTCATATGACAATGCCACTAATGTTCAGTTCCATTTCTACTAACGAATTTTCTGAACAAGCTTAATTTCATTATAATTGTACTATTTTTACATACTGTAGAGTGCGTCTTAATTTCAACATCACTGAAAAAAAACAAAACAATTCAACTGTCAGTAAATATTAACATAAATTAATACGTACTAAGTACTTCCACTTTGATTTCATCATCTTGACGATGAAACCTTGGAATATTGGATATCAGCAAGTTCAAAATCTTTCAAAGTCATGACATTTTGTGTCAAATGTCTTGTCTGTTCAGCCCGTTCTAGTAAATTTCTTTTGTGTGTATTCAGTCCTTCACTGTGTTGGCCATGCCATCAACTTCTACCACATCTCTACTCAGACTGCCAACGACCTTACATGCCTATTCAGGGATTTCTACCATGCGTAAGTTTCAAATGTATTTTGTTTTTTGTTTCTGTTTTTTTTTTTTTTTCGCTTAAAACTCTTTTGTTATTGTTGCCTTGTCAAGATGTGATTAGCAAAATAGTTGTTAATGAACTTTAATGTACACGTATGCGAATGGTTTCCCATGTTTGTGAATGTTTTTAGCACTTTCTGATGCCATTGATTAAAAAGATTAGTTGCCTTTACGTTACCTGAATATAAATCAAGGTGCATGTTAGGTATTTAAATGTTGAAAAACCTGGAATTTGAATGTAATTTTTCCAGGCCTTGAAAAGCCTGGAAAACAGAAGTTTTTGTTGTTTGGTCTGGATAAGCCTTGAAAATGAGACTACAGAACCAACCTGGGCTACTGTGAAAAGCATGCTTTTTTTCCAACATCTTTCAAATTTATTAGTATTCTGTTTTGTATATGTGAAAGACAGAATTTAACTACATGCAATGAAGGTCATTCCGTTCAACGTGTATGCATGTAGTTATAGGTTTTTTATTCCATGTAGCCTGGAAAATGTGAATTTTGGGCCTGAAAACACCCAGAAAAGGCATGGAATTTTAAAATGTTTCACGTGTATGATCCCTCAGTGAGGCGTGGACAAATGCCTATATCTCAATAATTAATTATGTAATCAAGAATCTTTTCAAACTAATTTGTGGATACAAGTGAGGCCCAAATCACAGAGATCATAATTAGGTGGCGGCTATGATACATATATCAACAAAATGTTTGCTTATTTTTGTTTTAACTTAATCTTCAGAACTCATGAACTCCCCAAGTTCCACTATTGGCTCTATGGGACGATTACTGGTATGTGTAAACCTTTTTACAAAGGTCTATAGGGCCGCTCGTTGTCAGACCAGTCACATGCTTATATCAAATAGAACTTTAGTACAGATTAATTGTGTAAGTGAAAGAAAGTAACAAATTAAAAGTAAATGTGAGAGGAAAGACCAACTGGAAACTATATTTGAAACAACATTTACTCATGATGAAATGATTTAAATTTATTTATTTGATTGGTGTTTTACTCCATACTCAAGAATATTTTACTTATACGACGGCAATCAGCACTATGGTGGGAAGAAACCGAGAAGAGCTCGTTTGAAAACAACTACCATCTGTAGGCTGTTGACAGACCTTCGCACGTACGACCAGAGTGGAAACCAGCTAAAGCTGGATTTGAACTAACAAAATAGCATTGGTGAGAGACTCCTGGGTCATTGTACAGCTCTAGTACATTGTGTGTCCTACCTTCCACACAGACTTTAAAATACTTTTCTAAGATAAAGAGATTTCTCACAATCAAATAAAATGAGAAAACTTGGCCATGGACCAAAATGGCAGATTCAGTATTTGCTGTTTCGTGCTGCACAGGAGTGATGATAGTTCTGCTTTGCACTGTTTGTATCCCTGTAGGTATGACAGGCGTGCTGCTGACAATCCAGATCATTGTGATCTACACTTTTGCCACCCAGTACGCCCGCCGTAACCTCTTTCTGGCGTTCTGGACCACCCACAGCACTTACATCGTCCTTTACATCTTCATGGTCATGCATGGCTCTGGCCGCCTTGTGCAGCCTCCACTATTCCAGAACTTCTTCCTCGGTCCCATCATTCTCTACACGCTGGACAAGATGGTCAGCTTCAGCCGTAAGAAAGTGGAAATCCAGGTCCTTAAGGCAGAACATCTACCCTCAGGTAAACATTTCGTATTTCTCCTGACCATCTCCTGATGATGATGGTTTGTTTCGATGGCGGCTCCATTCTTACGAATGAGTCAGCTTAAGGCCAACAGATTGATCCAGTTGTCTACATGTAAGACCTTCTCAAAACTTTATACGGACATTTTTTCTGTAAGTACCATGTGCTTGTTTTCTGTAAAATGATGATGTCACTTATGGAGGAAAATTCTCATTCAAGGGTTTGTTGAACTGGCCTTGGCTGTGTGGCCCTCAAAATTTATTTCTGTCCACCGTGTGCCTTTGCAATAATTGTGACCGAATGAACAAAATTAGTAAAGGAGAAAATATGATTAATTGTGTGTGTTGAGTTTTATGATGAAGTAAATTATGGGATTGTACATCAGCGGTATTTTTCATGTGGTTTACTGACCGGTTTTTACTGTTTAGGGAAGAAATCCACAGTTCATTAGTAATGGCCTTATGGCAACAAAAAACATGTAAAAGATGGTTTTGTCAGTGGAAGATATGTGTCTCGGTTCTTGTTTCAATTTGTCCGTCCTACATGAACATATGGTCAGGTAATCTACGCTGTGTAGAAGAAAACTGTTGAAGGAATGAAAAGATATGAGTTTTCTTTTTGTTGGATAAATGTGTGTTTGTATAAATATGTCGAAGAGCAGAGGGCAGGGTTTTGCTTAGATAAGGGGTTTTGCTTAGATGAGAGCTTTTGCTTAGCCCACCTTAATATTATATCTGCTTATAGATTATTAAATATACTTCAAAGCGATAGTCGAGACCATAGAAAGTTACATGTACCTTTCCAAACTGACACTGTTTTACCCTGTATGTCTCTTCAGATGTGACCTGTCTGGTATTCCGGCGCCCTCAGAACTTTGAATACAAGTCCGGTCAGTGGGTGAGGATCGCCTCCCTGAAGCTGGGCACTCATGAGTACCACCCCTTCACGCTGACCTCCTCCCCCCACGAGGAACACCTCAGCCTGCACATCCGTGCTGTCGGGCCCTGGACCAACAATCTTCGCAGGGTGTACAACCCAGCCAACAGGACGGCAGAGAACCCGTACCCAAAGGTATGCCTAGCTGGTGATTACTGCTCTTGGAAGTGGTGTAGTAGAACATAATACATGCTAAGCTCATCACACACAGACACCATTTTTTGTCTAAACTTGGTTTCTTGATCTCTGCAACAAGCTTTGTCAACATTTTCTGATATATATGATATATTATATGTGCAAATTAATCCCCAGCAAACTTGTCCTCTCATTCACACACTTACACAACATTCTCAGCTCTACCTGGACGGACCATTTGGTGAGGGTCATCAGGACTGGTACAAGTTCCCCGTGGCGGTCTTGGTGGGTGGAGGAATCGGAGTCACGCCATTTGCATCTATCCTTAAGGACATTGTCTTCAAGTCTAAGATAGGCTTCAAGTTCCCATGCAGGAAGGTATGTGCCATCATAACGCAATACATAGGTTATGTATCAGAAGTTACTCGGAAGGTTTGTGTCATCATGAAAGAATCACGGGTTGTGTATCAGGAGATTCTAGGGGGGTATGTGTCATCATGACAGAATGCAGATTGGTTATGTAGGCTGATGTGTTACGTATTGTAGGTGCACTTCCCATGGGTGACCAGAACACAATCACTTTGACTGTGGCCTGATATATTATGTACTGTAGGTGTACTTCCTATGGGTGACCAGAACACAGAATCAGTTTGACTCTAGTCTGATATATTACGCACTGTAGGTGTACTTCCTGTGTGTGACCAGAACACAGAATCAGTTTGACTCTAGGCTGGTATGTTACGTACTGTAGGTGTACTTCCTGTGGGTGACCAGAACACAGAAGCAGTTTGAGTGGCTGACAGATATCATCCGTGAAGTGGAAGAGACAGATGAACGTAAGCTCGTGGATGTACACATCTTCATCACACAGTTCTTCCAGAAGTTTGACATGAGGACAACACTGCTGGTATGTACAGTTAGCCTTAGAGTATAATCTTCCATGCTACTCTTGTACACTGATACATACACAGTACAGTACAGGTTTGTTTCTTGACATTGTACATGCGTAGTAATTATAATTCCTTTAAGTTACAATGTATGCGCGTAGCCAGGACTGTGCCATGTTTTAGTACGTACCGGTACACAACTTTGGCGTTACGACTGTACATCTCTTTGTTTAACTTTAGTGAACCCAATTACTTTGACCCACTCGCCCTAAAGCGGTTTCTTGCAGTTTTATAATGTGACGGCGACCAATTATCTGCCTGTTCATTTGTCAGCCTATTCATAGCCTCCTAGTGCTCATTAACGTGCACAGATGTCACTGGATTATTGCTTAGTTTGTGAACAGTTACAATGGTAACTAAGTAGCAAATGCCCCTAGGTAATTAACTCTTCTCTTTCGTTTAAGAAGTTGAATTTCTATACTGCAAACCTTGGAAATGGGTCAAGAATGTAAACAGTGTTTTGGTATAACAATGGCATCTTGGGTGTAAACTTGCTGTCATATCAGGAAGCTGGGGTTTGGAACGAGTTTCCTCTGGTTTCCTCTACACTGAAATAACATCAGTTTCAGTACATTTTTTCTTATTTGCAGTATGTGTGTGAGCGGCATTTTCAGAAGATCTCGGGCAAGTCTCTCTTCACAGGCCTGACATCGGTCACCCACTTTGGACGTCCGAACTTCACCAGTTTCCTGGACTCGCTCCAAGATGAACACCCTGGGGTACGTTAATCTCGCCCTCCCGTGGAAATAAGTGCCAGGCATCTTTGAACGTTCCCCTTTGGAAAAAGTGGTACATATATACAACCCAAATGGCCTTGGTCAAATATTATATGATACTTACAGTGGTCTTACGACTCTCCTAAAGTTTGATTCCAGAAATGCCAAGCACTTAATTTCCGACTTGATTTCGTGATCTATGTGTTGAAAAGTTGCTTGCTTTTCCATCATTGGGACACGCGAGGTATGGGTTCAATTGAAGACTTCAACAAGAAAATTTTAGACGCCCAACCATCACTGTTTTGGGGCATTAATGACATTACACGGTCAACACTGATTGCGCGGTTATTTGCGTGGTCTAATGTTCGTTGAAGACCACTTGCCTTCCACCAATACCGTACACATATCTGGTACATCACAAGCGGGAAAGTGTCAGTAATTTGCCAAAGGCCCGTGATTTACCCCAGGCACTCATGTTTCCTTCACCGAAAGAACTGACCGCCATTGCAAAAGTGAAAAATTCTTGAGTATGGCATGTACAATAAACAAGGGTCAAAGGTCGGTGAAAGGATGATATGCTGAAATAAGCCCGGGAATGAGGGCTATAATGCATAATATTTATAGAGTGTGAAAAATCACCTTTGCTTGATATATATTATTACTTTTTATTTTCATGATAATGACACAAGCTTTGTATATTTTTCTTCCTCGGTGTGATTTACAGGTGAGTCAGATCGGTGTATTTAGCTGTGGACCGCCCCCCATGACCAATGACGTCGAGAAGGCATGCAGTAACCTGAACAAGATAGAGGGGCCAACGTTCTCTCATCACTTGAGAACTTCTAAGTTCCAGGTTTCATCATGCAGCTGCAAAACATCTAAATTCCATGTCTGTACGTGGAAAAATTGCCAGATTCTATGTTTATTCCATTTTGAATGTCATTTTAAAACATGTAAATGTAAGTACTGCACTTGTATTTCGCCTGAAGTAAAAATGCCCTTACAGAGGAGTTTTAAAGCCTAAAAATGATAATTTTGATGTCAACATATATGTTTTTTACTGAAAAGAAATGAATCTTTACAAAGCTTTTGAGTGGCCATATAAGGTGGGTGTAAGACAATCGCGTCACTTGAAAAAAAAGATAAACTTTAGATGAAATACAAGGCAGAATTTTCACTTTTTTCATACTATACCATGCAGGATTTCATATTATACCAGTCGCTTGCTCTCTTGGTGGGCGGGCGGGCCAGATCATAAAATCATAAAACTCGGGTTACGTATGTTTTCTTTGTGGTGTTTGCACCTGGTTGTACTCTGTTAGTTTTGTTTTGTCTCATTTTTCCTGGATTTGACAACTCGTATATATGTACATAGAGGAGTATCTTTTTTCTCAATTTAATGCTATTTATCACAAACCTTTTCATTTTTAACCATGGTTTCATTGTGGGAACAAGATGTAACCGGAGCTTTGGGATAGTTTGGGGGTAGGCTTAACGCTGTACTTTATTATTTGAAAAAATGTTTTGTTATGATGCACTGGTCATGAGCACATGGCAGAGAAAAAAAAAAAAGAGGCTATGAACGTAATGGAATTGAAAGGGATAAGCAATTCGTGTCGGTTTGTACCCAGCCTTGGACAGGGTATTTGTAGGTCTGCATTACTGGCGAAGTGACAAACAGTTCACAACGCTTCTGTGACCATTTGCTTAGTCCATGTTTCCCCAATAAGGCCTGCATGCTACCAAATCTAGTTTAACAGTGCAAGTACCGTTTTGAAGACAATGAGCAACTTCTTTGTTAGCCCTATGTTTTGTAAAACTAATTAGTTTTCATTGACAATCATGCATATATAATTTGGTGCTGAAGAGATGTTGTTCTTAAATGAATTGGCATCAACTATTGGTTTTTCTGGATCTTATTAATAAACTGTCATGTTGTGCATATTTTTTTACCCATAAACATTTGTACAAAGTACAAAGCAACTCCAAAAACACGTCTGTCCATGCAGAATTGTTTTCATTCCGAAGATTGTACTTTAATTGTTGCTTATATTGTGATGAAATTAAATGTAGAGAGAGAAGAATGCTCACACTTTGATGAAAACATTTGATATTTTAATACTACATACAACTTCGTATTCAAATAATGAGACATCATTCATGTCGGAGATTTGGCTGTTTTGTCCGACTCTAAAATTGCTACCAAAAACTCTGAAAGGTACCACATCTCAGTTAATGCTTTTGCATGGTTTGGGGCATGGTGCTGTAGAGTCAGGACATTGGAGAATGAAGCCAGGTGGCAGAACAAGTTAGTACAGTCACATGGGTTTTCAAGATTTTCTATGACATTACAATAGAGGTGAAACCATTTGCATCTTAATTCATTATTCCTCACAGTGTAATTTGTCTGAGCTCCTGTAGTGAGGTATTTGCATAAAAGAAACTTGAACGAGATTTTTATTGTATTCTGTGCATATTTGTATTTTCTACCATGAACATAGTAAAAATAAACAATTATCCAGATTCCCAAAGTTTGCTCTTTGTTTTCTTCCGTCAGTGACTAAAGGTTACCCATCTATATTAAAGATTAACTGTGAGTGAAGCCTCATATCAAATTTATACCCATTTCTTTCCAACAGGACCACAAATTTTACAGGAATTGCTGATGACTATTTATCCAATACTTCACTTTGAATGCCATTGGGGCAATTAAAAATAAAAATATAAAATAACTCTGTCGCCCTGTTACAATATACATGTATGTCTTGTGATTCCTCACTGTAATGCTATGTAGACAGGAGGCCCCACCCAGTCAGTCAGTATGCAGACTCTGGGCACGCTTGGCATATTCCTCATTTTCCCAGTACAAAACTAGAGATTGTGGAGTGCACTGATGCAAGGAAATCAAATAGGAACAGACTTTTGTTCTGATGACTTATTTATCTGATTGGTGTTTTACGCTGCGCTCAAGAGTATTTCACTCGTATAACGGCCATCATTATAGTTGAAAGAAACAAGGCAGAGCTTGGAGGAACACATAGCCATCTGTAAGTTGCTGACAGACCTCTCCACATACGACTGTAGTTGAAGGCTTGACTCAAAGTTGAGCTCAAAGTGACAACACTGGTGAGAGGCTCCTAGGGTATTTGTTCTGATGTTTCTAGGAGTTCAAACACCTTTCTATGCATTTTAAAGACGGAATTTATTAGTTCTAGAAATATGAGGTATGTTTCGACACAATATATCTAATGGACGAAGAATCTACCCTGTTGGTCAAACCAGGATTTGAACTCGATCTGCAAAGCACTCCACCAACTCAGTTATTCGGGCAATTTTCACTGGTTGCTACTAGCATAAGCACTGTAAAGCTGTCCCGTCACTTTCCTCCCATTTAAACCCTTTCCTCTCCCATGACACACCCACAATCTCGGGTGGTCATGGCACCAGTATAACGGGTGAAGGAGTTACTGTTTGGTCGCACCAGGATCTGAACTCGGATCTCCACAGGAGAAGTCCAGCGCTCAAAAAAGAGAGTTCAAGAGAATTTCCTATTAGCTATCGGTAGCGTAAGCAATGGAAAGCTGCTCTCATTACACATGCAATGACTAGGACACTAACCACCATAAATGACCTAAAACTTCCCCACAAAAGTGCATTTTTAGACATAAATACATGTAACAAAATATTATTTTTGGTGCTGAAACATACAATTTTCCAGTAGAATATCATACCCTTATCAAGCAAACCTCAAAACGCCTTTCTAAAATCAATACAATTTTTAGAATCAGGAAAATTGGGCAAGATAGTCATGGACGAAATTTTTGGTCATTCAGGGTACTTCATCAATAAAATATAAAGCGCTATTGGTTGTCAATATGCATTCTGCTTTAATGGCAGAGGAAGTTTAATGTACACGTATATATAGTTAAAACTGAAACCTTGTATTAACCATATCGCATGCTTATGCTTATGCTTACTGGTACCCACTTTGAGGCATACCGGTACCCACTTTGAGGCATACCGGTACCCACTTTGAGGCATACCGGTAACACACTGGGATCTGAATACACACATGTATCACAGTGGATCTTCAATATATCATGATCAGTTATGACAGAGCATTCATCCCAATCTCTATTACATCAGGACTTACAAAGTCTTCCATAGGGGTGAATGACAACCAACTGATGGGCAGATAGTGTTCAGACTAGTATAATATTCAAAATTCACACAAAATTCAGGATTCTGTATCACTAGTGGATAATGGGCAGGACACAGCTAGGCAATGCAAAAGCTTGACATTTCTGAAACTGCCCCTTTGGATAACAAGGGTTACACCCATATTTTCCATGTTGTGTAACACTAAACCAACCATAATACATGACCCAATATCATAGAACCTGGGCAATATGGCTGTCACAATTACTTTCTTCAAAGAGGTGTTTTAGAAAATGTTGGCTACTTTCAGGTTTCTGATTTGATAATGCAAACTCTGCTACGTTAGCGCGGGGATTTCCGGACACATTTTTGTCTTCAGACATCTGTATCTTCTGTAGACACTGGGAACTCTGACTTCCACACTCGTAGAATCACTATCAATTTATCTGTTTTTGTCTTCTCTTTCATAATCTTCACTATTTGCACTCTCTTCACCATTGTTTCATTGTCTTTTGTCCCAGTCACCACATCTACGAATTCTCCAACATCCATCTGCTCAGACAGAGAAGAAAAATGTGACAGGGACTCACTTTTTGGCCAGTAAATAAATCTATTTTACATTGTTTGATTGATGCAGCTTCACACCGAAGCAAAAGTGGAATAAGGACAAATTGAAAATCTATCTTTTTATTTTGTCAAGGTTTTCATGTATTTCAAAGTTTGAAATTATGTAAATATGTTTTCAATGGGACAGTTCCTACAATTTTGATGAACTTTATGTTTTGCTTTTGTATTCCCCCATCAGACACTGAAAACAAGATTTATTCTGCCTGTAAAACAACAATACAAAGTAATGTGGCCTTACCTCTGGTTAAGTAGTTACCGACCACCCAGTGAGGCACTCACTGCATGATAGCTTATATAGTAGACAATGAGACTGCTCCCTTCTTATTTTTGGCACAAAGTCTTCACTTATTTTACCTAAGCACTGATCTGATCAAGGCAGCTAACCAGTTTTCAGCTACACACAAGCCAGCCATATTTCCTGTTTTCACTACCTATTTAATAGTCAGCAGCATCAATCAACCATTGAATTTTACAGGTTTCCACCTGTACAAGGGAGTAATTACAAAAGGCAGTTTTAGCGTTATGTCATTACTACAACAAGGTGACGTCCCAGGGCAATGACGTATCTGCATTACAGGGCTACATGTACTTGCCCATCTTTTAACATTAGTATTTGTGTACATACAAAAACTACAGTGGGGCCTCCGTGGCTCTGTTGGTAAGCATGCTAGTGTAATGACCTACAAGCCTCTCACCAATGCGGTCGCTGTGAGTTCAAGTCCAGCTCATGCTGGCTTCCTCCCCAGCCGTACGTGGGTAGGTCTGTCAACAACCTGCAGATGGTCATGGGTTTCCCCCTGGCTCTGCCCGGTTTTCACCGACCATAATGCTGGCCGCCGTTGAAATATTCTTGACTACGCCGTAAAACACAAATCAAATAAATAAATTAAAAATCAAAAACTACAGGAAGGTTATCACCAAAGAAGAGAATTCAGAGAATTAACCTGATGTTGTCTTATTAGTTTGTTATATTCTATATACTAACCCACACTAAAATTGGTGTGACCCCAGGTCTCAAAAGTGTTGTATTAAGTGAGAACCCCACATCTCAAAAGTGTTGTATTAAGTGACAACCCCATGTCTCAAGGATGTTGTATTAAGTGATGACCCCAGGTCTCAAAGGCGTTGTATTAAGTGACGACCCCACGTTTCAAAGGTGTTGTTTTTAAGTGACGACCCCACGTCTCAAAGGTGTTGTATTAAGTGACGACCCCATGTCTCAAAGGTGTTGTATAAAGAGACGACCCCACATCTCAAAGGTGTTGTATAAAGTGACGACCCTACGTCTCAAAGGTGTTGTATTAAGTGACTACCCCACGTCTCAAAGGTGATGTATTAAGTGACGACTCCAAAATATGTGACTTTTCATGGACGAAATTCTAGCTAAAAACAGTCTATTTGTCAGTACACTTGAATTTCTTACAATGATGTCAGATGCCAATTGCTTGCAGCTGAATTTGCAGGAGCAATGGTTTAGTCTTGTGTTCACAACCTACACCACTGGACTAGCTCATTAACTGACGGATAGTGAAGGCTGAGAAGTGAGTGCTTGGGGTTTAACATTGTACTCAACAATTTTTCAGTCATATAATGATGAAGGAATCCTTAGGGTGCATGTAATGTGCCTCCTTGCTGCAGGACGGATTTCCATCGCTCTTGTATCTAGTGCTGCTTCACTGAGACGCCTTACCAAAGGCAAGTAAGATGCCCCGCCCGAGCCATTACACTGATACGGGTCAACCAGTCAATGCACTATCCCCTTCATGCTGAACGCCAAGCGAGGAAGTTACAACTTCCTCTTTTAATGTCTTAGGTGTGACTCAGGTCCAGAACTTCTACAAGCTCCTCTTAGGTGTGACTCGACCCAGGATTGACCCTGGATCTACCGCTCCCGAAGCGGATGCTCTACCAACTGTGCTACACCAAAAGCTACATGTACTTCTATGCCAACAGAACCTGCAGTCTTCTGCTAAAGATTACAAGTACAACCTCATTAACATACCTTAAAACTCTTCTTTAACAGCTTTTCCCCATTCAAAAGAAGTTTGCTTTTGTAGAACAGATCATCTACTTTGCTAAAATGAATTAAAAACAGAATTACTGTAAATGTGGTTAGAATAAGCGATTTTCATTGCAAGAACTTTCACGCACAGAGAAAATTTTCCCCAAATCCCTCTAAGCCACTGACTTGTATACTTTATAATTAATTCACTTCAGTCCTTTATTCACAAGGCCTGCATTATCTTCAATACTTCTCCAGTGACATTTTGTGACATTTTAATCAAAGGTAGATATTCGCCATAGATAAAGTTGAGTGTATCACTAGCACATTAAAGTCTGGTATAACACTGTATTCCAGAGAATGCATGTAGGCCTACATCAGACTCACTTGCGTGCCATGTTTAGTCCAGCACTGGCAACTGCATCGGCTCGTAAAGCTTTCATATGAACTTTGACCTGAGTGAAATTATTGGGGGCACCTGCAGTGTCCTCTGACTCCTCTTCCTCCAAAGACTCCATCCATTCACTAAGCTCCTCATCAGAGGATTCATCCTCTGTCTCCTGCAAGACAATAAACATAGGTGTTGAACTGTGTTGAATAGCTCAAACTTCTGGGATCGGTTGTTTATAAGAGTATTACAATTTAAGTTTGCTACTTAAGTCTGGACAGGAAATCCAGTGATATTGTTTAGAATAAGATAAAGTTTACCAGACATTTACATTTAAGAACATTGATTTAACATTTATTGACCTTTTGACCAACAAGCCTTAGGCAAGTGTTTTGAAAAGATACAGAGATTTGTATTGACATGCAACAGGAAGTATCAGATAACTGACAGATAACTGAAGTTTGAAGCCCGGCTGTTAGACAAGGCAATGCCATAACAACCAAACTTAGACTATAGTTTTTTCCTTTCAGTTTTCAAAATAGGTACATAAATGTATAATATCTAAAAGAAATATATTTTATTCATTAAATCATTGTTTTTCAAAAGTGTACTCCAGGATACAAAACAATGGTGGTTAGTTTGAAGGGTGGAGGAAACCAGATTTCTCCTGCAAAGCCAGCTAAATATGCATTAGTTTGTTAGAGTTAAGGTACCGTACATGTATAGTTTTGTTTATGTATTTATCTGGTTGGGGTTTTACGCCATACTCCTGCGACGGCGGCCAGCATTATGGTGGGAGGAAACCAGGCAGAGCCGAGGGGAAACCCTCAAGAGGCCTGAGAGGAAGACAGTATGAGCTGGACTTTATCTCACAGCGACTGCTTTCGTGAGAGGTTCCTGGGTCACTGCGCCACGACGGCAGGTTAACCACCTCGTCCACGGTACATGTATTGGTATATGTACATATAAAGCAGAGAAATATGCCATGATTTTTAAACGAGAACGGTTCACCATATACATTCAAACCTTCCATTACCTGCTGACTCTTTGCCTTCTTTCTACCTTTGGACATCTGTCGAATGTGAGTTGTTTGATATAAAGGACTACCAATTAGCATACAGCTGTTGTGGTTCACTTTGTCAGGATGCCACATTAGTAAATCGTTCCCAGTGTGCATTCCTCTACATAGACATGACAGGCCAGCCACCTGGGCCTGGAGTATAGGCCTAGGTTGACCAGGCATTCCTGTTCCACTGAATATGGTGATACCGGTAGGGCTACATAAATTTCGCAATGTTAACAATGCACTAGAAACCGCTGCCTGATTCCAACAACTTGTTTTAAAAACGTTGACATAAATTTTGAGCAGATTATGTAACCTATTATGTGTATTCAGTGTCTGTCTTGCTCTGTCCCTCTCGCTTTTGTTATGCCCTACTGACGTGCAACAACAACACTGTGACCTCCGCCCGCAGATTCGGTGAACCTCGAGAAGACCATATCTAAATAATCTAATGACTCCCGCCCGGTGCATGTTGTGCTACGTCATGCACAAAGACGACAAATTAAATAAGTTTCACTTTACGAGAAAACCACTGTCATTTTCAGACCCACACGTGTGAAATCAATCGGAGCTAGCCTAATCCGATAGTTTCGTATTATGCTGAATATATTTGTTCACGTCATCCTCACAGTTTTGCTAGTTCAGTGTAGCAACATTGCACCAAAAAGTTATAAGACCAATTAAATTGGTCGAAATACATTTGTTTTTGGTCCAAAAAAAAGAAAAAAGACACAATCCAGGTTCGAAACGACCGAGACAAAAAAGCGGGTGATTCAAATGTCAAACTTCCACACGAGAACAAATGCATGCAGGAAGAGCCTATATACTGTATGACTAAGGCCGTTTAGGTCTATTAGCGGCCAGCCCTAAGCGAAAGTTAAATTATCTGTTCTATTTTCTTTTAACATACCAACTGGTTCAAAACGGGCACATGTACGCCTGTATCTTTAAACAATCTGATTCGTCGTTTCTACAACCTTTCAAGCTCTAGGCCTAGTTTGTCTTGTGAGGCCTTGTGATGTAAGGCTTTGGGTTAGAGACTCTTAAGCCCCGAGTATATAGGCCTATCAGGAAGAAGGTTTTTATTTGGCCTACACTAGTATGAATCATGTTAAAGCTGCTCAGTTTACCTGTAAAAGGTGTAATATTTTAACAGCACTGTTTACTACCGTTTTGTTCGTGGTCTTAATAAAGGTGCTATATTATATACGGCGAGTACCGTATAGCATACAGTTTTATTATATATATAATATATATATAATACATATAATATATATACAAGTGTCCACTATGTAGCGGAGTCGGGAGGAAATTAAAAGTGGAGTGGGGCGAGGGGCAGCTATCAGAGTGCACATATAAGGCTTGAGTTTCAGGTTAAGAGTTTATCCGAGCACATTAGGCGAACTAGGGTTCATGGCCGGGTCGCCCGGGCACCGAAAGCTCCGTGACCCTAGATTGTCGTAGAGTTTTCAGCCATTTAAAGTTAATTAGTGCCCCCAAGACATACATATATAGGGTCTAAAAGAGTACGGAAGCGAAAACTGACAAAAAATTTAAAGGATTAGATGTCAGTGCGCCGAATTCAGGATTCGTGGTTCCAAGTGTAACATTGGGGCCCCAATTATTTTAAAGGGCAGCCACAGATGAGCGTCTCCAGCGAAATGTTTGCGCTATGTAAAAGGACTTCGTGCAAGAGCCCTATTTGATCAACAGAAAATAAAGACTTTCAAAATCGTTAATTTATAATACTCTTACTTTACCGGTAGGTTATTTGTGAAAACGAAAGAGTGAGTGAGTGCTTAATGTTTATTTATTAATTTATTTGATTGGAGTTTTAAGCCGTACTCAAGAATATTTCTTATACGACGGCGGCCAGCATTAAGGTGGGAGGAAACCGGGCAGAGCCCGGGGGAAACCCACGACCATCCGCAGGTTGCTTAAGGTTTAACGTCGTGCTTAACAATTTTCCAGTTATATGACGACGAAGGAGTCCTTAGAGTGCATGTACTTGTAATGTGCCTCCATGTTGTTTATCTAGTGCTGGTTCACTGAAACGACTTACAGAAGGCAAGTTTACAAGCGGCCCCACACCAGCCATTAGACTAGCTGATACGGGTCAACCAGTCGTTAAATTGCATAATAACAAAAGTTGTGTATTTTACGGAGAGTAAAAGTGACATGGTAAAGATAAAATTTTTAAAAGCCAAAAAATAATAATAATAATAATAATAATAATAAAATACATAAATAAATTGCATGGTGACAAAAATTTTTTTAAATGTTGGGGCCTCACACAATCACAGGTCACTTTTCATGAAACAGCCAATATGGCAGCCACAGACAAGCATCTCTCAATGATAAGTACATATTTTGACTTGGGTCTAACCATGAGATAAATAACTTTTATTTTAAATGAGGAACAAAGATTACAATGACCATGATCGCTTACACACGTCAGTTTCAATTTGTTCAAAAACACGTATTCTCAGCTGCCACGCTGCAGTGCTTGTGAAAGGTGCTGAAAAAAAAAGAGTGCACCTTGTTTTAGGTGGACATTGCAACCTCTATACATCAACGAGGCAACTTATTAATGAACAGATTTCGAAGTGACATATATGGACTAAATAAAAATAAAATACAAAATACAGCGTGCAGACCCGCCCATATATAGCCTAGTTGTGTTCTTACAATCTCAACTGCAACAGCTGGGCCTATATGAGAGACACTGTTCGAATACATGTACTTGATCCAGCCAGAGTGGAATTTATTAATGCCGTACATGCGTTAGGATCGAAAGCCTTAACTGTATGTCACATACATGTCTGATGACGGCTGTGTTAAGTTTTAATCCTATCGTATTTGGTTGAGTGTTTAACAATAATAATCCCAGATTGTTGGAGGGAAACTTTCTTCCAAACATTATTTTTTCACCATGTAGTTTTTTTTTTCTACCAACATTTCTTCTCCACCAGTTTTTTTTTTTCACCATGTCACTTGTAGAGCTCCGTACGATCGCCATATGTCTAATGTTAAATGCTCACCCCTCGTGAATCTCGTGACAATTGGACTCGCGTGGGCAGATGACCGTGTGGCTTGATCTGTGAATACTTTCATTTGGCATTTATGGAAAGGATTTATGTTACCTTTGTAGTTTAATCAGGTAAAATTCAAGTAATGCTTGTTGAATTGTACAGGTATGTGTTGTCATGATTGTGTACAGAATAGCTCACCAGGTTGGATTACGCATGCACTCAGTGTTGTTGTTGTTGCATTGGCAGACAGCAGCAATGGCGATGTCAGTGAGCACTCGCTGTTCAAATTATGTATTGAAGTGGATAGAAGCGACATTAAGCTTATCTGGCTGAGAAGACCCGAGGAACTGACACTCTGTCAGGTGGAATCTAGATTATGCCAGGTCATGAGATGGGCCATATGGATAGGGAGGGGGGCGGTGGTTGATTTGATGATCGTGGAGACATCTGACACTTTGGTACCTAGAATACGAAATTTCAGAGGTTTTCGCTTTCAGAGAGTGATGATGGCATAATAGAAATGCAGAAATATTGAGTCAAAATGTAGCCTAACACTACTTGTGTATTAAATGCAGCTTCCCCCCCTGCTGTCGTGTTAGGTCAATATATACAACTTTTGATGTCATAAGTTTCATTTTTTACTTCTTTACTTTTTTTACCATCAGATTTTTTGCCCTTTAGGCCCATGTTTGCCCCAACCGACCTTGATGTGAAATGTGTTTCATCATTGATACCACAGTATGTGTTCTGTACAGTACTTCATTTACAATTCATAGCTTTCTTTGTTGCAGATTTCCTTATTTGACAAAACGTAGGCTACAGTTACAAAGATGACAGCAATAATAAATCAGCTGTTGTGGTATGTAACAACAGTTTTGGGGTGGATTCTAAAGCCTGTGGTACAGTGGGTTTTCAGTAAGGTATATGATGGTACATCTCAAACGGTGCCGCCCATTCAGGAGCCTCTTCTGTTGACGAGTGCATCTAAACTGGCAAAGAAAATCAGGGAGAAAAAGGTAAGACATTTAATTACACTTTCAGTTCAGTTCACACTTTTATCATGCCGAAGCGATTGTTTTCACACCAAACATTTGTTAAATTATTTACCGGTATTTATTTATTTGATTGTCGTTTAACACCACACTCAAGAAGTTTTCTCTTTCAGTTTTTCGGAATGGAGGAAATGATTGACATTAGGTCACTTTCCCTCATTACAGATTTACAGATATGCAGGTATGATGTAAGATATATTACAGATATGCTATAGATATGCTGGACTTTAAGAAGGGTCACACAAGTGTTGTAAACCGTTTATTGTCATCAAGGCTCTATAGGCATTGTGAGCGAATGAATTGAATAACTATGTTCATGTGGAGCTCCCAGTTGTTACACCTGAGGTGGTTTAAAGTTAGAGACGTATTAGCTATATGGTGGTGTGTGATGAATTTTTCCTATAAAAACACCATTTAAATAAATTATTAAACATTTACATGCAAGTTTTGCCTCAAGAGAGGCTCAATGATACATTACTTTCCATATACACCTCTACTGTCAACTGCACGTGTAGCTATTAAAATCATTACCTGATTTTCATATTTCCAAAATACTTCTGCTGTCCATCATCAGGTTTCCGCTGTTAAAGTCATGGAAGTGTTCATCGACCGTGTGACAGAGGTGAACCCAATAATCAACGCTGTGGTTGCTGAGCGATATGAAGCGGCCTTAACTGAAGCCATGGAGGTTGATAAGAAGTTAGCAGCCACGGGTGACCTCGACCCTTCATTGTCAGTAGAAAATGCGCCTTTCTTGGGGGTTCCTGTCTCTATAAAAGAAGCTTTCAGTGTAAAAGGTAGACACAGTGTTTGCTGATGAATAATCTATACAGAAATCTCTCACTTTACAGAAAAAAATACATGTGTTGAGAAGAGGCTTTAGAGGGTGGGTGAGATATTGGAAAATTTGAATGCGTGAACCAGCATCTATGAAACTCTTTTATATAATGGAACTTTAATGGAAGTATGGAGCTTCTGAGGTGCACTGCAACCTTGATGTAGGGGGCCCATCATATTTGGTACATGTATGTGTGATTATCTGATCAGTGATTCCATGGTTGTTTCTTCTGATTGACAAATATATTAGCATACACTGAGAGTAATGGTACAGTGGCTGTGTTGGAAAGACTTCGTTGACTCTTTACAGTATGAAGAACAATTTGAGACAAAGAGCATTCTACCACACCCTTTAATTAAGCAGTTTTTAAAACTGGATACAGTATGTCTTAAAAATTACTTTGACATAAAAATTTTTGTAACATGGACATTAACTAAAACTAATAACAAACGTTTCTGTTGTGAAGCAGTTGACTGCTGGTGAAATAAATCTTAGACAGGCATAGGATGTAATCGAAATTACTTTGTCTGACAAAGTTTCATGGCTCACTGTGTTGTTCTTAATGTTGTCCACTCTTGACCTCTTTTATATCGGTTTGTCAAGTAGTAACAAGGTGTGGTCGTTTGTAAGGTACTAGCAGGGTGAAATGGTTTTCCCTAGGCTCTGAGAGATCTCCTCCACCAACATGGTTAAACCTGACAGGTGTTACGTAAGTGAAGCGTATATGTGTGTACCTGTAAATTACAGGTATGCCGAACACGTCTGGGTTGGTCAGCAGGAGAGGCGTGACAGCTGAGAGTGATGGTCCCGTAGTGGCCAACCTGAGGCGAGCAGGTGCCATTCCTTTCATCATGACTAACATCAGTGAGCTCTGTATGTGGTATGAATCAAGCAACAATCTGTATGGCTGTTCCAAGAACCCATACAATACAGGCAGGATTGTAGGAGGCAGCTCGGGTAAGAGATGCAATTACTCTGGAACCAATTCAACAACGCCACTTCTGACTTATGAATGAAAATATCAGCATGTAAAGTCTCATCACAATATTTAGATTTTGGTATTAAAAGTTGAAATTTTGACACTTTTGTCATAAGATAACATTGATGAGGTTGTCAGAATTATAATTTTTAAAATCATGTTAAGATTTTTGATTTAATTTCGAAGACAAAGTAGAAATGCGGTGTATGGTAGGCTCAAAACAGTATAAGCCTGGTAAAAACTTTCTATATAGTAAACAGGTTATTTTTCATACAGTAAGCATTTTGAGGCAGGTAACCCACATGTAGCTACCAGAGTTTAGCTGAAGTACGTTTGTCAGGATGACTGTGAAACACTGAGTCAGAGACAAAGATTTTTGTTGATATTTAAAGTAAAAGAAAGCTAAAATATGAAGTAAGGTTCATTTCATAGACAACTGAAAGCTATGCCTGAAAATACTTTTATTTATTTTTTGAGATGTTTTTAAGAGTGTTGAAAGGCATTCAAATATTTGAAAACTACAGTGGGCTTTATGAGACATACTGACATTATCTAGGAACTCTGACGTCACATCACATTTTTTTCTGATGTTCATCGGAAGGAAGGAATTTTTGAAAACATTATTTCAGTAATCTTTCACTCATGGGTAAAAAGAGTTGTCTCACCATGCAGTGTCATGATTAGAGTTGAAAAGAACTTCCTGTGATGTCGGAGTTCATAACCTCTGATAGTATGGTCCATTAAACCCACCTTAGAATTCAAATGTTTGAGGGCTTTCAACTCTTTTCATAAAAAAATTAAAGAAAATAAATGAAAGCATATTTATGTATAGTTTTAAGTGATCTATTTAGTGATGCTTACTTAGATTTGTGGAGGTCTTTCCATTTAAGATATCCACAGACCCAGCTCTGGTAACAACAGCCTGAAACCTGGGTGAATGGTAGTGGAATGCTAGGTGCCCATTACAAGTGAACTGAAAACAGTAGCAATGTTAGTTCGGTAATTATCTAATTAAAGGTTGATGATATCTATAGTGGTATGTTAAAACAGACCATTTGTGAGCTTGTGACTTATGAAACAACAGCAAACTTATATGTTTTAAAAATTTGGAAAGTTTAGTGAAGATGGTCACAGAACTTCAGATGTTGAGTTCTTACTGAATTAATCACTTAGGGCCTGGGTTAAGATTTACCCACACCAGTTTAAATTGTTATTATAAAATCAGAATATCAAGTCCAGCTCATGCTGGCTTCCTCTCCGGCAGCACGTGGGAAGGTCTTCCAGCAACCTGCGGATGGTCGTGGGTTTCCCCTGGGCTGTGCCCGGTTTCCACCCACCATAATGCTGGCCTTCGTCGTATAAGTGAAATATTCTTGAAATATTCACAGGTGGGGAGGGAAGTATCATTGCTGCAGGAGGCTCAGTATTTGGAATTGGCTCAGACATTGGGGGAAGTATCAGGATGCCTGCCTTCTTCAATGGCATCTTTGGCCATAAACCGTCAAAGGGTATGTGGTGATATACATCCTTCATATAAACAGTCATGCTTACCATGGCAGTCAGATTTAATTTCAGATAATGGTGTATAGCATTCTCTTTGAATGTCTTTCTACCAGAAATGTGTACTGCCATTATTTATTTGGATTTATAGGAAATAAAGTTAAGGGAATCTTGGACCGTAACTGTCATAGAACGTTAGACATTTTATCAACTATCCGATTAGGATTTTTAAGAATACATGTATTCAAATTACTTATAAATAATATAAATGCAATCCGAATTTGAGGGCAGCTATATTTAATCTATCTTCCAACAAAAGTTATAAACATTGGTGGTAGTACCTTACAGACTACATTGTATATTCTTCAACATTTTCGCATGTTCACAAGGTGTTGATTCAAGAATATTCTGAAGGCATTAATCTGTGTTGACTGACAAAATTATACTTTTTGTGGAGCCCAGAAATGGGCCTATCCAGTCAATGTAATTTTGTCTTCGAAATCTCCAATCAAATTAAAGATGTGCATAAATTGCACTGCCATTTCATATGCGAAGACGTTGAGGAATTAGGGTAGTACTTGTAGTTCTGTACTGGATGTAGCATGGCACCAGGTGGTTGTGTATATCAGCTCAGTTAGGGCCTGGCGTGTTTGAGAACGGGTGACAACATATATGTGAACAGAGGAGTAGAATGTAGCTAAGAACTGACAATCTATATATGTATACACATACTACAAATAAACTCTCATTATTTTCAGACATTGTTAAAAATGAGGGTCAGTTCCCCCTGGGTGATGGGCGTCAGTTAAATCTGCTCTCCACAGGCCCCATGTGTAGATATGCTGTTGATCTCAAGCCAGTGTTAAAGGTTCTTGGGGGACAAAGTACAGATATTCTACAGCTAGACTTGCCAGTGAGTTTTACCAAAGGAGTCGGTAGATCTTTGTCATGACTGTGTTGAGTACTACATCCGTGGGTAACAGTCACTTTTATGCCTGGGCATACTGTAATGTTTCAATTTTTTTAACTTCAAAAGTTGTTTCTCCATAAATTACCTGTGTATTCAAGCTGGCTACATAAGTGCATTGAGGATCAGGAAAGTCAGCCATGTTTTTGGAGTTGAAAAATATCACAAGTTTTATTGGCAATTAACAGCTATTTGTTCTTGTGGCCCCTGTTCTACCTGGTTTTCTCCCACCTAATGCTGGACGTCGCATTAGTGAAATATTTTTCAGCATGGCATAAAAATCCAATTGAAATTAATGAATATTCTTGCAGACTAGTTTCTTATTTTCTCATTATAATATCCAAATCGTGTTGTTCTCAAATCAAGCTTTTGTTCTAGTGTTTTTTTGGAACCTCTTTTGTTATACTACCAATATTAACTAACCATAGCATTTTGCCTTCAAATTGTGACTTTTTGTGTTGAATTTTTGTTTTGCTATGTGACAGTTTCTGATTGCAGGTTGATCTAAAGACTGTAAAAGTGTTTACTATGGAGGATGACGGTGGTAGCCCTCTGGTTTCCAAAGTTGATCCTCAGCTGCGAGATGCTCAAAGAAAGGTAATTTATCATGCATTAGTTGTGATTCTCTCAAATCTACAAAGTAACAACCATTGGGAAGAGGGGCCTCCGTGGCTCAGTCGGTTAGCATACTAGCGCAGCGTAATGACCCAAGAGTCTCTCACCAATACGGTCGCTGTGAGTTCAAGTTCAGCTCATGCTGGCTTCCTCTCCGGCCGTACGTGGGAAGGTCTGTGAGCAACCTGCGGATGTTCGTGGGTTTCCCCTGGGCTGTGCCCGGTTACCACCCACCATAATGCTGGTCACCGTTGTATAAGTGAAATATTCTTGAGTACGGCGTAAAACACCAATCAAATAATTAAATAAATAAGCAGGTTGAAGATACTGATGTTTCAACTATTAGACTTATCTCCCTTTGTATAGGGCTAGATAAGCCCATTGGGTGAAAACAAATCACATGTGGCATATACTAGAGTTGGTAGTGTGGACGAGAGTAAATTGATGATCAGTTCAGTGAATTATTCATGTCACACAAAACACAACTTTAGCACATATCTGCAACTGGATTTGTAACCCATAAGACAAATATTTTGTAAATGACCTAGTTTTGCCAAACAAAGTGGAGTTGCAGAGGCAAAGACTGTAAATCTTTAACCTTTTCAACCACTAAAGCACTTTTTCCAGTGGAATTTATGCACACATTTATTATGAAAACGACGCTAAGTGCGATATTTGTGTCATTATTATTATATGTCATATATTTTATGTCATTAATGATCAAAGCTTTATTAAACTGTGCAAAATATTTCTCTACCAAATCCCCTTATGCCCACACCTGAAACCAACAGCCACTGGTTGAATGTTGAATGGTGAAAATCCTGGAAAAATGCTGCTGTGGCATTAAACAGTTTAAGGGTTTTATTTGTTTTTTGTTGTTTTTTCTTTTGTGATAACAGGTAGCTGAGCACTTCAAGAATATAACTCAGTGTGCTGTCGTCAGTGTCAAGTTGAGCAAGATGAAGCATAGCCTCATTATGTGGACAGCCAAGATGGCTGATCCCACTTCTACCAAATTCTACGAGCTGATGGGAGGAGAAGCTGGACCAGTAAATGCATTCTGGGAATTTCTGAAGTGGTGTTTTGGTCAGTCGAACCACACTCTACCAGCTATTGGGTTAGGAATGTCAGAAAGTTGCACATTCCTATTCGACAGGTCCACGGATAAACTGTTGTCTATGCTCAATGCCTTGTGTGATGAGATCAAAGAGCTGTTGGGAGACAATGGTGTGTTGTTGTACCCATCACACCCACGTGTTGCCCCCTACCACAACCAACCCATCATAACGCCATTGGACTTCGCTTACACGGCTATTTTCAATGCCCTGGAGCTCCCTGTGACCCAGTGCCCTTTAGGACTGAGTAAGGAGGGCCTGCCACTTGGTGTTCAGGTAGTGACCACTCCAAACAATGACCGACTCTCACTTGCTGTTGCTGAAGAGATTGAGAGAGCATTTGGAGGCTGGGTACCACCTGGTAAATGAAGAAAAAATAACTGAGGTATTAAATATAAATTATGGAACAAATAATTACATGTTACATGACGATGTATTGATGAATATATTTGTCTAATAATTTCATTCTAGTATCAGTTTTTGGATTCCTTCTTTTACTTTACATGCATCTTTTGATTAGAGTGTTTTTCTTTATTTTTTACCTTTTGTATATTTATAATGATTGATACTGTTGCTGATCTTATTGATTTAATTGATTGTTGAGTATAAATATGTGAGCAAGAGTTTATCTCAAAGTTTTCTGTCCATTTGGAACAGACTGGACCAAAGTAACAAGTATGTTACTTGTGTAAAAATGTAATAAAAACTTTATGTAAAAAAAAAAACATTTCTTTTCTCAGTGTGTTGATGACAAATATACATAATTGTTATTACCTGTTTTCACAGCCTTTGATATACAATCAAAGTGGGGTGAAATTTCAAACGGATTTGGAGAATTTATTTTTCCAAGCTAATTGTGCAAAACGAATCTGCACGCAAAATGTTCAAAAATTCAAACAGTGAAAGCTATTGCAAGGAAACCAAAGCATGATAGACGGCGAGGGCGTTATTTTTAACATCCTAACATCCTACAGTTCTTGAAGAAACACTTTTGAATGTAAGATGTCTTTTAGTCCAATACATGTATTTAAAACAGTTTTCAAAGCTATATGGAATTTGTCTGTGTATTGTGTCATTAAATCAAATACATGTTTGACCTACAGTATCTCTGCTTATTAACACCATTCCATAAAAACAGGAGTTTCTTACGGCTTTCTTTATTCTGACCTGAGGATTTGAGAATATACCTTTGTTGTGTTTTGTGGTGTGCAATGTACAGAGGCTTGGGTGGGCTATGGCTGGAGGGTTGTGATGTGTGTGTGTTGTGGACAGATCTGGGTGGGCTATGACTGGAGGGTTGTGATCTGTGTATTGTACAGCAACTTGGGTGAGCTATGACAGTTGAGCTGTGTTGTGTGTATTGTGCACAGACATGGGTGGGCTATGACGGTTGGGTTGTAATGTGTGTAGGGGCCTCCGTGGCTCAGTTGGTTAGCGCACTAGCGCAGCGTAATGACCCAGAGGTGTGATCTGATGTGTGTATTGTGCACAGACCTGGGTGAACTATGAAAGTTGAGTTGTGATGTGTGTATTGCACACAGACCATGGTGAGATCAAACGGTTAAGTTGTAATGTGTGTGTTGTACGCATACCTGGGTGAGTTATGACAGTTGAGTTGTGATGTGTGCCTTGTACTCAGAACTGGATGGGCTATGACAGTCGAGTTGTGATATCGTTTATTGTACACAAACTTGGATGGGCTGAGGCAGTTGTGATGTGATGTGTGTATTGTACACAAACTTGGGTGGGCTATGACAGATGTGATGTGATGTGTGTATTGTACACAAACTTGGGTGGGCTGAGGCAGTTGTGATGTGATGTGTGTATTGTACACAAACTTGGGTGGGCTATGACAGTTGTGATGTGATGTGTGTATTGTACACAAACTTAGGTGGGCTATGACAGTTGGGATGTGATGTGTGTATTGTACACAAACTTGGGTGGGCTATGACAGTTGGGATGTGATGTGTGCATTGTACACAAACTTGGGTGGGCTATGGCGGATGGGATGTGATGTGTGCATTGTACACAAAGTGGGCTATGGCGGTTGGGATGTAATGCGCATATTGCTCAGAGGCTTGAATCAACCACAAGTATGATAGTCAAGTTGTGATGTGTTTATTATACACACCTTGATGGGGTACATGCTAGTTGGGTTGTATGCATTGTACAGAGACTTGTGCATTTGTGGAGCATTTGTGCAGGGATGGCTATTTGTGGCTATTTGATTGGCTGGTGCTGTCTAACATTTGTTAGACCTCTCTTCCCCCAGTTTTATGCACATATGTGTACGTCACGTGGGAAAGTTTGCCAGTAATATGCCAAAGGTCGTGGTTAACTCTAGGGTAATTTCCTCCACCCATTGTACTGACCACCATTGTATAAGTGAAATATTTCTGAGTATGGCATTAAACATCAATTAAATAAGTAAATGAAAACAGAGACTTTGATAAACTATAACAGTTTTTTTTTGTTATTTTCTCAACAACATAAATGAAAAAGAAAATCATAAATATATTCTGGCCCTACGAATTCGGGGAACCTTTCCTATCCACATGTAACATTGCCTTATACAGATGCTTCCTTGCTTTTGCTCTTCTTCAATAAATTGATGCCCAGTAGGGCTAAATTCTTTTATAGAACAGGAAAGGAACCATGATCATCTGCTAGTCTTGTACTCTTGACAGAATGGAAAATGTTGGCAACCAATGCATGGCCTACAGGGCAAGATTAAATTTTAGAGAAGGTAGGTGGTGGTAAGGATTGAAAATTGGTAATATTTATAATTACAGGCCTACTGCTTAAGGGGTGACAGGGGGAATACATTATTATCTGGATCTCATAAAGAGTTTTCCCAGACAATAACAAATTCTTATAAGGAAAGCACACACTACTGTCAAACAGTGTTTGTTGCTATTTCTTGTGCTCTGATGAATTGCGTTATTTCCATGTCCGTGTTCGCTATTCTTCATAGGTTATAGTTTTCGGTTTACTGACCCGGGTGAGACTGACGCTGTGCAGTATGAACTGCCCTTCAGTTAGCTCAGCCTGAAGTTCATCGCAAACGAGTTATAGAGTGACTGTGAGGACTACAAAACGGTAAAGATAAAAGGCCATTTGCACTGTGCAGATATCCACGATTACTTGTCTTCGAAAATTTGCCAGTGTAACTTGTTGTTGTTGTAAATGGAAATCAAGCACGTGTTCAGCCGAAATGAAAGTAAACTAAGGGTAGTAATTTTTATGACTATCACGTCTGTCGAGTAAAACAAGTAAATCCGTCGAGAAACATAGCTGATTGAGTGGCCCCGGCTCTAGTGTACGAGAGTAAACCAGAAATGCCACCTTGTTAAAGCCTCGACGCAAAGATATGTTGGAAGAGTTGTCTCCCATGGTCCATGTTTGAAAACAGCCTTTGTAGATTAAGGGTCCCCCCTTGTCAGATATCAGGAAATTTGTTTTCGACTACATAAACATAGTAAACATAGCCCAACAATGAAAGGCTCAAGATAATTGTTATAAAACAGTGAATTGCAGAATTAATCTAATCAAGACAATTGATAGCTTGGACTAAAACATGTGTATCCTTTTGTATTCCTCATATACATGTATAAGCTACATGTATCATGTAAAATAAACTTACATGTGGTAGTGTAGGGCATCCCTCCCGTGCTTTTTGAAAATATATTTTATGTAATTAAGCAAGAAATGCCACCAACGTGAATCATAAACTTTGGATGATTAATTTCATAGTCATTGTCAAAAATTTCCAAAAATGTTGGTAGGGTGCAGTAGAGGGATGTACGAAATTGTTTTGTGTCATAGTCTGGGTCCATTAAGTTTAAGATTTATAAAGCTTTGCATGGCTAGCCCATTCCATTCTCTTACAAGATAATGCCTTATAATTAGAAAAGATTTAATTGGTGTTTACTCCTGATATGATCTGTATACCCTATGTGTTCTGGGCATTATTTTGAAGCGTTGATTGTTGTGCTGTGTAAAATAGGGACAAAGATACAATCAAATACAGATATGCACATTTTCGGACATCAGAATACCCTTTACCTGAAGTTTTGCATTCATGTGTTTTATGATCTTTGTCCCTTTATCGTGAGATATACTGTGTGATTAACACTTACATGTAGGCCTACCCTGATGGTATACACATGCGTGCACCTTTGACTGGGTCTGCTGCATGCCTGTAGTAGTTGTTACTTCATTTATGATTAAATTTTACACATTTCAGATACCTATTCAAGCGGGCACAGATCTGGGCACCTTACTGACCTGCAAGAGTGGCCAGCTGACAATGTGTTGAAACATAACATGGAAAAGTATACGGAAATAAACAGTAGTGGACACTACTCAGAGAACAGTGCCTAATAAAAACTGGAAATCATAGTATATTAGGCAATGAAACAGTTTGGATCACAGCATATATGTATGCTGAATGTTGACAAAGGGCAGTTGTAAAGCATTGTTTTGTATTAACTTCCAGCTTATTTAGACGACATTTTTATTTGCCGTGTTGTACAAAACAAGCACAATGGTCCAAGTATAATGACAAATGCATGGATGTCCTCAATCTTGCATTGATTAGTTTGTTCTTGAGTGACTGATAGGCCAACTGTTTAAAGGTAATTTAAAAATTTATGGAAACCAGTCTGCTCCAGCCACAGTTTGGTTGAAATGTTGCTAAAGGGTGTTACCCCAGGTAATCATTCACTCATTCATTTATTCATTCAGAGCTCAGCTCGACCTGTAATGCTGACCAATGGTGTGTAAATGATTTCAGTGTAAAATTACTTAGTCAAACAGCAAAATTTAAAAAAAGAAAACAAAAAGCGAAAAAAACACAAACAATATAATATTACAGAAATTTGTGTAATATTATTTTATTCTAGTTTTTTCTTAAAATATTTTCAGTTTTATTATTTTTGTTTTTTCCGACTTACTGATATTCTTCTTTTCTTTTTTCATTGCTCAGATGTTTTGATGAATCATCCGATATAATTAGTCTTCTACCTGAAATGTCAGTTCTCCATGTTTGAGATGTAGAATTTTATATCCAGGAGGCAATTTTTGATCCATGGCACTCTCGCAGAAGGTTTTACAAATGATAAGGTTAGTATCCTCTTGGCTCGATGCATGTCTGTATTTCTGGGATGGTATGATTTCATCAGTATTTTGTAACCTTAACACCTTATCTTGAATTTTGCATAATTAAATATGTGAAAATATCCGCATGAACTTTCCAGTCTCTGTGCATTGGTAAATAGTATTTCTTGAAATTTTTCAGGGTTTCTTAAATTTTGTTTTGAATGTCATAGATTTAATTTTTATGTTAAAAGTGTCAATATGTTTATGGATTAAATATGGGAAGAAAAAACAGTTTTCGCTTGTAAAACTTTACAAACTGTTTGCGCCTTATTTTATTGTTTCCCTCTTAGTAAGGCTGTAATGAATACATGTAGGTTTTTATGTTTGTTTGTTTTTTATTTAGAGATTCTGGCTTTAAAAGCCCAGCCCAATGTCGTTACCATGGTAGCCATGTGGGAGGATCATATCTGTCTAGATGGTTTAGGAATGTCAATCGACGTAGTCGGGTGGCCACACTGACAGAAGAGAATCAATATGACCGGTATAATAACAAGCTTAATCTGGGATCAGTCTCGTAAGGAGGTTTTCACCTTGAAACAGAACTTAATTATTGTTTTAAATAAAATAGATATTGAATCAGCAGTTTCAAGTTTTAAATGTTTAGAATGTACATTTATATTTTTACAAAACTAGCTTATGTTTTAATTCAGTTTCCTCATTGAAAGCAACATTTTTGGTGAACAAATCTCAGATGTAATGTGTTTATTTCTTGGATAAGTAGGTCAAAAATTACAGTTTTCTCTGACTATTATTATGGAGAGCCTAAAAAAGGAAAATTTCATCCTCTTTGTTTGCCATAGTATTAAAATTACCATCACATTATTTTGATAATTTCCCGGACGGTGTCTCCTTCTAGTAGAACTCCTCCAGTGCTTCTGTATTTGGGGTGTTATGCCTCAGTTGAAAGCATTGCCAAAGACACCAGACATGAAATCCAACCCAGACACTTGAGTTAAGTACATGTGACTAGCTGACTCAGTCTTTGCTGGGTGCCAAGTACTAGTACTAATGTCTTGGGCATGACTTGCTCTGGGCATGAGTGTCTCAGTCATTAATTCATTATTCATTTTAATTTTATTCCCAGTACAGTACATATTCCAAGAAATTTTTGAATTTTAAAATCTTTTTCTGATGAGAATTTCAAGTTATCAAAATAACAAATTTACATGTAGTGTGTTTATTTCTTGGAAAGTTTTATCAAAAATTTCAAATTTTTGTGACTTATTTAAGGACTAAATCAGGAAGAATTCAGCTTCTGTATTTGGGGTGTTGCTCCTCAGTGGAAAGCACTGCCAGTGACACCAAATATGACACCACACCAATACACTAGTTTGTGACTAGCTGATTCAACTTATGCTGAGTGCCAATTTTTTTTTTGTTTTGTTTTTGGTTGAAAATTTCAGGTTAGCAGAATGTGTAACACCTTTGTACCAACTTCCGTATGACAAACAACTTGAGGTAGGCAAAGGAATCCAGGACTGTGGTGAATATAATCAAGAATGATATCACTAGGATAAACAATGCCCAAAATGAATCTGTGTGTACATACTCATGCACATGTCATTCCCAGAGGGTATAGATATAATGTCCTGGATAAAATGGGACAAAATGCACAAACCAACAGGTACCGAAATCTTTATCAGTCCTGAAAAGAAAGATTGAAATTAAATTCCTTTAACTTTGATATGTAATTTCAGATATATCTTACAGACAAGAAGTAGCTAGTCAAAATGGGTTATATGGCCAGATGGATTGACAAACAAAATCAGTTGTAGTCCAACTCATGCTATCTTGGAATAACATGGTCCTGGGATTTCCCTCCCCCCCACCTTCCGCAGGCTCTTCCCAGTGTCCACCCACCATACTGTCATATATTTTAAATTGAAATATTCTTCAGTACCTTGTGCCTCATATCAAATAAACAAACCTGTGGTGATGGACAAGAGACGAGTTATACCGGATGACAGATAGCACAGTACATGTACATTTATGCCTCCTCCGAGAGATAAGATCCAAAAACTTTGTCACCTGAGTTTACTAACTTCAGCTTGCTGGTGACAGTCATGGATGTATCAGGCTGCCAGCCACCAGCCTTTTTCTTCATTACTTGCTGTGGTTATCTTTACCTTTTAGTCAAGCTGTGTTGTGTCTTGTGTGCTGATATGGACATCAAACTGAATTTCATTCAGTTAAAGAAAATTTTATGTAATATTTAATCCAACAACATAACATAAAATTAACCCTGACAAAATAGCATAACATTTGATCTAAAACATTGCACTATATTTTTCCTTTTTCATTTTCTTTGGCTTAAAGTTAAGTGCATGTATTATGAGATAGTGTTGATATCTGTTTTAAATCTGATTTTACGCAGTTAAAACAAAACCACATGAAGTACTGCATCTCCAAAGTGATTGACATTGGCTTGAACTCTCGCCCCAGGAAATCGATTGGCCTATTACAGAAATTGTCACAGATGTATGATGGCCAGTGTTGTCCCTTAGAGGACATTAAACCAGCTGTAAGTATGACGTGAAAACCTTCTCTGTCCTGTGAGAACTGACACATTTCAGCAACCACATGTAGCTGACTCATATGAGAGGTGGATGTAAACTTTAATGTCAGTCTTGGATAGGGAATTTTATAGATTCTCCTGCCTCCATTTTTGTGCAGATTTGGTGGCAATAAGTGGTGGCAGAGTGGTGGCAGTAAATGGTTGATGGTGCTCTGTGATGGCAGTAAGTGGTTGATGGTGCTCTGTGGTGGCAATAAGTGGTTGATGGTGCTCTGTGGTGGCAATGAGTGGTGCTCTCTGGTTTAGCCATACATTAAGTAGATGAGTTGCCACAAATATGATGCATCACACGCGGAAAAGTTTGCTTGTATGAATTTCCAGAGATAGGTGTTGAATATTCCAGTTTCGTGGGACGGTCTGCCAACAACCTGCAGACCTGGTTGTGGGTTTCCCCCAGGATCTGCTCGGTTTCCACCCACCATAATATTGACTCAAAATAATTTTTGAGTGTGGTACTAACCCTCAGAAAGAAAAAAACTTGACACATCAACATTTATTTTTGTTGGTCGTGATTTATGTCCATTGATTTTATTTGCCTAATATCTCTCATATGCGTTTGTCAAAAGAAAACATATTTTTGCCCCCCCCCCTCCCCCCCCCACTCCTTTAACCAAAAACATAGTCTATGGTTATATATGTCAATAATTCTTATCTTACACAAGGAAGTTACGAAATGAAATAGATGATTACTTTCAATGTGGAACGCTGTGTGTGATGTCGTTTACATGTGGAAGGGACTTGTTTGCCTTCAGAATCCTGCGTGATGTCATTTACATGTGGAAGGGACTTGTTTGCCTTCAGAATCCTGCGTGATGTCATTTACACGCGGAAGGGACTTGTTTGCCTTCAGAATCCTGCGTGATGTCATTTACATGTGGAAGGGACTTGTTTGCCTTCAGAATCCTGCGTGATATCATTTACATGTGGAAGGGACTTGTTTGCCTTCCAATCCTGCGTGATGTCATTTAGATGCGGAAAGGACTTGTTTGCCTTCAGAATCCTATATAATGTCAATTAAATGCAGTCAGAGAGTTGTCTGTTAATATTCACCTCTTGTGTTCTAGGCATTGTGCTGTTATTTATGCAGAAAAAGCCCGTACAAACTTGCCAAGTTTTGTTACTGGTTGTTCATTTTAACCAATCAATTCCTGGGACAAATCACATGGTGAACATTTTAGTAATCTTAACATTTTAAGCAGTTGTGTACTGCACCAAATATGAAATATCAAATTAATATTGAAAAAAAGAGAGTTGAATGCAGCATTTGTTAGGTTATGGGTTTATGTTGAAATTGTTTGATATTAATGATAGGTTTTGATTAATTTAATTTAATATTATGAGGTAATTTTGTTTACATGTGTGTGGAGTAGGATATTGTTTTGTGTAACATGAGAGATATAATTTTCTCTACAGCCAGTCATCTATGGGTATAGGAACAAAGAAGAGTTCAATGTTGGCTGCAATATCCATGGCAACCCAAACACTGTAGGACTGTACGTGGGGAAAGAAAGACGTGAGTGCAGGCACTGTGATAGAATCTCTCATTGTCTTGTATTTCATTCTTCTCCGTCTCAAAATTAATTGTTTTATTGTCTTTAAGAATGTCTTCTCCCATGCATAAATGGCTCATTTGGTTAGCATGCTAGCGCAGTGTAATGACCTAGGAGCCTCTCACCAATGCGGTCGCTGTGAGTTCAAGTCCAGTTCTTGCTGTCTTCCTCTCTGGCCGTATGTGGTAAGGTTTGCCAGCAACCTGCGGATGGTCGTGGGTTTCCCCGGGCGCTACCTGGTTTCCTCCCACCGTAATGCTGGCCGCCGTCGTATAAGTGAAATATTCTCGAGTACAGCGTAAAACACTGATCATCATATGAGTGAAAAAGTCTTAAGCACAGCGTTTACACCATGGAAATAAATATATGGATTAAATGAAAGTCAGCGTTATTGGATAGGACAGTTATTTTATGGCCTAGTTTTGTTTGAAAATATATCCTTGTACCCCCTAATCCCCATCCCTTCTCAGTATGAAAATTATGGAAGTAATTCATGCAGATTTGTTAAATTTCTGATTTACTCTGATTTACGTAGTTCATGATAACCCATTTATAATGAAGCCATGAATTTCTTTTGGTGTGATCAATGATATACATATAGGTAACTATCAAATTGGTTTTTTCATTGTTGACCATACATTGTATTTAATTGTTTGCTTGTACTTAGAATGCCTATTTATACATATTTTCTGACAGCAGTCAGGAAGGTGATGCATTTCAGGGTGACCATTTAAGGACTATTTAGACTGCACTTCTATGATACACACAAGCAAGGGCTTATTAGACCCCGTCCACTGCTCCCTGTCATTAACTACCAAGACCTGAAAAAGCCTAACCTTTGAAGCTATTTTTTCCTCCAAGACAGTGACTTAAAAGGCTATTTGTGGTCCAACATGTTGGAACATGTCATATATAAACTAAACATACACCCACCCCTAGAGACAATCCCACCCCCACCCTTAGAGACACCGCCACCCTCACGCCCAACCTCAGAGACAATCCCACCCCCACCCTTAGAGACACCGCCACCCTCACGCCCAACCTCAGAGACAATCCCACCCCCACCCTTAGAGACACCACAACCCTCACGCCCAACCTCAGAGACAATCCCACCCCCACCCGTAGAGACACTGCCACCCTCACGCCCAACCTCAGAGACAATCCCACCCCCACCCGTAGAGACACTGCCACCCTCACCCCCAACCTCAGAGACAATCCCACCCCCACCCCCAACCTCAGAGACAATCCCACCCCCACCCTTGGAGACACCACCACCCTCACGCCCAACCTCAGAGACAATCCCACCCCCACCCATAGAGACACTGCCACCCTCACCCCCAACCTCAGAGACAACACCACCCCCACCCCCAACCTCAGAGACAATCCCACCAAAACCCCCACCCTCAGAGACAATCCCACCAAAACCCCCACCCTCAGAGACAATCCCACCAAAACCTCCTCCTATTTTCTGACAGCAGTCAGGAAGGTGATGCATTTCAGGGTGACCATTTAAGGACTATTTAGACTGCACTTCTATGATACACACAAGCAAGGGCTTATTAGACCTCGTCCACTGCTCCCTGTCATTAACTACCAAGACCTGAAAAAGCCTTACCTTTGAAGCTATTTTTTCCTCCAAGACAGTGACTTAAAAGGCTATTTGTGGTCCAACATGTTGGAACATGTCATATATAAACTAAACATACACCCACCCTCAGAGACAATCCCACCCCCACCCTTAGAGACACCGCCACCCTCACGCCCAACCTCAGAGACAATCCCACCCCCACCCTTAGAGACACCGCCACCCTCACGCCCAACCTCAGAGACAATCCCACCCCCATCCTTAGAGACACCACCACCCTCACGCCCAACCTCAGAGACAATCCCACCCCCACCCGTAGAGACACTGCCACCCTCACCCCCAACCTCAGAGACAACCCCACCCCCAACCTCAGAGACAATCCCACCCCCACCCTTAGAGACACCACCACCCTCACGCCCAACCTCAGAGACAATCCCACCCCCACCCATAGAGACACTGCCACCCTCACCCCCAACCTCAGAGACAACACCACCCCCACCCCCAACCTCAGAGACAATCCCACCAAAACCCCCACCCCCACCCTCAGAGACAATCCCACCCTCACCCCCACCCTCAGAGACAATCCCACCAAAACCTCCCCCCTCACCCCCAACCTCAGAGACACCGCCACCCTCACCCCCAACCTCAGAGACACCGCCACCCTAACCCCCACCTAAAAAAAAAGAAAAAAAAGATTCATGAATCATTTCAGTGTTTTGAAATGAATATCTGACATTTGTCAACTACTGGCTATTGACAGAAGTTCCTAAATACCCTTGATCAAATGGGTTTGAATACGTTTCTCAGTACTTCTCACCCACTGAAACTACATTAGGTTTGTTAGGGGCCTGGCCAGGAGCATAGGTTTGCACCGCATTCTGCTCAAGTCAAATAGTGTGAATGTTTTCGTGAAATATTTTGAAAACTTTATTTTCAGACAGAAATGCTGTATGCGTTGAACCGGATCAGTTGATCAACATGTCGGCAAGACACATTGAAGTTTGTAAGGCAAGTAACAAATCTGCATATCTAAATTTGAGTAGCTAATTATGCTTGCATTCATATCTTTCCTTCCTTTCCTTAATTTGGTTTATTTATTTGAACAGGGGATAGAATATGAACATGTAAATATCTTATTATTCAACACTCACTCAATGCTTGTGTGGCCTAGGTAACCATAGCGATCGACAATGCTTGTGTGGCCTAGCTAACCGTAGCGATCGACAATGCTTGTGTGGCCCAGGTAACCGTAAGCAATTGACAATGCTTGTGTGGCCTAGCTAACCGTAGCGATCGACAGTGCTTGTGTGGCCTAGGTAACATAAGCAAAGCATATTTGTACCTCACACCAGTGCATATTTGTACCTCACACCAGTGCCGTGTGCATATTTGTACCTCACACCAGTGCATATTTGTACCTCACACCAGTGCATATTTATACCTCACACCAGTGCCGTGTGCATATTTGTACCTCACACCAGTGCATATTTGTACCTCACACCAGTGCATATTTGTACCTCACGCCAGTGCATATTTATACCTCACACCAGTGCCGTGTGCATATTTGTACCTCACACCAGTGCATATTTGTACCTCACACCAGTGCATATTTGTACCTCACACCAGTGCCGTGTGCATATTTGTACCTCACACCAGTGCATTTTTGTACCTCACACCAGTGCATATTTGCACCTCACACCAGTGCATATTTGTACCTCACACCAGTGCCGTGTGCATATTTGTACCTCACACCAGTGCATATTTGTACCTCACACCAGTGAATATTTGTACCTCACACCAGTGCATATTTGTACCTCACACCAGTGCATATTTATACGTCACACCAGTGCCGTGTGCATATTTGTACCTCACACCAGTGCATATTTGTACCTCACACCAGTGCATATTTGTACCTCACACCAGTGCCGTGTGCATATTTGTACCTCACACCAGTGCATATTTATACCTCACACCAGTGCATATTTGTACCTTACACCAGTGCATATTTGTACCTCACACCAGTGCATTTTTGTACCTCAGACCAGTGCCGTGTGCATATTTGTACATCACACATGAAGAAGTTCATCCTTAACTCGTGCTGGGCACCCTCCTTTCTCCTTTTAGGGTCTGACATACCCTGATTCCTCAGCCTTTTCAGTCACCTGTGTAGGCAATATTTTGAAACATTCTGAATGAAATATTGGGTGTAGATAAATGATCTGCACAGTTTTGTGAAGCTAACATCTTTTACGACACACAAACAAATCATTTTTAGCGTCATTTTCATAATAATAGTATGCAAAACTTTTACTGAAAAAGGTGCCTGAAAGAAGATTACAGAAAATCTGAAAAAGTCTTGAATGTGGCCTTAAGCACCAATAAGTAATTTTAATAAATAAATAAATATTATTTGGCAATAAGATTTCCATGCTTTTTGGGCCTGGTGACATTTATAAGTGATTGACAATGTTCACTTGTGTGGTTTTGCATGAAAGTCACCACTTCTTTTACCCCCACATAACATCTGTGGTGGGGGAGTAATTCGGGCAGATCAGTGGTTTACTCCGGGTTTTCTGGTCCCCTCCATCCATAAGACTGGCCACCATTGCATGTTTATTAAGTGAAAAATTCTTGAGTATGTCACCAAATCAAATAAATAAATGTAATAAATATACAGCAATGTTGAACAAATGGTAAGTGAACCATGTCTGTGTTTCAGGTTTTTCAGGATTTTGTCCGCAGTTGTCGGCTACCCGTCTCTCCTTTGCTGCAGGAGAGAGGACACTGGCGTAACCTAATCATCAGAAGTACAACTCTGGGGCAACTCATGGCAGTGGTCAAGTTCAACCCTAGACATTTGTCTGAGGCATATACATGTACAACTTTGTCGGTGAAGGAAGAGAGCAAAAATTCCAAGATATTTGTCACATCAAAGGATACATATAAGTCTTGGTCCACTTCCATTAAACATTGTAACATTTTAGCCGGTATCTTGTAAAGGGTGGTGGTTGGCTGGTAGCTTGTGAAGGGTGGTGATTGGCTGGTAGCTTGTGAAGGGTTGTGGCTGGTAGCTTGTGAAGGGTGGTGGTTGTGGTTGGTAGCTTGTGAAGGGTGGTGGTGGTTGGCTGGTAGCTTGTGAAGGGTGGTGGTTGTGGCTGGTAACTTGTGAAGGATGGTGGTTGTGGCTGATAGCTTGTGAAAGGTGATGGTTGGCTGGTAGCAGCCTGGTTGCCTCCATCCATAAACCTGATAAGTATCATACAATAAAAAACTTCTTTCATACATTGAGCACTAATAAAGTTTAATTGTAGAAAACCAAGTACATCTATATTTACTGGTATAAATTTGAGTGCATTTTTACAAAGTTTCACGTGTTCGTTCTCTTGAAACATGTACATTACATATATGTGTAGCTAAACACTCCACTTATTTGTTTTCTCTGTTTTTTTTTTTGACATTTTGTATTTTCTTTAAAACTTCACTTTGATGTTGTGTGTGTACTGTAAATCACTCATAATTCTTATAAACTCTGGTAATCTATTTGATCATACAACTTCCCCTCTTGGGTTAACCTATACACTGGCATCTGATCAGTAATGTAATACTGGTTAGTAATTTTATATTTCAGGAAGACATTGAATTGGCGGAGAACGAATTGAGGGATTACTTTGCCAGTGGACCCGGGAAAAGTGCAAATTTGTCTTCACTATATTTTCAAGCTTGGTAAAGGGAAATGTAATGATAGATGTGCAATCTTCATTGTGTTCAGATTACAATTGGTTTTCTGTAATGATGTTAGGAGAAATTTGCTGAAAGAATTGGAACAAGTAGGGTACATGTATTCTGTGTGAATTATAAAAAGAGGGGTTTTTTTTCTGGCAGAGAAAGAGAGTTTGCAGGAAAGGTTGTCTGTAAGGGCTCATTTTAAAGTAAAATTTGCATACAGTCAGTGCCATCTTACAGTGGTGTAAGCTAAGCAGTGTCACAATTCTGTCAAAGCCTTTGAAGGCCCTGAAAAGAGTTCTAGTGGTTCAAATGGTTAAACGCTGACTTGGACAACAGACACATTGGCTCAGATGATCAAAGTGCTGGCTCAGATGATCAAAGTGCTGGCTCAGATGATCAGAGTGCTGGCTCAGGTGCATGAGCCCAGGTGTTGCTGTTTCGGTTGCGGCTTCAGGTGTGCAGGTTTTTCAGGGACCTAATGGAGGACAGCTGCTATTCTGGTTCCCATCACCCATAAACCTGCCCACTGTCATACAAGTGGAAAAATAGTACTGCATTAGACACCAATCATATAAATAAATAAATAAATACATTGTCGTATTTTGTGTCATTTACTTTTTGTTGTATTTGTAGCCCTCACACATTTGGCCTTGGTACGGATTTCCCATACAAACATTTACTTGGTGCAGCACACATTGAGGAAGAGGTCCTGGACATGAGATTCAATATATCAGCTGACTCTTTCTTCCAGACGAACACTCCCGGGGCTGAAGTCCTCTACAGTACAGTGAGAGAATATGCATCTCTCTCACCAGACTCTACTGTGTTTGATGTCTACTGTGGCACAGGTCAGTCCTGCAAAGAATGTAAATTCCATTGTCTCAAATAAAGCCATGTACCGTGGACCTGTCAATCATAGGATACATTAGTATACTGTACATTTTTTGATAATGTAACCATATTGTCACAGGGCTTTGACACTGTTCTGTACTCATGTCAACATAATAATTGCAGATTTAAAATCTACAAAGAAGCCATTGAATGAATTGTCATTTTGGTATTTGTGGGTGTCTGTTGTTTGTTTGACAGGAACTATCGGCATTTTACTGTCCCCGACAGCCAAAAAGGTCATAGGAATAGAAATGCTTCATCAAGCTGTGGAGGATGCCAAAGTTAATGCTCACATCAACGGTTAGTTTGTTAAATCTAGAGCATTGTGATATACCCCAGTAAAGTAAGTAAATAAATAAATAAAACATACATTGTTGTTCAATAATAATCCAATGGATAATAAAACTGTTCTTTTGTTTCATATCCATTAGATGAAGATTTACTGTTTTTGAGCAAAAATTTTAATGAACATGGAAAAAATTGCTCTCAGGTGGCGGCGTACATTGTATTTAAAGATTTGTTTATTATAGTAAAGAAAATACTCCCAACAATCACAATTTTAAATTTCAGTGTAGGTCAGTCATGATTGCATGTTGATAAATTTAATCTTAGCAAGATTCAAGTCAGAAGTACATTATGAGATGTACATGAAAAGATATATGAAAGATATTTGTTTTGCATATAAATTCGAAACAATAATGGGCTATGGCCTGAGGAACAAGATTGCATGGCTCCATCTGTATGTTATATACAGACAAACTCTGACCAAGCCACACCAGTATGACCAACTAGTAACAGGCTGGTCACCAATTGATTCTGAACTGAGTGGTTTAGGGAGGTACGGACCTTATTAGTTACTCAGATTGTAACACGTCAGTAATTAGATGGTTACAATCTGTAACCTGTTGGTGCTGTACGAATAGGCCCAGCATAATTGGTACCAACCTGTGAAAACTTGAATAAAGGTTTCTTGTGAATTTGTTTCGGCTGTTACAGGATGCAGTAACACACAGTTCATCCAAGGAGATGCCCGTAAGCTGATGAACCAGCTGTTCATGAGCGGGCAGTATGATGGGGAAGATCTTGTAGCCATTGTTAACCCAGGGCGTACTGGACTCAGTAAGTTGTGGTGACTTATGGCCAAACGTTGGTCACAGTTAGATAACGGAATTATTAGGGCTTTATGTCAGATTTACAGTTCACTCAGATGAATGAATGATTGATTTGGGCTTACCCCTAAATTGGCAGTTCAGTCAATTGAATGAATGATCGGCCGTACATGGGAAGGTCTTCCAGCAACATGTGGATGGTCGTGGGTTTCCCTCGAGCTCTGCTCAGTTTCCTCCCACCATAGTGCTAGCCACCGTCGTATAAGTGAAATATTCTTGAGTACGGCATAAAACACTGATCAAATAAAATAACTGAAAGAATGATTGATTAGGGCTAACCACCAAATTGGCAGTTCAGTCAGATGAAGGAATGAATGATCAGGGATTTCCGGCAAATTGGCAGTTCAGGCATTTAAATGAATGATTTGGGCTAACCACCAAATTGGCAGTTCAGTCAGATGAATGAATGAATGATCAGGGATTTTGGCCAAATTGGCAGTTCAGGTATTTAAATGAATGATTTGGGCTAACCACCAAATCGACAGTTCAGTCAGATGAATGAATGAATGATCAGGGATTTTGGCCAGATTGGCAGTTCAGGCATTTAAATGAATGAATGATTAGGGCTCACCCTAAAGTTGGCAGTTCAGTCAGATGAAGAGTTGATCAATGTTTATTGGCTGAAATATATTGGCAGTATTTCAGCTGTATCATTATTTTTATTTTGTCAGGTAAGAAAGGGGTCCGTGCCTTGAAACGCTGTTCAGCCATTCGAAGACTAGTTTTTGTGACTTGTAAACCTCATGGGAAAGTCTTACAGAACATGGTGGAGTAAGTGACAAGTCTGTAAGCAGTCTGACTCTTATGGGCATTTTAAATCATGATGACTGCAAAAAAGATGAAGTACTGTATTTACTCCCCAAAAGTCAAAACATATTACATGTGGTGCAGAAATTTGCATTGTCACTTGAGGATATCACTATCCCTTCCAAACAAACATCAGAACATCTTTCAAAGATCAAAAAGGAATTCTTAAAATCACGCAAAAGGAGTAACTTTATGATGGACAAAATTTTAGATCAGATGCATGTACAAACAGTGGTGGGTGAGAGTTTTCACAAGGTAAAGAGCTTAATTTATTGGGAAAGAGGTGGATATGCCATCTTCTGTTGACCCTTACTAACTGAACTAATGGGCTAATGCTTTTTGGGCGTTGTAGTCTGCCAACACCCCTCACAGAATGTTCACGTTTTTATGATTTTATCCCTCTTTCTCTGAAATGCTTATCAATATGCTTTCTTTTCCATGTTGCAGTCTTTCCATAGAGATGGATGACATAGCCACAGATCCATTTTGTCCAGTCAAATCAGTTGCTGTGGATATGTTTCCACATACATTACACACAGAACTGGTCACCCTCTATGAAAGATGACCCTGCGCCATTTATGGAAGAAGCCGATCCTGTGTGGCACATAGGTAATGGCTATTTTCATGATAGTGGACAATTCTAACGGCTGAACAAACCATGGAAAAGCTTTCTTGTCTGTTTTAATTAAATGTTTGCTTTGACGTCATGCTGCTGTCAGCGTAGTTGATTATTTCTCCAGAATCCACACTTGCGAGTTTGTGGTTTGAGTGGTAATGGGTGACAACTTGTACCACCTGAGTGCGCCTTCCATGGATGTATGGTACAGCACGATTCAAACCCACGAACACAAGACTTCAAAACATTAAAGTTTAAAACAAGATCCCGCTGAGCTATCTGGGAAGACCGTACAACCTTCTCCTTTTAGACGACTTTAACGTTTATTTTGACGTCAATCATATGTCTAACCAATCATAAGAATGTTATATAGGAAGGGCCCATTCATTTCTTATCAGTGTGAAATTTATTTTATAAATTTCGCTTGTCGCCCTCATTTCAATTACACCATACGCTGCCAGTGCGTGAAAAGGCAGAGTGACTTCATCAGTTCTCTTAGGCACAGATATGAACAGCAAAAACAGAGTGTGTAATAGGTTGAACTGGTGGGTCTGATTTGTGGCATTCTGATTACATTTTGGATAATCGAGGCCTTGTTATGTCAATGTGACAGAAATGATATTATCCACTATCAGACCTCGTCAGATTATATGTAAGCGTCAATCAATTCAGATTTACTTTCCCGCAAACCTAATCATAGACAGTCACTGTCCGTTATCTTACACACCCAGTGTATGTTGAAGTAGTAACCTGTATAGGGACTGGATTCACATTGGCTAAATGCGATAACACTGTTACGTTAAAACTTCATGTAACATCGTCACGAAAGATCAACAACAACGTATTATTTTCAACTATGCAAATAATGCCTCTCAGCCAGCACGAAAGAGCATTCATAGATGATAATTGTGATGTAGCGTCTTTTCATTATTTACTTGAAATGACAACGTCGGTTCTTGAAAAAGAGTCGATAGTTGTTACATTACTACAAACATGTTTAAGTAGGAGAATCAACTGTTGCTCGTCGTTTCACCAATACATCTTGCATTGCTGACTAAAATTGAAAGAAAGAACAACACTAGACAAAATGAATATACATGGATAAAGTATCCCACATAAAATTTAAAGAGACCTACCTTGTTATTTTTGTGATTTTGCATAACTGAGGTAGCACAGTTAAACCAAGTTAAAACATGAAAATTTAGAAAATCAAAGGCGCCACTATGTTATCAGTTTTAACCAATGAGCCATATGTTCCTTCTATAACTTGAGAATAGACATAGACAATATGTTAACATTTAACCATATGTGCGTAGGGTATGACTCACACAACATCATGTTTCTTGTTTCTCTAACTTGACACCTCTCATGGCTACATAAGAAGTCTGAATTAAAAGTTTATTGATTTACAAGCATTGGGTTACCAAGTACATGACACAAAAAATAGCTGTGGATGTTTATAGGTAAATGTGGGTCTTTTTACACTCCACATCCTTAATAACTTAGGTTGTAATGGCCATTTGTGATGGCCTGCTGAACTTTCTTTATGTGGTTTTCTTCACTTTAGGCTTTCTTGGTATTGGTTTCCCAAAATGTTTATATTTACATTTGGAATCGAAGTTGCCTTTTACGGTTGGGTTCTCTATATTAAAACATGTGACGCCATTTTCTTTTAAGTACAAGGATGTCCAGTTTCTTGTAACACCCAGTCTTGTCCGGTGTTAATTGGGAGATTTGTTCACAAATTTTGTTGTCCAAGAAATGAATTTGATATCATCTTTCATCCTTATGAGTAATGTTTTGTGTCATTCGGTCGGTTGTGCATCAAAATGGTTTGTGTCTCACAAGGGTATGTGTTTCACAAGGGTATATGTCTCATGGTGTATGTGAGCACGTGTGTGTGTGTGTCTCAGAAAGTAAAAGTTTTGGTTCCAGAAAATGGTTGTAAAGAGAGGGTCCTGTGACACTCCGGTACACAAATAAATAAAGGTTGCAGAACTGCTCCGTCAAAACTTTTATGTTTTTAAAGTTGATATTGTCTGATCTTGTTTTTATGTAACCATCTTTGAGTAGAAGACTATTCTTTCCAGTTTTTATGCCTAGAGCTTAACCATGACATCAAGTATCAAAAGAGCTTGTTGCTCTTAAGTGAAGCATGCAATGTTTTTAACTATGAATATATTACGGTTAACCATGCAGCCAAAGCTGATGCAATATAGCGTATATGTATAATCACGTAAAGCCTCAAGTCCAGTTCTTACTGGTTTCCTCTCAGGCCGTACATGGGTACGTCACAAAATACAGCTGGGGTAAGTTTCTCAAAGCGGTCGTAACGTTATGCCGGTCGCAAACACCAAGGCGGTGTATGCCGTTAGTTATTTATTTGATTGGTTTTTTACGCCGTACTCAAGAATATTTCACTTATACGACTGCGGCCGGTATTATGGTGGGAGTAAAGCGGGCAGAGCGAGGGGAAAACCCACGACCGTCCGCAGGTTGCTGCAGACCTTCCCACGTAGGGCCGGAGAGGAAGCCAGCATGAGCTGGACTTTTAACTCACAGCGATCGCATTGGTGAGCGAGTCCTGGGTCATTACGCTGCGCCAGCGCGCTAACGGACTGAGCCTCGGAGGCCCCTGTATGCCGTTAGTATGCGACATCATGGTGATTAGCTATTATATTGTTCTCTACCAAAATAGCTACAGACCATGTACCCCAATATATAGGCCTGTACCTCAAAGAGCATGCCCTATCCCTCAAATGGCAATTGACTCTTATCGTAACACAGGTAGACCGCATACTCAGACCATGTACCTTATATATTTCTGCGTAGGTTTGTCAGTTTTCCCAAAGACTGGTGGTTTTGTCGAAGCACTCTGATTTCCTCCATGCATGAGACAGTCAAGCATCTTACAAATCTTCTATGGTTTAAGTTAGTCAATGAATCAAATCAATCCGTCGAAAGGGAACTTAAGGGATTCTGTCATGTACAAATGAAAGCAAGAGAATGTTTGACTTATTTATTACAGTTTTGCGAAGATATGTGCCTTTGTTACACGTTGTGCTGTAGTTCTAGTTTGAATGGAAGTTCAGTTCCTTTTTTTACAATGTGATCTGCTTGCAGAGCCTAATATAGTCCTGTAATTACCTGTTGGTGTACAGTAAACTGGTTATAATGCCCACTTTAAACTGAAATATTCTTGGATCTCGCGAAAAACACCGAAACATTCCAGTTACATTACATGAGTAAATCTCACACTTGTTTTAAGCCTTGTATACGTGCGCAGGGTTGGTGGTGTAATGTGTTACAAACTAGGAAATAATTTGATAACCACTTTGAGGATTCTGTTGTATACAACAGTATATCCATGGCAACAGCAGAGGCTGTGTGATGAAGGCATAACCACTGTCAAACTATCTTCAGTCACAAAATTGATAAGCTTTACAAATAGACCTTATCAGAACTCAACAATACTCGTATGAAAAGGTCCAGCTTATGATAAAATATACGGCATATATATTTATGTCCCAGGAATAATTGAACCTCCGAAAGAATACTAAATTTTTACTGACATAAATATTTCATGATTCACTTTTTTTTGGACTCAAAGTATGAAAATAGTGAGCTAGTTTTGAAAAAATATGATATCGCGTTGCGATGGCGTAGTGGTATATGACGTCCATGCCAGTGTAAGCGCGAGAACCAAATTTCAGTTTCCAAGTTTCGGGTCAAGGCAGTGGAACCTTTCCACCATATTCCATGAGACACTGGAAGCAACCGAAGATGGGAACTAAGCTGGTTTCCTGTTTTGACCGAGTGTGACTCTATACCGGGGTCTGACCCTCCGGCTGTCCGATTTCCTCCTTCCATAACACCTTTTGATGAATACGATGTTCCATTGTTTCAGCATTGTTATCCAGCTGCTGTGATGAACAACTAACTTACATCCGCCAATTAAGGCGGTTCTATGGTTGCCGCCAAAGGCCGTCTGTCCGTCTGTCCGTCTGTCTATGAATTTGATTGTCTGGATTAAGCATCAATCCACTAAATGTTGTAATTTTATAAACCGATTCTTAACCATTTTGTAAAGCCCTATACTAACCAATGGGTTTTTAATCAGCTAATAGATGACGCCTTGCGGTGTCCCTTACAACGTGATTCTGCACAAAAAGGCAGAGTTTTGTCTCTCTGCCTACAGTGCGGTATTTGCATTCCGTGGCGGAGGTTGCCGATCTCAGAGTTATTTATACTTTGTTGGTGGCAAAAGAAATAAGCTCCTCAGAAGAATTACATTTTGATGATCTCAACACTTAAGCACTAAGTTAAGGATACATGAAACGCTTGTCTTTTTTATTTCTGATTGTCCAGTTTTGCGCGTGGCGAGACATGTGAAAGTACAACAAAACTCTCCGCTTTCCTCTTAAGTTCAAAAATGACTTTTAAACTACACTTTTTCCTAAAGCCCTATCGGTCAGTCCGGAAATTAAGTAACCTGCATGCTGTGGTGACATCTCGCTGTGATAGATGTCGAAACAACTTTTAGCTCGTACTGGGGCGCTAAGCTGGCTAAGTATGTTCATAGATGATGTCATTTCCGAATATTCCCGACCATTGATGGAAAATATGCATAAAATATAGATGGTTTATTGAGGAATATAAAGTATGCCTCAAAAATGATTTTTTTCTTCTTATTTTTGGGGCGTATTATTTCTCTATTTTCCTCATGAGGCACGTCATTGCTAATGAAACAGAAGTCTCGGTGGACGTCTCAAGATTACACGTATAAACACTATGGTGGGGTTTGGTGTCCTGAGTGCAATAAGAGTTTCTTTTATGAGAGGTAATTTATTGGAGGTTGTGGGATATTGCTTCTTTTGATAAAATATACATTGTCCAAGTTTGTAGCTGTTTAAGATTCACGGTAAGTCATCAACATAACAGCCTACACACGAAGTTCAATATACTTACCATATATTTTCCAACCGATGTATGTAAAAAAATGTTTTCGGCTTGAAACCCTAATGAAATCGTTATTATTGTTATTATTATTATCGACAAATTGTGTCACTTTTTTTTTTTACCGAAAACGGTCTGTCAGAAATTCATGAAACTTTGGTATGTTACAGGGAAGAACTTATACCTGTACAACGTAACTTCGGGGCTGATTAGGTTTCTTCACTTGGCGACCATAGTGGATTTTAGAAAAACCCTTTAAAATGATACTTCTCCTAGATAATGAATCTACTGACATGAAAACAGTGCAGGTGTTTTCTCGATCACCTTTTCCAAAAATTGTAGTTTTTCGATTTTTGATTTTTATGCAAATTAGTCTCTCGTTGAGATTTTAAAATAGCGCAAAAGTAGGTCAGTTTTAATGAACTTTTAGAATAACCCGAATAAACACGTCTGGTACACTTTGACATCAAGATTATGAATCTGCAAATCTTATTTCGCTGTGACGTGTAGTTTTCGCGCAATTAGCAACGTTTAACATGGAGGCTTCGTGCAAGACAGCATGAAACTAATTACTGGCATTTACCTTGAGAACGGACTCGACCTTGCATCATGCAGTGTATTGTTTCTGCCTTTTGATTTTCGCTAAGAGCAACAGATCAAAGCAGCAATATCCCTATGTTCATCTTCACTAACAGACCTATTGTACGTGATAACTGGATGTCTCGGGTTCAAATCCAGTATATTCTTTGTCTGTTTTGATGATTTTCTTCTTTCACTTTCTTCATATTATTGCTTTTCAGCAATGTATTCTTTTATGTCATTGACTATAAGGAGTGGATCAGAGGTACAATCCAAGACCGTGGATACCAGTGTCTTGTGATAACAGTGATTACAATATATCTTTCATTTTCACTGGTCTCGGTTGTTGTAATATGTTAATGTGTGGGAATGGCACTCTGCGTTTGAATGAGTTCAAAAATTTATGCAGCGGGTACATAAATAGAGTAGGAATAGAGTTCGAATACCACAGATGCGGCGAAAACGGTAACTGCTTTAATACGTTTTTAAATTGTTTTATCATAAAATTAGAAAACTTGTATCTCATTTGTACAAAAATCCTACACACATTGGGATAGCACCATTTGGATAGCTCCATTATTACAAATTTAAAAGTTTTCCTTCAGTGTGACCGTGATCTATCGCTACGACCGATAGATACCCTTTTGTGCCTGACCCAGAACGTCTGCTATGGTTTACAGCTGGTATATACCATAAAATACACATAATGACATTCTGTATACATAGTATTATGACTCAAGCAGCCTGCAATAAGTTGTCGGCGTAATTTGCATGGCATGTCAACGTAACATATATGGTCTTTCAACGTATAACCTTTACGGCTTGTCAATATGGCGTTTGTGACTTGTCAACGTTTAGGCCTGTCAATGTAACGTATATGACTTGTCAATGTAACCTTTATGGCCGGTCATTGTAGCATATTTGACTTGTCAACGTAACCTTTTTGGCCTGTCAGTGTAGCATATGTGACTAGTCCTATGTCACTGTAACCTACATGACTTGCACTTCAAAGTAACCTTCATGTACATTACTTGTAAAATGTGCCCTTTGGACACTTTCACTTGAATAAAGCTGCTGTCCAAACAAATCGTCATCGACACCGCTTACAGAGCCTCGCAATCCCCATAGGTATCACAAAATTTAAGATTTGTTTGTTATTGCATAAGCGCGGTTACGCTAGAAAAAATTGGTGGATCAGGGTTCGACTCACACATTTATACCAACGAAAAAATGGATCTAAACTAAGCCAACTCCATTATTTTGGTGGCCTAAATTAGAACGACTCACTTAAACTGTGTAAGTAAAAGTAAACTGTACATTGAAATTTCCCGAAAGTAAAACAAAGGCGCGAACGAATAATGATAACAAAAATATGCACTAGGATACGCGGTAACGTAAAAAAAAACATGTCTTATTCAAGATGGGTAGACCGCATGCATGACACTTTTGCCACATAGCGATTATTTAAAGTATCCTGGTACTCTGATCAGTCAGTTATACATCTGTTTAGAACATTTGACTCAAGTCCTCCCAAACGTCCGACAGTTCATTTTATACGATAACACGACGTATGTACGTAACCCAGTCGTTTGTCAGTAGTATTATAAATGCAGAATGAAGTTGCAAGGTGCATGCATTGTCACTGGAACACGACTGCAGCACTTGGCCAAGGTGAGAGAAATTTTTAGATTCATGCATTCATGGACAACCGCGCGCAGGGTGGATACACGCGGTATTAGCTTGAGAGCTTTCATTTTCAATTTCACTCTCACTCGGATACAGATCGTGACTTTTTAACAAGCAGCTCACAAGCTTCATACAACTGATAAACCCGGCATGGAACATCGTCATCATCGTTTATTTAGCCCATAATGTTTTACCACGCAGAGATGTATGTATATGCAACGTGCTTCATTTCAAACATGTATGCCTGCACGTAGAACTAAGTAGCGTAGAAAACGTGGGCACCCGTGGCCCTGCACTTTCAAAACTGGGGGGCCAGTAGATGTTCTATAGCCCCCCGCCCCCCCGACACACACACCTACCTTCCCCACATTTCGACCCAGCCATATAAAATAAAAACACAGTGAACGTTCAGTGCTTTCTTAACTGTTTTGAATCTGATGTTAAAACATTTCTTTTAATTTGTTTGAACAGGTGAACACTAGTTTTATTGGCCTGATATTTTATCCCGGGGGTGAGGAAGGGGGGGGGGGGTGAGGGCGTTCATGTCGTTATTGAAAACTGATGTATCTGACGTTTATAATTTGTATCATTGGGTAATTTAACTCAGCGTTCAAACGGAGTGAAAACATTCACGTCTATTAATTCCTCTGGAAAGTCTCTTACCCTACAGCCGCCAGCAAAACTCAGTTCAGTATTTGCCGTATTTTATGACATTTTCAGCAAGGTGATAATACTTACAAACGAAAGCTAATGTCTTATGAAGCCTACATTTTTTCTATCACAAAGAACGTTAAAATGTAAATATCGAGTTTACGTAGGATTTTATCATTATACTGGATAGGAATTCTCTTTTGCGATTTTGTGGATCCCCTAGCTCTCCGTTCAGATCAGTGATCCCCATCTTAGCACACAAATTTTAAATATCTTCTAAGCTAAAGGCCCCGTACATCTGACTCGTATAGTCGTTCCACTTGCCTATGTACAACCAAACCATCTCTCCACCTCGCTGCCTGCAGTCCTGATTATTCTGGTCAGTGTATAATTGACACTGTTCAGTTTATCCGCATGAGCTATTTGAGCAATTTTCATAGCACGTATTCCAACGGAAAGTAAGTCGATACATGTACAGTATAGAAGCGATACGATAACTATATTTGTGCCAAAATGTGCAGTATACTTCATCACGTCATTGATGATGGATATTTTTTCTCTAAAACACGTTCAGACGCGCGTGCGGCTATATAGAGTCCCTATATAGCCGTACGCGCGTCATCAATGATATGATGACGTATACTTCATGCTATAATGCATTGTAATGCAAGGCATAATAAGTTGCATAACAATATACAAAAGCTGATTTGATTTTACATATATTTCTATTTATAGGAGTTATTTCACAGATGATAACTGAATTGATCAAATAATGCTAAAAATCAACATTTATTTTGTTTCATTCTTTTGGGCGGTGGCTACTTTGTCCACTTTTGACATAGGGCATTTTGGCCTAGGATGTTTTGGGAGTGGACCTTTTGTCCGGTGGACCTTTTGTCTGTATCACGGGTCCAAAAGCTTCCGGGGCCTTTGTTGCCCCTTGGCCATCGCTTCTTTGGTTGCGGTAATGGTCCCCCCACTTTTTATTTGCTTCCTACGCCCGTGTGACATGACAAGGCATGGATTAGGCGTACCCATAGGTTTCGTTTCCTCCAACACGCATATATATATGTGTGTATCCATAGCCTGTGGGTAATTGTTAACTTTGTCGATGGCACCTGATCTGCGGGCATCCTGTCATATGTACATAGCCTGTCGTCATGTAGCATACAGCCGATGTTACCGTACGTATTAGGTTCTTAGTAATTAGCACAGCGGCTGTGCGTCATTAGTGTAGAGGAAATGAAGCGTGTGCGATTGACGCGGTCAGCACAGACGTTACACAAACCCTGAGTGACCTGTTATTTTGCACGTGATGATCGGGTCACATTCTCCGGCTCTGCTGAAATTCTGTTTCTTATTAAAACAGAAGAAGTCTCAAGAGTTAGGTTTTTATGTCGATCAGTATGAAGTCTTCTCCATCCATAACAAAGGTAGTAGTACATGATAATAGCAGAATACATGTAGCCAAAACTCAGGCCTATTACTAGATTTTTCACAAGCTGTTAACATGGAAAATTCAAGAAAACTGATAAACACACAGTATAAGTTGCCTTTATTGCATCTGTTTCAACTTCTGCTCAGGGAAATGTTGAATAACTACGCTGTCATGAGTTACACATCTTTGTCTTTGAATGAGATGGATCGGCCCAAGAGAAACAAGGGAAGTAACTCTTGCTGCACTGTGAAAAGCATAACGCGTGTTTCGAAATATTCTTTACCTCTTATAAACCTATACATCCATTTATGTACCTGGATGTACGTGACAGAGCACTTAGAAAATGCACCCAGAATTGTTGCTTGTATATAAACTTATATAATTGTGCATACCAGTTAGAAAGTGGAGCCATTATCAGTGTTATTCATGGGTCATGTAACTTCTTCATGCATCAAGTACGACGTTAAACCCCAAGTAATCACTCACTCACTCTCCATGCATCCGTTCTTTTCTTTGAATGCAAAGAAGGGTTGTCTGCGATGGGTATCGCCGGCATTTGGAGGGATGTGGTGTGCATTTTGGACAAATCTTTTTTTTTTCGTAAAAGAAAGATTTCGCGAGACACAAATTAAATCCATATGGGGTATTGAAGCGAAGGCCTTGCAAGCACTATCAATGCATGGTAAAACCTATACAGTCTCTTCACCAGGGGGTCTCGGGGCTATGAAGAGTATCATTGTTCCGACCCCTGTTGTTGCTAATACACCTGGCTAGGAGTGATGCTACAGCGCTCCGGGTAGGGGACAAGTAAAGGGTTTCCATGTATTAACTGGGGCAGAATCGTGAAATTTGAAGCAGCGCTTTGCCTTCAAGGAGACAAATTTCTCCCCAAGAGGCTTCCTGTCGAACTTGGCTTTGAACTGCGAAAATCATCCCGAGGCAGTGTCAAACGGTTTACAGTTTCCAGTGGGAAGGAGCTGCGATTGCCTGCTGTTCATTTGTAATTCAAGCGCCACGTTCATTGCAACTGTATAGTCACTGCGACTTTAATATAAAAAATAACTTGAAGATGCGAGCTGTTATACTCGACGACTCACTCATATCCTATCGGCAGTCATCGTAATCCTGATACCTTACGTTACTGCCACAAAAGAAAGATGCAAAAAAGGCGCCTGCTTAGAGACTTAAGAAAATTGAACAGTTACATTTCAGTTGTGCGTTGTGTACAGGAATGTTTTTGATGATATGTACATTTGCTTACGTGCTGTAGACCTAGCTACATATAACTTGAATACCTGTCCACGACTGCAGTTTCGTTCATGTTGTTCTTGTCAAGGATGGAAAAGTTCTAAATTGCAGTCGGTATAAAAAATGAGAAAAATGATGACGTTTCATATGTGCATATATGTCAGTTAACTCTGCTATCTTAAAAAGATGCCATGCAGCTCACACGCCCAGTTTTATTGGTGCATGTGACCTAGGGATCAAGTAAAAAAGAACGCTCTGCACGATCAGTTCATGTGGGGTTTTATACACTATACACATATATATGCAATCTTCACACAAAGGCAGGACCCAATGCGTTTTTTCTCACTCAATTAATTATTGAAATAAAGTGGTAGCGATATTTTCATGACATATGTCCATAATCATTGGTTATTATGTATACGTTTCCCAGACTATATACGTATTGCATATACATATAGGTATATGATGTTGTACATGTAAACAAGGTAGTTCTCTTTATTCAGATTGTTTAAATGTTTTTTAGTGCAACAAAATCTTAGGAAGGCAAAAAAAAAAAAAAAAACAACTGCAATCATTAAGTAACCTTGCGTGTCCACTCAGCGGATATGGGTCGTATTTTTCCGGAAAGCCATCTAAACTGCCAAGATGTCCTAAGCCAAGTCAACGTATTTCGGCCGTATATTGTCCGACATCGAACTAAATTGCCACAACATTACAATCCAGATCAGCTTGTCGGTCGAATCTGATTGACAAAAACCTTCCACTCTGTTATAAACCTGTTCAACTTATGGGCCGTGTATTGTCTTACAACCATCTTATCGCATTGTTCTAAATTTGTTCATCATGGCTGTTTTATATTGCCTGCCATATATTGCCGGACAACCACCTGATTTGCAACACTGTTGTAAGTCAGTTCAGCGTGTGGGCCATATATTGCCCGACCTTACCACCTGAACTGCCACACTGTTGTACGCTAGTTCAGTCTACCGGCCGTATATTGCCTCACAGCCACCTTGCCACATAGTTATAACCCAGTTCAGCCGATCACGTTCTCTTCCTCAACACCCCAGCCTCCCCGGCAAAAAAGTCAAGCTATTATTTTCTCAGAACATGTGCTATTTCTAAAAGTATCCCGCTCTGAAGGCTGCCCTGGGGTCAGCTGAGGGATCCCAACATGTCTTCGCGTACAATGATATACGTGTCGGTATTGCGTATAGGGGCAGATACTGCGATTCTTGACTGAGCGGTTCGAAGATGTTTGTTAAAGTTACTTTCAAATGTTACACGTATATCTCGCTAATCAGGCAAAAAATGAAAATAAAAAAACTTAATTACATGGCTTAATGTACGCGTATGACCGATTTACATTTGCAGTACATTATAACATCCATATATACATCCACGTTGGGGACGTAACAACAATGTAACAAGAGCAGTGTTCATATACACGTTATTGACATGTATTCACGTATGGTATGTGTGGATGGACAGTGTATTTTGTAGGGATATGCTTCTTAAAGATGACCACATTTATAAATATTGTTAAGTATCAAAATTTAACCGGATTATGAATTGTCTAACGTCAGAGTTTTTAGAGTGAGTGAGTGAGTGCTTGGGGTTTAACGTCGTACTCAACAATTTTTCAGTTATATGACGACGAAGGAATCATTAGGGTGCATGCACGTGTAATGTGCCTCCTTGTTGCAGGACGGATTTCCACCGCTCTTTTATTTAGTGCTGCATCACTGAGACGACTTACCGAAGGCAAGTAAGGCGCCCCGCCCGAGCCATTATACTGATACGGGTCAACCAGTCGTTGCACTATCCCCTTCATGCTGAACGCCAAGCGAGGAAGTTACAACTTCCTCTTTTAAAGTCTTAGGTGTGACTCGACCAAGGATTGATCCTGGATCTACCGGTCCCGGAGTTTTTAGAAGCGTACGGTTTAGCGTTTCAGAGATCATTAGGCCTAGCGATAGTGTAATAATGGCCAATTGTACATGCACGTCCCTGTTGTACTTATAAAGTTACCCGGAAATACGACAGTTAACAGTTACGAATTAATGGTTACGAATTTATCACGCCTTCTGACATTGTTTTTAGAAATATATTATCCAGTTGCACAATTAAGTCACAGCATGCTAAATTGGAGCCAAATGTATTCAGCGACTCTTAAACAGTCACTTGTGGCCTACGAGTTGTGTGTAAATCAACGCCAACGCACACAATGCACTCAGTAGGCTTAATCAAGCAATTTTAACCCGGTGTCTTCTGAGTTTCCTGAAAAACTTCAAGATACGTGAAGGTGTTACTTGCTCACTGAACGATGGTTATATCTCGCGGCGTGGCGAAATGATACGACTTGTATACGCCGAGTACTTTCACTTTTATAACGGGCTTCACTGGGCTTGTGTTTTATTACAGATAAAATCACTGGAGAAGTCTTTGCTTGGAGTGGAAGTGAATTATGGTATAAACACTCGTATCACTGCGGTCCGTTTTAAGTTTCCTTCTTTCTCGTTCAACCCAGTCAGTAAAAAATATATTTGTAGTTTCGCAGCGTAGGTGACTTTTACCGTTTCGAGCCTCTGGCGGCAGCAACCAATAAATTGAAAGCAGGCAGGGAAGGCTCGGGATTCCCCGCTTCGTTTAACTGTGGCGCCCGCATAACATCTCTAACCATGAAGCTATGATAGATACTCAAATATGCTCTCGTGTTTTTCTATATTGGCGACTGTTGTCGTCATTATTTTACACTGTCATTTTGGGAATTGCGATTCGGTGGAAATACGATGTCAAGATCGGTGTAAATCCATGTTGGTAAGTACATGCAGTTTAATATTGGTACAGAAGTAACGTATTACAAGATGATTGTGAAGTTGGAACACCAATGTGCATGCATGTATAGGGGAAGGGAGAAGGCATTCGCCAGTTATTGGCAAACTCTCACCATCGTATGTCAGAACTGTCATTTTCCACTAAATTCGCTTTTGGTGTCTTGGCAAACATGTTCGTTATTTGCCAAAAATAAGAAGCGTGTGTCAAAAATAGTGGATCTCCACGTGCTTGAAACTGTGTTAGCATTGTTTGTTAAGATGGTTGTACGCCTTAATTATACGTGCGCGACCAGAAATAATCGTCGGCAGAAAACTTTATTCAGTATGCCTATTTTTATTAGTACCTTTGTCCACATAAGATTTCGTTTGGCGTGACATTTGTTTGTTGTCACCCAGCTAAGACTCGTAGGCGTAAGTGTGGTTGGGTCTATGTCACCTTCTATAATTTCCATTTTTTATTTACGAAAGCGGTTTCGTCTACTGAAACACCAAAACCTAAGAGTGATTTTCGCACCTGCCGTTTTGAGTCTGCAAAGAAGAAAATAACAATTAGCGTGTGTCTCGAAGACTAATTTGGGCGTCTTGTGACGCATGTAAGTGTTAAAGAAAGACCTCTAGGTGTATTTACTTCTGTGCCTCAAAAAGAGTGAAACCTCAAACCCATTTAAAAACACTCAGTCAGCGTAGGTTACTGCGACCTTGTTTTATGTCCAGTTACTTGTACATCTATGTGGGTAATCAGCAAAGAAAAAAAGATTAACACTCCTTAATTAATTTCATGAAACTTCATTAAAATTATTCTCAAATAGGCTGATTTCTGTTGGAAGTTAATCAGCTGGTGGGTCTAGAATATATATAACATACTCAAATATAAGTTGAACAGACACATTAGGCTAATAGTAAATATATTTTATTTATATTATTAAAATTTATGTGATCTAAGTTTATTTGTTTGAAATCTTATTTGATTGGATAGTAATCGCATGTATGTCATTTGTTTTTATACGATCAGAAAGAAGATCCCCCCCACCCCCCTCAGTAATTTGTAGACCATGCAAAGATACCTGATTAATCTAATTTGGATTAGAACAGGAATACAATTTATGATTTAATATTGTTTTAAGTTGTTTAAATTAAAATTTTGTCTTTCTGTTCACACAAATTCACATTTCAGAGAATAAAATGTGGTAGTAAATGTAGCTTTTTTGATATTGTTGCAAAAGATTTCGCAATTACTAATTTTTTTTTACTCATTTTTCTATAATTTGAATCTTTTCAAATTAAGTTTAGTGCAGATTAATTTGAGTCAAAAGAAACCACATATATATATATAAATATTTTTACTAATTTAGTCTGTGACTCTCAATATACAAATGGATACAATTTTGTTTTAGAATTGTATTAAGTGATTTGGCTTTAATATAGTGGAATTTGTAGTATAATGCAATCTATCCATCATAGAGCATAATGAGCCAAAATCTGAAAGCAGCTCTATGTTAGATCAGAACATTTAGGTTACATGAAATTAATGAAATCAGTTATAACATGCTGCTTTGCTATTGCCAGTGTATTTGGGTTTGTTTTTGTCTGCCTCCAGCAAAGTGTCTTGCACCCCCAAGCCCTCACCCCCACCCCACTGTAATGTGGGCAGTTGTTGTTTATCAGCTGTATAAAGATTTTTGGGACTAGTACAGTCATACCTTGGCTGACTTCACTCCTCACAACAAACCCTATGTCACCATCTGCTTCCGCTGACATTTACTCTCTAACCTAGATTTCAGATTAACTGCCTGTTTTTTTTCTTCCATTGTTTGTCCTCGTCAATCCAGTAGCTCAAGTCTTTTCTCCATTCAACTTTTTGAAGGGAATCAGAAATACTACAATAGTATTGAGTCATGTTTCTACTATACGCGCATGCAATATCATATAGCTTGCTTCCCATTTGCTTCCCATGCTTTGGCTTGGATCTAGTAGAGGGAGCATTCCCACACCAGCTACTCTGTGCCCGGCAGTGGTTTAGTTTTGCTTGCTGAACTCCTGGACTTTTGATTTTGCTTAATAGCATAATTTGCTATTTCAGTTTATCCAGATTAGACCAGATTTATGTTTGGTCCATTTTAACTTGACCATATTGATATATGTGTTAGACAGCTTAGAAGGTGTCATTAAAGAAAATACAAGGTGTTATTAAGCATGTATTAAACTGATTTAATATTACCTATGTTTGATATAATATTTGCTCTAGTGGCTTTTGTTTCCTTGACAACTGCATTTGGCAAGTGCAGAAAGCTTTGTTAGAATTTATTCTCTACTTATAGACTCTTTTGTGCTAAATTGTTACTTCTAATGAGCATGTAATTGGGGTGGAGAGGCTCAGGATACAGCTGCTGGGCAATTATTGATCAGATTTTTGAAAATAACACAAGCTATCAAGTATCAATAATTCTTCATCCATGCCTGCCAGTCTGGTTAGTCCCCCCGCAGAGGTGTTTGCCACAGGGTGCCAGAATAGCCAAGGAAAGGGATCAGCTGCTTGGGAGAGCTTCTTTGAGTTGGTAAAGAAACATAGTCCTCTCAAAAGCATAACACAGTGTGTCTGAGAAAAACTGCGCAAGTGGTTGCCAGAAATCTTTGTGGAAAAGACAATAGCATGAAGTAATGTGGGAATTTTGACAGAGAAACAGCACACACTTTTTGTCACCATGTGCTTTTTGTCACCATGTGCTTTTTGTCAAGGTACTTGTAGTCAGAATGAGGCTACAGTGATGTAGTACATATTAATTGTTGATTCAATGTTCACACAGTCCATATGTTTCTTTGTGTTCATTTAGGCACATTTTGGGGACATTTCTGAGTACAAACTGACAAAATCATGCTTGTTATCCTGTGAGTTTTACCTCCAAATAATTAACTTCATAACCTGTAATAATTAAGGTGGATAAATTATACATTTAGAATTCACCTTCACTTCCTGTTCTCTTGCTTATTAATGTACATCTGTTCAACTTTGCTTCTCTCACATGTACATTTTATATTGTAGGAAATATACCGTAAAGTGTACAGTAATAATAAACACCCTCAGCCCTGGGGTGGTGATTCCTGACTCACAACATTCTGTAATTTTCTTCATGTCATCATACATGACTGACTATGAAAGAGTTTGTGTGCAACATCCACATTGTCATGGATCTTTAAAAAAATTACTTGTGGGCCATCTTTACAGATTCCTTTCTTGGGGTAACACCATTCTATCATGAAAAAAAAAGGTTTGGTCAGTATGGAATTTTTTTACTATTCTGGCTAATGAAACAATAGGGATTTTAATCAAATAAATATTGAGAGAAAAATAAATAAAAGAAATACCGTCAAAAGCCCTATAAAAAGTTGACAGTATGGCCTTTAATTGGAAGGCCAGGTGGGTTACTCCCAATAAATAGTTTTTGATGATCGATGGCCAAAAGTGTGTTCTTTTTGGAAATGACCTTGATTCTCTGTAGGAAGCTTAGATTTGGTCCAGAGTGGTATCTAAAGTTGACACCTGGCAAAGGCTTCAGTTCTGAGAGATTCTACAGATAAGACCATAGATAATATAGAGGCTTCAGACAGATGCCACAGTGGTCCATGATGTATGTCCTTACAACCTTACATGTGTAATACTTTAATGTTAGACCAGAAACCTTAGGCTAATTACTGTAATTCAGGAAACCTCAAATTGTCCCCAAAATGGGAAAACTTGATGTAGGGACAAGAGAAAGCCTTTGGCATGTCTAGACTACAGACAGAGCAGGTGCACCAAGAGCTGGGGGGTTAAGTCTGCCAAAAACCTCAAAACTCACACAGCCTGGGTTATAATTGATTTTCCAGCTTAGCACCAGCCCCGGTTGGATTCCTTCAAAGCTTTGCCTATCTAAGTGTTCCATAGCAAGTGGATTAAGGATTCCAATTGAAACTTTCTAGTTGTGAATAATTCATATTAATATATCTGATCTATGTTGAGCCAAACTGGCTTGCCATTGGAGACCTCCGAGAGGAGGACTCTGGTGACCTTTAACTGGTCCACTGTGCAATAGACATTACTCCATTTGAGGAATACTTTGCCTTGATCTTGCAAAGGTTGACTGTATATGTGGGCACAGATATGATGAACAACTTGACATACAAACTGTCATAAATCTTGGGCAACCTAAGAGTAGCTTACAGAAGCTGTTTTTGATGTCTAACCCCAGCAGTAACTATCATTTATAATTATTTTTTGTGTTCTGGTTTCATTAAAGATCTGCCTTGCATTAATATGTAGGTATCTATTTATTTTAAATGAGATCCTAAGGGGTTGGAAAGAGGACAGGTCCAGTATTGTATACAAATTCCATTGGAGTAAACAATGGCAAACAGTTTGCCAGTAGGTAGAAAGCAATGGTATGCATGTCTAGAAAAAAACACAAAAAAAAACACTGTGAAGCGCTGAAGCATTAGTATTACAATGATGCCAGAGGTATAAGTACTGAAAAGTAGTGAATCTTCAGCCTAATTAAAATACTCAACATTGCATAGTGCTGAAACATATTTGTTAGGTAATTGTTAATTGTGAAAGAGGAGTCACTTAAAGAGTAAAATCTCAGCTAATGGCAACAGGTGTCAACAAAAATGTGACATATGTCAAGAGGACATGGCTTGGTCTTTCAGCATAACCTCGCATAGAACCTGGTGGTATGGCATGTATGCATACTGTAGCTGTAAGGTGTATGCTGTGTAAGGCTTCAGTATTGGGAAAGGACATTGTAGATTCTTGGGCATATCACATGGAAACTGCCAATATACCAGTTGAGACCAGTACTATTAAGAATCTGGTTATATATATTGGTCCATTAATTTATTTCAATTGACATTCTGTGCACGAGAGTCTTTTTCTACAAGCCACTCAACAGGTATCCCTAACACTGCCTGCCTCTTGGTGCACAATTTCTCTTGCAGTGTAACTTTATCAATGGCAGTTGGAGTTGCCTGACTTCATGAAGCTCTTTACCATCAAAGTGGCGGCTGCAAATGTCAAGAGGCACTTGATGGAAATGTGAACAAAAAAACAACTTTCTTAACAAAAGGTTACCTGAGCCCTTCCAACATTGCAGTTCTCTTTTATTCCTTACTATATCACCAGATATTTGAAGAACTTAAAATTTCACAAATGATATGGTGGTGACCCCCAGTGAGATCTGTTGATTAATTTAGACATTTACACCTTTGACTTTTGGAGTGAAATTCTCTGAAATATTGTATTTTGATCTATAGTAATAAGAATAATAAGACACAGATGTTTTGTTGGAAATCCCATTGGAACTTTCTTTTAGGTGTTGCAAGTGACCTCTGGTTTTCTTCATTTACAGTTTTTTTTTATATCCAGGCTTTGGTGGAGTCAAACCTTGCCCTTGTTAGTCTAATTCGCTTATTTTCCATCATATCCCATGGCTATTGGGATTAATAGTGGAGAAGAAGCTGGGTGTAAAAAAGTTGTCAATCTGAAGTGTTTGGAAGGTATCCATCAAAGTGTGTAATTATTGACTTTAGACTTGTTTTAATATTGAAGGATCTTCACTCTGTTAAAGACCTAAGGGTAGAAAGCAGCTGTTTCTTAACAGCATTTGTGCACAATAAGTGTTTTTTGGTCAGGTAAGTTCAGTGTCATTCATCCATGGCTTGATGTTAGCCTTCAAGACAAAATTTGTCAACACTAATGGAGAACTTAAACTGGATTTTGTGCTGTTATGGAATATACAAAAAAAAAACGTGCAGTGAACTGTTTTATTCATCATAGCCATAGGCACAATATGTTTTCCAGTATTTTAGCAGCTACAGTTATTAAGCTTGACTTAGCTGTTGCATACAAGGGCACAGTATAATCGTTTTTAGTGCCACTGGCTGAACATTCTGATATTGGCAAGAAAATTTTTATGGACGTTAAACCATGGGTTTGCATTAATATTTGTGAAGATCCTGTAATAATACTCAAGCCGATTTTTTTAAATAATATTTTTTATGTAAGTGATACTCTTGTAGTGTGACTAGAATCTCTTTGAAGAAGATTCTCCATCTAATTTGGTTTCTCCACAGCAGTGTCTTTGCGGAAAAATTATCAACTCCTTGACAATTTGACTAAGCTCTCCTTAAGTCTAAAGATGTAATCCTGCTGTATGCACATGTTTTGTCATTAAAATTTTCCAACTCCGTTTAGTAGATGTGCCTGTTGTTACTAGTAAAATAATATGGATTTAATATTATTTATTTAATATATAAGATTTGGAATGATTTATTATGGTTTAGTACCATTTCTGCAGTTATTCAGCCATGCCATGGTGAATTAAGATTGGAGGATTAACTTGAGTTTTGCCCAGTTTTCATATGACAGTCATAAGACTGAATGGCCTATGAGAGTGACACTTATCACATAAGCGAAAGAGGGATATTAATGTATAGATTTGAAGCAGGTTAACCTTCACATCATTAGTTTGGCAAAGATGGTGTTTCCTGATTTTTGAATGAAAGGGAGGTTCTTTAGAACCTTTAGTGTGTTGCAGGGTATCATTTGCCAATTTCCCTTGAATGACTTCATAAATGCATATGGTTGAGATGTTGGGAGAGAAATAATGTGGTTACAGATATTTATAGGGCTTGGGGTAGGGGGTGAGACACATGTTGACTATTAGGCCTGCCTGTCTTGGGTGGCTAAGCAGTATCATGGACTTAAGGCATATGGTTTGAGGCTTAGCATGAGCACTGGCTGCTGGATGGGGCTAATCAGCTCTAAAAGCTACCCTAAACTAGACAAATATACACACTGTTGCCAGTCTTCTGTAGCCAAGTGCTTTGTTTCCTGAATTTGTTGATCATCACCAGTTGTACAATTTGGTTCCATTAAAATTGTCTAAAATTGTCTAAGACTGTTAAATTGACAGCTCAGTCGGTTGGCGCGCTAGCACAGCGTAATGACCCAGGAGCCTCTCACCAATGCGGTCGCTGTGAGTTCAAGTCCAGCTCATGCTGGCTTCCTCTCCGGCCGTAAGTGGGAAGGTCTGCCAACAACCTGCGGATGGTCGTGGGTTTCCCCCAGGCTCTGCCCAGTTTCCACCCACCATAATGCTGGCCGCCGTCGTATAAGTGAAATATTCTTGAGTACGGCGTGAAACACCAATCAAATAAATAAATAAATTTAATTGACACTGCAGCTGCAATGTAAATGTTTAAGTTTTATAATAGTCTCACTGTCTCCTATTAGATGATGTTTAAAATTAAAATGAGGTGCATTATAATTTAGAAAATATAATGTTTTTCTTCCAGAATAAAACAATGAACATAGCATAGTTTCAATTTTATTGGGTATATATTATTTATATTAAAACTTATATGTTTTTCTATCTTCAAGAAGCAGAGGTATCATATGGAGTAAACTTTGGCTGTGGTTGTTTTTGTTGTTTTATTTTATTATTATTTTTTTTTTGGATTGAGTTTATTTATGTTATTTGATTGTTGTTTAACTCCATACAGTGATTGGCTGAAGGTACCAGTAAATGGTATAATTGCTCATTTTTGTGTTTAATTTATTTGTTGTATGCATTGCTATAGATACCATTCAAAGGATACAAAAATTGTCTGAATACTATCAAATGCTGAACAGGGTCATAGTGTAAATGGCATAGCTTAGCTAGACCTGTATGATGAACAGACAGAACTTTAAGTCTTTATGTCTCGTGTCTGTATTGGGCATGGGTATACAACTATAACAGGGTGAAAAAATCATCACCATGTGCTGTAAAAAGTGGCCCTTACTTTAGAAGAAACATTTGACAATTTCTTAAAAAAAAATAAAAAGTAGACAACACATAGATATCATTATGTAGACCTCTACCTTCAGAAACTGTTTACTTACATTTGTATTGTCAGTTCTATGTAAAGTTAACTATAAAGTACAAGCATATTAGGTATTGAATTGCTTTGATTAACCTTTTAAAGCCAAAACTATTTACATCACATCTCCTTTAATCCCTTATGCCTTATTTAACCTTTGACCTGAGGTCATCACTGCTTTCATGTTGGCGAGATATGTAACCTTTCACAACTTGCTATGCGAATGTCAAACCTAAGGTTCTGTAATTGCCTTGGCTTAACGCCATGGACAAAGGGCAAAGCCTGTACACATGTAGGTTTCTGCTGAAAAATATTGTCTATCGGTCCAAGTAGAAATAACATAAGAGAGGGAAACCATCCCAGATTCAAATTTCAATCCTCTACACGTTGTGTGCACAGTATTTTTCCATGCTTCCTGTTTTTTTTTTTGTACCTGTTAAAGAATACAAGCGTCAGCCTGGTGACTAAAACATCTTGTCGCGGCTAATTAGTGGAGAGTCACTGCTAAAACTCGCCATGGTTTTTTCACAGCAGTCACCATAAATTGTACTATTAGTGGGATTGTATACTGCTCCCTTTGCCTTCCATTACACCCCACCCCCTCCCAAACTCAGCTTCTGTCTCCTCCCCAAGGCCCCTTATTAGCTGAGCAGCCTGTTCCCACCAGATGATCCTTGGCCAGCCCTCTGAGATGGCCTGTAATGTTAGATGAGTGGTGACACCATGCAGTCTGAAGCCATTCCCACACAGTAACAAAATCAGGCCCTCAGTAGTAAGACAAATCAGGAGAATGCATGCTTCTGGGTCAGGAATTGACTGTGTGGTCATGGTATGTGGAGGTACCTGTTTTCAGTTAAAATGGGTTTGGGGACTACATGGGCCCCCTCAGAGCATTTGTCTGTGATACGGCTCAGTCTCTCTAACCCTACCCCTTATCCACACCACCTTCCCTTGTAAAACCCAGCCTCTGTCACCCATTACCAGGAGTTACATGTACATGGGACTCATACAGGGATCATATTGTTTGGTCATTCACTCATAACACCTCAAAATAAAAAATGATGACCTCAAGTTGAGCTCATCAGAATTATCAGAAATTGTGTCCTCATCAGAATTTTGTCCTTAGTATATATGATCTAATTCAAGACTCTTAATCTTACAGATTGTTAAAATATTGAATATTTAATGGTTATTTCTTGTATTTTACCCATTTCCATGTTGTTTAACATTGATGTAACTTGGTGTTATCCGTGCACTTAATGAACAGAATAGCTTATATGCCAGTTTAGGCTGTATAGCATAGGGTGCAGGCTTATGGAAAATATGTGCGTATGTATGCACATGTTCTGAAATAGAGGTGTTTCTGAAAAGATAGATGGGTGCCTGGAGTAAATTTACCAGAGCAGTCATTTGGGAAGCTGTTAACTGAATAGATGACACCGATGTCAAATTATTGTGAATTGTGAATATAGGACCATGTAAAAGGTATATGAGGTGACATCTTAATATGATTTATTTTGGAAAAAAAAAAGAAAGAAAAAAGAAACTAATTGTGTCAGGCCTATTTAGTCTTCACTGTCTGCTCACCTCACTTCTCTCTCTATTCGTCCCTGTGCCCACCTTCCCTCATCCCCTGCTCCCTGTCTCCTTCTCCTGAGTTGGTAGCAACCCCTAGGTCTATTGTTGCAAAGACCAGCAGAATGTCAACCCCACTTTCCCACAGCCCTGATTTTTCCCCTTGTTACACACTGACCTAATTACTGCCTCCTGTGATTAATCTCAATCAGAACATTTCATTATGCGTATATATATGCTCAAATATGAATATAATTAACATTTAGTCATGGCTAATTCTTTTTTCTTTTGATATAATAAGTCATAATTGGTACAACGAGACTCGACTTAATTGATTTTGATGGAATACAATGTACAAGTCAGGGTTGTCAGAGTTGTTTTAGAAGTTGTTTGAAATGTACAATTACGTACTTATTTTACATACATTTACATACTAATATTTACGTACAATTGGTATTATTAAGTGCTCCTGAACATAATTCCATCTGGTTTGTCCATGTACGTATGTATTTCATTGGTTAACACAAGAATTCTCAAGAATTTTTTCACTGACACAATGGCAGCCAGTTTTGTTGATGGGGAGAAAGTGTGCAGAGTGCCTTAAATAAATCAGCAACTTTGGAAAAGTTAGTGGTGAACGTGTGAAACTGTTCGGCAGAGCTTGCTTTATGCCCACAGGCAGACCTTAGTTACTTGATGGGTTTTTAAGGCTGTTTGTGGAAAGAATGGGATATTATATTATTCCAATAAATAGATGGCTGATTATTACTCTGTTTAAGTCATTCATTGGGTTTCTCACTTCGCTGGTCAACTTTGCCTGAAGTAAGCTGAAGTGCCAAAAAAAAAAAAAAAAAAATAACCAGTTAAATTTTCCATGTCATCCAAGATTTAACAAAGTTTAAACATTAAAAAAAATATTCTGTAACTTTTCATGATCATTTTTCACAGTGCATGGTTTTTTCCTGTAATGAATGATAGAGAATGGTAAATTCTTTCCATTGCTGTCATTGATTTATCCAGAATTTGAAATCAGGCCATCTCATTTCCAATTTTCTCCTATTTTCCTGACATCTCTCAGAGGTTAATTTTGTCAGAATAGGGCATCTAAAAGACACTGAAACACCCCTCAGGCTAAACCTGTGATTACCATTGAGGGTAAAAATGCTGAGAGAACAAACAGCTGAGGCAGCTAATCACTGTGATTAAGGATGGTTGACTTCTATTAGTAATAGGCTTCTGACTTAGTCTGCATAAATTTCCACTTGATTTCTTAATTATATTCCTTATTTTAGGCATTAATTGCCGCAGCATACAGTTATCATACCAAACAAGCCTTGAAGTGCATTGCGCATAGGACACTCAAGTTTAGCATTTCTAAAAGTGAGCATTTTGCATAAATTTTTACCACCAATTCTTCATCTTTTGGTCAGGTATTGAGAATCAAATTATTCGAACATATGTAGACATTTTAGGCCAAAAAAAGAAAGTGTTAGAAGGCTTTAAAAAATGTGCATATTTCTTAGAGGGGTGAATGTTGTACTTCCAAGGTTAACGACAAAAGAACAGGCTGACATTGAAAAGTGGTGGAGTACATCCCTCTTCTACTATGCCATCTAGCATATATATGCTTAGATAAAGGTGTCTCACTATCTTGTGAATCATTAAGAAAATCGTCATAATGTGCATGACTTAGTTCATGAAATAATTGCAGGGTTAACTCTTCTGATAATCCAGTTTTAGTTTGTCTTGTATTATAGAGTGAGTGAGTGCTTGGGGTTTAACGTCGTGCTCAACAATTTTTCAGTGGTATGACAACGAAGGAATCCTTTAGGGTGCATGTAATGTACCTCCTTGTTGCAGGACCGCTCTTTTATCTAGTTCTGCTTCACTGAGACGACTTACCGAAGGCAAGTAAGCCTCCCCGCCCCAGCCATTATACTGATACGGGTCAAGCAGTCGTTGCACTATCCCCTTCATGCTGAATGCCAAGCAAGGAAGTTACAACTCCCTCTTTTAAAGTCTTAAGTGTGACTCGACCCAGGATTGATCCTGGATCTATCGCTCCCGAAGCGGATCTTGTATTATAGAGATAGATACATTGGTAGGCCTGCTTGTTGGTGTGACCACTCCTGTACAAAAATGGGATGGACTCAGAACTGTGAATTTTACTTGATAATTGTGTCTGATCCTTTTGACGGTGCTCGGCTTGTAGCATCGTTTTGTACAAAAAGTGATTTGCTGTGAGAAAAGTAAATAAATCCTGTATTAATATATATGTAAACTGAAGGCATGAATTATTATTAATCAGTCAGTTCCATTCATTTTAATTCTCTGTTTATTGTATGACTGATTGTTACACAGAGAATGACAAATTGATCATGTAATTTTTACAATGGATAGGTAAATAAAATGATTTCATAACTTCTGAAGTTAGTCATTTGGTATAAAGACTGGTATAAAATGTTGGCTTGAATTATGAAAACTTCAGAATACAAGACACTTGGTCTGTTGTCAGTGTATAAATGTCATTGTGTATAAGAAGAGCTTGCACATATATGTACTTATTTTGTGTTCATGCTGGCCAAAGGCTGATGCTCAATGGGTATGTGGCCTTGCAGAAATTTGTGGCATGTTTTGACACTTGGAAGTTGGGCCATTCATCAGCTTAATAAATGTATTTTTCTGTAATAGTTTATGGTTTGTGTGGTTGACTGTTTAGTGACATATCTTTGGGTGTTAGGGAATAGAACAACAGACTAAATTTACCTTGTCATTGTTTTCAACTCTTCCATGATAATAGGCTGTGGACTTTCCTAAATTGGAATATAGTTCACATGAGTTCAAGTGTACTTTGCTGTCTATGGTTGCTATTTGAATAAATGTTTAAAAAAAAAGTATTTATTTTTGCTGGATATGTTACCATTTATCTGTTTCATGATTTCAGTAAAGTTATGTAAATACAAAATTAATAAGACCAGATTTGTGAATACCAGTACTATAAAAGCATTTCTGAAACTGCTGCCTTTAAATGAAGGGAAAGGTGGAGTAAATGTTATGTAAAATTGGTGTGAGCTGTAGTATTACCATGTTATGTTACATCATAATGACAGTTAAATGTCTCTTCCTGGGCTTGATGAATAGCAACAGGTCAGTTAACATCCAGCAGGGGTCAAGCCTCCTGTCTGTCTCCCACAGCAGTCGTTACTAACTGCTGGTGTACCCAGGGGTCCAGGGATTCAGTAAAGTCGCAGTTTTAACTATTTAGAGGAAAGGTCAAAGACTGTCGTTAACCAGCCAGCCGAAATTAACTTGTTCAAAATTATGGTCCCCTTGACTCACTTGTTCAGCTGTTGTTCTCCAGTGTAAAACTGTAGGTTTTGAGCTAGGCTAGTGCAGTAGAAACTGTCCAAGTGGGAAATGTATGTGCCTTGGGATGAAGGTGCTTTCAGGGAGGCTCCTGAATTCATGTATGGTAATGGAGACTCTGACTGACATTCCAGACTATGTGTTCTCACTAGCTGTCATTCATCAGCCAGAGTGTCCTAGTAGTCAATGGTGTGAATAAAACAGGCAACCTACTATTACAGCCTGAATGCATGTAGTGGTGATCAGTATGCACTGAGTTCAAGTCCACAACTGTTAAAAAATCACACAAAGTGTAAACCATAAGAAATCTGAAAGCATTGGATGTTTAAAGGGAAATGAAAACTAAGAGTGACATATAAGCATGTCCATTTCTAAGGACAAAGAAAAACTAAAATTTCATTTAAATGTGTTTCTTTGTTTTTGTCTTTCTTAAATTCCTTGGAGCAACTTTTATTGGTGTAAAATTTCATTTCATTTCCATTAAAACTTACAGTACACTTCCAGGAACCTGTTGAAATCCACAAGTGATGCAGTAACCATTATCACAGAGCTTTTAGAAGGTCGCAATGTTCAGTTGATGGGAATAGTGATAAAGTGGACAATCATTGTGAGACGAACCCCTCAAACTACTAGTGTTTGTCAGCTCATGTGAGGTTTACATTGGTCCATTCTCTCATCGAATCAAAAAACCTGTTAAGTTTTAAGACCACTGACAAACTTCAGTGTAATACAATTACAAGAAATTGTCTAAATAAAATCATGGTTGAGTAAATGGACTCATTTGCATAATGGAGGCCTCATTTACATAATGGGGGCCTCATTTACATAATGGGGGCCTCTAACCATGAATGCATTCATTCAGTGTGAGTTCAAGTCCAGCTCATGCTGGCTGTCTATCCATGGGAATGTCTGGCAGCAACCTGCAGATGGTCGTGGGATACCCACTGACTCTGCCTTTGTTTCCTCCCACCAAATGATGGCTGCTGTCATATATGTGGCATATTGTAGAGTACAACATAAAACTACAATCATATAAGTAAATGTACATAATTCTAAATGTATTGCCCACTGTACTTACTATACTAGCTGTTATGGAGTTTGGTGCAAGTTTTGAATTCTATATTATACTGTAGGTACTTCAAATTAATTTTGCAAGTTCACCTTTCATTGAAATACCATAATGTATGTGTTATTCTTGTCTTGAAATTTTTATACGCAAAGGATATCCTTTGTTATAAAAATATGAAAGGTAACAAAAGTAAAATACTGACTATCTTTGGCTACATGTGGGACTGTTGAACCATGCTCTCATCTAGAATAAACATGCAACTGGATAATTAAAATCAAGAGTTCTTCAAACTGGAGCTTCAGATGTTGCTGTACAGAAAAGAGATCCAGAGAGTCTCTTCAGTTCTTGTAGTCAGTCATGTTATAACATCATTTGACATAACTTCACGGTATTCCTCATCAAAGTTGATGTGATTATAGCCTACTCTGCCCCAAGGCTGTTTGCTAAGACTTCAGGCTTTTAATGTTAACATGCTCGAAGCAAAAATAAGAAATCTTGTAAGATAGTAAAAGCCAGTCTTACAGCAGGGCCCATCTTTGATATGAAGAAACCTTATGTTAAAATTATGGGTCTTTGACATCAAAGACCTTTAGTGCATGTACGATTTTGTCTTGAGAAAGTTGACTGAAACTTCTCCAGTGCAGCATCTGGAAAGAAGTCTCTTGTTTCAGATACATAGACGTACATACAGATTTTGTTTTTTAGAATGACCGTAACGGTATCTTGTGTGTCTCCACAGGGTAAAAGAGGAGCGTGCATTGTACATGTTGAGGAGAATGCATCCATTGCTTTTTGTGTTCATGCTCTTTATGATAGGCTTACATAACTGCATCATTCCACAGCTGAAATGCTGTCTCCAATTTTGATCAGTAATTATGCAGCACTGTCAACATTTGCAAGTGTGAGCATATTTCAGGATGCTTGTTGTAATTATCTGGAGGTCTAATCATCATTGGATCAGTGGTATTATTGCAGCCGTTCAGCAACTGAGTGACTAGTGTGTTTGTCATCAAAAAGAAAGTTGTGTACAAACAGGATATGCAGGGACTTGTTGTGGTGCACAACCTCTGGTTTATACATGCAGTGAGAGGGAGCGGGCCACAGACCAATGATTAGGCACTTGTCTGTCAATCAGTAGTTGGGCATCTGTGACCTAGCGATTAGTCTGCTAAGGCAGTACAATAACCGATCCTAAGGGGCTCTCACCATGTGAGTTCAAGTCCAGCTAATGCTGGCTTCCTCTCCGGTCATGTGTTGGACTTGAGGATGGTCGTGGAATTTCGCTAGGCTGTACTATAATGCTTGGCCGCCTTGTATAAATGAAATATTTCTGAGTCCAGTGTAAAACTCCAATGAAATAAATAACTAAATATCAATAAATAGCACGAGGTTCGGGTTCAGATGGCTGGCTTTATAAATGTGATTTGTAAATTTTCACGCTGCTGTCATTATTTGTGGAGTTTTGGTAATAATAATCAGATGATCGTGTGAACTGTTGTGCCGTCCAACATTTCTCAAAGACAGCTTGTACCACCAGTATGGTGTGCATGTCTAACGTTATGTGAGAGGGTTTTTTTTTCACCAACTTGCCAGATTGGTGGTTTACATTGGGCACTTTAGTTCCCTTCACCGATAAAGCTGTATTATTGCCATCAACCATAAAGCTATATTAATGCCATCAACCATAAAGCTGTATTAATACCATCAACCAGAAAGCTGTATTAATGCTATCACCCATAAAGTTGTATTAATGCCATCGTCCATAAAGCTGTATTAATGCCATCACCCATAAAGCTGTATTAATGCCATCACACATAAAGCTGTATTAATGCCATCACCCATAAAGTTGTATTAATGCCATCGTCCATAAAGCTGTATTAATGCCATCACCCATAAAGCTGTATTAATGCCATCACACATAAAGCTGTATTAATGCCATTACCCATAAAGTTGTATTAATGCCATCGTATAAGAGACAAATTCTTGAGTATAACGTTAAACAACATTCAGATCAGATTTCAGAGATTGAACTCATTGTTCAATAGAGTTCATTATCTTAATTTGTCAAATTCGAAAGTGGTAAAAAGTAATTTAGAAAAGCTATTCGTTTTGTAGTTGCAGATAGACAATGTATATATCTGCAGGTGTATGTATATGTTCAGTTCAACTGTTTAGCACAAATGTACTATATGAAGTATATGTAACATATGGGAAGTTCTACATAAATGAGCAGTGAGTAGTGATAAGTTTATTTATTTATTTATTTAATTGTTGTTTTATGCTGTACTTAAGAATATTTCACTTATACGACGGCGGCCAGCATTGTGATGGGTGGAAACCGGAGTAGTGATAAGTATGTGTTTTGTTAAAATTCTCTTGTACAAGTTATCCATCTCAATTCAGGGATCAAAGTGTGGGCTAAAAATTTGACAAAAATTTAGGTCATCCAATGTGATTTACATGTATTAACATTTGCAAAGGTGCAAAATGTAATTACATTCCATTTAGATTAAGCTGTAAAACAATATGGAAGTTAATAAAATACAACAAACGATAATTCATACATATAAAATTATCAGTATTTGCATCCCCATAAGAAGTAATCATTGTAAAGGTCTGGGCTTAGTGGTGTGCCTTATCCTGTGTGGTGACAACTGGGCAGGCTGATTTGACCAGAAGTCATCATTGTGAAGATCTGGGCTTAGCGGTGTACCTTATCCTGTGTGGTGGCAACTGGGCAGGTTGATTTGACCAGAAGTAATCATTGTGAAGGTCTGGGCCAAGTGGTATACCTTATCCTGTATGGTGGCAACTGGGCAGGCTGATTTGACCAGAAGTCATCATTGTGAAGGTCTGGGCTTAGTGGTATGCCTTATCCTGTGTAGTAGCAACTGGGCAGGCTGATTTGACCAGAAGTCATCATTGTGAAGGTCTGGGCTTAGTGGTGTACCTTATCCTGTGTGGTGGCAACTGGGCAGGCTGATTTGACCAGAAGTCATCATTGTGAAGATCTGGGCTTAGTGGTGTACCTTATCCTGTGTAGTGGCAACTGGGCAGGCTGATTTGACCAGAAGTAATCATTGTGAAGGTCTGGGCCAAGTGGTGTACCTTATCCTGTGTAGTGGCAACTGGGCAGGCTGATTTGACCAGAAGTCATCATTGTGAAGGTCTGGGCTTAGTGGTGTACCTTATCCTGTGTGGTGGCAACTGGGCAGGCTGATTTGACCAGAAGTCATCATTGTGAAGGTCTGGGCTTAGTGGTGTACCTTATCCTGTGTGCCTCATTGATCCTCACAATTTTTGATTTTGAACTCATAAAACCTGGGTGAATGACCAAACATTTCAATGCCTGCACTCTTGTTATAAGCTTGTTATAAGCTTGTTATAAGCACTCTATGAAATCCAGGTTATTTTACTGGTAAGCAATATGACAGCATTGATGTTGGCTGATGACTTGAGCAAATTACCTGGCTGGCGCAGCCTGCAGCAGGAAACACCTGCACAGGTACACGTACCTGACAAATAACGTGAACTGACTGTGCTCAAGTCAGCAGTTCACGATGATTAGAACACATGACTGCTGTGCTGCTAAGGAGCCATTAAGGCTCCTGTGTAGTGAATTGATGTAGCATTAATATTTGGTAGGCAAGGTGTAACATGCTTCGCATCAGGATACCTTTACATTGGTGAATACCAGCCTGCAGCCACCCTGATATTTCCCATATCTGCAGGCTCATGTGCAGTTGGACAGGAGTTATCAGCAGAATCTGTGTGATTGATTTTGGTCTTACCTTTATGATCAAAACACTAAAATTCTTACTGCAGCTTCCTGAATACCTAATCTAATTAAGGTGTTAACAAACCAACAGATAAAGCGTGCAAATAAAACAATCAGCTTAATCATGAATTCAGTAAACTATAAACCGGTGTAAAATGTTGATGAGTTACTTAGATACTTGTCACGATTCTCCATTTTCAATACTGAGAAGAAAAACAAAGAATTGGCTGGAAATGGTAAGTCTGGGCGATAGAAACAGGGACCAGTTTAGGGTCATGTGGTTGGTAGTAGAGGCTTAGATGTATTTTATTTGCTGTTTACACAACAGTAGCCGTCCAGCTGGTGTACTGTACAAGGGTATCAGTGGGACATCTCCTTATGAAGTAATCCACATGATGTGGCTGTGTAATTACTTGGATTTATTGCCAATTCATGTAATTTACTGCGTAGTGCCAGATGAAGTGTGAGGGGGCTTTGATGTAAATGACTGGGGCTGTGACACTCCTCGTGGGCCTCCTAAACTCTGAGAGCAAAACAAGAGATTCTCAAGTGGAATTGGAAACTGCAGAGAAGGCTTTAAGGTGACTGACTTGTCATTTTTTCCTATAGTCCTCCCAGCATTTTGGTAGTCATGGTGACCTGATTGGCATGAAGTCCCTCCTGCTGACAGTAAAATCAACTGCCAGATCTTTTTCTCTCTGGGATGTTTGTGATGTTTCTTCCGAATTTTTGCCTGTACTGGATTCTCAACCATAGACATCATTTTGAAACTCACATCAAGTCTGCGCAGTACTCAGGCCTCACTTTTACTGAGTTCTTCTTGTTTACCCCATGAGGCAAAAAAAAAAAAAAAAAAAAAAAATTGGTTGTCAGGCGACAACCGCCTGATGTGTAAACATTCTAAATTTCCCAGCCATTATAATTAAGTGACATTTTCATATCCCAAGACTGTCATATTTGGACTGAAAATGGAAGTAATATTTCTGAATTGAATCACTTTAGTGCATAGGGGGAAATTATTAAACAATTTTCTCTAACTTAATATTGGCTTTCACCATCTGTCAAATTATTCAGTAGGGCCGGTGAAAATGTAGAAGGAATAGGGTAATCAGAATAAGAGGGTTGTGGAGTGGAGTGAAGGCAATCCAGAGCCTGGGTGTACCATCAAGTGCCCTTATCTAAATAACCCCACATTACCCTACACCACATGCTGATTATATCTACATATGTATCGGTAGCTCAGTAAATATAAAACTTATAATATAACAAATTTGTGCAAGGCGGAAAAAAGGCAGACTGTGAGTCCCTCATACGCCACAAGTGTCTTGTGTAAGTGTCAGTGTGTAGCCTCAATGGTTTGATCAATCTACTCAGGTCCCTTTTTTATCTGAAGGTCACACACTTAGTGATTACTATTATGTTCTATGGTCCATTGGACTCAGTCTGATAAAGTAAGGTGAAGCTGTAAGTATGTAAAATGAGATCTTGTGAGGTCATAGGTCTGTATTTGTCAGGTCTTGTTAGAACATACTAGTATACATCCAGTTATGACAAGTACAAAAAGGCTTATGCAACAATAATTTATGAACAAATGGCTGCTTCTGTGAAGTTAGTAGCTCAGACTCAAATATTTTAAGCTTTAATTTTAAAATGTAAATGCTAATTCTTTGGCCATATGGATTCATAATCAAACATCTGGTAGCCCATACCATTTAACTTTTGCTTTTCAAGCTAAAATCAACTTTGTTAGTAGTTACACTATTTATATTATTATAGTATATTTATTGTGTTCAAATTTTGTCATTTTACAATTGGTGCAAGGTTGATTTGTGGAATAAGGCCTAAAATACGTTTTTCTTCAGGTTTAAATTTTGGAGCGCAAAACCACAAACCAGAGTTTTCCATGTATAAACTCAATCCCAAAAAATTAACCAATTATTTTTAATGTAAATCTTTGTAATTGTCAAGTTGTTTGGAAAATGTCAATGGATTATCTCTTTCTGTTTTTAGAACATTATGACATCATTGTTTTAGAATGTTTGACAGTGTCTGTGATGTGTGGAATGGTCTAGCAGCAACCTGTGGATGGTTGTGGGTTTCTCCTGGACTTTGCCCAGCTTCCTTCCACCATAATGCTGACGGTCGTCGTATAAGTGAAATATTCTTTAGTATGGCATAAAACGCCCATCAAATAAATAAAGAAATAACTAGATGATCAAATGATTAAAGTAGGTAGGGTCACTTTAACATTATGGCATTGAAAACTGCAAGCCTTGCAAGCTATGGTTTTTTGAAACAGTTATAAAGATTTAACATGATGTCTCTCGATGACATCTAATTGCGATATTAAAAATGCTAGGTGCACAAATACCAGAACAGAAATATTATCTTGATGATATAACAGTGATAACATGGATCAAGGCTATGTGGGTTGAATAATATAAATATTATTAATAATATCTTTGTTTATCCGGGGTTATTATAAAATTTGCTTTTCCCTGGAATCTTCTAACATTATAAAACATATTGACAATACATATAGTTAGTGCAATGGTATTTATGTTTCTGATAAAATCTGATTAAATGATTAATGATGTACATTGGCAAAAGTAACACTATTCTTAGACGCTACTTATGCCTACATATATGTAACATAGTACATAGCTTCATAAATTGCGACCGACAAATTATTGACCGGTTATTAAGTGTTACATTTTTACTGTTATTAATATATACATGTTCCCTCACCATTGATAAATGGATATTTTTGATCATTTCTATATTTTTTGAGGGTTTCCCCAGTGCTATGCCCGGTTTCCACCCACCGTAATGCTGACTGCCATCGTATAAGTGAAATATTCTTGAGTACAGCATAAAACACCAATCAAATAAATAAATAAATAAATATATTTTTCGATTTCATTACTTGCCCCGGTGTCAGTATAATGTGAGTGGGTGGGGTGCCATGGCTGGTGTCTTTGCGTGAAACTTCAGTGGCAGCAACCCTTTGGAGGCATGAACTCGTCCTGCCACAAGAAGACACACTAAATGTGCACACATCTATAATGACTCCTTGTCGTCATATGACTGAAAAATTGTGAAATACGTTAAACCCCAAGCATTCATTCATTAAATCCTTGTAGGACAAGTGTTGAGGAAACCAGATTGCCCAAAGTAAACCACCAACCTTCAGCCGTGAATCTGACAATAAACCTCTTCACTGCAAGCTTCACATGATACTGAGCAAGAGCTGGATTCAAACTCACATCCTCGTTAGTTATGGGCCTGATGGTCGAATCAAGCCAGTGCTTTATAACCATCAGAGCCAGCAAGGACGCTCACTTAACCTAACCCATATAAGGTGTACTAGCAGTATTCTTGAGGTACATCTGAGGTGTACCATTGGGGTGTAGCATATTTGAACTGAGGTGTGTCTAAAGTATACTAGAGGTGAATCTGAGGTGTATTGAGGGTGTGTTTGAGGTAATACCAGTTATGCAGATCAGTACCTCAAATACTCCTATAGTACACCTCAGTGGCTGTGTACCCTGTAAATATTAGGTAAAAAATATGATGCCTGAGGTGTATCTGAGGTACATGCTTATAGGCAAGGTGGATGTACACTGTTGTCACTTTTATTTTGTTACAAAACAAGCCCAAACCATGTAAATATTGGCTGTATAAATTATGATAAATTTAAGTAAGTTTGTAAGTGCATGCTGTTCTTTGTTTACAGTATCTGTAAATCTCAGCTGACTTACAATAACAACAGTGATATACATTTACACGAGGCTTTCTAGCTGCTTGATCAAAATTTAGTGGTACTCCTTTTATGTCCCCTTTAGAACTGTTCATAAGCCCAAGCAAGTTATAAATTCTGTCCCAGAAAGCATCAATCAGTGCATAATTGGGTTGTTTTCCTGCAGCCTGGAATATATATGCACCTTGTCCAGGACAGCCATCTTGGAATATTTAGAGACAAATATGTCCATGCTGTGTGATTGGTCAATATTTGCATACTGAATGGCAAGCCATCATAGGGTGAGACAAAGGCTTATATTTATTTTGTAAAGATTTTTCTTTTGCACGAAAATATTTGCAATTTTGTACTCACCATTTTGTCAGAAGTAAAATGTAAATCTGATCTCTTGTTGTAAAACTTTACTGTATAATCAAAAACTCTCAAAGTTTGTAAGGTGTACCTGATTTACATCATTTACTTTTTTTAACTTTCAAAGTTTCTAACGTGTACTTAAGGTACATATTCTAATTGATGATTTGTTCAAATTTGTGGATATGTATTTGAGGTACATTATCTCCTGTTCAGAAATCACTCCAAAACTCTCAAAATTTACAAAGTGTACCTGAGGTACATCATTCCTTTTTCTTAACTTTCAAAGTTTCCAAGGTTCAAATCTTGATTTATTGATGTTGAATTTTTTCAAAGTTCCTGAGGTACATCTGATTAATAGGCATATGGCCAGGGTGTACTTGAGGTACAGTAAACCTCAGATAATATAGCTGGGGTGTACTGGTACACCTCATCTTTTCCTCACACTGGTGTACATGAGGCATACAACCCATATACACCTCATCTATACCTCACACTAACAAGTACACCTCATGTCTGTAAGGGTTAATTAACTTGAAATGTTTTCAGTTTACAGTTTCTGAACAATAATGTACGGTCTAAGACATTGTTTTTTTTAACTGCTGTGAAAAGGGTGTTTGCCAAACTGAAGGGAAATAGGAGCATTGTTATACAAGAGGGGAAAGACTGCTGTGGATAAAACAGAAGTGACTGAGTTAGGCCATCATTACAAGTTTATTCATTTGGGGTAACCTGACTGACCCTCCAAGAGAGAGCCCTACTCACATTGGGTTTTATTGGAATTGGTTTTTTTTATTTCTCTCTCAATTCTGATTTCTTGAAAATCTCCAGAATTAAAGGAAGAAAATTCATTTCTGAGCAACCGTATTTTTTCTTAAAGGTTTGGGTTACCCCGAGGAAAGAAGTTGTTTGGCCTTATTTGGAAAGGTGGCAGAGCTCAGCTAAAAGAGGCGAGAACTATTTGAAAGAGGAAAGATAAACAAAGTGACATCTGCAATCTCATTATTAGTGTGTGAACTTGTAATATTTGTCCACCGAGGCGAAACAGTGTCCTTGATGCACTGTCGGATGGTGCATACAGAAATCTAATTTCCTCTTTAGTATGCAGAGGGAAATGTCAGTGGATTAAATATGCTGGGGCCAGGATATTAAATTTGATGAATTGAATTTGGGTTGAGCTGACAATAACTTAATTGAGTGATTAAACAGAGGCTGTCAAAGGTCATTGTGAAGCAGAGGTTGAGACAATAGTGAAACTGGGTTAGTGCAATGCTGGCTGTCAGCATGGGTGTGGGTGTCAGCCAGTCCATACCAGGTGGTGATAATGTAGATAATGGGGATGAGTGTGAAGACATTGTGCTTATTCCATGCATTAATATTGTCAATCCATCTTTTACCCCGGGTATATTGAGCACATCTGTGTGGGTATGGGTACTAGGTTTTACTGTCATTGTATTCTTTTATTGTTACTTAAAGCATTCTAAATTAACGTATTAGTAACCTGTCCTGATGGATCAATTGGTACAACGTCCACTTCAGGGGGGGTAGATCCAGGGTTAATCCTGGGTCGAGTCACAACTAAGGAGGCACATTAAATGCACTCTAAGGTCGTCATATGACTGAAAAGTTGTTAATTATAATGTTAAACCCCAAGCACTCACTCAGTCAGTCACTCACTCACTCACTCACTAAAGTATTAGCTCTCGGATGTTGGCCATTTGCAGCTTTGAAATGATTTCAACACAACTGTAACATGAGCTTGTAGTCCAGCATCACCCCAGTTCCCCTACAATAAACTGTGGTATGCCACTTAGACATAAGACAATGCAACTTAACTAGGCATTCGACAGGACAGCTTGTTATACATTATCCATTAATACAGCTGTAGGCAGTAAATTAGGCAGTAAACAGCTTGTAATCTGTCAGTAAAACTTTGTTCAGTTACACATACCGTTTTGCTCTGCAGTCATTGTATGACAGAAGATTTGAGACGGAATATACGTGGAATAACATTTGCTTGATTTCTCTGAATATTAGATAAATAGAACTTAAGGAAAGTTGTGGCAAAAACAATTCCACCTAGATAGATGTACATGCAGTGTACATGCAGCCAACCGTTTGTGTAAACCCTCCATCTGAAGCACGTACTGGGTAACTGTGACGAGCAATAAATAGCCTCTTACCTGACTTTGTTAATTAGGGTTTTAGCAGCATGTGCTGCACTGATAGTGTAATGCGTTCAATTGTCAGAGCCAAAGTATTTCTTGTCAGCAGTGTCTGCAGTAGCAGCGATGCAGATAAGTGCTGTATGTGTGTGTGTGTGTGTGTAAAGTGCAGGTTACAGGGTGCAGCTGCCAGATGGGCGCTATAGCTACCCCTGACAGTATAAGTCTGACCTCAGAGCCTCTTCCTACAGGCACTCTGACTAATGATACTATTATAATCCACACAAGCTCTTTCTGTTTAAGGGGAGGCTGGTGTACATACAGGTATGCTTCATACACTTGGAGCAATGCCAACGTTATTTTGGAGAGATTCCATTTCTCCTAATTTACCTGTTTTCCGAGTACATAAAGCAATGCTTTGGGGCTAAATTAGGCGCGGGAGATTGGGTGTGAGAAGAGATTGTGGGGTAATTTAGAATTTTATTGAGCTAAGTGGAAACACATGACAGAGATAATGATGATCATGGTACTAACCAAAATGTATATGTGTACATATATATAGACTGGCAGTTGTAACTGTGTGTAGATACCAACCCACCTGTAACTCTTCAGTAGCTGGTATTGAAGGACGCTGTAGTCTTACCAGCATATGTATATGAGTGAACATTTAATGTAAGCCTTGACACTTGAGGCAAAATGTAGACATGTTACTAATTGTACATTTGTTTGATATTCGAACATGGGTGATACTTGTTACTGTCTAATTAAATTTAGTGACCAGTATGTTATGAGAGGAACTACGGATGGAGTCCTCGTGGGCCTGGCCTACTGTTACGTGTGGGTGTGCGCACAGTTCTAGGGCCATTAACCGTCCAGCGTGACTTGGTCACTTAATCATTCGTGCTATTTCTGTACCTCTTCAAGAATAGAATAGCCAAACCTCTCTTTCCACAATGTTAAACTTGATCGACTTGATTGAAATGGCTGAAATATTGCTAATGTTGCTTAATTCAGATCATTTGATCATTGTAAATGTTAAGCCCTTTTTTAAATTGCCAGCTATAGTTCTGGAATAATTAAATTTTGGACACACAGATTCAGTACAGGTACATGAAACAAGTAAAGTTAAAATGATTATACTCATCAAATGGACTATTATTAGACTCAGTCAGAGAAACAACTTTTTTGACAAAATAAAAATAAATATTCTGGCCTTTATCACTTCTAAATTACAGTCTAGTGGGAGTCTTCTTATTTTTGTGTAATTATTTTTTTAACATTGGTAATGATCGATATGGGGAAAAAAATGATATTGGTTTGTGTGTGGGTGTGGATATGGGCAGATGAATTCAGGGAGTAAGGTTATATGTTTCAGTTTGTCACAGGCTAAGCTGTGTTATTTCTGTACCTGCGGAAATGCTCCTGCCTGGAATGGCCAACTGCTTGAGGCCAGGGTGATTGCTGGTTGGTGTTTGTGCTGACTTAGCTACAGGTCTCCCTGGTGAAAGCACATTATCTAACCACAGGACACCTGACATCAGTGAAGAAAGCAGAATTGGTTTGATGCTGGATTCCAGTTAGCACACCTCAGAATAGTCTGTGCTTGGATGTTCAACCTTTTTAAATGTTTTAGTACATGGAACGTGGGTACAGGATTCTGTGTGGGCACTACAATTGTTTATGGCAGAACTTTTAACAAAGTCACAAAACAAGTGCAAATTTGCAATAGGTGCTACATTCCCATGTTCAATTTCCAGTGAGGCAGCATGGGGAAGTGCACATCAAACACTGAAGTGAAAATGATTACAGTTCCCCATATACACTGTAAATATAATTGCATTAGGACAATGCTGAGAAGTGCTTTGAAGAGTTTGAACTGTTAAGACAGTTAAGTCACTCACTACATGAATGTGAGGTACTAGTCCCACCCTGCCTTCCCTCCCTCCCTCCCTCCCTTCCTCTCCACACCCGGCAACTAAAGTCTTCCCTGAAACCCCAGACAGGTTGTTTCTGGACAGGGGTCAAATTCTGACACACTGAGAGTAAACTGATGATTTTGATCTAGCTATTGGAGTTTTCATTTGCTTGTCTATGACAATAAACTGGTGATGGTTTGTGTTGGAGCAGTGTTTATTTCTCCAGATGACCACAGCTGGTGTTAATATCTGCTGACTGCTGACCACTGTCCAATAGGCAGTAACTTGATCATTGTTCAGGCAGGCTTGACCAGTGCCCACTGTGGTCCACATCCAGCCCAAAACCATGGTATATTTTTCAAATTTAGACAGGTTTATGAAAAAGCAAGGTCTATTTACATCCCAACAGAATTTTGGCACAATTTGGAAATTCTTTGAAATATTACACCTTTATCTGATCTGTGGTCAAACTATGAGGTTTACTGGAACAAATATTGCCCATATGAATAAGTTTGGTGATAAATATTTGCTCTTTACATATAAATACACGGCTGGTTTAGATAATTTATGTACATATATATATATTGGAAAGGGCAGTAAATTGAACAAAAACATCACAGAGCTTGTGATAACTTAGAGCCTTATGCTCATTTCATATCAGTGAATGTTTCCAAAACTACATTAAAGTTTATCCAAGTTAACAATTAAGAAAAGTTGCTAGAATATGTGTTGCAGTACCATAATGTTGTGTTGTTTTATGTGAAAATATTGATGTGCAATGCAGCTACCTTGGTACACAAGCTTATTCAAGATTTATTTATTTATTTGTTTAATTGGTGTTTTACTCTGTACTCAAGAATATTTCACTTATACGACGGCGGCCAGCATTATGGTGGCAGGAAACTGGGCAGAGGCCGGGGAAAACCCACGACCATCTGCAGGCTGCTGCCAGACCTTCCCACTTATGGCCGGAGAGGAAGCCAGCATGAGCTGGACTTGAACTCACAGCGACCGCATTGGTGAGACTCCTGGGTCATTACTCTGCGCTACCTTGTTAACCGACTGTGCCAGGGAGGCCCCGCTTATACAAGAATATATGCAGAAGTTTATCCATTAACTTAAGGTCAAATGACTGACCCTTGCCAGATACAGGTCTATTCAAGCCAGTCCATCATATCTGTCAGGGGAAACATTTCACTGCGATAACCTCTTCTTGTATGTGGTAATTCCAGATTTTGGAATTTACATAGATATGCGTTCCAGAAAATGACTAACATTTGTATACATGCAAATGTAAAATGTATGACAAATTACAGCAAACAAAATCTGTTTTGAAACACAAAGTTGTATGTGTTGACATTATTATAAAATGCATCAAGATTGACTGTAGAAATGCACATCTTTGTGCTGAAATTTTAGGTGTGTCTATAGCTGGATGTGCCGTATTGATTAAAACAGCGACTTTGTGTATAATTAATATACGCAAATGGTTTCTGTGTATAGCATCTCCATATCAGATTCACTGAATACCCTTTTGTGGGTATTGTTCAGGGCGTATTCATGTGACTTGTAAGCCTATTGTCTTCTTTGGCGACGTTGCACGTTGTTGTGCCACAGGTAATATCGTGCCTACAAACATGGAGCTATTGATGAAATTGGAGGCTTGACTCCATGGGAGTCTGGATGACAGAGCCTTGCAGGATGTCCACTGTGAATATCGGGCATTTAGAAATCCCCAAAAGATTGCATCCTGTGATCAGACTAAGTGAGTTATAGTGTGAATGTGTCAAGAGATCACATGCGTGATACATTGTTATTGAAATGATGTGAGAGTTTTTGTACTGTTAAGAGGATATAGCCGAATTGATCCAGGTATTCAGGTACATGCTTCATGCATCTACAAGTAAACATCAACATCTACATGAAAATGCATCATGCATCTACAAGTAAACATCAACGTGTACATGTACATGCATCGTGCATCTACAAGTAAACATCAACGTGTACACGTACATGCATCGTGCATCTACAAGTAAACATCAACATGTACATGCATCGTGCATCTACAAGTAAACATCAACATGTACATGTACATGCATCGTGCATCTACAAGTAAACATCAACATGTACATGTACATGCATTGTGCATCTACAAGTAAACATCAACATGTACATGCATCATGCATCTACAAGTAAACATCACTTCTTCTTGTACATGCATCATGCATCTACAAGTAAACATCAACATGTACATGCATCATGCATCTACAAGTAAACATCACTTCTACTTGTACATGCATCGTGCATCTACAAGTAAACATCAACATGTACATGCATCATGCATCTACAAGTAAACATCACTTCTACTTGTACATGCATCATGCATCTACAAGTAAACATCAACGTGTACATGTACATGCATCGTGCATCTACAAGTAAACATCAACATGTACATGCATCATGCATCTACAAGTAAACATCACTTCTACTTGTACATGCATCATGCATCTACAAGTAAACATCAACATCTACTTGTACATGCATCATGCATCTACAAGTAAACATGCAAAAACAAAGTTTGAAGACAATAATCTGTGAGATTAGCCAGGGTATGCTACTTGGAAATTAATTTTCTAGACACCTGTCGACATTGGTCAAATCTGTTAGGGTTTATTTCCCGTCTGTATCATCTGAAATTATACACAGAAAATGGGCACAAAAATGTAAATGGGCACAACTGCATGCTGAAACCTGTACAAGTATCTCTGTTTACATTTCCTCAGAAATGGCTAAACAGAGGCGATTCTGTTAAATATTGTTGACCATTGAGTTGCCCATTTTCTAGATATCCTTTTTTTTTTTATCTTGTTCTGATGCCAGATTCTGCGGCTCTGTTTAAGTATATTTAATCTGACTTGTGATTTAAGGTATTCATTAATATTTACACACAATTCCTATTCCTTTGGAAGAAATATTCTCGAGTATGGCTTAAAACAACAATGAAATAAATAAATAAATAAATATTCAATTGCAAGCATTCATGTGATTGATCAGGATAGAAATGTACGTTGTTTGATGACACACTTGTGTTCGACAACTGTGTATGTCCTGAAAATGACCGGTGAGATATTATAGAGTTTTATAAACTTAAAAGGCTTAACCGTTCTCTTCATTTATTGATGTGATTTTGCAAATTTCATGTAACACATTATTTCACAAGTTCAGGTGAGTAGACAAATGTGTGTTACGTACTCTAAGCTTATAATCCACATAAACACTGTATTGATCTTTCTGATCTATGTAATACTCCACATATAAAGGTAAGCATTTGCACATGTATTTTACATTGGTTATTTCTTATGTATCGATCAATATGTGACTTATTGATTGTTATCGGTCAGGCCAAAAGAATATATGGGTTCACAGTTTTCTACTCTGCTTTGTTAATGTCCTCCTCTAAAGGTTTCAAAGCTTCTCGGTGACAAAATGTACGGTGTCATCAGTCGTTTGGATTATAAAGCTGTGCCTGTGGTGTGGCATTTAAAGGTGGGATGTCAGCTCATTGGTGAGTTCATTCAAAAGATCCAGGATGCACTGACTAGGAATAAGATGTGCGCAGATATCTGCATGTGTATTGCTGTCGTCCGGTTATTTTGACAATAGCCACAACCAATTAAGGGTAACACTATAGCAAGATGAGAGAGACAGAGATAGAAGACTGGCTGCCCTGTCTGATGGGTCAGTCAATACTAGGGTACTTGTAGCCCGGGTTTCCATTACAAAGGAATACCTGACCTTTTCCGTTTTGATTCCGGCGATTTTAATTGTAGTCAGATACCACTGACAAAAGGCAAAACATCAATACTTAAGTAGCAAGTTCCTGTGAAATTCGGGAAAACCTATCACATTGTCGAGGAACTATTTAAAGGTCATAAAAGTTAGCCTTTCTCCAAAAGGCTTTGTAAGACCCACTTAACAATGTGCATGTAGATATGTCAATCCTGTGTGAGATATGGCTGAACTATAGAACCTCTCTGTCAGCAGCTTAGATGTTACTAATCAGTATCATAGCAAGATCTTGTAGAAACTTTTTCAATGCTGCATTCAAGATTTAGCAGGAAATACTTTCATACAGAACATGTAATTTTCAGAACATAAAAGCTGTTGAGTGACAAATAGTGCCATTACTGGTGAAAAACATGTACCACTGGCATTGACTTATTTTGTGAGTGAGTGCTTGGGGTTTAACGTCGTACTTAACAATTTTTCAGTCGTATGACGAAGAAGGAGTTTTGTCTCTAGGGTAGCACTTATTAAATACAATGTATCTTTCTGAAATAATTGTTGTACAATGTACATGTAGAAGTAATCTTCTAAACATCAGTTAATTGTCAGGTGATTGATTTTTATCACATCTCTAATCAGGGTTAATTTCATTTACCTGAATAAAACACCAGAAATTATCGCTGTGATATACATGTATATTAAAGCCAGCAAAAGTAAATTTTTTTTTTCTCGATGAAAGTGAATTAAACATATTGTGTTGTGTCAACATATGGGGCCTATTGTGTGTTGTACAACAAAACTGAGGATTTAGAACAGGATATGTAGATTGTAGGCCCAATGTGTGAAGAAAGACATTATTGTAGTTCTGTTTTTCTGTGCAGATTTCTGAAGTAACTGTGAAGAATTTTAGTTGTTGCTAATTTTGCAGCCAATTTTGAAATAAAGTGTTTTATCTGAAAAATGAATGAAAAATCCAAATTCCTGTTTCAGCAGATTTATTGAAATGTTTTTGTCTTTAAATCTAATCTGTAAATGACATTTAATGCTGTCCTCAGTAATATTTGTAATATGGTGGCCTCAGGCTTATGGGTGGAGATCAAAAATCGTGAGTAAACCACTGCTTAGCGACTCGGTCACCTGACCAACCTCTTGGCTCTACTGGTAACGTTTTCTCCTACCTTATACTAGGGACTAATCATTACGATGTATTGCTCTTATCACATGCTGGTGAAATACAACCATGTCTGCTTATTAAATGTCACATTCAGCCAGACATTCAATTTTGCATCTTGTATTACGTCTGTGAAACCTAATCTTTCGCCTGTGCAAGTGTTATATAGCATAAATAATTAGAGACTTAGCTGCCGGAGCGAGGTGGCAGCCAGCTTCATGTATGTATGACAGGTGAAAATCGGATCTCTGTTGGAATCCTGAGGAGGACTGCTAAATATCCCATGGTTAAGCCTAATTAGTCAGGATTGGATTAACCCATGTAGCTGTGTGTCTGTCCGACTGTCTGTCAGTATAATCGTTTAGTAAATTATATCACAAACACTTTATAGATCTCTACACCCGTGGAGGCCAGGAAAGTCATACTAGTAGGTGATAATGTCGAATGGGAAATTCATCAAGACTGACATTTATTCATTGATTTTGGGATAGCCTTATACTAGTTGGTACATTATACAGGTATACCATCAAATGTCCCAGGTGTAAATGTGATACATCACACTCAGATCATGGACAAATTCTGTCTTGGTTAAGAACAGGATCCCTCACCAGTTTTACACGTGTGCGTATCCTGCAATGTATCAGATGATACTTGTCTTTAAATTACTACAGGACGCAGGAGGTTTGGGTTCAAACCCGGCCTTGGTCTCTGAGGGAATTGGTAGATTCCTTTGCAGGGTTCTCACTCTTTGAGAAACCATTAAATTGTGGTTTCATTTCATATTGATTTTCTAATCTCAAAATCCTTGATTATATACTTGATCTTGGGTTATCTTAATTTCTCAATCCTCCTCAATCAAATTTCACTGCAATTTACACACATTTTTAATTTGATTGTCAAGACAAAACTACATTCTTTGGATTGGCCAGTTTCATAGCTTCACAAATAATGTAATTTTATCAGTCTACACAGAAAAATACCTTCAGAATACGCTTGTATCAGCATCGTGCAAACATGCGAAAAGTTGAAGAATTACAATAACATGTTAAATAATATTCAAATAAGTGTAAGTTAATGAACACAAACATGTATTGTAATAAAATACCTGCTTCCTACATTGCTCAAAAGTGAAAAAAAATTTTAGGACACAGTTACAAGATATTTTGTTGTTTTAACAACCTTAACCCAGTCATAATTTGGGCATATTCAATTTTTAAAGTGATATGTATCCAGTGTGCTAGTATTGATCTGAAATTTATCATCCAAACTACAGTTAAATTGATCTGAAATCAGTCAGTTGAATGGCTTGCATAGATAACAAACGAGTAGAAAATGCATAATTATTAAAATGCTGTGAGTTTTTATAATAGTTGACTATAATCATTTCATTTAGGTCACTGTGACAGCGAAAACAAAAGTTACCTTTCTCTTGCGACCTTGCAACACAGCAAACAATTCAAGGAATTACTTAAATACATATATTTAAGTAATGTCACATGTCACATTTCAGTATATTAAAACTAGTTTTAGGTCAGTCTAATTTGCATATTGGTTATAGAGGAACATGGTGTTTAGCCCCGGGTACAAATGAGAACAGGTGGAGAAACGTTTTGGACAGGTATTGCATCTGCTGAGAAATGGTAATCTAAATTAGCCTTGTGGGCTCTTCATGATTAAAATATTTGTTTTATCTTTTTCTGATGTTTATGTTTTCTCTCTTCTAGATACCTTCAAGGCTTGATTCAAGTGAAAATGCAGTTTGTGGAGGGGAATGTCACAAAAGACAGGTAAGCTGTCTTTATATGTTTTAAAGATGTCTATCTTTATACGTTCATCTGGGACTTGTTTCAGTAGTCTACATTCATCAATATTCACTGCTGACCATGTTGTCTTTATGCAGATTTTTACAGGTTTGTATATTGGGTACGTTCTTCACTGTTCTGAAGCTTTCAAATTATTCATCTTAACTGACAGTGCGTTTTTACAATACTGTACTGCAGGTTTACTTTATTTAGGCAAGGGGAGGTTTGGACAAAGTAAATAAATGACAGATAGCATTGTGCACATGTGTTTAATACAGTTGCAGACTTGCTGGAAGGTTGCTCTCTGGAAGAATGAAGAATTTCCTTGATAAACATTGCGTGGTTCACAGTACTCATTTAAGACTGGAGCCCAGTTGGCTAAGATGGTTAAAATGCTGACTTGCTGTGACCATAAAGTCCTGAACCAATGAGGTCATATGTTCAAATCCAACTCTCCCCCTTTTGTCAATGGCTTAAAGTCAAGAGGTTTGTCTGGTTTTCCCTGCCGGTAAACCTGTCTGTGCTAAAATAAAAGTGAAAAGCTTGTGAGCACAGAATTAAACATCCTTTAGATACATAAATAAATCGTTCATTATTGTACCTTGCTGAACTAGATCAAGAGTAGTGTGATTTTCAGCTTGTTTTTTTTTTCTTATGGACATCTTGAATTTTGTTTCTCAAGAATTCAGACTCTTGATCCTCTAAAGCTTTCTTGTACCTGTATTTGATATTGGGTGTAAAATTGCGTATTCATTTGTTTATTGGAGACATGTGACAAGCTTTTGTGATTGAGTTTCATGGATCTGTTTGAACGGCGAATTCATTCACAGACTACATGTAAATTATTCATGATGTCTGTGATTGATGATGTGAGGGAATCATTGGAATTACTGGTGGCTGAGTTCACTCTTAAAACTGTCATCAGTGACCCTTAAAATGTCAGTAAATTTAACTATTTGAGCAGTTTGACTGGATTGCTTGTTCCACAGGACAATTAGAGGTTGTTTGAAGTGTGTAATACTAGTGGTGGGGCTCTTGACCCAAGATTTGTATGTTCCCGATCTGTTGAAGAGTCAGTCTTTCTCAGGCCAGAACTCTAGGTGTGCAGAATTAAACTGGGGCAAAGATTGGAGTTGTGTGTAAAGGACAAAATCAGTTGCCCTGGGGGGTAGTGTCTCAGGCTGAAGGAGGCCTCCCCAGTGTGAAGTCTTGATTTTTAACCCTGAAGCTACTTGCATGCCACTCCACAGCTTCAGGGTTTGTTTGACTTTTCTGAAGTTCGCCTTGGCAAATTAGCCTGGCTGTTTGGAAGACTGTGTGGTAGCATATGTCATCCTGTGTCGGTTATAACAATGTGGGGACGCCCTTCTGAAGTTGTATGTGGCATTAGTCATTGTTTGAGTAAAATACTCAATTGCCCTTTTCCTCCTGTGCCCTATTGGGCGAGTGTAGAAGGATATGGTCAGGGAGAGGTGTCTTTTTAATTCAGTACAGTCTTCCCAGTACAGTGGGCCTAGCAATGCAGTTTACAACTTTCCACCATTTGTTGCTAACTTGTTTTAACGACCTGTTGACAGTGATTTGATGACCAGTAACACCTATTTATGACTTGGGGTTACATTGTGTGCGGTTCTTAACCCCACAGCCTGATAGGGTCAGACAGACCGTGGTAGTGTAGTTGAGGTGTGAACAGATCTATGAGAGACAGTAGTGTCTGGCTGACATATTCCCACTGCAAAGGTCTCTCTGGATAATTTGCTCTACCCACTCCTGTATTATTCAGTGCTAGTTTTGTTGCTTTGCTCACTACATAAATCCTGATGTATCTAGCATGTTAACGTCAGTGGCAATAAAACTCTAGCTGCCATGTCAAACTTTCGCCCACGTCTCCAGTTTTACAAGTCAATGTCAGCTAAAAACCTTGTAATGTCCTTGTTTTTGTACTGAATCTATTGACACCGATATGTAAATCCAAGAAAGCATTGGGTGCAGTTGTGTGTATCGGCCCAATGCCCACCCACGTGACACCATTATAGTCCAGCAGTGTGGTTAACATCTCACTATTAAAGATGTAGTGTGAGTGGACCAGTTTTATCATCTTGTAGATTGCAAACATGCCGTTACCTGCATTTGTGAACAGTGACAGACGTTGATCATTGCTGTAGTATAAAAGTAAATTATTTCAAAACTTGAAATTTGAAAACAATGAAGAGAAAATCACTGCAATCTATATGGCTCAGTGAAATGTATATTATTGGTAGCATGTTGATAAATATACTTCACTGAGATATTACACTGAAAAGACCAAACCTGGGGCCACTTTCACAAGACTTCACTGAGATATTACACTGAAAATCCCAGACCTGAGGCCACTTTCACAAAACTTCACTGAGATATTACACTGAAAAGCCCAGACCTGGGGCCACTTTCACCAAACTTTGTATGTCATATTTCTTATGCTTATTTCTCATACTTATGGTTTTGTTGTGACTATATTGCCATTATTAATTTGACTGGTGATAATCTGATGGTCTCACAACGTTTTTTACATTTTTGAATGGCGACCAATGTTCTACACGGTGTCAGGGGTGGAACTATTGGGCTGTGTGGAAAGCGTGTTTGTCTGCCTGTCCGTCTGTACTATACAATGTTACAAGAGATCTCGCTTACTGCCAAGTTCCTGCCACCAGCAGTAACAAGCTAACGACTTGCTCGTAGCAGATGAATATTTGATGTGCATCAACCTGAAAACTGCTGACACTCCCATGAACACTACAACGGTCTGCTCGGCCTTTTCTGGTGGGCGATGGGCCAGTGGCTACCTGGGAAGTCAGTGTCCTGGCACTGTGCCAGATAAGTCCCCACAAGAGCTTGGTTGACAAGTACCTGGCTGCACAAGGTCAAGGTCATCTCAAGTTGCCAAAATTTTGGTTTACAATACCTCTGTCCCACTATGGATTAATCATCAGGTGTTAGCTATGCGTACAGTCGGCTACAGTGTTAAGCTGTTGGTTAGAGAGGGGGTTCTCCTGCCTACCAATAAATCAAAACAGTACTATTGACTGGTGCTGTATGGCTGGATTAGTGCTAACTATGTTGTAAACATTCATCATGTTGTGCAAATGAGATATGCATGCACAGCTCAAAAAGATTACGTGCAAATGTGCATATTCAATTAAGTGTGGAATGTTGCATGGAAATTCCCCAAGAGTAGGAAAGCCTTGAAATTTGTGTGAGTCATTTATTTGAGCACAGATTTTTTGCTTTCTCCTGATGTCCAAAGACAGTGTGCTGAATTATTTTCACATTGAATGTCATCGTATAAGGTAGAATGCCTTATTTGTACAGTAAAATAACAAAATGACTTCACTAACTAATTAGTTTGAAATTATCTTGGAATGCTTTACTTTGGCTTTGATAGTTTATCACAACATAGTACATGTTTAAATCATGCCATATTAAGGCACCATGTGTGGAGAAGAATATCTTCACTTTAACTGTCTACAGGGATTTTTCAACTTTAATTACCTGGAAAGACTTTCTGGGGAAATTTATTTATTTGTTTATTTGATTGGTGTTTTATGCCATACTCAAGAATATTTCACTTACAGCACCCCGGCAAGCATTATGGTGGGAGGAAACCGAGCACAGCCCGGGGGAAACCCACGACCATCTGCAGGTTGTTGTCAGACCTTCCTATGTACAGTTCGGGGGAAATTTGTTTATGGGGAAAAATGTTTATTTTTTTCTGGGGAATTTGAAAAAAACTGAACATCTTTAATGATTAAGGCATACCCATCACTTTGTTGTAAATTGGTTGGAAATATTGATGTCATTGTTTGGCATTGATGAAGTGTCCTAAGCCTAATGTGGGGCTGATATATCAGGCGGGGATGTAATGAACGAAGTGGTACTAGATGTCCCCAAAGATTAGGCGGCCATACTGGGTGCATTTTGATGATCTCTGTCGAAATAAACTTGGACTTTTGTTGGTTCCGGATGCTGCCATTGGTTGACATTGTTCTCCAATCAGTGGAAGGTATCCACATTTATTTGATGACGACCCCATGGGAATGTTGTCAAATTCTGTCCTAACTAGCTAGGTACATGATTCGCTTTGGCTATGCATAGAGGAGGAAAAGAAGAAAGGAGTTGCATGCTCTGAATAAGTTTAATTAGTGCACAGCGGGCTGGCTTTTTCATTGATTGCCATGGTGCTGTGCGAAGTCGGACAATAACTTTGTGGCAGATGTTAAAAAAAAAAAACGAACTTGCGTAAGCGACTTTTTATTTAGGAACAGTCACATTCTTTCATTTACAAGGCCCTAAGAGATTAAACTTTCTGTTATGCGTTAATTAAAAGTAATGTACATAGTACAATTTGATAAAATGCGGCTGTTTACATATTAAAATGAGGACTGTTTACTTGTTAAAATGAGGACTGTGCAGGTTTACAATTTGCAAGAAAATTTTCAAACATCAGCATTCTTCACTGAAGTATAAAGAGTTAGTTTTTCTTTGAGGATTAGGTGATCGTAAGTGAAACTGATGGGCATGTAATGAAATTTTTTGTAAAGCGTGGCAGTTTCTGCATGTGTATAGGATTTTGTGTTCAGCTTTTAAAGAGGGTAAAAACACAGAGAAATACTTCTGCCACTTTGCAACTCACTGTGCAAGATGTTGATGTGGAATTTGACGCAGTGGGCCTCTGTAGTGAGACACATGATAACCGGTATTGACCGGGATGTCTGAGGAAGTGCTTGTGCTGGCACATGTTGAGGTGTTAACTCAGGTCTGCATGAGCTGCTGTGAAATTCCAGATTCAGCCACACCCTGGATACCGTCCAACATCATCTCAGCCAGCTCTCTTATCTGCATAACAAACAATTGCTGCCTAATTCCTTTTGAACAATTTTTGGCCTGCTCTGTTTTTTTTTTTTCTGCTTCTAGTTGTTTTTAACGCGCCATTTTGACTCAAGCCTGCTGTGTTCTAAGATAACAAAGAGCATCAGGGTGGCTGGATTTCACTTTCCTTGGGCATTGCAGTGCTGTTTAGTCATGGAAGATAGATCTACGTGTAGGTACATAAGCTTGTATAAGCCTACACCCCACAAAAGCCATGATCTGTTTCTGGCTCAGATTAAAGTCATTGTTATTAAAAGGATCCATTGAAGAACCAGCACCATTTGGTGTTTGAAATTAACCCGAACGTTTCTGTGTCTTAATAAGAGTAAAAATTATATATGTATTATATATGCATGTCCAATTATTGTCCAGTTTAGCAACTGACCGAAAGAAGTATTTTGTGAAGAAAGAATAATTTTTTTGAGAATGTATCCATTATGTAAGCAGGTTTATACAGGTTAGATTGCATAACTGGTCAATGTTATCAAACAGCAGTGTTTTTAGGAATGTTTTTTATGAATTTGTGTGAATTTCCCTGAAGGCCTGATGAACTATTCATATCAGCTGCAGTTGGTATCTTCATCATTACCTCAAGTCAAACGGGGATAACATTGTACCTCAAATATTCATGTACTTTCCCCCATTCCATTATCGAATTTCCTAGAACCATGGATTTTTCGATAGATTTCATGCAGTATTAAACATAAAATATGTTCCAGCAGAACTGTACGCTCTTTCTTATGAACTCAGTAAAACTCTGAAATTCTGCAAGAAATTAGTGATATATTGTGCAGCTTAGGAATTTGTCTCAGCTAAAAATTGCTTTAGCAGACTGGATTTATCTCAGTCAAATCTCTACACTTGGCATCAGTATTGTGTATATGGGTTGTGTTCTGCATAGATCATGTAGGTAAACCTGTTCAGTGCTGTAGGCTACAGCATATCAAGGTGATATCTTCCCTACGTGTAACTCCATTAAAGAGGAAAAGGTGAGACCATCATTAACAAAATTCTTCGTTGGGAGTAATCTAACCCTAAGATAATAAATAGGAAATTTTTAAAAATTATTTTGGCTAATGAAATAAATAGGGATTTTATAGAAATTAACTGTGAATAAAAATATATAAAGGAGAAATTTCTTGAATATTGAGCTGAATAAAATCTTAAGAATAGGGACATTCTTTGGTCGCTCGGGTTACCCCCAACGAAAGTATTTGTAATGATGGCCTCAGAAACCAGTAGCTATCTCGGCTATAAGAGTAGTAACTTAATTGTACATAGGCTAAGTGTATTGCTGAAGATTTAGAGCCTTTCTGCTGGCATTATAGCCTTACATATTAAATGGTCCAGTTGTCCCTTGAGAGTTAAGAATCATTGATCCAAGTTTTTATGTACAGTTCAGAAAACTTTGTGTATTTTATTCCACTGGTTGTGACATCTGAGATTTTCGATGGCTTCGAGGACAATTTCAAGTTGAAAATTTAGAATATTTGTTGTTCCTGAGATGAGAGAACCATATGAACTGACCTTTTTGCAGTAGGTGTTATCTTATCATCAACGGTCTGTGTTTGCTGGTAGCAGTGAGCAAGTTATATGATGGTTAGAGTATGAAAACCAAATTGTCTGGCTTTGTAAGTTGGAGGGTATCTCCATTACATTCCTTTCCTCTGTGAAGACTCGTGATTCTATACACATCGGGGGTGAGAAGTGTATGCCTTCTAGCATGAATACTGAAAGTTTTTGTGACTGTTTGCAAAGGAAGCTTAAGAGTGTAAGTGCATATTATTCACCCAAAACCCAGTATACATCTGCAAAATTCTTGTCTTTTCTTCACTGTGATTGTGTTTGTGTGACAGTTTAATAGGGATGCCAGATTATGTGACATTACATGTACTTCATCTGGAATCATTTCATCATTTTACTATGATCTTTCTGATGATTTGAATGATTAATGTTACAGCATCTCATTTCCTTCTGCTTTGAATTTCTTTTATTGTTCAGTGTACATGTAGTTTAATACATCAGATTAAAAAAGCTAATTAAAACTTTAATATGCCTGTATTATGGATTGTTTTATGATATGTTGGGGGAAGGGGGGGGGGGGTCTTTCTTTTTTTTGACATTATACCGCTTTAACTACAAAATTTGGCATTTATTGAAAGATATGAAATGTGTTCCAGTCTTTGTTTCCATACTACCAGATCAGTAGCCCATTGAAAATGGTCACATGACTTAAAGCTATGCCCCTTTTTTGTAACATTTTGGCACTTCGATCATTAACAGCAAGCTTGATGGCATTATTTGTTCTTTTGGCATTTGGTTCTTGTAACAATTTGTTACCAGCTTATCGAACTCAGCCATTAGCAGATGTTATGTGTCTAGATTATCCAGTGAAAGCTCTTCGCATTCAACTGACCACAAAGATAAAGCCTTAGGCAAAATACTGACTTTGGAAAATGGTGCCGGGAAGGTAAGGAGCCACAAGTCAGATTAGTGTTAACCTTAAGCTTTGCTCCCACCTTGTTGGAAGCTTTAAGACAATAACAACCATAACCCCTTGAGGATTCGATCTGATAGATCTTGGGAAGAATAAAGTGAATGTAAATAGGTCTTGACGAGCCAGACAGTCACTTTCCCAAAATAGTGCGAATGATACGAAGATTTGGTGACCGGCTGTGCACTAATTTAATATGGACGACCATGAAACAAAGCCCGTCACAAGTTCCTGCATAGTCTGTATTATTGGGCCCAGCTGATAATCAAGGAATGGTTTCTTATTCTCTGATCTGAGGTGACTTGATTACAGATTTTCCAATGTCAGTCATATGACCGTTTCTATGGTAATTAGAAGATAAAGAATTGTCGTCAGTGAGAGGGGTGTGTAGTCAGGGCCGTGAAATGCTTAACATGGCCTAATACATGGTTGTGGGATAGATTTTGAGAGCCGCTAGTAGAGATTGTTTCTCATTAAATACAATCAGCCTTAATGTAAGGATCAAGCCCAAAGAATAAGATAAGGGGAGGGTGGGGTGGGTGGTGATGGTCAGCTATTGACTTAAAATTCAGTTAATTTAGTGCGGTGATTTGATTTTGAGTTTTTGGGGGCCTTAGTTGGTTAGTGCATTAGCGCAGCGTAGTGACCCGGACCCTCTCACCAATGTGGTCGCTGTGAGTTCAAGTCCAGCTCGTGCTGGCTTCCTCTTCGGCTGTACATGGGAAGGTCTGCCAGCAACCTGCAGATGGTCATGAGTTTGCCCGGTTTACACCCACCATAGTGCTGGCTGCCATCTTGTAAGTGAAATATTCTTGAGTATGGTGTAAAACACCAATCAAATAAATTGATTTTGGGATTCAGAGTGACTTAGGTCTGAGTTTGTTATAGCAAGAGTGACATTTTGAACAATTAGGCCAGGGAGGATCCTTTTTAATCTAATTAAATTCAGGCTATATATGTACTAATATGCTAACAACCATCCAGCATGCCTAACACAGTTCTCCAAATGGAATTTGGAGTACAAATAGAAAACATCAATACACTGAACATCATTGCATTTTTACTTGTGTTTGGTTGGAAGGATGACATCTACTGCATGGGCTGGACATTGGGATAAAATGATTTTAAAATGTGTTGTGCAGACATCTATAATGCCTGCACCAAGACCCTTGTCCTCAGCTAGCTGTCAGGGTATTCTACTTACCATTGGGTATAGCTAACCTATTTAGCTTATTTCCTTGCTTAAATCAGGATCAAATATAAATCTCTCAGACTTTTAATCAAGCAAATGGGACTACCTGACACTGTCTTAGGTAAAGCTGCTGTCAAAATATGTATATATATATAGATCTTTAGTAGTTGCTTATGATAATACTCACTGGTTGCAGTTAGATGTGATATACATGTATATGCAGTATGCTATTTTGTGATATTTTTACATACACTTACAATCATATCTTATATGTAAGCTCATACAGCTTCATTTTTTTGTATAATTCCTTTCTTTGAATTATCTCTTTCAAACATGAAACACAACTGGTCTAATCTTAGGTCTACATGAGGCAGGTCTACAAAGTACATGTAGGCAGGACTACTAAAACACATGAGGCAGGTCTACTAAATTACATGTAGGCAGGTCTATTAAAGTACATATAGGCAGGGCTACTAAAGTACATGTAGGCAGGTCTGCTAAAATGCAGGAGGTCTACTAAAGTACATGTAGGTGGGGCTACTAAAGTACATGTAGGTAGGTCTACTAAAATATATTTAGGAAAGACTACTAAAGTATATGTAGGTAGGTCTACTAAAATACATTTAGGCAGGACTTCTAAAGTACATGTAGGCAGGTCTACTAAAGTACATGTATTTAGGTCTACTAAAGTACATGTAGGTAGGTCTACTAAAGTACATGTAGGCAGGTCTAATAAAGTACATGTAGGCGGGGCTACTAAAGTACATGTAGGTAGGTCTACTAAAGTACATGTAGGCAGGTCTAATAAAGTACATGTAGGTAGGTCTACTAAAATACATTTAGGCAAGACTACTAAAGTACATGTAGGTAGGTCTACTAAAATATATTTAGGAAGGATTACTAAAGTACATGTAGGCAGGGCTACTAAAGTATATGTAGGTAGGTCTACTAAAATATATTTAGGAAGGATTACTAAAGTACATGTAGGCAGGGCTACTAAAGTATATGTAGGTAGGTCTACTAAAATACATTTAGGCAGGACTTCTAAAGTACATGTAGGCAGGTCTACTAAAGTACATGTATTTAGGTCTACTAAAGTACATGTAGGTAGGTCTAATAAAGTACATGTAGGCAGGTCTAATAAAGTACATGTAGGCGGGGCTACTAAAGTACATGTAGGTAGGTCTACTAAAGTACATGTAGGCAGGTCTAATAAAGTACATGTAGGTAGGTCTACTAAAATACATTTAGGCAGGACTACTAAAGTACATGTAGGTAGGTCTACTAAAATATATTTAGGAAGGATTACTAAAGTACATGTAGGCAGGTCTACTAAAGTATATGTAGGCAGGTCTACTAAAATATATTTAGGAAGGACTACTAAAGTACATGTAGGCAGGTCTACTAAAGTACATGTAGGCAGGGCTACTAAAGTACATGTAGGTGGGGCTACTAAAGTACATGTAGGCAGGTCTACTAAAGTACATGTAGGCAGGACTACTAAAATACATGTTGGCAGGACTACTAATGTACATATAAGCAGGTTTACTAAAGTACATGTAGGCACTATTGCTAAAGTACACGTGGACAGATCTACTAAACTACTTGTAGGCAGACCTACTAAATTATATAGGCAGGGCTACTAAAATACATATAACCGGGTCTACTGAAGTACATGTAGGCAGATCTGCTGAAGTACCTGTAGGCAGGATCATTAGTAGTGGTGTTAAACTCCCAGAAACAGATGTCTTTTCACATTTACTTTATTGTTGACCTGGATGTTCTATTATGTTATGACCCAGGTATCCCTTTGGTTGTGAAATCAACTGAATGGTTATTTTTATAGATTTTGTATGTGTTCCGTTTCAGTGTTTGTTTGAGGTACACAGCAGTGAGACACATTTTATAGGTGTAGTTTGAGACATGGAACATAATTTATTGTAACCCGTTTTTATACGTGTAAAGTTGCACCATTCGAAATATGAATCACTGTTACATGTTCATAACACATATTATTCTCAAAGACTTGTAACCAAGTTCTGTAGCATTAATTCTTAGATTCTGGTTTTAAAAATAGCTACAATTTTCATGATTACCCATGGGAAGCTCTTTCTTTGATGGAGAATTGAGAATGTTTTTGCCTTGTTGCAGGTATTACATTGTTGAATGTGAATGTTGAATAAATATAACTTGTGTGGAGTATATGTTAAACCACAAATATTCTTTCATTTTTTTTTTTTTTTTGGAATCAAAAGTATTTTGGCTGCTTTTGTATCTGCACCAAGAATAGATATGGAAACATTGTTTCTGAATCAGATATATGAGAAAATGCAATATGGCTGCAAACTTTCACTGTTGCTTTTGACATCTGTCTTGTCCATATTAAATATTTTTGAAATCAGTCAAGCTACATGTACTCAGAGTATACATTTCTAGGTTACTATGCTCATTGGTGATAGACGGCTTCACATTCATGTCCATTTTCCCAGGGTGGGTGTGTATAAGCTGTAAGGGTTGGACATGGTCACTCTATTAAAAACACAAGTGCTCCTGTATATTTTGGGGGGCGTGAAATATGACTAGGGACTGAATAATTGGTTGCCAGATGAGGTATAGTGTTTAACTATAGGATTTAATATCTCTTCGTGGGAACATGTCCTGCCAAATCAGCAAATGAGTTGTTTTTCAAGAATTCAGGAATAATGTTACTTCTATGATATGGATAAAGGAAGAGTGTGACTTCTATGATAATTGAACTATGTTGTATGGAAAAAGGAACAATGTGACTTCTATGATAATTGAACTATGTTGTATGGAAAAAGGAACAATGTGACTTCTATGATAATTGAACTACGTTGTATGGATAAAGGAATAATGTGGCTTTTATGATAGTTGAACTATGTTGTATGGATAGAGGAACAATGTGACTTCTATGATAATTGAACTACGTTGTATGGATAAAGGAATAATGTGGCTTTTATGATAGTTGAACTATGTTGTATGGATAGAGGAACAATGTGACTTCTATGATAATTGAACTATGTTGTATGGAAAAAGGAACAATGTGACTTCTATGATAATTGAACTATGTTGTATGGAAAAAGGAACAATGTGACTTCTATGATAATTGAACTATGTTGTATGGAAAAAGGAACAATGTGACTTCTATGATAATTGAACTACGTTGTATGGATAAAGGAATAATGTGGCTTTTATGATAGTTGAACTATGTTGTATGGATAGAGGAAGAGAGTTTGGGGAATGTTTTTAAATTTTGAGAAACTTTCGTAGATGTAAGCCTGTTTTAGAACTTCAGCATTTTGAAAAGTTTGTGGTTTTCCTCATTTTAAAAATATTAGGTTTGATCACATTTCCTTGAGAATTAATTGGTACAGTGAAATTGTACACAGGTACATGTATTTATGTGATGTAAGAAAAATCATTTGATTTTGTTGTAGAAATAGTTTTTAATTGAACTGTTCGTCATTTTAATAGATTGCATATTATGTTATGTGCATCATGTCATTGTTGCATCAAAGCACGATATACATGTAACAAGATGAACAGCTGGGGTGTAAAGTTCAATCCTTGAACAAGCCATGGAATTATACCAGCCCACCAAGACAGGAAAGAGCAGAAACTTTAAAGAACTGCTAGAAACATATACAGTTTCGAATGATTTAACATTTTTTGTATTTCTTTTGACTTTTGTAATTTGTGCCATTTGCAGCATTATGTTGCACATTTTCTGGCAGCTTTTGGGGCATTTTCTGGCAGCGTTTGGGGCATTTTCTGAAATTCCAAAATTTTCAAAATTTGCATCCATAGAAAATCTCAGAATTTAGTCACGTGTAATTGGTACATGTATTGCATGCAGTAAGGCATATGTTATTAGTAAAATCTTGCCACTGGCGTAGTAAACTTGCTCAGACAGACAAATGATACTAAGTGGAATATATCATCTATGTTTTTTTTTTTTTGATGCATCATTCATTCAGTAATCTCTAACTTCCAAGACAGTGTTGGCGGGTAACTAGGCTGATCCACCTACACACTGCCACATTTCACTTTAAAAATTGATGACTACCATGTCTTGAAGTGAACATCGGCAATGTCAGGTCTGTTCAGTGTACCATGCTAAGCTGTTTTTGTTTATTGTTTTAAAACTTTTTTGTTGCATAATAAAAATCATGTGATTTGCTTATTGCTTTCTTCATAAAACATTTCCTTATTTGTCTACGTAACATGTCGAAGTAGCTATTTTCTGTGAAGTCATATGTGATAAATGATAGGATCATTCTCAGAACTCTTAATGAACTTTAAGGTCTCAAATACCCGCCTTAGAGAATAATTGTTATTGCAGTATTGCTCAATAATGACAAAATGTTAAATAATAATTGAATTTTTGTAAGTCTGGACACGGTTCTGGGTTGCCCTTCATTTGTGGCACACATTATTTTGAACCTTATGTACAATGCAGTATGAAATGTTTAAATAGCTATGATCTTATCAGCCAGCTGCTACCTTAGCCTTGACTTATGTCCATTTCTTTGTGATCACTTGATGAACAAAGCCTTCTCTGAAACAGAAGTCCCACTGACCGGCTATATTTCTCAACGGTATTTCTCTTCCCTAAAACATGAAGACCTTTCTCATGATAAGCTCCAGGGCCCAGTTTCACAAGATAGCCTGCAACATTTTTTCATCGCACCTTTATCGTATGATATTTTGTACGTTACCGTGCCATTGTCCTATATGTGCCATCGCCATACATGTACTTCATCTTTTTGTGAACTTGGGCCGAAATGCTGACAATAATTTTTCTTTGAAAAACCCAAAAATTCTTCTCTGCTCGAAAAATTAGTAGTGTGAAGTAATATGTTAATGCTATAAGATTGTCAGGTGTTTTGGAATTCAAATGTCAAATGATGAAGTGCACAATGAGGTCATTGCAGCACAATTAGTCTAGACAGTTTAATTCACCTGCGTCAGCTTCTGTCGATTATATAATCATTTTATGTACTCTATCCACGCAGGTGTTTACTCACCTTGTAGTCCATCACCTGACATTTGACACCTGTGCACAGCTGAAAATAATACATGTGAATATTTCATTCTGGTTTTAGCTACAATGAGACAGCCTGTCTGATTCTCCGTCGGTTAAATGTTTGACATTGTACATGTATTTCTTGATGTCTTGGTCAGTTACTTTATAATAACGAAGGATCTGCATGCAAGGTTATTTCAGTGTTTTACTAAATATTGTAGCTTTTGGGAATTTGTGTTTGTTATGCAGGTTTTTAGCTCTTTGAATTATACATAAGCTGTTGTTTTTGATTCGGCCGTATGTGGGAAGGTCTGACAGCTTCCTGCGGATGGTCGTGGGTTTCCCCCGGGATCTGCCCGGTTTCCACCCACTGTAATGCTGGTCGCCGTCTTATAAGTGAAATATTCTTGAGTACAGTGTAAAACACCAATCAAATAAATAAATAAATAAATTTTAATTCTACCCCACTGTTGGTTGCTGGCCATGTGCAAATATACATATTATATAGAGATGACTTTTTAAACAACATCGTGGGCCTCCGTAAGCTTAATGACCCAGGAGCCTCTCACCAATGTGGTCGCTGTGAGTTCAAGACCAGTTCGTGCTGGCTTCTTCTCCGGCCGTATGTGGGAAGGTCTGACAGCAACCTGCGGATGGTCTTGGGTTTCCCCCGGGATCTGCCCGATTTCCACCCACCGTAATGCTGGCCGCCGTCTTATAAGTGAAATATTCTTGAGTACAGCGTAAAACACCAATCAAATAAATAAATAAATAAATTTTAATTCTACCCCACTGTTGGTTGCTGACCATGTGCAAATATACACATTATATAGAGATGACCTTTTAAACAACATCGTGGGCCTCCGTAAGCTTAATGACCCAGGAGCCTCTCACCAGTGTTCGCTGTGAGTTCAAGTCCAGCTCATGCTGGCTTCCTCTCCAGCCGTATGTGGGAAGGCCTGTCAGCAATCTGCGGATGGTCATGGGTTTCCCCCGGGCTGTGCCCTGTTTCCTCCCACCATCATATAAGTGAAATATTCTTGAGTACCTCGTAAAACACCAATCAAATAAATAAATGAATTTAAACAACATTGAGTGTGTCACGCAACAAACTGGTTGGTACGTTTATCTCCCCAAGTAACATCAAGTCGTGCTGTTTATGTCTACAAATAAAAGAATGATTTGCTTTGTAATTTATGTAAAGGTGAATTATCAGAATTTCCTTCAGTGATAAAAGTGTTATTTTGAACTGTTTATAGATATCAATCTTGTTTTTACATATAATATATTTATATGTAAAAGTATATATGTATATTTTTCTCCCAGATGCTGTGATGCGGAAAAAAAATATTTGTTTCAAGTCGCTCCAACCTGAGCTCAGCGGTATGACGCCATAATACATGTACAGTAAACTTTTACATTCCTACATCACGCAACAAAAAGACGCGACGTCATACATACGAACCGTTGTCCACTGCTGTGGTCTAAGCTTGAAGCTGATTGGTCAAAAATGCATGACCACTGTGACAGTCATGTAAGCCAACTTCTGCCACTGAAGAGTTTTTAAGTTTGAATAATTTTTGTCAGGAAAACTTCAGTAATGGAATCAAAAGTATCATTTCAAGGCTTTTATGGGCTTCTGAAAGTGTTTTTTAATATACCAAACTTTAGGTGAAACACAGTAGTTTAAAGTAGTGTAAAACCACAATCTAATCATGTACACAGATTGACTGGTGATTAGGCCATATCCAATGGATTTTGTGTTTCTTGTCTCGAGCACTTGTGGAAGCATGTAAGGGAAGCATAACACAAGAGCCTATGACTACACATTATTGTTTCTTATTGGAAATGAATAGTAATTCTGCATGTATATGTAGTAGAGACTGCACAAACAGCCAATTATGTAAAATAAAAAGAGTATTTCATCCTTCAAATAAAATGACACCAAAAGTAACTTACAGTTATTCCTATTTTTCAGTTTTCTTTTGCATTTTTTTTTTGTATAGATGTACTAATATTGCAAATTACCTGCATGAAAAAGCTGTGCAGTAGAAAAACATCCCTTCTAACTCAAGAGGACAAAGAAAAAAAAAAAACAGATCACGGCCTTTTATGACTTTTGCTTCATCATATGGCCATGTCACTGCAAGTCTTCAGAGGTCACTGAATATGATTAAGAGGGTTAAATGTGGTAATTTTTTCCTTTGAGTGTTGATGTTGAGGGGACTGTTGGGAGCTTCCGTGTGCTATTGTGCACAGCAGTATGGAAAAATCCTTCATTTTCTAGATGCAAAAATGTTGTAATTTTATCTGATAAGATGAAATAGGATAATTTTATTTGCTTATATCAGCAGCCTGAAGGGCATGCTATCCCACTATACCCATATACTAGGGTCATGATGCTTGTGAATGCACATCTATTTACTGTCGCCCATCAGCAGTGTATCATTCTGATGATGGTAAACAATGATGGAATGTGCCATGTTATGACAACGGTTAAAATAACTCTAACTAACAATGCTGTATCTATATGAGTGTGTCAGTACCAACCCCCTGACCAGTCCTCTGCGCCATTTATATAACAGCGGTCCACATCCTCACAGCACCTGTAAACTTCAGCTCCGACTATTTGGAACTCAGCAGTATAAACTGCAACATGCAGCCGAATATATTTTGGAGTTTTTCAAAACATTGACAATGGGGAGTGGCAAAATTACACTGGATGACACTTTTTATGAATGCCGCTAGGACGTAGCATTGTGAAAGTTGTGTTCTGTAGTTTCAGTGAAAGTAGAGCTCTTAAATTGCAGCCATTACAACTCATATTTCTCTAAAGACTAAGAAGACTGAAGAGTATTAGTGCTTCTTCTGTTCTTTTTCATTCCTTTGATAATTCCTCATTTTATATTGATATACAAAATTTCATGTACATTATGGACTTTTCTTGAAAATGGATATTATGAGAAGCTTTTAAGTGGTTTGTTTATGTACGGAAACGGAAAGTAGCTTGAAACAGTCATAATATTTTGAAGATCGTTAGCTGCTATGGTGCAAGTCAGTATTCCACTCTTGTCATAATCTGATTAATTTTTGAAGAATGTTGCTGCATCTTTACTATTATTTAGATCGGCATTTACAAATTTTAGACCTTTGGGTTTATGTGTTTCAGTGTTACACTGTAGTCATATCGGAACCATATACCCAGTATATATGAGTGTCTATCTTGAAATTCTCCATAACTACAAAAGGTGGATAGGGACGAGGAGGAGTTTTTCAATTTTGTTAACTCAAAGCAAAACCTCTAGTTTCTGCAGGAATTTTCCATTTTACATGTTTCTTTCAATATATACATGGTGATGGCCAAATCACAACAGCCTTCATCGGGTTGTTGTTGTTGTTTATGCATGTACGTCTAAGGACTACTATTGGCAGGTTGTGAATTGAGCATAATCTGATCCATGGCAAAAGATCCTATAAAAGATCTCTAGCAGATCACATATCACTCACAGAGATATGACTGCTATAATGGATAAAAACTGTATATCACCTAAAGGTTGGTATGTATAAATATGCTTTTTCAAAAGTGCCTAAAGGCAGGCCTTCAGTTATACTTTTGATGCCTACACCTATGTTTTTCTGATAAGAAATTTATCAAATAAACAACGTTTAGAAGGTGGATGAATCAATCAGAAACATGCAAATGTGTCGCTTAAAAACTGCTGAAGTTTAGGTGAATTACTGGTATGAAGACGTCGGCATATGAATTGTATATAAATGTAGCCTGCAACTGGATACCATGCCTAGGAAGCAGGTGGGCTCCACTGTTTGGGATGAGCCAGGAAGCCTAATTTGATTGGTTTCTTACATTAAGAGCTTGTGTTTGCAGTACATTGAAATGTGCCATTGAGGCTTGGCAGTGCACTTTTTTTCAAAATAAAAGATTATGCTGTGAATGTAAGCTGGAATTTTGACCAGTGAAGGAAAAAAAAAATGTTAAAATGCATAACCAGCACAATGTTTGTGTAATAAATTGACTTAAGGATTATTTCCTCCTGAAGGTTTATCAAAATGATAACGATCCAGTTTAATTTTTATTCTTGATGACAGTTGTGCTTTTGAAAATGAATGTCACCTGTTACTAGTTACTCGTTCAAATTTGGTCCATGTAAGTTTTATTTTTGTCTGTAGAAACACACTTGATTGAAACCAGTATAAACTATTTCGTCTAATTTTTGGGACACCTGGTCTGCTCATAAGTAGTGAATATATATGTAATTGTAGCAATAACTGAGTTTCTTTTTTCTCACATGGTTAGACAATCTAATGAAAAGCATGGTTATATCTTTACTTTTCCAAAAGGCTGGTGAAGAAATGTAATATTCTACTTTCAACACTGCTTATATTGGTCCCAAAATTAGAAGAATTAGGGTATACCACTTAACCTTGCTAGGGCCACTCATGGATGTGGCTAGAATATTTTACCTCCCTTAATTCTTCAAAATTTTAGACGTCCTCTTGCAACCAATATTATCGAAACATTCATGGAGAACTACAAGGTGTAGAGAAATAATATGGACAGTATTTTGAAGTTTGCATGTTAAGTGACACCAAAACAAATTTTTAACATTATTTTCATAATAATTTCAAGCATAAATTCCACTTAGAAATAGTGGTTAAAAAGATTAAAGATTTACAGTAGCTGTCAGTCTCTTTAGAACTGAGAGCTGCAAACGTCTCTTACCAATGCTCCAGCCTTATTTCATAATACATGTACAAGGAAAACATGGTTGTTCGAGTTTGCACAATTGTTGGAGAAGTCTTGTCAACAGATGCTTTGGAGTGGGTTCTTTCTTAACTTTGAACTTGCTGTAAGGGGTTGAAATCGTCCTTATTGTATGTATATGAGCTCCTGACACCATAAAATGGCAGGCAGTGTTTAGACATTGTGGCTGGTGTGACAGTGTTTGAGGCAGACGACATCTTTGTCTGGTCATTGTCTATGTCTAGGCTCCCAGTAACAGATGATAACAGATGATGCCCTGCCACGTAACCCCTCATTTGTCATAATTTCTGCTGACACTTCCAGTTTTGTCTGTCATCAATGTCACAAGCTCTAACTGAGAAACATCAATCCTTTCCTGCCCCCCCTCCCCCCCCCACTTTCTTTTTTCATTTTTAAGCCAGCTCTACTTTTTTGAAGTCATGATGCCTTTACACCAGTCGCTTACCCCAACGCCTGTGTCTTGGTGTCTTTGTCTACCCATCCATCCACTTTTCTCTGTGTGTCATTGCCAACCACATAACTTGATCTTCTGGGCATTTGAAACCTACCAAGCAATGCCACAAGTAGATGTGCTTCCATGTCTACTGTTTTCCCCGTGGATCCAGTAGGGCTCAGTTTAAATCAGGGACCCTTGCTGACTCAGACCTTTAACGTACGTACAGGATCGCTTGGATTGTCAGTCCCTTGACCAGTGAGACTGCGGTTTGTAATCCAGGGGCCACTTTCACAAAGTGGTGGACAACATTTTTTTATCATACATTTGTTCTACGATATTTTGCACATCACTATCAACGTACCATTGTCCTATATGTGCGATATCGTACAGGTACGACATCTTTGTGAAAGTGACCCCAGGTCTCCCCGTTTCTCCCGTGGCGTTAAGTCAGAGAAGGTTGGTCAGTTGCCTACTGAACGTCAGTGGTTTATTCTGGGCAACATCCATAAACCTGAGACAGCACTTATATTGGTGCAAATTCCTGAGCGCCAAACAATCAGCCATTTTAAATTGGTTTTGTTAAAAAGCGACTTGATTTTAACGTATGCTTAACGACAAAATGTGACATGTTTGTCACCATTATGAACTTTTTCGTAAAGATTTTTTCATGTGTATGCTTCAACAATCACTCTAGTTTGTTGAGAAAGAAGGCATGCATCACAAGTACGTCATGTGAGTTCATTATTTCCTGTTACCGTACCCAATGTTTTTGTTTCTTGTATTCTGCTAGAGGGATGCAGAGCAGGTTAATCAAATTAATCTTTGGCAGAAGAAAAAACTTGTCCTTCTATTTGAATACATTGGTTTCAGTCAAAGTTATAAAGCCTGACAGAGTACAGATGTTTTTATGCTGCTTTTTCCTGAATTAAGTGTTGCGTTTGCTGTATAAATTTGGTATTGTGAACATCAGACTTTTACGTTACACATTTAACATCATTGGTTTCTATATAACAGACAGATTAAATTCTGCTGAAAATCTCTTGACAGATGCATTTATTCAGCAGAAATAAGAGAAGAGAAACACTTTTTCCCCCCCTGCTAACAGTCTCTTAAATATACAACAGCAAAGGCAGGGATTAAATCTCCATACAGGCTTCTGTTCAGTTCGATGCGCATCAATATGCTGCCTTCGGTGGATTAGTCCAACACTGCAGTGCTATTCATTATTTAACATAGTGTTGCCGCTTGTCTCCTTCGGCCATTGGCAGAAGCCCAATAAATGTGGTTACAAGGAGGTTTTTATTTGAGGTGTCACCAAGGGCAGTTTATGTGAACTGCTGGTATTGATATCAAAACTCCACTCAATATTCCTTAGTCCGCACAGGAAGCAAGGGAGCAGCGATTGAACTGTAAGGTTTGCAGAACATTGGGCACCATGTCCCCACCTTCTAGACAGCCAAGGTGAGAATGAACAGCTGTTTGGCTTGGGAAGATGAGCATGCTGATTCAGATTGGGCTTTGTGCCGACAATTCTTCTGGACGGCAGTAATTACAGTAAAACTGTTAAACCAGCCAAGTTTTGTACGCATGTGTACATATTGATTTCCGTGTAATGCTACTGCTTGGGAAGCTTTTCTTCTCAAGAGTGGATGGCAGTTTCCTTGAATAAAATACCTATGGCTGTGTTTTGTTTCTCTGGGTCATTTGATTATGTATACTCTCCTTGAAGAGTTGTATTTTATCTCTGCAAGTTTTGGTGGCATTGTATTAATAATTTGCACCATTGAAACGATACCTTAAATTTCTCTTGAACTCTTGAACTAATGCTGTTTGTAAAATTTATTTACAACCATTTATCCTTCATCTACATGTAATATTTCTTTGTTAGATTGGCACCTTTTTTCTGACTTTTCAGAAATATTGTCATGCCTTTATTTTCTGTCTATCTGTCTATCAGTTTGTCTGTTGAACTCTGAAAGCCTAAAACCCAACACCAGCTAGACATTTTTGCAAATTATGAACATGTATACATGCAATTACCACTTAATAAAATAGTTTCTGGTAGCTATAATGTTTGTGTCTATAAGACTGACTGATGGGGGAAAGTACTGCACTCGTAGACCCCTGGAACTCCTTCTTTTTGCTCCATCATCTATATGTATTAAAATCCTTGTGCAGTTTATTTTGGTGTCTACCTTATCTGTTGTATTGGGTTGTTACATTTCTTGTCAGTGGTATGGATGCCATCTTGGCTATCATCCAGGTCTTAAGTGTATACATTGTGTGCTATATTTTCAATGGTGCACAACTGTGATCTTCACCTGTTAGCGACTCTGCAAGTGTCTATTGTGATTAAAGAGAATTTGGTTTAAGGCACACAGCTTGCCCCGGTTAAGTGGAACATTGCATCCAGAACAAGGGCAAAAAAAAAAAAAAAAAAAAAGGGGGAAGCTAGTTAATAAGGATGGCTCATAGTTGTCAGCCGTTTGGCTTTGAATCGCAATGATGTTAGCCTTAACTTGATTGGCTACGGAGCCTGAAGGTAAATTACAAACGTTGTGTCCAGTGAGATGGCATTTCTCGCATCATCTGTTTGCATCTGCGCCTTACCTCCAATCAGCCATTTTATTACAGGAAGTAGCCTTCCGGTATTTACAATAATCTCTTTGACATTGTCCAGATCTGACACAAAGGTTTTGTATTATTAAGCCCGGAACAGGTTGTAGCCTGGGTATTGGACTGTGTTTATTTACACACATGCAAAAACCTGGGAGGGATGCTATTGCGAAGGTAGTGCAGATTATTGCCTTTGTTTTTTAAGAATAGTGGAAATCAATAGGACTGTGTCAGACCCAGTGACCATAGATTTAACTGCCTATGAAGAATTTGGCCTCTTTTTGCCTGAAAAAAGTGCCATTTTTACATGTCTTGTCAAGGAAACTGGCTCATCTTATGGGAAACTTTGAGATCTGTTCGGCAGTCAAAGCAATTAGAGGAGCACTGAGGCTGTCAGAGATTGTTCTTCAAGTGATAACATCGATGGCTTCTTCTTATTACTATCATTGCCGGTTGTAAAGTGAAAGGGTATAATGCAGACGGTAAGCCTCTCTCCTGCGTAGGCCCGGGTATTCTGTCAAACTGCGTGAGGTCACCTCATTAATTTGACTGAAATATCTCTGGTTCTGTCTCCTACACATTTGTCCACTTTCTCTTCTTTCTAAATCAGTCTTCATCATGACATTTGCCCTTTCCCCTTGAGATAAAGGGGGAAACATGAAGCAGGGAACTTAAATGGGTGTCACCTAACCCGAGTGACAAGCCTTTAATATTGTGAGTATCGCCCACAGCAAGGAAAGAGTTGTCAATAACAATTCGACCAAGGCTTGCTTGAACGCTTTCATTCGCTTTTTGTTTTCGCCTTGTTTCTCTTGGGTGTCTTAACATGCACCTGAAGTTTTCCAGTTTCTATTCTCTTGCCAATGTCCCCTGATACCTGTAAAAGAACTATGTTTTTACTGTACAGGTCTGCTGGTAATTATAAAAAAAAACCTTTGTAAGGATTATACATTGTAGCCAGGAGAAAAACAAATAAACCTTCAGATTTGGTCAAATTATGTATGGTTATCTTTTTTTGTTTTGTTTGTTTATTTGTAATGATATACATGTAAATTACTTCGGATAACAAGGTAGCTACATGTATGTACTACACACAGTACAAAACAGCACAAATGCTCATTGTGGGAAACAATTGGCTCACCGCCATTAAACACACCTTTATTACAGGTCACATGTTTTCAACTCCCTTAAGTGCTGTAGCTGCATGTGGTTTATGAAATGGTGATGAGCCACAGCCATGATCTGGTATAACCTGTCTGCACTCATTGCACAGATGCATCCTGGGATAGGGTTGATGGGTCCCTTAAGACATGCCTGTGGAAAACATTGCAATGGCCTCGCTTGTTACAACTCATGAACATGTACATACAGATGAACAATGAACATTGTTATCAATGGCTGACATATATTCTAGATTATTTTATCTATATGATTTTCTAATTATAATCATATCTAGAAAAAGTTGATGGTTCTGAGCTCATGCTGGTGACAGTGTGACCGTACATAAAATTTTTTTTATCTAATGCAAGTCAAAATGATGCTATCAGAGAGCTTTTAAATGTGTGAATAAAAAAAATATGTATAGAAACTTATCTTTTTATTGGCAAATCATCATGTTTTTGTTCAGTTTACTTGTTAGTTTTCATAGAAAATTGATTAGTTCAGAAACCTGAACGTTTCTCCTGGAACTAAAATGGCTCGATCTAATGCAGCTGATGATGATGAAGTTTTCCACTTTGTTTAAATTCCATGAAAAGTAAAATAATAATGAGCTGATCATAAAACACAAATCAGGCTGATGGGAATGGGCTGCATCTATAGCATACATGTATGTAGTTGTGTTTTGTTTAATTTGCTTGAGGACAATATTGATCTAAACCCCCTTCACACCTCAGGAGCTTTGAATTAGCAGTTGGCTGTTAGGCCTGACATTAAGGAGAATATTTAACGGTACTAGCATAAGCTTCACTGATGCTTTCTCATTCGAGTTGGAAGCGTGCAGAGGGAGACTGGTGAGCACAGCCGCATCCAGACACGTACAAGCATCAGCAGAGAGCTTTTGACGTTTGGCAAACCCCATCTGATTCATTAATATCCGTTCTTTAACCAGTACCTCATCTGAAGCTAATTACCGAGTTAGGTGGTTTAATCAATGATTCCCTTTGTTGTACCCCTATAGGATGTTGTCACTGGTGTTTCAGTTAGTAAAGGGTCATTTGCTTCCGAAGGTATCTTCTCTGTGGGAAACAGGTGTACACAAGTTGTCAGCTGAAGGTGTATCATATTAGAACAGCTAACCTCTGGCAACCGGCAGGGGGACTTTGAGATGTGCATTGTCCGTCATTCTGTCATGCAACAATATGGTCACTGCAGTCTTCTCCCTTTGCTGAACTTTGTCTGAAGGATGTTTTTATAATATTAGTGACATGATGACTTGGATTGGTTTTGACCTCTTTTGGCCACAGTAATCTTTCCTAGTTGTCTTAACACTTTATCCTGATTTCTGTGAAACTTCTTCACCAGTTGCCTTTAGACATTGATTGCCTGCAGGTATCTGCGTAAAATAATATGGCTTCTGCAGCCACCTTGGTTTCCTATCTTGCATTAAATTTTGTAATAACTTATCCTTATTGATGTTTGTAAAGTAATTTGTTGAGAAGTGATTCTGTTCTGACTTGTTTCACTTCTGTTGTAAATTGTTTTCACATTTAAAACCTCAGTGATTTGACTTTTTGCCTCACTAGCTTTCCGTCATCAATGTCTGCCAACCTCACCACGTGACCCAACAAGGTCATCCACTGCTTTGCCTGGATCTGATGTATTTCGGGCCATTCATGTCCCGACATATGAAACCTGTGTCCTGACATATGAAACCTGTGTCCTGACATATGAAACCTGTGTCCTGACATATAATTGTCTGCCAGCAAACTGCGGATGGTTTTGGGTTTCCCTCGAGCTCTGCCTGGTTTCCTCCCACCATAATGCTGGTTACTGTGGTATAAGTAAAAAATTCTTGAGTACGGTGTAAAACACTAATTAAATAAATAAATAAATAAGTACAATTGTCATATTCTTCAGTAGGGCATGCAGATGGTCATGGGTTTTCGCTGAACTTTTTCTCAGTTTCCTCCCACCTTAATGCTGGCTGCCGTCATATAACTGAAATGTTTGGGCAGCAATCATAAGTTTCCAAGGGTTGAGACTTTTTAAGTCAGTCAAAGTAGCTCCAAGGACATAAAGTCTTAGCTCCATGTTAGCGTGATCCCTAGTGCGTGCTGTGGAGAATTTGCTGTTCTGTGGGACTTCACATTTCTTAATCAGCTTAGCCTGTAAGCCCAAGGCAGCACGACCTTGCTGTGTCTTTGAACATCTGTGTTGCAACTCATCATTCTGTCTTTTGACTTCAACTTGTGCAGGTTTGGGATACAATGATTTGACTAAACTGACCACTTGTATATGTATCATGATGTAGGGTTGATGCTGCCCGTGTTAATATCTTAAAAGAACTGCTTAAAAATAAATTTAAGAGATTTTCTGGATTCTGTGGCTTTTAAGCAGTCAACAGTGCAGATGCGGCAGGTATGCGCAGATGGGGCAGGTATGCACAGATGGGTCATGTATGCGCAGATGGAGCAGGTATGCGCAGTCTTTTGTTTGCTGTCATCCACAAATATGGTACACAAATCTGTTTATCACTGTTTGTCGTATATGTCACCATTGATTGTTGACCCTGGGTTTCACCATTTCCCCCCACCCATGAAACCTACCACCCACATATGAGCACAAAATTCTTGAGTGTGGGATAACAGTAATGAAATCTATAAATAAAATTAAATGTGTTTTTGTAGTGATGTGCATTCATATTTAATTTTTGCAGATTTTCTTAGTCTGCTTTGTAAAAGGGAATCCATGTTAGATTACATTTATTCTTGCAACAGTTGAAAGCATTTTCTGCTAACAAACAAAATAAATTCTGTTTTTTTGTTTTTGTTTTTTTTTTACTGTGAGATTTACATTATGTGTGCGATTTTAAGCTTCCTAAATCTATTAGTTTGTTGATTCTAAAAAGAACCTCTCTAAGGTGGGAAGAAAATTAGCTAATAGGCTGTCCTGCATGCGATTTGTGGATGTAAATTAGATTGTGTTCTTTCTTTAGAACTAATTGCAGCCAATGTGAGGGCGTTATAAAACTGTCATCACGTGGTTCTGTCGTTTATAATATGTTTGTTGATTCCAGTCTATGTGACGTATAGCTACTTGCAGACATCACTGCGGCCATTGCAATATTAGAAGTGAATATGGTCTTGGGACGTAAGATGAATTAAACCCCAGTTAAATATGTAAATAAGCAAGTTCATTAAAGTTAACTAAGGAGAATACCCACCGCCTTCTTTCCAGACATAAGCTTGTCTTTACATACATACATGTGGTGAAATGCAGAAAGCCCACCGCCTTCCTTCCAGACGTAAGCTTGTCTTTACATACATACATCTGGTGAAATGCAGAAAGCCCACCTCCTTCCTTCCAAACATAACCTGTCTTTACATACATACATGTGGTAAAATGCAGAAAGCCCACCGCCTTCCTTCCAGACATAACCTTGTCTTTACATACATTCTTGTGGTGAAATGCAGAAAGCCCACCGTCTTTCTTCCAGACATAACCTTGTCTTTACATACATACATGTGGTGAAATGCAGAAAGCCCATCACCTTCCTTCCAGTCCTAACCTTGTCTTTACATATATACATGTTGTGAAATGCAGAAAACCCACCGTCTTTCTTCCAGACATAACCTTGTCACATTTGTCCACTTTCTCTTCTTTCTAAATCAGTCTTCATCATGACATTTGCCCTTTCCCCTTGAGATAAAGGGGGAAACATGAAGCAGGGAACTTAAATGGGTGTCATCTAACCCGAGTGACAAGCCTTTAATATTGTGAGTATCGCCCACAGCAAGGAAAGAGTTGTCGATAACAACTCCTGTCTTTACATATATACATGTGGTAAAATGCAGGAAGCCCACCTGCCTGTTTCCTATAGTTATTGCAGATATTCATGTCATTCTTGTCATTTATAAATGGATAGGAATTCCTAACACCTAACAGCTACATGTATGAGCACTGTTTTCGTATGTTCGTCTTGTTTTTGTCCGGGCAGAAGACTAGTTTAAGCAGAATCACCTTGCAATTTTTGACCTGATTTGACCCGATAGATATGCCAACCAGTAGGTACATATTGTCAATCAACCACTCATATCAATTATTACTACCAACAAGAGTCTTAATTCACTGACTTTGGGGGTAATAAATTTGACAGTCAGGCTTCCAGTGATCAGCTTTTAAATTATCATCCTCATGGGTCATCTCTAGAATAGCAGGGCTCTAGAGGAATCCACTAAATATAGCCATTATCTCTAATGGCGATGATAAACTTGTTGTCTATTGGCAGAACGTTTAGTTGTGTCCTTATAAGACTGTATTCACCCTGGATAAGTTGATTGCTTTAATGATTTCACCAGCAAAAACATTCACATCAGTATTCCTTGGAATTTTTTTCTGGAACACAGCTTTTCTTGGAAGTATTCTTTTACAAATGTCTGTTTTTGTACCATTTTTACCCCTCAACTTGGCATAGAATCCTGTATCACCAGGATGTAACTCTTGGTCATCTCAATTAGAGGTTGTTAGTTAACCTTTGTTGCCATAATTATCTAGTGGGCAATCTGCCAGAACATGTATATTAGTAAGGCTTTTTATTTGTTCTGTTTTGAACTTGATCATTAGCTGCTCGTATGCATTATGGGGCTTTTATTGTTGTCAGATTTAACACAGTCAAAGGGATTCCTACAGATTTGCTTAATTGGAATCTTCCAGATTCTTGTCCAAATCTATTACTAGAAAGCAGATGCTCTGAAGGTTTTAATGCTTATAAATTTGTGTGATTCCATGTTGATGACTTTACAAATGTTAAACAATTTGTAATTTATTCTAGAAAAAACAAATGAGTTGGAACATGATTTTTTTATTACAAGAATCCCAGCACATTCCCGTAGTTTTGGTTTAGGGGACTCTTGATGAGAATCTGATTTCAGGATTCCTGTTAAACGTAAATCCCTGATTAATTGAAGGTTTTGGCTTCAAGACATCCCAGTTTATAATATCTTTGAACAGGCATGTTGTCATGTACAACAGCTGCATAATGTAAATCCTTCTGGCAGTTAACCGACTAAATGGCTAATTCATTTGATTGGTTCACAGAAATACAGCACAACTGTAGCTGTGGAGGAATTCCATCATTTCACTCCCTGGCAAAGAAGTTGTAAATTCGTCATTATGTTTCTATGTAGATTTGCATTTCAATGTCACCTCCTTCTCTAGCACCCTTCCATGTAATACATGCAATTGCATTGCTTAAATCTTCTGGGCACCCTGCTGGCGGAAGGGATTAAGCATTCTTCTTGCCCCATGCAGCCTTGCCAATTCTATTGCAGACTTGAATCCAAGTCCTCCTGGTATGTCTGCTGTTTTGGGGGGGGGGGGGGGGGTGTCAGTTGAAGGGCTGTGGGTTTGTTTGAAAAATTACATTTTTTTCATTTGAATATTTATTTATTGATTAGATTGGTGTTTTATGCTACTCTCACCTGCACTACAGTAGCCAGCGTTATGGTGGGAGCTATTTAACCGGGTGGAAAGCCTGGTGAAAGCCCATGACCATCTGCAGGTTGCTGCCATACCTGTCCACGTATGACCAGAAGCCAGCATGAGCCTGAACCTACAGCGATCGTACAGTACTAGTGAGGGACTACTCAGCCATTGTACTGCGTCGGCACAAGTATGGCTCACTACAAGGCCACTGAGACCCCCAGAAAAATTATTGAGAACATAATTGAACACCACTCAAATTAAAAAAATGCATGTAATTGCACAAATGTTGTAAATTTGTCGATAGAATGAAACAGTCTGTATGAGGGAGGATATGTGATGTGTAAGTGTGTTGTCAGGTAGATCCATGCTGGCTGTTTAGTGTAAACCCAACACTGATTATATAGAATTCATGCTGCAGCTCATGGTTTATATTACACTACTTAAGCTCATTTACCCATAAATACAACTACAACAATTAGCAAACAATTACCGCCTAATTATTTTAAACTAGGATGTGCCATTGATTATGAGTGAAAACCTGAGATTTATTGTTGTTTTCCTGTTATAAATTGTAATGGAACAATATAACACAAATGGCTGCTGTAAAATGTCTCTCCGGGGAGCTCAGGGCTGATTTTCTCATCAGATAAAAAAAGTTATGGATTTGCGCAGTTGACTTCCTCTGAATCTGTCAGTGATTGTCTCAATCAGTGTTATGTCACAAGCAATGAAGGTATAATGCTGTATCGCCACAAGTAGAGATCATTGCGAGGATTAGTGCTTATGGTTTTGACAAACAGCTTGTGTGGCTAGATGACATGTGGTGGACTGCATGGACGCTACATGGACACTGCATGGCTTTATTATAATAACCTGGTGAACTTTTGAAATTGATCATGTTTTTACAGATAAGATAAATCCGTAACAATTTTTTTGCTTAGTGTATCCAGTTTCTACCTGTATACATTATAATTGAATTAAAGTTTCATTTCAGTGAAGAATTCTTAATAATTGTTCTTAACACCAGTGAAATATAAAAATTCGTGTAATAATTAAAGATAAAAAAATACAAATTAAAAATAGAGAGTGTTGAGATGATCAAGTACATGTTTCCTGTTTGCCCCTTGATTCATGAACTGTGATGAAATAAATAAATAAATAACAGTTTATGATTTATTAGCATGCAACATAGCAGTATACATTCTAACATCTTTTCCATACAAGCAAATGAGTAGGTGGTGTTGTTGTTTTGGAGTCAGACACTTTAGCGAAACCTTTTTAAAAATAAGAATTAGAAATCATATAAGTGGAATATTTTTGAGTACGGCCTAAAACACCAATCAAGTAAATAAATAACGAACCAAAAAATATTTATCTTGTATCCATGAGCATGGGTTTCCCCAAACTGATAGTTTTGAATATGGCGTAACACTCCAATCAGATAAATACCCCAAATTTAGCATTAATGTTTAACAAACTGATGGGTGACAAAATTCCATTATCAGACATTATATTAAGTGAAAACACTGACAGATTTTATGTATAAATTCTTGTAGACATTTTTTCTCATGTCATATATCTCCGGGTCTTTTTTTTTTTGTTTTTTGTGTTGCATCAATCTGTAGAAGGTGTACATGTATGTGCCTACTCTTTGTCAGGGCTTTGTTCATGAAGGGTTTTCATGAAATATTCAGTGAAAGAAAAGAGAAAAAAAAAAAGAATGTGCCAACGTACCCAGCATAGCTACTTATTCAGCTTGGGAGTTGTGAAATGCGGGCTATGTAGATGGGCATATGGTACAGAGTCATGCATCCTACCAACTGCCACCTGACAGCCTGGCTTAATGCCTGTGTTGGAACAGTAAAATCTGTCATGTAGAAACATTCCCTCTGACAAAATGTCACCACAGGCATTGTTCTCCAGCCCTGGGTACCCCATTCCAGATGTATTCAGCTCTTCAGATGCCCCGAACAGGCTTATTTCAGGGCAGCACACACTATCGTAAAGTTGTCCTTTAACAGATATCAAAATGCCTTGGGGGTAACAATGCCACGCTGTTTCCTTCAATTCCAGCTAGGCACCCAATGATGAGAATGGCAGTTTATTTCCTAGAACTCTTTTTCTGAAATAAAACAGAAGCTGTTGATGGAAATTTTACTTTGAAAATATTGATTTTTTTTCTTTCAGCAGTCTCTTCAGTAGAGTTTATTATTGTGGCATTTTTAATGGCATGTGAATTAACTAATAGTGCTGTCTCACTGGTATGGTATGCCTCACACCGCATGACAGCATGCTGAAATAGTTTCGCCTCAAAGGAACTTGTGTTTTACATTGGTTTTCTGTATCTCTGGATGATCTAGTAATTACTACCTGCCATCTTAGCATATAGTAGTAGGCCTGTATGAATTAGGTCAAGATCTTGATTTGCCCCTGTCTAGCAGTATGTGTGTGTCCATGGCGGGCCTGCAATATTGTCAACAGAACTTTTAAAAAATCAACTTCAAAATTTGGTACGTGTTAATCACAATGATTATGACCTGATTGTTTTCCATTTTCACTGGATTTTTACAACTATAGCTACATGATTGACTGTTACATTGTGAGCCAGATTTCTTACAAACAGATTGGCTTACAATGAGAGTTTAGAATTCGGCTTTTATGACACTGTTGACCCTGATTCAGATTAGATACAGACTGCTTCAAGTTCACTTCTTGCAATTTTTCCGTTATCTTGTTTATTTAGGAATTTTCTTTTGGTGTGAGAGATTCATTGTTAACAGCTCTACGGACAGATGTGTAGATGTCTTCTCAGTATTCTCCATGTCTACAACAAGGATGTGATGTGGGTGGGTGGGGTGGGGATGTGGGGTGGGGCGGTCATATGTTGTTTGCTAACTCCCGGCGTAGCATTATTGATCTGTAGCAGATTCACTGATATGTATGGAGAAGGCATTTTGTTTTTATTATGTTACAGCGAACATTCGTTAATTAAGAGACGAATGAATGATTCCCTCATCCATTTGCCAGGTCAGGTCTCTAAATACCTCCTGAGAGTTAAGTGTAGTGTTTGCTGTCAGATATGAACTCATATATGTCACTGTCAATAAAGCACCTCACTGAATATCACTGGCAGTCATATATGTCATTGTGTAGAAAGCACCTCACTGAATATCACTGGCAGTCATATATGTCACTGTGTAGAAAGCACCTCACTGAGTATCAGTGGCAGTCGAATATGTCACTGGGAACAAAGCACCTCACTGAATATCAGTGGCAGTCATGTATGTCACTGTGTAGAAAGCACCTCACTGAATATCACTGGTAGTCATATATGTCACTGTGTAGAAATTACCTCACTGAATATCACTGGCAGTCATATATGTCACTGTAGAAAGCACCTCACTGAATATCAGTGGCAGTCATATATGTCACTGTGTAGAAATTACCTCACTGAATATCACTGGCAGTCATATATGTCACTTTGTAGAAAGCACCTCACTGAATATCACTGACAGTCATATATGTCACTGTGTAGAAAGCACCTCACTGAATATCACTGGCAGTCATATATGTCACTGTGTAGAAAGCACCTCACTGAATATCACTGACAGTCATATATGTCACTGTGTAGAAATTACCTCACTGAATATCAGTGGCAGTCATATATGTCACTGTAGAAAGCACCTCACTGAATATCAGTGGCAGTCATATATGTCACTGTGTAGAAAGCACCTCACTGAATATCACTGGCAGTCATATATGTCACTTTGTAGAAAGCACCTCACTGAATATCACTGACAGTCGTATATGTCACTGTGTAGAAAGCACCTCACTGAATATCACTGACAGTCATATATGTCACTGTGTAGAAATTATCTCACTGAATATCAGTGGCAGTCATATATGTCACTGTGTAGAAAGCACTTCACTGAATATCAGTGGCAGTCATATATGTCACTGTGTAGAAAGCACCTCACTGAATATCACTGGCAGTCATATATGTCACTTTGTAGAAAGCACCTCACTGAATATCACTGACAGTCATATATGTCACTGTGTAGAAAGCACCTCACTGAATATCACTGACAGTCATATATGTCACTGTGTAGAAATTATCTCACTGAATATCAGTGGCAGTCATATATGTCACTGTGTAGAAAGCACTTCACTGAATATCAGTGGCAGTCATATATGTCACTGTGTAGAAAGCACCTCACTGAATATCACTGGCAGTCATATATGTCACTGTGTAGAAAGCACCTCACTGAATATCACTGACAGTCATATATGTCATTGTGTAGAAAGCACCTCACTGAATATCACTGGCAGTCATATATGTCACTGTGTAGAAAGCACCTCACTGAATATCACTTTTGTGCATCCTCTGCAAAACTGTTGCTGACCAGAAAAGCCGTGTTACAAGTATGATGTGCATTGTTAGAATTAGGTGATCCACATTGAAAGATTGTTAGCCATTAGGAGGCATCAGAATCCGATCTGGAAGCCATGCTGAGTTGTTTGTATTTCTGATGCAGTGATACATGGACATTGGGATGGAGATGACAAGGACATGAAATGTGGTTCACAATATATAACGTAGGATTCATTCATAGATTCTCCTCGTGGATTTCATCTAAGAGTTCATATTAGCCAGATGAGGGTCTTAATTTCTCTTTAGAATTCCACGACCGTGCTAGCTCCTTATCTTGAATAATAAAAGGGGCTGGTGGCTCAGTAACAGGAGTTAAAATTGTCCCCAAGAGCGAATTATCTTACACGTGTGTTGTATTGTTTTCGTGCTGACATATGATCTGACTGAAACATTGCTGAAAACTATTTTGACCATTTGATTTATTTGTTGAATAAATTGATGATAGTTCACCACTTATTGTATATTTGTACTGTAATTCTTCCACCTTTTTGCGTGTTTTGTCTCAGAAATCAAAGTAAAAAGGTGCATAGTTTGCCTTTCATATGTGAAACGTTGGAGAAACATTAATATAGTTTTGTGTTATATGTATTTGATTGAACTTTTACATGTACAGTATACATTTGTTGATCTGTCCTAAAATGCTGGACGTAAGTGGGAAAGTCTGCCAGCAACCTGCGGATGGTCGTGGGTTTCCCCCAGGCTCTGCCCGGTTTCCACCCACCATAATGCTGGCCGCCGTCGTATAAGTGAAATATTCTTGAGTACGGCGTAAAACACCAATCAAACAAATGAATAAAATGCTGGAGGTGTTGATTATATGGGGTATGTTTTGGTTTCTATCTGGAATGTTGAAGCACTCAATGCTGATAGGGAGTGGCAAGTTTTCATCACCTATGTACAAATAGAGGTACAGGCACATGGAGCTCCTGAGCTGGAACTAAACATAAACACACCTGACAGGTTAACGAGCCATCCAACTGGCAGTTGTTGGCTCCACTGTTTGCCACTGTTCTAATTGTACTGACTTTTTACACGCACCAACAGGCATAGCAGTGTCTTTATACAAGTAGTTTAACCTAAATTTTATCGCCAAGAATTTATTATTTGTTTTGTTCAGATTATTGAGATTTTCACACCAGAAAAACATTTATTTCCACAGTATTGGTTTCCTGTTTTGTGTTGAATTTGCAGCTGATCAGTAAGTTTAGGATTTGCACTTTTCTAAGCATTGGTTTTGTGTAGAAGTTAAGCCCAATGTGTATACCATATGTTATTGAGGGGGGGAGGGGGGCAAGATGCCCCTCCCCCTCCCCTCACTCATCTCCTACCCTAAATATATGCTTACCAGTACAAGTACAACCTGCTGTCATATCATCATTAACAGTGACTCCCCAAATGTATGGGCAAATAATGAGGTTCCTGAAAGATCACATGATATTAATAGAGTTCCTTCTGAACAAGGGCTCAGTTGGTTAGCACGCTAGAGCAGCGTAATGACCCAGGATCCTCTCACCAGTGTGGTTGCTGTGAGTTCAAGTCCAGCTCATGCTGGCTTCCTCTCTAGCTGTACGTGGGAAGGTCTGCCAGCAACCTGCGGATGGTCATGGGTTTCCACCACGCTCTGCCCGGTTTCCACCCACCATAATGCTGGCCGCTGTCGTATCAGTGAAATATTCTTGAGTACGGCGTAAAACACCAGTCAAATAAATAAATAAATCTGAAAAAATCTGAAGCCATCCTGGGAGATGTGAAACAAAGGAGTATGTTATGAAACATGTCCAGAAGTTAATAAGGGTGGTGGGAAATAGAATACATGGTTTTTAGCTTATCTTTAAAACTTTGTCTATTAGACTTTTGTCAAATTATTAATTTTATACATTAATTGACACCTGATGTTATCTTTGCAGTCTGTGCTGATTTATGTGAACAAAAACAGTGTTCCTCTCATGATGACGATTAAATTTCTGTGCCCATCTAACAAGACAACCCCTGCTTAATGTTGTGGTGTAGTGTGGTCTAGTGCATCTGATCTTAGGAGTTTATCTAGCTTTATATCTTGTTTAAACTGTGCACGTAGAATATTTGCCGAATTCCCTTGCCAATACTGTGTTGACTAAAACCATGGCAAATTGACATCATTAGGTACAGGTGTGCATATCATTATATACCAATCTCTGGAAATCAACACTTTCATATGTGCACTATTTATTATTGATAGACACTTAAGTAGTTTTTTTTTTATGTTCTTTGGTTAACCATTATACCTGAATAACTGATGTTAATGGAGATCGTGGTAGTGTGAAACACTTGCCCTCTGCTTGCCAGTTTTCAGTATGTTTGACTTTGAAATCCCATGAGTATCATGTCATGTGTGCAGGTGGCCCCTTTGAGGAAATTGAGATCTCGTATACCACTTATTACAAACACTTTACCTCATTAATTATGCACATGTATGTAAAGTACAGTTAATTCTCTGAGAGGAAATCATAAATAGCCTAATTCTTCTAAAATTTGGGACAGATATATATTAGTAGTGTTGAAAGTAGAATATTGCATTTCTTTACCAGCCTTTTGGAAAAGTAAAGATATGAGTATGTTGTTCATTAGATGATCTAACCATCTGAAGAAAAAGGAACTCAGTACCCCTGCTAGAATTACATAGATATTGGCTAAAATGAGGAGACGAGGTGTCCCAAATTTGAGAAGAAATAGGGTATCATAGATATTACCTTCATGTGTGGGAAGGTCTGTCAGCAACCTGCGGAAGGTTGTGGGTTTCCTTCCCCCCCCCCCCGCAAAAGCTGTGCCACCAAGCTGTGCCACCATAATGCTGGCTGCTGTCGTAGATGTGAAATATTACTGTGTAAGACACCATGCAATCAAATAAATAAATAAATGGACATATACTGGGTAAATTGTAGTTTGTGTCTTAAAAGTTTTGATAATTCAGGAAACATATATGTGAAGCCTAATGTTGAATAGTGTAGTCATACAAATACATCATTTTATACCAGAGAATCTGAAATGCCAATTAATGGATGATGCGAAAGTGAATGATGCATACAATCTTAAGTCACCATGGTTGTATCAAATTCATTGAATTGTTGCATTATTTAAAAAATAGAATATTTATATGTTAATTAACATCATTTTTGTTTATCCAGTCTTATAAACATCTATCTTGACATGTGGTTACATTGGTAGCTAAGAAAGCCTTCAGCAGGTGTAAATCAGTTCTGCTTGTACTGGCTGTGAACTGGCTTGAAGACTTTAACCCCCATGTATTAAACACAGCTACCCTTGAACCTGGGAACCACTGTTGATGGGGTTTCTCAGTGCCTTCTTAGTAGCTGGTTATCTCCTGCCCCCTGAACCTGACTCTGGACCTGGTCTGACCAGGCCAGGCACAGTACCAAGTAAGGTGGCATGCCATCATCTGGCCAAGTCACTTTTAAAGCTGTCCCTTTTGGTGAGGTCCCCCCTCCTTATAAAAGCTGCCCTAACTGTCACTCTGTATCAGCTGTGACAGATTTAACAGACTCCTCAGAGAAACTCTACACCCATGTAGCCAGCAACACTACTGCCACACTCCAGGAGTGTGTGTGTTGATTTGATTTGTGGAAAAACACATTTATGTTTGTAGCAATTTGCTGTGAACTTGAGAGAACCAAGCACAAGTAATGACTAATTCAGAGGGTTTTTTTTAAAGTCTTGCCGTAAAAAAAAAAAAAAGTTTGACGAAGAGGGCAATTTGTTTTATGAGCATAATATACTCTTTAAAGTCTTTATGTCACAAAAAGATGATGAGGGGCATGTTTTAATGTTGGGAATATGGATGGTTTTGATGTGGGATCCTCGTGTAAATTAGTTTACTGGTGACTACTTTTTCATGCTCCTAAGTGTCTGCATGCACATGTAAGATGCTTTATGCAAAAAGTGGCTGTATCTTGCAAGCTTATAAATGTATCCAGTTTTTTAATGTAGAAGTTTTAACCAGTAATACTGATTGAAATCTGCCATCTTCAGCCTATAAACTAAACCTGTTAATTATGAAGGGCAGTATTTACAATACTGTGTACATTTTGTACTGGTCTGAAATTTTGAACTAAACAGTAGCTCAGGTACCATTCGATGTTCACATAAAACTGAGGGAATTTGGGACCAGAACTCATCTTTGATTTCTGGTTAACTATCCGCTGTTTCAGATGAACACAAAGATATCGTCACAGTGATTTGACCTTATATATGTACATGTAACTCAAATAATTCTTCATATTAATCAAATTTACTTTTGGATAATCCTCTTGGTTAATGGAGTATGACGATTAGAAGTCTGAGTGTTCTCATGCTTTACTTTGAGAATTTAGCCTGCAGAACACATAGTTGCTTGTGGCATGTGCCCTGGGGGTAGTGTTTTGAATTTCTTGAAGTAAAGAGCTAAGTGCTCATTCTTCAGCCGTGCAGCAAGCCTGGAGCCCTTGAGAACATTGAGTGACCTAAAGCTTTCTTTAAAGTCAGCTTGTCCTCTAGCAATTTAAGCGCTGAAGTTACTAGCCCAGCTGTGAGACCACTAACACTGTTATAATGTCAACAGTCTGGTGGCCAGATTGGATTTCTGCCTGGGAAAACTTGTGACAAGATTTGTAGGCCTGCTGTCTTGTCTCCAGTGATATGTCAGGTCTGAATGTAAGGTGCATGTCCGCTTGCATCTGGTACATTGCTCATTACAAGTGTGCTTCTCAGCCTGAACAGCTGACAAGGGACTTAACTGACCACTTGTTCTGATTGGGGATGGTGGCTGTGCAGAGATTTCTAGGGAGGGGGGAGGTTATAAGGGGTGATGGGTTGAGGGTTAGGTTAGGGCTCTGATCAACAAGCAGACCAGACCCAGAATCCTGTCCAATTCCCTACTCCCTGAGGAATTAACATTTAACTACCAGAACATTTCATTAGTGGTCTCTATGTGTGGTAGCCAGCTAAGCCACACTGGTCACTGGTGTCCATCACTCACATGTCTCTCCTCTGAAATAACTTTTCATTGTGTAAGCAACAGCCCTGAAACACACTGACAGATTGTTCCCTTCATAGGTCTCCAGAGGGATACACTGGAAGCAGTCAAGCTGTATACAGAACCAGTCTGCAGTCTCTCGACATGCAATGAATACAAATGCGCAAGAGCTGACAAAACTGACACACTTTCTTTCAGGAAGAAAATAGTAGTGTAATGTGTTCTTATTATTATTTTTTTCTTACGCAAGTCACAGTAAATCCTTCATTGCATAAATCTGTTAAGGGATGGATTTCTACGAGAGGAAGTTCATCCAGTCATTTAAACATTGTGGTTTGTCCATACAGATGTGTTCACTTTGATATAAAACACCAGTCAGGTGCATAAAAAAATGCAAGCTCATTATATCCCAATAGTTGAAGGCAGAGTTTATCCCTAAAGAAAGGATCATCATTTCAAGTGAACCTGAGATAGCTCTTCGATCATGGTTGTGATTCTTGTAATGTTTATTAGGAATTTGGCTGTTAATTACATTAGAAACCATTTAGGGTTTATTCAGATAAGGGGACAAATCACAGGTTTACTGATATCCCAGATTCACAAATATTCGCAAACCAACACACATTAGAAATCTTAACTGACATTTTTGTCATGCAGAAAGAAATTCATCAGTTGGCTTCCTCTGAGTCATTGGCAATTCTAAGTGAACTTTCTAAGAAACCATCAGGTTTTGGTTCTGTAGCCAAGCCTCTGCAAAAAAAAAAAAGAGAAAGAAAATGTAGACGAAACAGACAGGTCTTTTTTGAGGGGGGGGGGGGGGGGGTGAAAAAGCACATTTTCTCACCGACATGTACAAACAGCATAACCTTGTTTTTGTTTTGTTAGCAACCTGGAAAGCTACAAGCTTGCTAAATGTTCTTGACAAAGTTTCTTGGTAAATTGCCGAGAAGAAATAATTTAGAGGTTAAACTAGGTAAGTGTATGTATGTTTATCTAGTAAAATTTCAGATTGCCATTTCCATAACTGTTATATGTTTATAAAAGAGCGGTGCCAAGTGATCTGCTCTTTATTTATTGGGCTGTGCCAGTTTCTTTGACAGATTATGTTTAAACTAAAAATTTCCAGAGATTGCTTAATGGTTATTGGGTAAGACTTCAACACCACTTGCTATTTCTTTCAGTGGCAAAAAAGTCACATTAGTATCATAAAGTCAGAAAAAGTTCAGTGCGTAAAACTAACTGGTTCTGTGATTCCTCAGAGAGAGAGAGAGCGGTGCCCTTTAGGAGGCTCTTGAGGGGATGGTTAATGCCTTTGTCAGGTTGCCTTTGTCCCGCATACAGTTGAATGTGGGAAGTTCGGGACCATTTCACTCAAATACACAGTTAACATTTGAATACGTGTCAGTGTTACATCTGTATGTTGAAAGTTTTCTGCAGTATACTGAATGATTTACTTTTTATTTCCTTTATTACAAGATTCTTATTGCCATTTTTTACAGCATTATCAAGATCATGTCTCCCACTAACGAAGAAGCATTTGGAAGTGTATACATTTACATATACCTCTTTATATAAGGAAATGTGGAAAAGATAACATTGATTGGCCTATATCATTTTCGTAAACTATGCAATGTATAAGATTTATTCGTCCATTTCTTTGTATTTGGAACTGGGTTTGCTTGCTAAATCCTGATTTCAGTTTATTTACCAATTCCTGACATCAGTTTGTCTACCAACTCCTGACATCAGTTTGTCTACCAACACCTGACTTCATTTTGTTTACCAACTCCTGACTTCATTTTATTTACCAACTCCTGACTTCGGTTTGTTTACCAACTTTTGACTTCAGTTTGTTCACCAACACCTCTGAGTTAAGTTTGTTTACGAACACTTCCACCTTTTGTTTGTTTACCAACACTTCTAGAGTACTACAGTTTATTTACTATCACACCTAATTTCAGATACTTTACCAGTGACATGTGAATGTCAAATTAAATATAACATACAAGTACCCCCTCCCCCCCACTCCCAATGTACTCAGTTCTCCACTTGACTGTCTATATTGTGAGGTGCAGGTTGTAATCTTACTCTGCTATATTTTACATGTACCTAGCATAAGTTATCTGCATGGCAGCTAGTTATCATCTTGCCATGTGGTAATGATGTAACCATGCTCGGAAATTAAAACAGCAGTTAGGAGGAAACACAACACCTGGCACAACCTCAAATATCAGTGGAGGGGCTCACATCTACCTATTATACATGCAGTACAGGTTAGGCAGTCTGTTCGTATTGGTTGTTACAAACATAATGATAGCAAATGTGGGAAATTTGTGGGAAATGTGGACTGTCCCCGCAATTGTTACTGTCAAAGACATGTTTATGTTATTGGAAAGCCTTGAAAAACAAGAAAATTATGTAGAAAACATTAAGATTGTACAAAATATAAAGGTGGATTTTAGATTTTATTATTATTCCATTTTTTCGATTTTATTAGTATTGGCTTGCCTGTAAAACACAAAATAAACTTGGTGTCGCCTGATGTCCCCAAAAAAATTGAGCCTGTTCCTATCCTCTGGGGCCCCGATGGTGTCATTACCAAATGGGATGTGTCTGAGGACAGGGTATCAGTGAAGGAGATGTGCAGAGAATGTCATGGGAAGTTGAACCCTGATCACTGAAAAAGAGCAGGAGAAACTGGGACATGTCAGGACATACACATACCAGACCCCCAGCCAAAAAAAATCTGTGTCAGCTACAAGCTAAAGAAAGTTCCACATAAGGTTCAACGTAAGTGGTAAACCCAGCAAATTAACGGACTGATCAGGAAGATGTTTTCAGCTTATGAGGTTAACTAGATGTTTAAATCTACCCTAGATTGGACTGATTAATTTGAAGGAGGAAACTGTAGTTCCGAGAGTAAATCATGGGCCTTGGCCATTTCCTGACAAAACTTTCCCACATGTCACAGACAGATTAATTCCCACCTGCAGATGGAGACCACTGTATATGTCTATGTCACCTCCATGGAAGGCAATTAGAGATCTGTAAACTTCATGTATGACGGCATGAACAGAACTAACAGACGTATGACCATGTATGGTCACCGATGTCCGGAGAACAGTGAAGGCTGAGGAATTGTGATCCTAACTCTTGTGAGGCTAGGATTGAACCAACACTTCTGTCTGTTGGCGATTCAAAAGCAGCCAACAAAAACTCACAGCCATGACCCAGTGCTAAATAAGTATTGAAACTACTGGTACATGTGTTTTTATTGTGAAAGGTGAAGTATACCCAAACAGAAGTTTTATATACACACTGGTGATAGACTTAAAATCTCATATAGAAAAAATCGGAAAATGAGGCAGGTATCAAGAAAAAGTCCTGACAATAAAGGCAGTAAGGTAGACGTACAGTGTCTGCAAGAAGAGGTTAATTAGCAGAGTCAAATCTGCTGCTCCAAGTGGCAAAGGAACAGGTCTTCTTTGCTGACAAACTTGTACATGAAATTCTGCAGCCCACTTGCCATCTGCTGGATTTGAATGACATTTTCAAGTGCAAGTACACAAGTGGGCTATGTAGACAATGTAAACCAGCCTACAAGACTACCTTGTCACTGCTCAGGTTCTTTATCCTGGGCTGAAGCAGACCAGGAGGAATTTTGTCTTAGTGTGTGTCTAGAAGTAAGGGGTGGTATTGTCTTTGACTTCTCTCTAGAGCTTCTCAGTACCAATTGGTCACACCATCAATCTGTCAGTCAGAAACCTGAGTTCGTGCATGTGTGGGGCTGTTATGACTTATGCTGTCATTACTACGTGTACTGAAAAAAATAGAAAAAAAAAAACCTGAAAAAAAAATAGTAGAAAAAAAACAATAAAAAAACACCTCACATGGCCCCCATGCAGTGGGGGTTGACTTCACCAGTTTCTTTTGTTTTACTTAAGAACACTAAAATCATCATTGCTGAAGTCATTGTTGGAACATTTACTTAGTCCCATTTCTTATGCTTGCAAGTAGAGCAGCACACTTTGTCTGAACTTTCGTTTTCTCTTTGATAAAAACTGTGTATTGCTATATACATGTAGTTTGAGGAGTGGACATAAATCAGTACACATTCTTCATACCGGTAATTAATTTGTTCTTTTAGCTATCCGACTGTGACTTGAATGATGAAAAAATACCCTGGACACTCAGAAACCCATTGCATTTCAGTTTTACCATGGTAAGGCCGGTGGGATCCAGAGTGGGAAACTATTGTTATGCCTATTATCAATATAGTTGTTTAAAACATTCAGTGGTGGTAAAGTATCAGGGTAAGGACCACACCTGATGAGAACCTTTGGAGGGATGGTATAGGAGACCATGTAAGGTGGTGCAGAGTGGGAAACTGTTATTAAGCCTATTATCAATATAGTTGTTTAAAACAGTCGGTGGTGGTAAAGTATCAGGGTAAGGACCACACCTGATGGGCAGGGTGGTGATAAAATCAGGTCAAGTAGCCACTGAGGGGCATTCAGGACAACTACATGGGCATCATCCAATTATTGGGGGGTTGACTGCATGTTGAGTGTTGTCTTCAGTCTGGTACTCATTATAACAGTCAGGAGCCTTGTGCTGGCAGGAGAACAGTGTGCAAAACCAGGGGAAAAAAGTGAAGATAAATGGGGTGTATTTTGTATTTTTTTAGCATGAACCAACATATTGTATAAAGCTTTTTTGTATTGTTTGTGTAATCTTTTGATAACATGTCAAGATTCTCCTATTTCTAAAAATATTAAAGCTATACTTGTTAGAGTGAGTTAACCATCATGTCCAAAGTGAGTTAGACCATACAGCATTGTGATTCATTGTCTCATTAAAGATCTTTGTTGAATGCATATGTAGGATTGCATTCTGAATGCGTTATGTCTCACATCACTGTCAAGCTATTGTATGTAGTAGAAATAATAAAGTTTTTTGCTGATTCGTTTAAAAAATTTGGTGAAATGTTGTCACAAGTGCAGACCATTGCTCTCTCTGTATAATCTCAGCATGTTACTTCCTCAATTTCACGTTATTGATATGTCATTTGTTATGTGTTTATGAAAAAGCAATATGGCATACGCTAACCAGCTGCTTTACGATGACAATCACATCACTGCGTGTAGTTGTTCTGTCAAATTTTGAGGTTTTAGTGTGTTTAAATCATGTTTGAACTGGCCTTGTCTCACAATATTAACTTCAGTTAGCCCCATCTGGCTCACAGAGTTGATAGTGTCACAGCACATTTTGAAGTTGTATCAGATATTTTGTTTTATACATGTATAGCGATCAGTTTATCTATGTATCCGTCTGTCCATAGTCATTACCTTATCCACGCATCTCCTCCTCCGGTTTATGAATGGATTTTTATGAAATTTTGTAGGCATATTGGGAACATTGTAAGGATGTGCATGTGCTTTTTGGGTTTGCTCCATATGGATTATTTCCAGAGTTATTGACATATAAACTTAGAATGCAGACTTTTAGATAGCGAGTCCTTGTCAACACATATAGTCCAAGAGTTGTGATCGAGTTTTCATGAACCTTGGTAGGAATGGCATAGGAGAGCGTGTGAGGTGGTGCACGTGCTACTCGGGATGCATCACATCAATGTTTATCCAGATTTAGCGGCACTTGTTGTGCAGTTTTGTCTGTTAAGTATAGTCCTGGGGGGATTGGTCAACTTTTGATGGCTCTTGTTTCATGTTTAACTCCTACTCTGAGCCTTGCGGTTGAAGACATCCTCCTAATATGCATAACTCTTGGGATCAATTCCATTGTGTCACTCCAAATAAGATCAGCCTAGGCTCTTTGCTTGACATTTAGAATTTGTCAAAAGATTTTACCCTGATCAGTGTGGTTTTGTCTCCAAAAATCTAAAGAGATCTATGCCTAAATATGACATTTTGATGTCAAATTAATTTAACATTTAGGGTGCCAGTACGTTTATGTGGTGAATTTTTGCAAGGGAAATGCCATTCATAGATTTGATGTTTGATCTTTGTCATGTTTGTTAGACAGTATTTTCGCATTTTGAAATTTCAAAGTGGAGATTGGGCTCAACTGATAAGTGAGCAGGTTTTCTATGAAAAAAAGGCAGCAGAAGGCAGTAGACTCCGCACACCATGCCTCATGAGAAAGGTGGGTTTTTTTTTTACCAGGTTTCAGGGGACTATCTTCTGGTGCACTGCTCCAGCTTGTTGTAGTTTCTTTAAGGTTGACAGTGTCTCCTGCAGTAGGACAGGGGCTGTCTGCTGTATATGGACATACAGGACTGTGAGAACACAGATGGTAGCTGGCTCAGTTGACATTTTGTCAGATCTGGGGATGGTTTTGTTTATCACGCCACATCCTCACTCTCAGCTTTTATGTAAACTCTTGTCAAACCGACTTGTCTGGCTATCTACTGTAGGTACATGGAGCCAGCACCACAGCAAACTCTCAAGCATCCCAGCATCTTAGCATCCACCTCTCCAGCCTCTGTCCCTGTCTTGTCAACTAGTTGAGCTCTGACAAAGTTAAGCCATCTGGTATTAGCTAAGTTGTGGTGCAGACAAGTTGTGGACTGCAAGGTTGGCTTCTCTAACAGGATCTGTTGAATACATGTTTATGTCATCTCTGGTGCTTTTGTTCAAATGCTAGCAATTGTAGATTAGTTTATTCAAATTCAAAATGAGATTACTCTTAAAACTGGTATTCATTTGTATCTGATAGATTTGATAGGTACTATAATACCTAAGTCGTCAAACTTTTCAACCACCTCTGCCACCAATGTTTTGAATCATTCTAAGAGAACTATGGGTGTACAGAACTATTTTGCCCCTTTTTTATGAAACTTGCATCTTTAGTGTCACAAAGAAATTATTTTAGCATCATTTTGATAATAATTGTGTGCTTAAATTTCACTGAAAAAAGTGTTTTACTGGTTGAAAAGGTCATAGATCTGCACTTTATGTAAAAATCTTAAAATTTATGTGTATGACATATACAATGCTTTTGAAATTGTGTTGGTATGCGTTTGTCACAATCCTTCTCCTCACCACGATATGGCAGACATATGTGGTGTTTGACCATAATCATTCATTCATTCATTCTTTCTGTCATTTATTCATTCATTCAATCCTTATCCTGAGGACAAGCATGTGAAGGTTTAGTAATGGAGTGAAGTTTGGTCTTCATCTGAAACTTGTACATTCATTTGAACTACAACTGAATACAGAGAAACCTGGTAGGATCTTAACATATAGTCTTCATTTCTTCACAAATGTTCCTGTGCATTCATGTAATCTTAATTGCATCAGGTGAATTATCAATTTATTAAAGCAATATTGTATTTGGAATTGCCTATGTAGGAGAAGTGGTATTCTCTTCATTTCTTTGGTAACCCCTGCAGTAACCTCTGAGAACATTCAGATTATCATATTCAGTGTAATGCTGTTTCATTTGGAGCTGTTAAGTGTTTATTTAATGGTATCCTGCCCATGCCTGGTATCTTGATCTGCCATTCTATAACAAAGGGTTAAAATCCCGGTGGAATTCTGGTTGTTGAGTACATGCTATCAGTCAATCAATAAATCAATCAGATCAATCAGAAGTCTTGTTGCTGGCGGAGTCTTGCCTACTACAAAGACGACTGGAGTGTAACTGGGTGCTATTCTGATGGTTCTGTCACAGGAAGAGTCTGTGTAAAATGTCGGGAATCAAGACGAGTCTATGTATGGCTGTGTATTATGACCTGACTGTCCGAGTTTAGCCGATTGTCCCAGCTCTCTTCAAATATTTGTTGTGAGAGGATTTAGTTTGTGTTACAAGAGATCCTGAGCCCTGCAGACACCCTGATACCCGCTTCCCATCACCACTTTTTCATTTTATTGATCATGGGGAAAATTGAGTAATTAAATTTGATTGGCCGGGACCTATGCTTGGGAGGGGTGCAGGTAGTGCAATACCCGGCCCACGTTGTTACTTTCAGAACTCGCCGAAACCAGCAGGATAATCTCGGCAAACACTAGCCTGTCCGATAACTGCTCCATTTAATCAAGCGGGAAAACGGTGTGTGGCAGTGTGTTTGAGAGCCATGGCAAGTTTAATAACGACTATGCCGACACCACACCAAGCTGCCTTTCCTCGTTCAATTTCAATACTCATCAATAAAGTCTAGGCCGTCTGCAGCTTGTTCACATTTGGGGTTGAGCCATAGCACTTGTTCGCTGAATGCCCCGCGAATACCGAGTCACTTAATTCAGTCTCTTCAGTGTCCACATCAGGAACTGTTGAACCCAGACTGGAAATGTCATGATCTTTAACTGGTTAGTACAATTGTACTTCCAGCGTCTCACCTCCGGCGTTAACCATGATCAATATACAAAAGCCATTCCTATTGAGGTTTCAAAGTTAAAACATATAACAGTGGTTGTCATATTAGAATAGCTCTGTGAATGATATGTGAGACCTCTAACCTCTAAAACAAGGCTCTAAAACATATGTCTTCGTGTAATGCACCATTTCCTCTTTTTTAAATTTAGTTTCGATTTACAATGTATATTGGTGATGGGGGGCCTCCGTGGCTCAGTTGGTTAGCGTGCTATTGCAGCGTAATGACCCAGTAGTCTCCCACCAATGCGGTCGATGTGAGTTCAAGTCCAGCTCATGCTGGCTTCCTCTCCAGCCGTACGTGGGAAGGTCTGTCAGCAACCTGCAGATGGTCGTGGGTACATGTGGTACAGCATTGGGCTAGGTTCAACACACATTCAGATGTTTACCTCTAAAACAAGGATCATTAATTCTGTCATTAAACACATAAAATGAAAAACTTTTTTTTGCATTAGGAATCTGTAGTCATGAATTTCACTGCGGCCTGTACCAAGTGTAATTGATTGAGCATGATGAACTTGACCTGGAACAAGTGCAAATGTTTCTATCTTCGGGACTTGTGTATAGCTTATTGTGGACATTCTGGTGGTAGTGCAGGCATTTGGAGACGTATGCTAATGGCAAAGCTGTGTACTCTTCAGTCATGATGTGACCCCAACTCTCTCACCTTTATACTCATGATCCATGCTTCATTCCAGTATGTGGAAAACTTCCGAGTGTTCCGTAAACTGCTATCCATAATTCATTGATTTGCTGTGACAAATCTTGCTCAGTGTTGGAAGGTGACATTTATCATTTTCTGTTAGACACGAGTAGTATTTTTACATGAGAAAAGAACATGTATGGAAAATTCTAATGTTAAACACCGAAAGTCTGCTAAGCTTAATTAATATTCAGATGATCTGAGAACTGCCATTCTGTTCATTGCTTGTGCCATTAATAGTGTGCACAATCCATTTGGATGCCTGTTAAAGTAGGGAAAGCTTAATTGCTTGTGCCATTAATTTTGTGCACAATCCATTTGGATGCCTGTTAAAGTAGGGAAAGCTTAATTGCTTGTGCCATTAATAGTGTGCACAATCCATTTGGATGCCTGTTAAAGTAGGGAAAGCTTAATTGCTTGTGCCATTAATTTTGTGCACAATCCATTTGGATGCCTGTTAAAGTAGGGAAAGCTTAATTGCTTGTGCCATTAATAGTGTGCCCAATCCATTTGGATGCCTGTTAAAGTAGGGAAAGCTTAATTGCTTGTGCCATTAATTTTGTGCACAATCCATTTGGATGCCTGTTAAAGTAGGGAAAGCTTAATTGCTTGTGCCATTAATAGTGTGCACAATCCATTTGGATGCTTGTTAAAGTAGGGAAAGCTTAATGTAAATTTGAAAACCTTTGAGAGCATGTAGAATAGCATGTAGAAGTATTAGTACACATGTATATGATGTGAGCAGTTTGAGGACAGGTCTGAGCAGTTTGAGGACAGGTCTGAGCAGTTTGAGGACAGGTCTGAGCAGTTTGAGGACAGGTCTGAGCAGTTTGACAACAGGTCTGAGCAGTTTGAGGACAGGCCTGAGCAGTTTGAGGACAGGTCTGAGCAGTTTGAGGACAGGTCTGAGCAGTTTGACAACAGGTGTAAGCATTTTTGACAACAGGTCTGAGCAGTTTGACAACAGGTCTAAGCAGTTTGACAACATGCAGGTCTGAGCAGTTTTTTTGTATAAGTTTTTTTCAGCCTGTCATGTATTATTTTCAAATGCCTACATAGCTTTGTGTCGCATAAATATTACTAACTTTGATATCAAAGAACTGTAAGCAACCTGATTCATCTAACTGTGAAATGTGAGTGTCTTCAGAAATTTTGCTCAGTGATGTGTTCATCTGAGATGAGAAGGAGATTTAGGTGACAGTAATTACATGTATTTTGAAACGTCTGTTGGTGAATACCTAATCTACATGTTGGCTTACAGTTTTTGTCATTCTATTGACTAACAGATGAGCTGAAGCCCCTGGCCATCTTATCGGGATAGGAAATGAGTTGTTCTGGAATGTAATACCCAAATGACACTGGAGAAGTCTCCTCTGTGAAGCTTACGCTGTAGATAAGGCATTAGGGCCTGACAGGAGGTACACAGAGCTAATACAAAGCATTGCAATAGCCTGAGTCTTCATAACAATGGAAACAGTTAATTACAGTTTCACTCTTATCTACACAATCTACACAAACGGTCGGCTTTTAATAAGACCCGTACACTTATGCTAAGGACAACAGTGGATAAAACCTTGTTGCTTCTTCTCTATGCCTACAACTACAATTTCACTCAACCCTGCTACAGAAATGGTTGGCATTTAGAAAGACCTGTGGACATGTGGTTACAGGTAAAGGATCAACAGAATCCTGTTCTCATATTAAACTACTGATATTATAATATTTTTACAATATTTGCCTTGCATGCAACCTCGCCTAGGAATATAATTCCAAAGATTAAAGCGATGTGAAGTTGCAAAGGCTCATTATTTCTGTTGTGGTAACGTCATATCTCAACACTTGTTTATTGATATCTATCTATCATTTAACAAGGGCAGAATGCTACAAGATCAGCCTAGCTGGAATACCTGAAAATGTTGAAGGATTACATCGTGACATACTTTCACACAAAGGCCTTTACCTGCCTAGATGTTCTGCTTCTTGAACTGGCACTCGGAGACCATGTGTTTGTAGATGGAAATAATGACCTGATTTCTGACCATTAACATTCTTTAGACATTTGTTATAGGTTAGGACTGCGGTAATTGTTAATAACGCCTGTACAGATTCACTTCCTCTCATTCTAGATGAATTGAGGGTCGGTATTGCTCCCATGCGATATCTTGACACGACACACTCATAACGCAGTAATCAGAAAATCAGAATCCTGTACAGAAGAAAGATCAGATTCTTTTCAAAGCACATCAATCAGAATTTTGGTGTGACAGGCTTCTAAATAATCTGAAAATGATTCAATTCGTAGCAAGAATCTGCAGGTTGCTGATGCAGGGATAATTACAGCTTGCTTTGGACATATCAGCAAGAACCAGGCCAACAGGGAACATGGCCAACTTATCCCTGTAGGTGAATCAATCAAGGTTTCATGAAGGTCCCAAGGGATCAGTAAATTTACAGAATTTATATTGGATAGCCTGTACCTGCCATTTTGTCTATAGTCTATCTGGTGTAGACTTCACCCAAACTTGTATTAGAGGTTTATACATGTACAGTGTACCTGCAGTTTGAGGATACATTGACATTGGCATGTCTCATTAAGAATGCATGATTTTGAACCCAGCATCCCAAAGAAGATTTGGAGAATGCTGAATAAACGGGTTAACTCTTGAAATGACCAGGTGCATGTATTATTGTAAAACCGGGAACTATGTTGTTAGAAGAAAAAGTAGAGATTTGCATTAAAGTTGCACAAGCTTTTCACGGAAAAGGACTGTATAACTACTTCAGTTGTAGTTTAGATATGCCACAACAGTTTGTCTTGCAATTCTGAAATTGAACACTGCCATTTTACACGCGTGATCGAGACTCAGTTTGGCCAAAGTATTGGTCTTGCAATGCCGATTGGTATCACAAACAAATTCAGACAGCGCGGCTCCTCCACCTATGTAAATCTGACAAATCATCAAACCAGATTAATGTCCAAGGTTCATGTCACCGTGAACCGTTGACACATGCATGAGGATTCTATGTCTAATACCTATGTCTATGTCTGACATATCATTCATGTGCGTGTCATATCTATGGGGCGATGCTCTAGTGAGGCAATACTATCTGTATGATAAATGATAATGGAAGTTACGTGTCACCGTTTGAAGGATACATCAAGTGAGCTGGAAAGTAAAATCGAACCTCAATGAAACAATATTGATGCAATAAATCATTGTTGGAGTGCAAAGGGTTAACATACTTTGGGATATGGTAATTGACCTACTACCTGGAAATCTTCCTCTCATGACTTAGGTTACATAATTTTCTGGGTTTTAAGAGTTCTGAAAATGTAGATCCAAGAAAGGTGAACATTTTGAGGTTTGTTTGGAAGGTAAGAGGATAGTGGATAAATGCAAAAGAATTTCAGCACCAAAGGTGTAGCATTTTGTGATTTATTTTCCTCTAAAAATGCACTTTTTGGGGCAAATTTAACAGGCATTACAAACGTCCTCAAACTACTCCCATAAGAGATATTTGTCAGAAGGTGAGAACATCTGCAGAGTTATTGACCAAGTGACATGTGCGTCTGTGGAGGAATTCCTACCTTTGGCCAGTTAACTGACCACTGTCCACATGGTCAGTCAGCTTAGGCTTTATAGGTCCTGTAGGTGTGATAATGTCCACTCCAAGACTGTCTGGCTATGGACTTAACAATGCCAGCCTGGAATATCAGGATCATGACAGCTATCCCTGTGGACAAATAAAGTGGTCAGAGCATAAAGCGGGTTTCCATCATGATTGTCAACTCGCATGCTGATAGGTTTGGCTGACAGTTACATTGTGACCAAAACCGCTGAAGCTTAAGTGGTTGATATGCAATTAACTCATACATGAAATCACTGGATCTGCGCACAAATGGTAAAAACTGCTAATGTCTTGGCCAAAAGTTTACAAAGATGGTCAGCAGGGAAAAGATGACATAACAAAAGATGTTTGGCGTAGAATTTTGTTCATGACTTTCTCATTTTCCTGATTCTGACTCAACTGTGTCGACCTTTGAAAGATGTCCCGATGTTTGTTTGGAAAATGTATGTTTCAACACCAAAAGTAATACATTATGACCTTTGGTTTCTTCTAAAAATGCACTTTATGCCATGAGTTTGTAAAGCAAATACAGGTATTTGGTTGAATCTCAGCCAAAAGTCAAAAACATTGTCTGGATTGGAATTGTTGTTAAAGCTTGTATGCGATCAGATTTTCTTAAATAAAGTATAGACTATATTTGGTTCATTGACATGCATGTGTCCTTTAATTTTGCTGACCATATTCCCGTACAATTCTTTTGACAACTCAGGATGTTCTCCATGTCATTTTTAGCTATGATCAACTTTGACATTTCGCCTGGAAAAGAAAAAAGTGGAAAACTTTGAAGAATATAAAAATGCGCTTGGTTTAAATAATTTTGTGATCAGATGATGGTGTTTTACTTTTATTGTTGTTTTTTAACAAATGTGCACTTTTTCCATGTTTGCTGAAAAATGTCAAGAATTGCATGTTTTTAAAGTTGAGTGTTAAAAAGTCAATCTTGTAAGAGTGAAAACTGTTGCACTCTCATTAATGTGTTATCACTTATAACATAAGGCTTCGGCTCTCTGTCAGATGCTCTGATTCACGTCCTTGTTTACCACAATACTGGGGCTTGAATTATCTGGATTGGGTAGATAAAGATTCTGGACATGTTCTATAGGAGCCATTCAGGGCATATATACTGGTTTAACTTCCCATCACAAATCCCCAAATCTACTCTATCTTGTTGACGGATGTTGAGCTTACAGCCTTTTAGCATTGTAGATTAATGCGCCAAATGTGAGTCAGTGCATTCCTGATTGGACAGAAATATAAAGGTTTTTTTGTATTAAGTGAAATTGTTTAAATCTATTTATTTAGTTAGTTATATGATTAAGAATGTATGCACTTAAATTACCTTATGCCTAGATGTATTCATGTTCAATGAATGATTTGAGCAAATTTCAGTACAAGTGTCTTACTTATTCATATTGGTATTGTTCGGTTCTCTACAAGTACTAGACATAAGTGTGACTACTCAGTGGGAAGTTCAATCACTACTAGTGATGAACAGAACAACAAAAAACATTTTGTACATAATGAATAAGGCATGTACAAATTGTTTTTTGTCATTTTGTTGGTCACTAGCATTGTGAAGCCTATCCATGCTTGTATCTTCTCTTGAATCACTACTGTTGTAGAGTATTGAATTGCATATTTGAAGCCATGCAACTTAATAAAGACTTTTTGGAAACTCTTTTACTTGGGGGTTCAAAAAAACTCCAATAGTATAACCAGGCTTTTTAATAGGTTCCTGTTTGTGGAAATTAAGTTATAAATTTTTCATGTTTTAAATTCAAAATTTGTAGGACATGGACTTGGTTTCTGGCAAACTCCTTGTGTATTCCTGTGTATTTTGATAAGCTCCATGATTCCTTTCATTGGAAAAATAGGAAATGTTATGTTATGTTGGATATTATTGGCCTTTTTTGCTAAAAGATACTGTGTATAGTTTGGGGCTGTTTTTCTTCTTGTTCACGGTCATCCACCTTGAGCTGTTTTGATTCATTTCCCGCACTCGTTGGAATCAGTTGCTGCAAACTGACGGGATCAACCACTTGATGGGGAGCCGGAGTATACGAATTGCGGTCGTAACTACGGTGATGAATAGGCATAGCATGGAGCCAGCGTGTTGCTCTATCAGGATCATTGTCCCCCATGACAGCCCGGATCTGTCTTTTTGGGGAGAAATATTGCACTAGCCTGATGAAGGAAGCATTCCTATGTATTCTGTAGTCTTTTCTGCGGAAGTTAGAATGGTCTCATGCATGTTAATACCTAGTCTGTTGTCGAGCAGTTTATTTTGTCTGTACGCATATTGTTACTTTGATCATTGTTAAGACCTCTAGTCAAATCATCACTCTACATACATGTACGTGTATTCATAATGATTCTCTTCACACTATGTTTATCGGCTCATATTTTAATCTGCGCAGAAATAAAGATGCAAATTTGAGTCTTTCTGCAATTCCCTTAATTTCTCTTTCTCGTGAAAATGTTCATTTTGCCTTTGCTGTAGAGGATGTTGTGTATAGTGTGTATGTTATCAAATCTTGTTGTGGGTAGTTCTGTTGATAGTTTAATAATGATGAATGATTTCTGGCAAAAGTAGATTCTATTTGACATGAAGCAGCTTGAAACTCGGAACATTTTAATCGCTTGTTAAAATCGCTTAAAGACCCGTCACTCATTTTTACAGTTTTCTATGAATTTTGCCCAGTACCTAGTATGAAGAGGTGTGACCAATCACCTTTCTTTCAGTAATAAGCTTACTGTTACATTTGCATCTACTGGATTGTTACTGCAATCAGTTCAAACTCTGATTTATTCAAATGTATCAGACCTCATTAGATTTAATCTGGCACTTGAGAGGAACATGTCAGTGTGATGCTCTCCTCAAGGCTGGCTGCATGGGGTGGTAATTTTAATAAAGCAAATTGTGCTGTGTTTGTCAGAGGCGTTGACAGGTTAATGTAGCTCACAGGCTCAGCAAATTAATTCATTATGACAACGACTTTTTGGAAGCCAGAAGAAAAATTAGTGAATTCATCACAGTTGAGTCATGTTTGTGTGTATAGGCATTTTAATTTGCTTATTCCTTTAACTTGTTTTTGTTTTTCATAGTTGCACAGTTTATGTTTTAGTTTTGCTTATTTTTTATATGCTTTACAACTCAAGAAATCAAGAGTCGTATAATTGAAAAATTCCAATTGTAACTGACAAACTTAAAGACAGGTTGTCCTCATTCTCAGCAAGGCTGTCAGCTTACATGTAATTAGCCACATGCATGTGAACGAGGGCTCATTGTAAGAGTGCATTTTTGGGTGACCTTTTGCAGTATACATGCTGTTTTGTTATTTATTTGACAGCAGACGACATTTTTAAACTGTATTAGATGTATGGCAGGGTATCATCTCATGATATTATTTGTAGAACTGTGTGATGTAACAAAAAAGGGGTCACAGACCAATCAGATACATGGAAAAAAAAAATAAAAAATTAACTTAAGTTGATTAGATTACAGTCTGTTGTTATATTTGGTGAAGATAAAAGTTTTCAATCATCATTTATCCAGTTTGGATGCATACAATAAGTGTCATAAACATTACGCACATTAGCACGTTGAAATTGAAGAATTAAAGCATTCCATGGAGCCAGTAACTCAAGCCTTGCACAAACCTGCTGGTGGGAATATTTTTCAATTAATTTGTCAACACCTTGGGGCTATATGTCAGGGCTATAACCTGACTCTACAGTACAGCTATTGGTGTGCAAGAATTTCACAGCTAGATCTGTTTACAGATACATGACCCTGTCAAATATTATCTCTCATTTCTGACTGAGACCTGTTTGGTATTGGAGTGGTTTAAAAGAATTCTAAAGGGAGCTGTAAATATCCATGGATTCATTAATGTCCCCTTGACAAAATGAATATGTTTTGGTATCATTATGAAGACTGAAATAAAAACCAGTGAAAAATAATAGACTGGGTGGGTATTCAAACCAGGTTTTATTATATTTATTTTATTTCTTTGATTGGTGAAGGGCTGGAATTCTGAAGTGACCTAGTCCAGAACGATCAAGCTAATCTGAGAGTGGCAAACAACGTTAAACAAACCTTATCTGTCTGCCTTACCCTGTCACCTTACCTAAAATTATACCACTTGATCTTAATTTGATTACATGTGCTTTGATTGAAAATAAAGGGAATAACTGTGTTATACAGTTATCTAGGATAGTTTGCTTACTACATGTACATCGATATCCCCTGTCAACAAACTGATATTTGTTCAAAGCTGTGTTATGCTTAATTAGTGGTTATATTGAGCAGGTTATGGTGTTTTTTCAGTGTATTACTGGTTGCGTGTTGGGAGTTTGTGATATACAGGTGACGTCTTTGTTTCTTTTCAGTGTATTACTGGTTGTGTGTTGTAAATGTGTGTTATACAGCTTTTTGTGTTTTCACTTTGTTTTCAGTGTGTTACTGGTTGTGTGGTGTAAATGTGTGTTATACAGCTTTTTGTGTTTTTTTTTTTGGTGTTTTCAGTGTGTTACTGGTTGCGTGGCATAAATGTGTGTCATACAGCTTTTTGTGTTATTCTGTGTTTTCAGTGTGCTACTGGTTGTGTGGTGCAAATATGTGTTATATAGGTTTTTGTGTTTTTCTGTGCTTTCAGTGTGCTACGGGCTCTGTGTTGTAGGTATGCAATAAGTTCTTTACACAGGTGATGTTTTCTGTCTTTTTCAGTGTGTTACTGTTTGTGTGATGTAAATATGTGTTTTACAGCTTTTTGTGTTTTTTCTGTCTTTTCAGTGTGTTACTGGTTGTGGGGTGTACAGAGAAGCCATACAGCTGGGCTGCAATTCACAGTGTGTAAGTATAAAACAGCTGATTTATATGATTTTGGGGCCTATAGGAATACACAGGTAAGGACAGATGATAACGATACTAGTATCAGCATTGAAATCTGGATAATAATTAAAGGGTCGTTATCCATGAGTGATTGATTTGTTCTGTTAAGAACAAGTGTGGCCCGCGTGAGAGGGTAGACCTGTTAGGTTTATAGTAGACCAGTCCTAAATAAATTGTCTACCTCCAGTTAGTCTACAGGTACGAACACTAAATTGATAGATATAACCTTTGCTTAGTTTATTTCTTCTAACAAATAGTGACAATAAAACTAAAAAAGGAATAATGTGTTGAAAGTTTCAGATAATATTGCACTCTCATTAAAAAAAAACAAAAAAAAACTGGTGTATATTAGGCACAAAATAAAATTGGCAATAGATTTCAACCAATTAATGACACCAAATGTTGCCTTTTTTTAAAAAAAAATAGCAAGTTGTGAGTACATATATTTTTTTGTTAGTCAAGCCCTCCAGTTAAAGTAACTGCTTTTACTACACTGTAGCTCTCTAGTGGCAGAATCGACATCATATGACTGAAAAATTGTTAAGTACGACGTTAAACCCCAAGCACTCAATCACTCAATCACTCACTCTAGTGGCAGAACTATTCAGTTTAAGAAAATGTTCTTCTGTTTCGTGTGACATCCTTCCTTATTGCTTGAGGCAGCTGAGGGAGACATCATTATCCTTGTGGACAAAATTCCCATCTTGTCATTTGTCAGTGATTCCGATGCTTAGCCACATTATTGATTGTCAGTTAATTTTTTCTGATACCATTTATTTCATCCTTGGAGCATTGCTGTCATTAAGCACTTCATTGTAGGCCTTCAGAGACTATGCTCCTGTTATTTTATCACAACAAGTGGCGCTAAAAATTTGATATCTCAGTTATTGCAGATTTAAATTATCACTCATGAGATTAAATAAACTTCAGTTGAAGAAATGCTGCTTTATACTGACTGGTGCTCACTGTGTTTGTCATTATTGAACAGTAATTAGCCCATGAGTCATTTGTACAATTTGCTGGCAGATTATCCCAAATACGACTGGAAAGGAAGCCAGTATATGTATTCAAAAAAAGAAAAAAAAAAAGAAAAAAACTACCATGACATGATTTTCTCCCGATAACCCACTTCTACCCCAATGAGAATTCACCGATCACCAACTAGCATTTTTTTTAGAACATTTAAAAATATACAGTATCAAAACCTGCTTGCTTATTAAAACATTTCCAACATACAACAGATAATTAAGTGTCAGTGTATACACGTGTCTTAAAGTACCTGTGTACTAGTATATTATTTTTGATAACAGTCACAACAAGAAATCTTGTTTTTTTAAAAATCACTGAGTGATAGTAATTCTGTTTATGCTCATGACAGTTGATAAGGGTGACCTGTTTAAACTCTTCACTAACTGCGCCAGGTTAACAAAAGGTTATTGTCAACCTGTGCTGAGAACATTCGGTAAACCACTGGACAGTTTGTTTGAATGTGAAGAAAAGGGTTTTACACAAATACAAAATTGAGGAGCTCTGAATTCAAATGTACGTGTAAGATGGAGAGGATTTTCCACGTCTTATTTGCCTCTAGTTCTTTTTTGTTTTTCTTTATTTTTTTGTTACAGCCTCGTCATGAATGTCCAATGTTAAGGAGTAGAGTTTAAGAAAAGATTTCGGTGAGAACTTGCTTTGACTAGGGAGTTAGCGAAGGAAGATCTTCTTGTGGGATTTAAGTCTGTGGCATGGCATAGAGTTGTGGGCAGAGATTTGACAACAGGCACAATCCTAGCCCCAATAGTTTGTTCCCAGGCCTTAGAGGGACCAGGCGGTCGGCAAAGCTTTGAATTATTGATATTAGTGTTTGGGCAGGTAGTAGCGTACTGGAGCAGTAGTGTAGCGGTCACAATAATCAGGCTGCTTAGGCTCGTCCCGGCTCCAGAAGGGTGAAGCAGCCCTGACTCGTCGATATCATCAGAGAGGATGGCACTTCATCTTATCCACTTATTGGAAAGCTGTTGTTAACGGGGGCGCAAAACTGGCAATGGAGGGGGTTAGGCTATTGGGAACAACTGCACAGAGAGGGGTGGGGTTTTTCGGGAGGTGGATAGACAGTAAGCATTATCAGGCCTTTTATGTCCATGAGCATTTCCATTATGATTAATTCATTGTGAAGAAACAAATCATTTATTTCATCTGATTGATGTGAGTGTTATAGCTGGGTGGAGTGAAAAGGGGTGAGGATGGGGTCTAGGGGGTGAGGATGGGGTCTAGGGAAAAAGCAGACGAGAGGCCTCACGGGTATATGGACCGCTCTATTCTCCATGCATATGCAATTCTGTACCCTACAGTATCTCTTAATTAGTTTAGTGGCCATATTAATTTTTGTAAATGTGATTAAGCGATTCACCAAACAGTATCACACTTCAAAGAACTGAAACACTTTTTTTTGTTAAAAAAAAAAGTCTCATTAGCTTAATAATCTGAAATAATAATCGCCAAGAAAGTCATTCGATTTGAAAGCTAATTATTTTATTAAATACCGATATCTAGAGCTATTAAAGAGGCATTAGTTATTATGTACTTTACATGTACATACTATTTACAAGATTTGGAACAACAAATAGAGAAAAGATTCCAGTATAAAACATTATTGATTGCTTTATTGTTTAGTGCCTGATAGCTCTTCATTGGATATCTATCATATGCCTTCACTGGGAAAGCATTTCTTATGTAACATACATATATCATTTTACAATTTTCTTCTCTCGTTTTTGTACAGATTTGCAATGAATGGATAAAAATCTTTGTAATGATAAACTAAGGTTGTTTCTGCAAATGTTTGCCTATGATCAAGAAAGTCACGAAGAAATATTCATAAATACATTATGATCTGTGCTTATCTTCTTGGAATGAGAGGCTCAAAGCACTCCGGGAAGGAAGTCAATTTTCACGGCTGCCTGAATAGGTCAAGTCAGGAGCCATTTATTTGAGTTAAGTGGAAATAATTAGAGAGCAGACGGAGGGATTTGTAGGGAACTGCCGGGGTGGAGCTAATTGAATGAAGGCATTTGTGACCAGTTAGTTGTGGGCCAATGGCTTAGGGCCAAGGGGAGGGCTCACACAACCTGTGCTGGACAATTATTATATTATTACACCGAGTGGAAAAGAGATCCTTTAACTCTTACTGTGCTGAAATATGAGCTTAGGCCGTCCAGCCGTACCAATTTTTGTCAAGCAATCAATAGACATTGAAGCTCCCATCCATCACTGTACATAGAGGGAAGATGTAAAATGTATTGATATTGTCCTCTTTTTACTTTAAGATTTAAAGTTATAATTGTTTTTGTTTTTTTGTTTTTTTTTGAAATGATTATTCACTTGTGAGATAACATGACATTACAACTATATGGACAGAGACAGCAGGAAACAAAGATATGAGCAGTAAGCAGTAATATGAGCAGTAATACATGAGCAGTAAGCAGTAATTTGAGCAGTTAGCAGTAATATGAGCAGTAATACATGAGCAGTAAGCAGTAATTCATGAGCAGTAAGCAGTAATATGAGCAGCAAGACATGAGCAGTAATATGAGCAATAATACATGAGCAGTAAGCAGTAATATGAGCCGTAATACATGAGCAGTAAGCAGTAATATGAGCCGTAATACATGAGCAGTAAGCAGTAATATGAGCAGTAATACATGAGCAGTAAGCAGTAATATGAGCAGCAAGATATGAGCAGTAATATGAGCAATAATACATGAGCAGTAAGCAGTAATATGAGCAATAATACATGAGCAGTAAGCAGTAATATGAGCAGTAGTACATGAGAAGTAAGCAGTAATATGAGCAGTAAGACATGAGCAGTAATACATGAAAAATAAGTACACTGGTGGGATTGTGCACATGCATTTGTTAACATGCCATTTCCTTCTTTTTCTGACCACATCGGAGAATGCCTGCACAACACAATGTTACAGAAGGGTCTATGTTTATTTCATGTGTGTAAACATTATAATCATATTCTTTCTTACAAAGATTGTGCACCAGAAATTTCTGTTATGGCATTTATACAAAAATCTGTGAAAATGAAAAAAAAAAAACATGCTGTGATCACCCAAAGTTGACTTATTTCAATCAGCCGGCTTTCTCCAGACCACCTATGTATATACCTGACAACCATCATATAAATGGACAAATTTTGATATGTGACCAATTTGTAAATAAATAAATAAATTTCAGCCTGTCCTAGATTTGTCAAATTGTTACAAGTCTGTATGTTGTATTAAATCAGCTTCTGTACATAGCCCCCCACCCCCCATACTTTTAACTTTACAACTTAAGTATGTAAAGCTTTAAAACTCATTATTTGAGCATTGATACTTTCATATTCCAAAACCATCTCTGCTAAATGGGGCATTGTTGGACTGGTTTGATTGATGTGACCTAAACTTCCCCTGGAACTGAGCCTGAATTATTCTTTTTTCTTTCAGTCAAACAAGACTTCTCGTGGGAATGCCGCCTCCATTGAGGTAAATATCAGGCTGGACAAGGTTGAGGCTCTTCCTGATGTCATTGTTGCTTTTTATTAGGTTGCTTGTACAAAGTACCACATACATGTAGCTAGTGTTATACATGTATGCCCCAAACATCGGCATCAGTGTCCAAGAACAGCGGAAGCAATGTTAAGGGTGATATCTTACAAAATACTACATGTATTGAGCTCAGATTTTTTATGCATGCGAAACACAGTAGTACAAGGGGCATGTTCCATCAGTCATGCCTGATGTGCATGTTAATAACCATAATCTACAAAATTCCTCACCTTCATGTCTCTTTTGTGTATTAGAAAGCATGCTGAAGTAAAATGTTAGGTCCACTTTGGATATGTTTACACTTTCATATGTTTATTAAGATGTAAGTCTAGTGTTAACTTTATTCAGGGCTGAATTTGATTTAGTGTTAGCATAACATCAGCATTAAGATATGTGTTCACCCACATGTATGTAGACTGTCACACCATCAAAACGCATATTATGGAAAACAGTGGAGCTTTTGTATAATTCAGGCAAAAAATAAAATATCAAGACAAACATAACATTTGTTAGCAGTAAAGACGTGTTCTGATCAGGGTAATATTCCTCTGTAGTTTCTCAGCTGATAATAAACGCCTTTCAGTTCAATGGTTGTTTTCATTTCTGCATTGTCAAAGTGTTTGAGTACACATGTACCTGTATGCACATTGCTTGGCTCCACCCATAGACCTGTATGCACATTGCTGGGCTCCACCCATACACCTGTATGCACATTGCTGGGCTCCACCCATACACTTGTATACACATTGCTGGGCTCCACCCATACACCTGTATGCACATTGCTGGGCTCCACCCATACACCTGTATGCACATTGCTGGGCTCCACCCATACACCTGTATGCACATTGCTGGGCTCCACCCATACACCTGTATGCGCATTGCTGGGTTCCACCCATACACCTGTATGCACATTGCTTGGCTCCACCCATACACCTGTATGCACATTGTTTGGCTCCACCCATATACCTGTATGCACATTGCTTGGCTCCACCCATATACCTGTAGGCACATTGCTTGGCTCCACCCATATACCTGTATGCACATTGCTTGGCTCCACCCATGTACTTGTATGCACATTGCTTGGCTCCACCCATATACCTGTATGCACATTGCTTGGCTCCACCCACAACTGACAGCCATCATCCAAGAGAGATAACAATCCAATAAAAAATAAAAAATCCAATAATAAATTAAGATTTCAGCATGGTATATGTATATCAACTTGCAACACACCGGTTCACAACTGACCTCTGAATGAGACGGAGCAAACTTCAGGATTGGTGTTGTATGTACTGTACACTTTAATAGTGCCCATAACAGTTTTACATCCTCCATTATTTACCTGGTTTTCTGAGAAAATTTATCATAGTTCTGCCCAGGTGAGTACAGTGTACATACATGTCTACCAGCTTTCCCTGATTATGTTTACATCTCACAGCTTAGTTAACAGTTGATTGCACTCTTGCCTTTATAGTTGATGTTGGGGGTAGAGTGCCAGATGTCTAGTACAAAGGGACCATCATTAATGTTCTAGTAGCTAGGTAGAGCATTGTGTAGTTGCTTTTGATGTCAGGAAAATGTAATGAAATCGCCTCAAGTTGAGCTCTTTTAATTACCAGAGCTAATCCAGCATACTATACGCTGAATGCTATTGTACTTTAGGGAAATAGCTTTTTGAGCTTCTGATTTTTTTCTTAGTAGTTGTTCATGGCATTATTTATATTGTACTTCTGACTGTATGTGTCACCATGTTTATTTTGCTTTGGAAATGAGACTTGGCACAGTATGATATTTTTCTGGTAAAGAAAAAGAAAAAAAAAATTACAAAAAACAAAAAAAAGAAAACATTCATGTAAACATATGTTTTGCCATATGTTTTTGAAGTTCCCAAAGATATGATTTCTTTTTTTCCTATACATATAAGACACTCAAAACTCTGCTGGGAGGAATTATTGATAAAACCACATTCCCGTTAGAGGTGTCGGTTTAGTACAGAAGTATTTGGCATATGAGGCTGATGATGGTAGCAGTTATCTGCGCTTGACCTCTTTATTGACCAGTTGAAATGGATGAATCTTTCTTGATTTCTCCGGTGATAGTCAATAATCCTTGCTGCCAAGGCAAACAGCTTGATATCGTTCATTTTGTGCGTAAGAGTTTCGCCAGCAGACAGGAAAACGCAGACACCAAATCCACCAGTGTTTTGGAGATGTCCTATTGATTCTTCTGATAGTCTCAGAACCATGATTAACTATGCCGCAGTAGACACTCATTTCTGAAAAAAAAACAAAAAAAAAACGAAAGACCTCTGGAAAGTGGTTCCAAGTAAAATGCGCAGAAGCTTAATGAAATTACGTCTATCTTACAAGTGATGTAAAGTAAGAAATTGGCATCCATTTCGTTTCTTTGGGAGGATGTCAATGTCTCATCCAATTGTAGAATTTTCTCCGACTTTTTGGGGAGTTCGGACAATGTGGCCAGTTACATTTATACAGCAACATTGCAGGGTAGAACCCACGACCAATCCTGAGGCGGGGGAGTCTGCGTGGCTGAGGCACATGTAGGTAGCATGTCAGAGTGCCAGCGTGGTGCAATGAATTACTCTGTAGCCTGTCACCAATGTGGCTCATCCTGGCTTCTTCTATGGCCAAACATGGGAAAGTCTGCCAGCAACCTCCTGATTGTTGTAGGTTTCGCCTGGGCTCTGTCTGGTTAATTGCTCCCACCATAATGCTGGCTGTCGTCTTGTAATTAAAATATTCTTGAGTATGGCGTGAAACATTCAAATAAATAAATAAATCCTGAGTCAGCATTCTTGGGACTCTTAGTATATGTGGATAAGTCTGGCCGCTCTATTATTTCACTGTGAGATAGAGATAGAGATAGAGTCTCCTGCACGGTGTTTATAGCATAGCATTTCAGTGAGGCAGAATTTTAAACAAGTTGGATTTTAGTCCAGTTCACTACAAGGAGACACCATCATGAAATCATCAAAGTAATAAGTTGAAGCAGACATTTAACACCCAAGCCAACTCAGAAGAGCTCATCTATGTAGTATACACATATGTATGGTGATATTTGTCTAGTGACTTTCCCATTCACCTGTTTATTTTTTGACACTTCTTAAAAATAATTTGACACCAGTAATGTTTCCTGTTTTCTTGAAAGCTACGTGTATTTATTTTAGATTGACACTCTACATTCTCTGTGTTTTCAACCCTGTTATACTGATGTCTCAAATCTTGCACATCTCCATGCTGGAAAGTTATCCTGTCAACACGGATAATTATCTATTATTACAACTTTCAATCCTAAAAGTAAATTGTAGTCATTGTTTTAAGTCTAAGAGAGAACCTGAGTTGAACTTCCATTTTAAAAGATGTGGATTGACACCTAGGTGAATCATTCAGTTCTGGATGCTAAATATTTTGTGATATTTTGATATTTCAGAGGCAGTCATGCATACAGGGATGCAACATGGCAGTGGATATCTATGCTCAAGAAATGACAGGTTAAAAAAACTTTTCTCAGTCCGTTTCTTTTTTGGAAATGTTTTCCTTCTTGCACTAGTAACAGTAAGTTGAATCTCTGTCATATTTCTTTTGTAGCTTCCAACAGCTATGTCAATGGGATGACTTTTTATTTGTTTGAACAAAAATTTGAACAGAAGAAAAGGAAATAAAAGCAAATGTGAGAGAAAGATTACTGACATTAAGTCACGAGGTTTATTATAAGTGAAAATTTGTGACATGTTCAAAAGGGTGTTGAAGAAGAACATGGGATATATTTTAGTTTATATACATGAAAGCATATAATGTATAGTTATTACTCCCAATCCCCATTCCCAGGAAAAATGTAGAATTATGTTGAATGTTTTTGATATTTTGTTGTAGATATCCTGTCCCCATTGATGGTCAGGCCTGTGTTAATACGAGACACTGAAACTGAGTCATCTGTCCAGCTCAAGTGGGAATCTAAAATCCTGCCCAATGTCACCTATCTTTTACAAGTGAAAAATGTTGATATGTCCTCTGATTGGGCAATATTCAACCAATCAGAGTTTATTTCCAAGCAGCATATTTCTGTGACAAATTTACAGCCGTTTACAACATATCAGGTAAAAATGTACTGCTGCTTAGAGTTTAGAGTTCAACAATTTGTGTATATGGGTTTGACTACATGTAATAGTAAAGTAATAGTTTTCTTGGAATCTCACTTTACCATATAAAGTTCATGCATTGTTGAAGAAAAATGCAGAAAAAGATTCTCTCTTCAAAAATATGAATAAAAACTTATTTTTTGGTTCTACAACATTTAAGTAACACTTTACCCATAAATTTGAGACCTTTTTATGTGTGACATATGCACTCATGTAACATTTGTTTCTGTATTTCAGTTTAGAGTTTTAGCAGTTATAGCAAAAAATACTTTTCTAGAGTCAAATGAGAGTTTCCCAATTACAACAAAAGCATATGGAGGTACGTTTCAGTCTTTCTCAGTGTTATTGTAAGGGGAGATAATAAGTTCACCTGGAAAGAGTTGTCCACCTTGATGTCAAGGAGGAAAAAATTTCTCGTGGTCTTCTGTAAGACGGTTAACTGTCTTGTACTACGATTAATTGAATTCATCCACTATTATTTTTTTATTTTTTATTTTTTTTGTGTGTAATTGGTGTAAATATTTATATTTACTTTTTCTGTATAATGTGTTAATTTTTGCCAAAGATTGCCAAAGGTCAGTTTACCCCTAAGTACACCAGTTGCCCACCGCCCACCACCACAAAACTAATAATCATTTTATTTGTGAAAAATTATTTGGCATCACAATATATAGCAATCAAACCATATGCAGGATTATGTCAGTTCAGTATTAAATTTTCAATTTTAATATCACTAGCCCCAGGGGATGCTCCTCAAATAACCAGCTTGACGACCCCGTCCCCGACTGTGATTTCCATTAGCTGGACGCCACCCCACAGGCCAAACGGGCCATTACTAGTGTACAAGGTGGAGGCCGTCCCATACAACAGAGACCGTCTGCGCTCTGTCACTAAGGAGGTACCCGCTAACTCCACCAGCTGGACATTTGCCCAGCTACAGCCTTCCACCCTCTACACCCTGTCCCTGTCAGCCAGAAACCTGCTGGGGGAGGGGCCAGCCGTGATGAAGAACATAACCACACCCAACCCCGGCAATCGTAAGACTTATTTATGTAAGACAATGTTCATCATAGATACAATCTGATTCTCTTTTAATTACTTCATTTTCACTCCAACTCCTCATAATAGTGTTGTTTGTAAAAACAAAAAGCCCTGTGGGAGATATATCAGCCATAATTTGATAAGGCTTCTGTGTTAACACTTTTGTAAGGTAAAGTACCCTAAATGACCTCAAATTTCGTACACAAAAGTGCATTTTTAGAGGTAAATAAATGTCACATAATTTGTTTTGGAACTGAAATTTTTCAGTTTTCCAGTGGAATATCATCCCATGTTCCAAGCAAACCTCAAAACACCTTTCTAAAATCACTAGAACTCCCAGAATCTGGAATTTAGTCAGGGATGAAATTTATGGTCATTTAGGGTAGTCATGGAAATGCTTACTTGTAAGAGTGTCATTAACATTTGTGTTGTGCCAGCTGTTCTCTGTGTTTGTCACTCCCGTTTTCTGCGAATAATAAAATTAACAAAACTTGATTAACAAAACTTGATTAACATCAGTAAACTAACTGAACTGCTGCTGTAAACATATTTGCCATGTTGCACAATAAGGAAATGTTTGTCTTTTTTGTATAAATCTGAATACCTGGACTTTTGTATTCATGTTTCATTATGTAAATTTTCTCCAGTGTACATTATAAAGGTAAGTTGTACAGGTGCACCCACCCTTACTCAGTGATGTGTTGTTTGTGTTGACAGTATCTCAAAGAGAGACTCCCTACTTGATCCTGGGGGCAGATAACATGGTGCTAAGGCAGAGTCTGATCAGCCTACAGTCTCAGTCTGTCACCCTACACAAGGACCAGAATACTAGTATACTCATGACAGGTAAGCCATGACCATCTAACCCCCAACTCTCTTGTGCTGTAACTCCAAACAAATCCAATGTGTAAATCAATGAAACATGTTCCTGTGTCAACCCTTGTTGTGTTAGGGTGTTACTACAACACGTATATGCAGTATAGAGGTGCCACTCCAATATTTCACCAGTGAGGTGATGAGTTCCAGTACAAAAGATGTTGATCCAATGTTCAGTTATGTCTTATTTATTAGGTAAAATACAGCTCACGCCGATTAGCTGAATGGGGCTATTTAGGTCTACAGTGTCTTCAGTATTGCTTTGTTATTTTTGAAAGGGTGGTGAAGTGGGTGAGAACCTTACTAACACTAGACGTTCCAGTGTCAGTAACTCTCACCACTCCCATGCCCTGAAAAAGAAACAGTCTAAATAATAGTTTATAATATTGTAGAAAAAATTGCTGTATTTGCATATCTTTATGTAATGATTTAAATAATATACACACATGTAGTACAAGACAAAGTTTTTCTCATTTAAGAATTCTAAGGCAGTGTTATGCCCTTATTGGAAGTGAAATAGAGTTGAGTTAGCCTACAAGTTTTCTGTTATAATACTATGACTTTTCTCTTGCTTTCTTCCAATCTTTACTTTGCCTACTCAAGGAGCTGAGATTCTCTTTCAAAATGAGAATGGAGATATCGAGAAAGGTAACGCAGAAATCATCATCGAAACCCACAAACTAGTTCTCATCATTGAGCCTTGTCGTGTTGTGGTTGGCCGTAGTGATAATATGCTTGCCGTTGGAAAGTTGTTTTTCACCAGGCTTTGTTATGTAATTGTGTTCGTATTTCAGTTTTCTTTCTGATCGTTCATGTTCATTTTCAGCTGGATTCCAGAATTCCTTCCGTGCTCTTTTCATGTACATTATATTTTAACTTTTTGTACATGTTGTTGGTTACCAGTACGTGTAGATTATTGTCATTTGTTACAAATTCTTTGCTTTTAGAATCTGTTGTCAAGAACATGTTGCAGTATTGAAGACATCTTACATGTAGTTCTATGCTCTCTTGCAAAGCACATTTGGAGAAAACAATGTCTCTTTGCTTAATTGCACCCAGTGTTGATTATTTTATATTCATTTGTCATGTGAAAGCATATTGAGAAATGACCCTAAACTGATGCCTTGCATCAAAGCCAAATCACAGGTCATAACCAGTTTGGAGAGTCTTGATATCTGGTAAAGGTCCTTACTGAAATTCATTAGGCATTGTTTTTCGTGGGCTTTCTATTTCAGTGTTTGTGTGCACATGAAAAGCTCTCTGAAGCAGGTGGTGGGGAGGAAGCAAAAAAAAAAGCGCCTCATTTTCCATTCATTTCATGCATGTTTAGGGCTATGCTGATACACAGTATCTTTCTCTCATTACAGCATGTACACTGACTCTTCGTATTTGTATGAGTGTATTTTGTAACACACTTCATTAGTGTACTCTCGGCCTTTTCTACATGCTTCACATAAAGAAAATTCCATGGTAATTAAATTCACTGTGGTTAGTTCTTGTCATACTTGTGTCGGTCACCAGACTGTATACTGTCTCCGCATTACACATGTAATGCGTTTGTCCCAGGGAATAGTACCAGGGTTTGATCTAGCATATTCACATTTATTCACATTCACATTGAAATTGATTTTTGAAAAAAATATACATATATATTTATCCCAGAGTAAGATTATGTAAACAATAATCAGCACTTGAAGGTGTGAAACAGCCATTAAGTCCTAGTTGAGCACACTCACAAACACTGTCCTCATTTGATTACTGTGCATGGTTATCTCCCATTAGAAGAGCATAACATATACAAGCTATTGGCTGTACCATTTAATTAGGTATACTCCCCCCCCCCCTCCCCCATTAAAAAATAAGATGTGTTTGGCCATCACAGGGTGTAAGAAGACAGAAGTCTTTGCACTTATATTGAAACGCTGTAACAGCATCAGTTTGAAGAACAGGCTTTTAAATCTTGGAGGTTTTTGGGGGGCAAACTTTTAGAAAGCAGAGTTCTTCAGTATTGACAGACATTACAAACAGTGTTTGGTTGTTCATTGTAAGTTGAAGATACATCTCTTTAAAACTAGTGCAAATACATTTGCAAGTGTAGGCATGCCAGCATTTAAGCTATTCACTGTTCATAACCAAACATGGCCTTGTGCTGATCATTACATTACATACACTTATTTGTGTAGATGCATTGTTTTATTTACACATTTTCATATCATTAATATTTCATCGGTTTATACTCACAACAAGCTGTTAACAAAATTATTTTATTAACTTCTCATATTGTTATGAAATCGAAAATTTTAACAAAATTTATGTGTGTTACATATCTAAGTTGAACACATTGAATTCTGACCATTCCCATTGTATTTTGTATGCTTGAAGCTAGATCCACTTCTAAAACAAACATACACTGGCAGTGTTGAACAAGAGCTTTCAGATTTCTGATATCTCTTCAAGAGAGGATCATAAAATAACATTTTGTTTGTTTTTTTTTTATTTAGAATTCCAGTGGTCTTCTTATGAAGGACATATTTTTATCTTTTATGATAACTGTAAAATATTTTACCTTTGTACAAATTTTGTGCAAGCTCATCGTCATAAATATTTGATTACTGAGTCAGGAAAATGGCAGGGCTGTGAAAGAAGTCATAAAATAAGTCTTATGTTCTTTTGGAAGGGTGGGGGGGTGCGCTTATTAGCAGTTTTTACATCATACTAAATAGATGGGAAACATTTAACCATATTTATTGATTTTGCGAAATGTAAAAGCTCCTCAAAAATGCACAAAGTAGACAAGCCAAAAAAAAATAGCCTATGAAAAACTGCATTTTTGTCTGAGTTTTCATCAAGAGATTATAACACTTGTATACAGTGTATTTCCAAAAAAAGTTCAGCATGAAACCAAAAAAAGATTGTATTTTTTTAACAATGGAGTTGTGGATGTTGATGTTGTTGTGTGGATGTTGACAGGGATAGGAGTACATGTGGAGAAGGAGCTGTTGTTTGTGTCAGATAGTGTGGGTAAGGTGATGAGGATTTCCCTGGGGGACAAAAGACTAAGGATTGCTGTCTACCCCATGCTGATTCAGCCGGAGAGCCTCACCGTGGACTGGCTTAATGATGATATATACGTGGTTAGTCAGAATAAAGTAAGTACCAGTACAGGGATACACTTCAGGGACAGGCCATTGTCAATCTCTGTGACACCCATTTGTAACAACTTCTGTATGTTCAGTTGGGTTTAGACAAACACCTGTACCAGACTCTGTCACTGAATAGCACGAATTCAACTATGAATTTGTTGTTTTCTTGATTAGTGTTTGGATGTAAAAACTTATCAAAGTAATATAATATAATACAAGGCAATATAATATAAATTCTGACTTTAATAATAAGAAAGAATGACAGGTAGTAATCATTGCCATACAACATAAGGGACATCACTACCAAAATAATATAACCTGAAATTTGCGATTGATTGATTTATTTATTTGATTGGTGTTTTACGCCGTACTCAAGAATATTTCACTTATGTGACGGCAGCCAGCATTATGGTGGGTGGAAACCGGGCAGAGCCCGGGGGGAACCCACGACCATCTGCAGGTTACTGTCAGACCTTCCCGCTTAGGGTTGGAGAGGAAGAAACATTTTTTTTAGTATCAGCCAGTTGTATTTGTTGTTTATTTATAAGAGGTGGTTAGCATGCTAGTGTGGTTGCTGTGAATCTATCTCTTGCTGTCTGCCACTTTAGCCATGTGCGGGAAGGTCCGCCAACAACCTGCGGATGGTCATGGGTTTCCCTGGGCAGAGCCCTGTTTTCTCCTACCATAAGTGAAATATTCTTGAGCACGATGTAAAACGCCAGTCAAATCAAATCAATGAATTGATGTCATAACCTCTTCCTCATGACAGACACAGCTATATATACCATAATCCTTACTTATCCCTTTAAAGCTTCCATTATGGTTGTTCTTATCTTAAGTGTTCTTGACATGACAAGCTTGTCTGTGTATTTGATTGCCCACTCTTTCTACCTTACTCGTGTAGATTTACCGCTGTGCTGTGGAGAAGACAGACTGTCAAGTAGCTCTGGATGGGTTAGACATGACACCAACAGATATCAAGGTGGATCCCATCAATGGGTAAATCATGTACATTTCATGTCACAGCTGGTATGGCTGGTGTAAGATTTGCATACACCATCCCTGTTAGACAATTACTGTATTTCAACTGAAGTTCACCATATTTCTTGATAGAGCAACGCATTTTTCTTGATTCTAATTGATTCTTTCATCTTATAGGGCCACTTTAGAGGGTTTTCTAAATATAAGTTTGCTTAATTTCGTATCAGAAAAAACATTAAGTTTTGGCAACAGAATTATCATTATTAGATCTTTTTGTACTTTTGAAAGTGCATTTTTACACGCCAAAATTCACGCTGAAATGCAGTGCAAGCATTCATTTAGTGGTCTAACTCTTAGTATGTGTATATTATAAACAGTGAGATTAAAGAATAACATGGTGATTATAAGTATGGTGTTGAAACTGAGCGTTGTGTTCTGGCCGCAGGTTTCTGTACTTTACCATAGCTGCTGAGGGTCATGGACTGTACCGTGTGGATATGGCAGATTTGGATGGCACAGACAAACCCAAGAGAAAGCTGATCATCCGTAACGAACTGCTGTCCTCGTTTACCATAGATTATCAGAACATTCAGTTGTACTTTCCAAATGATTCCCAGAACACCATGCTAGCGACATTCTTGGATGGCTCCGATGTCAGTAACATTCGTCCTAATGTGATACGACCTGACTTCCACCACGTGGTCAGCATGGTTTACCATCAGGGACTGTTCTACTGGACCAATGGGAACGTAGTACTCCAGGAAGAATATGATCCAAGACGGAAATCCTACAGGCACAACTCCATGCCCTTCTTTGAGAACCATTTCCGTGGGTTCAACATGCTGCATCCGTCTGCTCAGCCTAAACCAGGTATTCAAGTGAATTTCTATATTTATTAACATATTTTATAGATTTATTTCATTGGTGTTTTGCACTGGACTCAAGAATATTTCATTTGTACCGTGGTTGCCAGAATGTTGGTGGAAGGAAACCGAACAAAGCGCTTGGAAAACCATGGCCTTCCACATGTTATTGGCTGAAGATTTCACTAATTAAAAATTTAGTGATTTTAGTGGTAATATATAATAATCAGCATGCAAAAATAATGGCTATGCTGCGGCTGATTATACCTTAACGAATGACGGCACAGACATAAATGTAACTCTCCCCGCTTGGCTGGGTCAGGAAGATTCTTAGGCATCCTCACTGAAAATTTTGCACGCAGTGCTCATGTGAAACACCAATCATATAAATGCATAAATCAATACAAACATGGTGAAATATCAAAACTTCTACTTCTTAAATTTAAAAGGTAATTGATAATTAGTAGGCTCATAGCTGCATTACATTTATTGACAGGGAAACTTTTGTTCTGGGGTCTGATGAATAAATGCAATGGTTTTAACTTTGACACTGCTGAATTTTATATATATTAGCTTTTGACTCTGGCACACTGGAGTTACTTACGTGTATGTGTGATCCAAAGTCTTTTGTGAAACTATCGTAACAGCACACCATTTTGTAAAATCGGTGGAACAGCTATATGGCTGTGAAAATTTGTACTGAAAACACTTCACATTGCTCTAGTGATCAGCATTCAGAGAATGACGGGCGGTAAGAATGAATCAAGGTTTTGTGATAAAAATCTATTCTCTGTTTGTGAGCAGTTCCCCACAGCCCACCCTCCAGGGTTGAAGTCGTCTTCTCTGACCGTAAAGCCTTCATTACCTGGGGAAAGCCTCCACTCATGAACTACCAAGGTAAGCCTTCGTTACCTGGGAAAATCCTATGCTCATGAACTACCAAGGTAAGCCTTCGTTACCTGGGAAAATCCTATGCTCATGAACTACCAAGGTAAGCCTTCATTACCTGGGAAAATCCTATGCTTATGAACTACCAAGGTAAGCCTTTGTTACCTGGGAAAATCCTCCACTCATGAACTACCAAGGTAAGCCTTGGTTACCTGTGGAAAGCCTCCGAACCTAAATTACCAAGGTATGCCGTGGTTACCTGGAGAAAACCTGCGCTCTTGAACTCTCAAGGTAAGTCTTTGTTACCTGGGGAAATCCTCCGTTCATGAACTACCAAGGTGAGACTCCTAAACGTCGTTGGTCATAGCCGAAAACACACGACACCTTTCCCTGACACATGGATGTACACCTCCCCCTGACACATGGATGTACACCTCCCCCTGACACATGGATGTACACCTCCCTCTGACACATGGATGTACACCTCCCTCTGACACATGGATGTACACGTCTCCCTGACACATGTATGTACACATCCCCCTGACACATGGATGTACACCTCCCCCTGACACATGGATGTACACCTTCCTCTGACACATGGATGTACACCTCCCCCTGACTCATGGATGTACTCTTTCACCTGACATATGGATGTACCCCTCTCCGTGACATATGGATGTACACCTCCCCGTGACATATGGATGTACACCTCTCCATGACATATGGATGTACACCTCCCCATGACATATGGATGTACACCTCCCCCTGACACATGGATGTTCACCTCCCCCTGACACATGGATGTTCACCTCCCCCTGACACATGGGTGTACACCTCCCCCTGACACATGGGTGTACACCTCCCCCTGACATATGGATGTACACCTTCCCCTGACACATGGATGTACCCTTCCCCCTGACATATGGATGTACACCTCCACCTGACACATGGATGTACACCTCCCCCTGACACATGGGTGTACATTTCACCTGACACATAAGTGTACACTTCTCCCTGACATATGGATGTACACCTCCCCCCGTCACATGGGTGTTCACCTCCCCCTGACACATGGATGTTCACCTCCCCCTGACACATGGGTGTACACCTCCCCCTGACACATGGGTGTACACCTCCCCCTGACATATGGATGTACACCTTCCCCTGACACATGGATGTACCCTTCCCCCTGACATATGGATGTACACCTCCACCTGACACATGGATGTACACCTCCCCCTGACACATGGGTGTACACCTCACCTGACACATAAGTGTACACTTCTCCCTGACATATGGATGTACACCTCCCCCCGTCACATGGGTGTACACCTCCCCCTGACACATGGGTATACATCTCCCCCTGACACATGGGTGTACACCTCCCCCTGACTTATGGATGTACACATCCCCTTGACACATGGATGTACACCTCTCCCTGACTCATGGATGTACACCTACCCCTGACACATGGATGTACACCTCCCCCTGACACATGGATGTACCCCTCCCCCTGACACATGGATGTACACCTCTCCCTGACACATGGATGTACCCCTCCCCCTGACTCATGGATGTACACCTCTCCCTGACACATGGATGTGCACCTCTGCCTGACACATGGATGTACACCTCTCCCTGACACATGGATGTACACCTCTCCCTGACACATGGATGTGCACCTCTGCCTGACACATGGATGTACACCTCCCCCTGACACATGGATGTACACCTCTCCCTGACACATGGATGTGCACCTCTGCCTGACACATGGATGTACACCTCCCCCTGACTCATGGATGTACACCTACCCCTGACACATGGATGTACACCTCCCCCTGACACATGGATGTACCCCTCCCCCTGACACATGGATGTACACCTCTCCCTGACACATGGATCTACCCCTCCCCCTGACTCATGGATGTACACCTCTCCCTGACACATGGATGTGCACCTCTGCCTGACACATGGATGTACACCTCTCCCTGACACATGGATGTACACCTCTCCCTGACACATGGATGTGCACCTCTGCCTGACACATGGATGTACACCTCCCCCTGACACATGGATGTACACCTCTCCCTGACACATGGATGTGCACCTCTGCCTGACACATGGATGTACACCTCCCCCTGACACATGGATGTACACCTCTCCCTGACACACGGATGTACACCTCTGCCTGACACATGGATGTACACCTCCCCCTCATTATAACTTGCTTCATCACATGTGATTGGATATCACACAGTCACAACTAGATCCCCACTATTTCTCACCAAGCCATTCCACTACATATCTGTTCATACTTTGAAAAGATACTGAGAAGAAAACCTTCTGATTTTGTTTCTTCTCTACACTGCCTCTCAGAGGGTTAGTTATCATGTGAAAAGAAATTTTCAACTGCTGCTGTCTATTTGTACATGTATTTAATGTATTAATGTTATTATTTCCCCTTTGTTCAGGGCGCGGAGCGTGGAACACCTGGGGGTACGAGGTGATGGTGTCTGACCCCCAGGGCAAGAACCTGTCGAACCTGACCTATGATCTGGAGCTGGTGATTCAGGGGCTGTCCCCTGGGGTAAAATACCATGTTAACATTAGGGCCACCTCACCTGAGGGGGACGGGCCCTGGTCAGAGGCGTTCATTGGCACAACCCTCAAACACTGTGAGTTGGCTTAGAGTAAAACCTAAAATTGCATTTTGAAAAAATAGAGGGTAATTTGGTTAAATATGGCATTTTGATCTTCCACAAGACCTATCATAATAGGTAAGATAGAGAAGCAGTTTTGTATTATAGTTAAGTATCAACAATTCTTTATTGTTTATTCTATAATGAACACATATATCTGCAGTGAAAAAGGCAGAATTTGGATGTGCTGATAAACTCTCAGTCTTGATCTCTGTGGGGACACGAAAGACTAAGGCTGCTCAATACAAGTACATATTAGAAGCCTGAAAGTGGTGTCAGTGGGGCTAATTGTTCAAAAGTACTGAAGCCTGAAAGTGATGTCCAGGGGCTAATTGTTCAAAAGTACTGAGTGTGTGAACGAGACCTCTGCCCAATTGTGTTCCCAGAAATAAATAAATAAAATATAGTAGGACTTTATAGTTAACGAATAGTTCAGGCCAAAGTGCTAGTTACTTGGTGTTGAGATGAGCCTGGTGGTACAACCTCTGAAAGTTTGACTTAACTTTTAATATATTTTTGAACAATTATGATGTTAAGCCAGAAGAATACACGTATACTTTGGAACAACTGGGACATGTTTTATTGTGCAGCCGACATTACCTCAGGCATGTCCAGATTATGTCCCTTGACCAAGGATTACCTTGGTAATTTCTGCATACTGTCAGAATGCTGGTCTTGCACCTGATGAAAGGGAGAAGTAAAACACTTTGTTCAGGGAAAAAATGAATGGTTACTATAACATTTAAACTCTGTTACCCAGTGTAGATTCATATTTCACTGCTTTAATGACTAATTTTTCAGATGATATGGCCCCTGCTGTGATAATGGGAGTCAACTCTGTAATAATTAACACATCCATGGATGGACAAAGGCACCAGCTTGTGGGGAACTTCAGTAGCTGGGGAGTTGGAGGTGAGGACTGGCATTTATCACATCTCTAGATTAAACAATTAAGATTATCATATATATGAGATTGCCCTTTGCTCCTCCCCTTTTTAAATAAAGTGAGACATCCAAAAGGCCATTTCATGCATACCCCAATGTATGGTTTTTGTGATTTTTTTTTTTACAGTTTTTTTTTTTACAGTGAATAAAAAGACATAAAGATTCTTTGATGAACTTTTTGAACAATACTGAATAGACTGAAGCGCAGTGACTCTACTTCATGAAAAACCATATTTGGAATCGGCACAAAATGGCCTTTTAGATGATGCATACTTTATTTAACGATGGACCAGTCGTTTAAAACATATTAATTTTCTGTGTATTGTTGTCTTGTTTACAGATGTCACATGGTACAAATCACACCTGTTCTGGACAGGCACTGGTGTAACCAAAGGTCACATCTTCACCGAGAGTCCGTTCTCTGTTGATTATTACTACATTGTTGATGCCTCTTGCCTGGCTTTTGATTGGCTAGGAAAAAAGCTCTATTGGTCCAATGTGAAGCAAATAGTGGTGAGTTGCAGACACATTAACCTTGTCCATAAAATGGCTTAAATAAATTAGCACATTTGGTCCTAGCTGTTTATTTTCAGTATTTACAGTTTTAAGTTTTTGAAAATTTTGAAGTTGGAAAATTAAGTAGAAATGCTTGATGTCCATTGTATTGCTAATGCCAGTACAAATTAGTCAGTAATGATATGATATATTTATTTGATTGGTGTTTTCATTGTTCTCAAGAATATTTTTTATTACTTGAAGATGGTGAACAAAAATTAAGATGGATTATTCTTTGGCCTGTTTTAGATTCGTCGCTGTGACATGGGTGGCAGGAACTCTGAGATCGTGTACCCAACCTCAGCCAAACAGCTTGTGATTGACTCCCTCCAGGGGCGCCTCTACTGGGTAACCACCCATTCCGTTGAGACAGCCCACCTTAACGGGGATGACCCCTTGGAGTACTTTGCTGTGCCGCATTTTGCCGGCAGACAGATCCACAGCTTAGCACTAGACCATGAGAAGCACAACATCTACTGGTTGGTTCAGAGCTTTGAGAGCCAGGACTTGTACATGTCTCCAACTGTTGAACATGCTGTGGTGGATTTACCTGCCACAGTGAAGCGGGTGGGCAGGCTGAACAGTGTCAACAGGTGTGTGTAATCAACCAGGCCAGCAAATGGCTAGTCTATAGGATATTCTCTGCAGAGAAAAAGAAAGAAACTAACTTTCAAATTTAGACTTGTACACAACACTGCTCACACTGTGTGGTCAAAATTGAAATCATTGACAGGGTTTAAAGAGGCTTCCAGGGTCAAGTTCTTGATACAGAATAAGTCCTTGAAAACCCTTGAATGTGTTACGTTAGATATTGCACTGTGTTGTAAATAGATAAATGTTTTTTTTTTTTTTTTTCGTACTTATTTTTATTTGTACTTAAACGAAATATTACTTGATAAAGCGACCCTAAGATGTTATGTCCTTGAAAGATTTTCTTTCACTGGTAGGAACTGAGATACAGGAGGAGTCAAACTGCTTCCTGATCTTTATTTGGCTCTTTGACCTATCTTTTCATGCCCTCAAGCTAACTTTACCATTTTGATGTGAAGAATTGATGAAACTACTGTATGCATATTTTTCATGGTTTCCAAAAATAAATTACTTAAAGAAGGTGAAAAATGTATAGCCCTTTTGAAAAACAAAAATCACAAACCATGAATATGTATGTTTGTTCAGCTCTGCATTGTCTTGTTATACAGACAACCACCACTACAGATATTCAGCGGACGGCTGATCTGGGTGAACAAAATGAATGACCTGATGGTGAGTGACCTACGGGGGAACTACAGCGCTGTCATGAGACACGTCAGTGGGAATGTCAGCTCTGTGGTCGTCATCCACCCCTCCCTGCAGCCTTATCCAGGTAGGCCCACTGAAGAGAAAGCTATACATTGACATCCTCTACCCGAGATTTAGTGAGGGTGGAGAAAAGCCCCTATGTCCCTATCTCTGTAAGGGAATTTGTGTAACAGCTGAGCTCACACGGAATGAGTCATGTCAGGGATTTCTGAAAATAGTAAAAATGATAGAGCATTTGACTATAGTCAGAGGACTGAGGATATTGCCAGTGTTTTTTGCGATGGGCTGACTTGAGATTCCGCTCTAGCAGCATTTAAACATCATGTAAGTATGAGGCTGTAACAGGATGTACACAAACACACAATCACCGCCACAGTGTATGTGGCATAGTCTTGAGTACGGTGTAAAACACCAGTCATAGAAATAAATCAAACTCACAATCAGGTGTTCTTCCAAAATACCCATGTTAAAGTAATGCTGAGAATATCCATCTTATTTTTGAAGTGTATAATAGGGAAAACTCATGAAAAGAATGCTCTGATATGAACTCTGTTACAGAAGGGTTGTTAGTGGTGAAAAATGGTTTTAAATTACATGCAGTTTATTGTTAATGAGGTAAAATTTCACATGATTTTATGACCAATTTAGTACAGTGAAATTAGTAGCTGCTGAAAAACTTCCATGAAATTGTTGCTGTTTTGCATGCTATACGTGACAGTCTAACATATATATATATATATATATATATATATCATCTGTGTGTTTCAGCTGGTCTGGATGAGTCGTCTCTGGTGATCATCCCCTCAGCCATCTCAGAGGCTGCTGTACAGGTGACTGGGGACTGGAGCAGTTTTAATGTCACCTGGTTAGCCTCCAAGGAGGTCAACTACGGCCCAGTCATGTACAAACTGTCCCTAGAGGCTCCCAACCAGCAGTATGAACTGGTCAGTACTCAGTCAACTTATAGCCAAAGTTATAAAACATAGGCAGGTTATTTGAAGAATAGTGCAACAATTGAGCGTGTAAACTTATTTTTCCTCCGTTGAACATTTTCGGACTTACTTTGAACTTTAAGATTTGGTCCACTTTTACAAAACTTCTTAAATCAGTCTGTCATTACCTTTCCCCTAGTGGACAACATCTTTTACAAAAAAGTTATGAAAAATATGACATGAGAAGGATTGTGAAACTGTCCAACACACAATTTCTTCCAACTTTGTTTCTGGCTGTACAGTACTAATACTTTAAGTGATACCCTTTTGTTAAAGCAAAGTCAGTGCATATATTTAGCACACGTTGGGATTCAAGTTGAATATATCTTAGCAGTTTTGTGAATATTTTATAACTGAGACGTTAAAATAGCATTTTTGTCGTAGATTAAGAAGAACACTTGGCATGAACTGGTTGGTATTCCACCCTTTTCCCTCTTCACGATATCCATCCAAGCATTCACCTACTGGGGTTATGCCCCTTGGGTGACCCGTACATTGAGGTCACCTATGTCAGGTAAGTCTAGGAATCTTTTTGGATGTTCCACCCGGGAGACGAAGGGATTAATTTTAATTTTAAGTGTATCTCAATAAGATTATTAAGTTGTCCATTATTTTTTTGACATAATTGAAGGACTTCTCCACCCCCCACCCCCACCCCCCCCACCCCCCCGCCCACTCTCCTCCACCATCCATCTTATGTGTATCATCATGACACGTCTTTGAATGGCCTATTTTAATACCTCATAAATGAGTTAAAAAATGCAAAGTTTCTTATATTACCTGAATTTTTTTCGTAAATTTATTTCATATAAGGTACTTTAATTAAGCAGGACTGTGTTAAAGGTGTCAAAACTGTATAGTTGTGGTGCTGTGTGGGTTCATATGTATGTCACAGAGTTTTGTCAAGGGATTCTGTATTCTTTCATGTTTCATCTACCCATTGTGTTAGAGTAAAACAGCAATGACATAATTACCTAGTGTTTTTACACACCACATTTTGCCACCTGTCTGTTTCAGTTCCATCTCGACCTCTTACCCCTCGCGTTTACATCACCAGCAGAAAAGACGCCATGACATCTCAGCTTTCTACAGCAGCTGATTTCCGTTGGTCGACCCCGCACAAAATCCACGGCATCATTGACCACCACATTGTTTTCTATCGCCATGCCAACAAAACTGGTCCGTGGACAAGTGTTCGTGTAGAGGCCTCCTCCAGGCATTTCATCCTTGACAATCTGGCTAGCAACTGTACTTACTATTTCCAGGTATATTTGTTATGCTCACTGGTGCAAGTTTGTCAGTTCAACGTAAAACTGTAACTAGTTTCTTAGACAGTTTAGAAATTTGATCTACATTTATGCTGTATGATCTTCTCTTTTAAATTAATTTTTTTCATAATTGGCCTTCCGTGAATGTAGGGTGGTTATTTTATTTGATTGATTTATCTATTTGAATGGTGTTTTACGCCATACTCAAGAATATTTCACTTTATCTATGACGGTGGCCAGCATTTTGGTGGGAGAAAACTGAGCAGAGCCAAGGGGAACCGACGAGCATCCGCAGGTTGCTGGCAGACCTTCCCACATATGGTTGGAGAGGAAAACAGCATGAGCTTGACTTGAATTCGCATCAGCTGCATTAGTGGAAGGCTCCTTGGTCAGTGCACCGTGCTGGCATTCTAACACATGCAGGCCATGGAGACCTCGGGTGGTTAATAAACTTTTGTCGTATGAATGTAGGATGATGATGTAACATTGTTTTCCTCATGTAGCTGCTATTTGTTGTAAGAAAAACTATATAGCTACGTGCAGCATATTTTCCTGTGATTAATGTTAAATGTCATTCACAAAATAATGCAAATGAGAAAAGGAGAAATAAAGAAGGAGAAGGAGAGAGATGGACAAAAAATGATATGTCAATTTAAAAAAAAAAAAAAGATTTATTTATTTATGGGGCTTGTATTGATGAATTTCCAGGCTGATTTCATGTCTTTTATGTTTACTGTTCATTACAGGTTCAGGCGTGTACAATGATTGGCTGTGGTCCAAGATCAAAGATCAAGGCTGCCGTCACTGATGGTTAGATAATACACACAGGAAATCACACACAACTTGTGTAATAGTCGAAAAATGAATTTCCTTTGGAATGATCTTTGCTTATTTAAATCAGACATAATGTCATAAAATTTCACGGAATTAGTACTGCTGTATGTGAAAATTCTCTTGATTAACAGTAAATCACGTTTTGACAAAACTTTTCACCAGCCAATCGCCATTCTCTACAGCAGTTCCTGCAGTGTGATTAGTTGGTGGGAATTTACGTGAAATTATCCAATTTACTGTAATGATAAATAAGCGTATGTTGTTTTTTTAAAAAATGAGTTGTGTATACCCAAAGGCTTGATCTGCAAAATGTAAATAATTATTTGTATGTTTCATTTTAATAATTTGAAAACTGTCAACATTTACTCTGCTTGTCCTGAGTTTATTTACTGTTGAACTTTTTTACCCCCAAACAATGTATCTGTGTCATTTGTTTTTGTAGCTGAGAATCCTGTTCCGAAGTTGTTGATAGCATCAAGATCTGGACTTAGACTCGTAGAAGTAGAGGAGGGCCATAACAAATCAGTTACCATGGCGACTGGGTCTCCTCTGGCCATCACATACTTGGCACAGGACATGAAGTTCTTCTGGATTGACGAGACCAACTCCCTGGTGGAAGGGGTCGGGGATAAAGATAGGCGGGTCACTCATGAGAGGAAGGTGAGAGTTGCCGGTTCAAATCCGGCTCATTCTGGGTTGGCTGCATTCTCACTTCAGGAGATTTGTGAGATATTGGTGTTCATACGGAACACTTCAGGTTTGAATGTATCAGATATTAATCTAACAGTGATTATTTGTCATTGAGTTACTTACCATGATGTGAAGCAGGACTGTAGGCAACATTTAGATTGTGAGTATATGTGTGGTGTCTTCACATAAAAGGCTAGCAAATTGATTATCAGACCAGTTACACTTAAGATTCCAGAGGTTCCAAAGGCTCTGGAAGCTCTGAGATTGCAGGCATTCAGAGATGCATTATATGGTCATCTTGGTAATCTGGAAAATATTGGTTAGAAGTCCCATATACGTGTACATGTTGTGGCCTGTTCTGTAGGAATTGTCCCCACTCCTAGACACACGAAAAAATGGCCAACATCTTCTGTAGCTAGGAAGAATAATACCTTATTTATGGGATTTGCTTTTTGTCCAGCATGTGGTTACTTGTGCATCTGTATCATGACAGTGTAAAACACCAATCAAATAAAAATAAATAACTGTATCATCGTCAGATTTTGCTGCTGAATGGCACGGGTAAGGACATCACAGTGGACTGGATCAGCCGGAGTCTCTACATCTCCCTACAGTACACAGAGGAGAGTGCCATCGTGTCCTACGACATAGAGAGACAGGAGCTGACACGGGTCATCAGTAGGCCCTACCCCATAGGCAGTGTCTTGGCAGACCCATTCTCAAGGTGGGATTGTGATGCAGGAATGGGGGTTACCCGGGTTAATGTCAGTGATATGCTGTATGAGGCATCAGACCAAAGAATGAGTGAGAGAATGAGTGAATGAATGATTGAGGTATAATACGACATTGGCTGTATTTCCACCATATTGTGGCGATCATAGCAAAGTCATTAAGTCATAGCACATATAAATTATGGCCCTTGAAATCCTTTATGATACTTTTGTTGATGCCTTGAAATTTCTGATTTTTGGGAAGTACTTTCTTTATCAGTGATAAGTATCATGTTGCATTATGTGAAATGGATAAAAAATCAAGTATAAAGTATCCATTTGTCTACATATGAAGGATGGAAAGTCCTTGAATGTGTTGAAAAGCACAGGATATTATGTCCTAGAAAGTCCTTCAAAAACATTTTCTTTTTCAGTTGATTATGGTTTGTTCATATAACCCTTATGATCTTGAAAAAAGACAATAGAAGCTAAATCTTGTACAGGATTTTTATCTATTGAAACAAAATAAAAGTTTCATTTAGCAGTATTATTTTCTGTTTGCAGTCAGTTATTCTGGACAGAATCACAAGACAGCCGTTCTGGCTATTTGATGAAAGGGCGGATGGATGGTGAGGAAATCGCGGCAATGTTCTCTCCTGACAACCTAACCACCAGGAGGCGCCGGCGTCAGGCAGCTGACAGCGCTGCGTGCAACTGTTCAACTCAGCCCCAGGTTGCGCCAGTCGTAGCTATTGACCACTCCATGAAAGGGACAACAAAACTGTATTTCATCAAAACTAATGGTATTGCCTTAGTTGCCACGGATACAGATGCTTGCCATTGCAATGTGGAGCTTCCCACAACCCCGCTTGATAGAAAAGGTGAGTCTTCCGTGTAAACTGATCTTAAATAAATTTACACCATTCAGCTTGTATACTAGTCTGCATGAAGGCTTCGTAAGTGGAATATACAAGATTTGGTGATGTAAGATTATAAATTAAATCTGATGTGATGATGTCAGAAGGAAATCAGATAATGATCTTGACCTTGATGTTCAGGGGATGATGCCATTCAGGCTCGTTGGATTAGTCTAGAAAAAAAAAGTGTGGCCAAGTAATGCATGTAAATCTGGCTCTCAGATTTATCATTTCAGCAAATTATTTCACCAAAATGCATCTTTACGCAATAAACCTTTACAAATACGTTTCATTTTGTGTCTGCCCTGTTCTGAAAGGTATTATCCTCTTGTGTACTCACTCATTGTTCCCAGGCCTTCCCCCGGACTCTCTGACAGCTGATCATCTGAAGATCTACTGGTCCAAGTCTGATAGTGGTGTCCACAGTCTGGACAAAGCGAGCGGTCATCACTCAGTCATCTCACAACACACTGGGGTCACCTCCATACAGGCATACGGTCAACACCTACAGCCACTGCCAGGTGAAGGGGCAAATATTAAATGTATATAAAGTCAAAGAAATTAATGCTCTGCAGTCGAGCGTATTAGATGAACATCTGCCAGACTGTGTGGCATTTTTGTTTTGATTTTTTTTTCTGCTGAGCCTATGAATCTTTTAGTCAGTTAGTTGTCCAGCAATGTTGACCCATATCGTTTGGGCCATTTGTATATATGAGGAAATGCTTCTCTGGCATCACAAGATGATCTTACCATTAACCTTAGCTATAAACTGATTAGTTTCCTTTACTAGATTCCAATATTTTCAAATTTTATTTAATTGGACAGAGGCAGACGCCATAGTTGTGGAACGCTAGTGTTCATTGTTATTCCAGTTAATTTCATAGTAAAATGTGTGCTGTTATAATTATCATTCAATCTCAAGGCTATGACAAATAAAGGGCTGAGACTTTTAATAAAAATGAAATTGGAAACAGTGACATAATTCTTGAAGTTACACCTTCATCCTCATTGAAGTGTTCATTTAATGGTGAGATAGTTGTTTTCAGCCTTTTCCCGTGTGTTACAGGAGCTGAGTGTTTAGACCCCAGCATTCAGAACAAATCCCTGGAGCTGATTGACATTGCGAATACCTCTCTGACCTTCAGACTTAGTATAGCTGTCAGACCTGCCATGTGTCAGGCTATCTCTATGCCTGCCATCAAATACACCATCTACTACACAGAGCTGCTAGCTGACAGTCTGCAGCAGGCCAAGTGTGACCAGACCAGCCTCAACTGTAGCAAACTGGTCAGTGCTCTGTTAGCATGTAGTAAATTGATGAGTGCTGTATTAAATTGTATCAAATTGGAAAGTACCCTGTAGCAAATTAGTGAGTGCTCTGTAAGCCTGTAACAAATTGGTGAGTTGTTTGTCACTTGTAGAAAATTAGTGAGTTCTCTGATAGCATGTAGCAAATTGGTGAGTGCTTGTGTTAGTCTGTTGCAAATTAGTGAGTGCTTTTTCATTCAGTAATAGATTGACGAGCGCTTTTTCAATCTGCAGCAACTTGGTTAGTGCTGCAGTATTTTTTTTTTAGCAAATTGGTTAGTGTTTTGTTGAACTTTAGCAAATATGTGAGTGCTCTTTTCCATCAGCCTGTAGCAAAGTGGTGAGTGTTCAGTCAGCCGGTAGCAAATAGATGAGTGCTTTGTCAGCCTGTTGCCAATTAGTGAGTGCTTTGTTAGCTTGTAGCAAATTGGCGAGTGCTCTGAAAGTCCATAATGTTCTGCATTAGATTTATTTATTTATTTGATTGGTGTTTTACGCCGTACTCAAGAATATTTCACTTACACGACGGTGGCCAGCATTATGGTGGGTGGAAACCGGGCAGAGCCCAGGGGAAACACGTGACCATCCGCAGGTTGCCAGCAGACCTTCCCACTTACAGCCGGAGAGGAAGCCAGCATGAGCTGTACTTGAACTCACATTCTGCATTAGAAAAATGATACATGAACTTGCTGAAGTAGATGGCGTTGTGTCCTTTTAAGCTTAAAACGTTTTCTGTAGGCTAACTCTTTATTGCCAATTTGAATATTACCATGTATGGTGTAGGTTAAAGTTGTGGCCATTTTATTTGACTGAATCAGGAGACATACAGGGATGTTATAACAGTGGACAAGCTCAAGCCTTACACACATTACCTGTTCCAAGTGGCCGTCAGTAACTACTACACAGAGTACTTGTCAGAGGAGATGGGACCAGCCATGATCTACCAGACCAAAGTTGGCAGTAAGTTTTCAATCTGCATAAAATGCTAATTGTAGTTCAGTGAAGAAAAAGGGTCAAATAGATCTCGTCATACTTGATATATACCGAGTTAAAATATTAAAGAAACTGGGTACTTTGTATGTTGGATTAAAAACATGTACTACGCATCCCTTCACTTAAATGTTTAAAAACATCATCCAAAAGACGAAAAAATTCTTGAATATTATCCAAATATCCAGTTCATTGGCAGAATTGATATTGGGCTAAACAAAGAGAGATCTATAAAGCCCTGATACAGAAAGATACCATGTTGTGTTTTATGCATTTTTGTTTGTTGTCACATTGTGGAGGATTTTAATCACAAAAGAATGGAATGGAATTAAACTAAATGTTATGAAAAAAAAAATTGGTCAAAGTTTAATATAATTCATTTCTACAGTGACTTTGTAGGTCTTCACTTTCAGATATGACACTTGCCGTGGTGGTGTGAAGCCATAATCTTTCATTCATTCAGATATGACGCTCTTACTTGTATATGTGTTATAAAGAGGATGCACCTGTATTTCAGTACCACCTCTGTATATGAGATGATAACATTTTAGATCATGGGATTCAATGCACAAAGCTATTTTTGATCTAGAAGAGGTTGATATTGTGATTCATTTTATCCTGACATAACACTTGTGATGTGTTCCCAATTGTGACTCAAATGGATACAAATGTAATCATTTAAATCATATTTTACATTTTGACTTAGGTCTAAACTGGATTTGTGGAATTGATTTTGTTGATTTGAAATAAAGACATTTCTCCAATTTTTGTCTTTCAGTTCCCTCTCCTGTAGAGAATGTGACAGCATCTGCAGTGTTACCAGGGAAGATTAAGGTGGAGTTTGATGTGCCCCTCATAGCTAATGGCCCCCAGGACTCTATCTACTATGTAGTTAAGTGGATGACTGCCACATCGGAAAATGGGGTGCTGGAGGGACAGACAGCCGGGGAACAGAATCACAACAAACGGCACAGAGTAGGGCGTGTGGTGCCCAACCTCAAACCTGAGACAACCTACCGGATCAAGGTACAGGAAAAAGTTGTAACATTACAAGTACAGAATCAGTTGTAACACTGCAAGTTCAGTGTCAGTTGTAACACTGCAAGCACAGTATCAGTTGTAACACTGCAAAGCACAATATCAGTTGTAACACTGGAAGTACAGTGTCAGTTGTAACACTGCAAGCATAGTATCAGTTGTAACACTGCAAGCACAGTAACAGTTGTAACACTGCAAGTACAGTGTCAGTTGTAACACTGCAAGCACAGTATCAGTTGTAACGCTGCAAGCACAGTAACAGTTGTAACACTGCAAGTACAGTGTCAGTTGTAACACTGCAAGCACAGTGTCAGTTATAACACTGCAAGCACAATATCAGTTGTAACACTGCAAGCACAGCATCATCACCATTTATATAAATTCCTATCATACTGACTGAAAAATGTCCAGAAATAGTTTATGGTTTCCAGTGAAGGTAAAGACGTTACTGATTAGCGTATCTATTATAAGACTTTGACATCTGTGTAAAGAACTGTCTAGTTGAATTCATTTTTTTACAAAACATCCACTTTGTCTTCAAGGAAACAACAGGGTGAACTTAGTCTCATGGAGAAAGAGTTTATTGATATTCATTGCTGTTGCTATTTAGATTTGGTTTTCATGTAACCTTCTGTAGCAGAACACTTATCCCAAGTAGAAAAACGACGACAAGACTTCAGACCTTCAACCTTTTCACATGTTTACAAGGAGTTTATTCAAGCATTTTCAGAGGGAATTATTCTGTGTAGGCTGAAATTGATTATGCTTTTTCTGAAAATATACTCATGTACATGTGTAATAATTATACATATATCACTCATTTAAATTATACTTTTTGTTGTCCCCCAAAATCCGAATCAAAATGGCCGAGGCAGTTAGAGTACCAGCACAGCCTCTCACCAATGTGGTCCCAGTGAGTTCAAGTCCAGCTCATGTTGGCTTGTGATATATGCCAGCATGAGCTGCGGATGGTTATTGGTTTCTCCCGGGTTCTACCCGGTTTCCTCCCACTAAAATGCTGGCTGCTGTCATGTAAGTGAAATATTCTTCAGTACTGCATAAAACACCAATTAAATAAATAGATAAAATAAAGCAAATTAAATAGGTTGCATAAAGGTTGAATACTTAGGGAATCTTTAGTTCTTTTAACGCTCTCTGTGACTTCGTTTAGGTTTTGGCCTATGAGGAGAGCCAGCAGTATTACAGTGAGAGTAAACCTGTGAAGGTCACGACCTTTGCCTTCCCTGGGTTGATCAACTGTACTGGTGTCACAGAGACAACAATCAACATCACCTGGATGTCACCTAAGGATGATAGCATCCACTCCCACAATTTCTTCATCAAAAAGGTAAACTTTTTGTATTTTGAACATAGTATTTCAGTAAGAGAAAAGAAATCAAGAAATAGATTGAAGTCCTGATTTGGCCTTTACTAATTAAACCTTCTAACACACAGTTTTGTCAATTCATTGTCCGAGCGTAAAATGACCTTGCTGCTTTATGGCGTTGTAGAGGTACTTGCCTATGTTTTAGCATGATGGTATTCAAGTATAGATTTAACTATTAACAAGCTATCAATATTTTTTTTTAATACTTGAAACCCCAGCCCACCAGGGGAACATATTTCCTGTGTTGTATAGTTGTGTTGTGCTGTATAGTGATGACATTGATAAACAATGGCATGCCTGTCTCTTGTGATAACATTTTCTCTCAAAACCTGCATATTAAGTGAGAACTGCCATGCTGGGATGGATGAAAGGTGGGTGTAAACCCATGGCTTGAAGTCCATTCCCATGAGGCTGTAACCTCTGTACATGTTTTGACGTTCTAGCAGCATTGTAGGATGTAAAAGTTAGGAAACACTGGATTTACCAGAATATTTTGGAGTGAAATTTGCAGGGAATGGACTTTTCAATGAATGATGAGAACACAGCAGTTTGAGAATGCCTGGACTGGATTGTCTCCAACCTTTCCGCATGTTTACAAGGTGTTCATTCAAGCATATTCTGAGGCATTATTCTGTGTAGACACTTAGAAAATTATATCTTTTATGAAGCCCTGAATTTGACCAACCCAACCAATGCATATTTTGTCTCCAGACTTAAATTACAAGGTGCATAATCACACTGATAGTTGGTCTTTATTATGTGAAAAGATTAAAGAATTAAAGTAGTTGTTTTGAAGTAACCTAATGTGAAGTTTGAATTGATTGGAGCAGTATGTTCCTGATGAGGGAATGGCTGAGGGTGACTGGCAGCCACTGAGACTGACACGGACGGAAAACAACACACAGTACAACGAGACATTCACGGACCTGGAGCCCGGCACGCGCTATGTTTTCAGGGTGACTGTGGTGTACAGGTCCTCCGTGGTCCTAGCCTGGCCAACAGACCCAATCTTTATCTTTGAGACTCAGTGTAAGTTTTCTTAAACTAAGGTGTATTAAAGTTATAATGATTGTGCGATGTACCAATTATGATTTCAGGAAGGAAGGTCACAGCTTGTAAATGTATCCAAGGTCAACGCTTTGAGCAGAATCCATGTTCAATTCCCTTAAATTATGGAAATGAAGGCTTGACACCAAGACTAAACCATAATCTTCACAACAATTTGAATTAGCATATTTTAAAAAAAAAGATCACAGTATAGCCTTATTTAAGTAAATCCAGATGTTGAAACAGAAATTTGAAGAACTAAACCTGTATTTTGTGGAATGTTTTTTTTTTGCTTGACAAAAGGTATCGTAGCTCCAGATCTCATTGGCACAGTATACTTGGTGGTCAACATGAGGAATGGAACAGAGAGATATGAGACCTTGATTGAAATGTGGTATGCCTAATATTGTTGGAAATATGTATATGTACATATAGGGATAACTGGTACACCGAATCATGGTTCATGATAATAAATAAAAATTGTGTTAAATCACAACAGATGGACCCATGAGAGCTGTTGGGGAGGACAACACCCTGGTGGTTGCAGTGACACTGGCAGTCATCGCTGTCATCTTCATGCTCGGCCTGGCCATATGCTTTTGTAAGTAATACAGCTTTCCTGATGTCGTAAAAAGAAGCTAATATCGGTAGCCTTTAATACATTAGAGAATTTCTCTCAGCTAATGAACCAAGATTCAAGGGTGGGATGAATCTGAGAATGAGCTGAGCTAATGGTTGAGTATCTGTATGTGTTCTGTTAGACCAGGTACCTTGTACGTTTTAATCAAAAGGTCAACAGACAAGATTGATGTGGCGTACAGCTTTACATTTTGATGGGATCAAACATTTATTCCTGCCCACGGCCAGATATTTTCCTTTGTAAAGCAGAATATATCAAACGTAAATAAGTTAAATTGTTTTATGTACACCAAAATTAAAAGGAGTGTTCTTGAAAATTCTCAGATATCTTGCCACTTTGAAGTGCAAGTCCAGATTTACCTTCCATAGTGTGCTATCAGCATCCCAAAATGGAGGCCTATAGCTGATGGTGGTAGAGGAGAGAAGGGATATATGGAGTTGATTAGTCCAAAAATCTAACAGAACGCTTCTCCAGATGTCTGAAATCTGAGAATGGGTTCCCCTTACCCATAAAGAATCATGAAAGCCAAATAATTTTGTTAACTAGAACTTTATGTAACATGAAATGAATGAATATGTTCATGCATGTGTACAGTGTTACACAAAAATGTCATAATGTTATGATCTGGTTCTGTCAGTGGTGAAATGTAGGAGGCTTGACAAGAAAAGAAAACCCAGTCACTTTGTGAATGGTGCTAGAGGACCGGATACTGAGCTGGCCATTCTACGAGAGTTACCTCATACAACTGTCCAGCAGAACAACACTCTCTATGCTATTAGGTAGGTTGTATGTCTGTCAGCCATTCTGCGAGAGTTACCTCATACAACTGTCCAGCAGAACAACACTCTCTGTGCTGTTAGGTAGGTTGTATGTCTGTCAGCCATTCTACGAGAGTTACCTCATACAACTGTCCAGTAGAACAACACTCTCTATGCTATTAGGTAGGTTGTATATCTGTCAGCCATTCTACGAGAGTTACCTCATATGACTGTCCAGCAGAACAACACTCTCTATGCTGTTAGGTAGGTTGTATGTCTGTCAGCCATTCTACGAGAGTTACCTCATACAACTGTCCAGCAGAACAACACTCTCTATGCTGTTAGGTAGGTTGTATGTCTGTCAGCCATTCTACGAGAGTTACCTCATACAACTGTCCAGCAGAACAACACTCTCTATGCTATTAGGTAGGTTGTATGTCTGTCAGCCATTCTACGAGAGTTACCTCATACGACTGTCCAGCAGGACAGCACTGTCTATGCTATTAGGTAGGTTGTATGTCTGTCAGCCATTCTATGAGAGTTACCTCACACAACTGTCCAGCAGAACAACACTGTCTATGCTATTAGGTAGGTTGTATGTCTGTCAGCCATTCTACGAGAGTTACCTCATACGACTGTCCAGCAGGACAGCACTGTCTATGCTATTAGGTAGGTTGTATGTCTGTCAGCCATTCTACGAGAGTTACCTCATACGACTGTCCAGCAGGACAGCACTGTCTATGCTATTAGGTAGGTTGTATGTCTGTCAACTGCTACATGTAGCAGCAATTTCCTGACTGAATTCATCATAGACAACTCTTTTTGGAAAATATTTGATTGAAAGTCTTATGATTTGAATGATAACGTCATTTGCATCCTCGTTTAGTCTCTAACAAACACAAGTTAAAGCTCATAGAATTGCCTCATTGATTTTGCACAAAAACTTGGTACTGTAGAATGTTGGTTATATCTCAGTAGAATTGAAAAACCCAAGTCTAAGACTCTATAACATACCCACTGCTTTACCAAGCTTTATGAAGCTTGCTTGTGAGGGTCCTCGTACTATGAATATCTACATAGGCTATGATCACAAGACTTTACCACTACATGTGCAGGTTTTTTTCGTAAAGCAAATATCGTTACTGTCAGGAAAAACATTAACAACATTTTGGGTTTTCAGTATCATTCCTACAGATGAAGATATAGAAGCCTTACCTCACTTCAGTCGTGACCAACTTAATTTGACAAAGTTCTTAGGCTCAGGGGCGTTTGGGGAAGTGTTTGAAGGCGTGGCTAAAGATATCCTGGGCAGTGAATCTGGGGATACCAAAGTGGCTGTTAAGGTAAGAGTTCATTGGCTAGGCATCATGTGATATATGTTAGTACATTATGTTTCATTTTGTCTAATTGTGAAAACATAATGTACCATAAATCTGGTAGGACAATATATGCGTACTGTATATTGTTTTGGTGAGGCTTATCTTCATGGCAATAGCTCAAGAACAAAGTGTTGGAGAACAACAATGACCAGTTTTGTAGATGTTGTGTGTCTAATAAAACAAAGGAAGCTTCTCAAAAAGCAAAATTTTCAGTTGAGGAGTTATGCCCCTATTCAACATTTTTCCATAATGCAAATGAATCAGGTACAGATTTAGGCCTTGAATATTTTGAATATGTGGAATTCAGAGGAGCCAATTCAAGCACAGTGTTTTCAGTTTATAACTTACACAATTCAGAGGTTCCTGGGATCAGTTTTACGTCTTAAAAAGATTAAAGGTAATCCCAAGTACTGAAGTGATCTTCTGTCTGTATTTCGGTCATTATTTTTATTCCTTCATCAGTTAAGTAAACACAATAAGGTGTATATAGGTGTGTAATCATGGAAATAATTCTGTACCTCTGTACTGTGGTAAGCCTAAATATTTGTGTGTTGTAGACACTAAGGAAGAGCGCCTCTGACCAGGAGAAAGAAGAATTCCTTAAGGAAGCGCTCCTCATGAGTAACTTTAAACATGAACATATATTAAGTCTGCTGGGGGTCTGTCTGGACAATGACCCACAGTTCATCATCCTGGAGCTGATGGAGGGAGGAGATTTGTTGTCATTTCTCAGGAACAGCCGGCCAAGTGTAGTAAGTTACTGAACAGCTGATAAATTTTTGATTATAAAGTATAGGATAGAATTAATCATGAAATGTATTTCCGATTATGCTGGCAGAGCTTTACTATGCCTGAGAATAGTCGCACACATTTTTCATAATGAGATTTATTTGATGCAGATGTCTGATTGGCTATGGACTTGTCAATCAATCAATGTCTGCGATTGACAGGTTGGCCTGTGGTTTTGTGGATCTGCCCCATATGTCCATGTAAAGACCATCTCTTCAGTAAAAACATTATTTCTTAATTAAAGTCTGTGATTGGCTTACAAAATATGCATGTAGCCCAATCTGTCTTCTAAAACCATTAACACAACTTGGACTTCAGTACTGTTTATACATGCACATTCTTGGCGTTAAAGAAATTTTTGGACATGCTCTAAAAGTTATATTTCCTCTTCCATCAGTGACTGTGTTAACTACCATAGATCTGTAGGGCTGGCTTAGATCAAGCTGACAAATCTGAGCCTGTCTAGGTGGACTTTGTGAGCATTAAATACACATTTTGGATAATTAAAATAAACAGTGTCAAAAATCTGTGTTCATGTTAAAAACATTGTGTATATTTTACCCCTTAACATTAAGATCTTTAAACATAAACATAGGAATTTTGTCAAGTGGGTTTGAATCCCTAACATGCACAATACATCTCCTCACAGTGTATTATGTGAATATTTTGTCTCCTAGTGTAATCCCCCACTCTTGAACCTCTCTGATCTGGTCAAGATCTGTCTACATGTGGCCAGAGGCTGTGGGTATTTAGAAAACATGCACTTCGTTCACAGGTGAGTATTAAAGAGTTTGCTCGTTTTCTGATTTATGCGTTTTAGCAGGGCTTGTGTTTTTCAGATTGACTTTGTTAGAATCAACAATATACATGTACCGTACCTTTTATACAGAATAGTCTGACGTATGTAATGGTAAGCATATGCATACTGATCAATTTTTTGTTTGAATGTTGTTTCCCAAAAAAAAGCCATGTATAAACTTTAAACTGTGTATAGAGGCGAGAATTGCAATGATATGTACATTTATAAATTAGTCAGTGTCATTTTGGAGGAAACTTTTAATTGTGTGTGCTTTGGAAGGGGAACATAGCTCATTGTTTGTCTGAATTTTCTGTACAGAGATTTAGCTGCCAGGAATTGCCTGGTCTCCTCCAAAGACCCATCCTTAATGTCCGTGAAAATTGGGGACTTTGGTCTGGCCAGGGACATCTATAAGAATGATTACTACAGGAAGGAGGGGGAAGGGCTGTTACCTGTACGTTGGATGTCCCCTGAGTCACTGGTGGATGGTGTCTTCACCACACAGTCTGATATCTGGTAGGCTTGTCAAGAAAATCATGGAAAATTTCAGTCATCGCCATGTTAACCAAGGGTCATGCATGTGTGTATGTACTAAGTCTCTCACAAACAGGAAGGAATTGAAAACAATTAAGCACATTGTGTCCATGTTTGTTAATGAGCAAAATGGCCAGAGCTTCCTCAGCCTACAATTATGTTGACTACCACGGAAGATCTAGGTCATGATGGCAGTTAAACATCACTCTCACAGCTGTTTCAAGTGACTTTCAAGTAACGTAGAGTTGTCAAAATGATTGTAAACGCTGATGACAGTTCATTTCTAGACAAGGTTATTCTGTTCTATTTGTTCAGAATTAACTCAAGGTAAACAAATTTGTAACGACTTTGAATATTTTAACAAATACAATATCTATTTCACTTCAAATTAGTTCATGTGTATGCTACTTTGATTCGAAGTTGAATCACATGAACAAAATAATCCTATTTGATCATCCTACATGTAGAAACTGTTCTGGTTACCAGGGCTTTTGGTGTTCTGGTGTGGGAAGTGATAACCCTGGGGCAGCAGCCTTATCCCGCCCGCACTAACATAGAAGTTTTACATTACGTGAGGGCAGGTGGCAGGCTTGACCGACCAGAGAACTGTCCAGATGACTTGTGAGTACAACACACTACTCCCTCCCCTCACCCAGTGTTAACCCTGAAGCTTACACAGCGCTGAAAAAAAAGTCGCCTTACTATATATTTATTGATCTCTCCAGGAACACCCTTCATATAATACTCCCTAGTATTCATGGATATAAATATTGTCATGTTATCAGAAAGCTGACATTTTCCACTGCAAGAGCATCATCCAAAATTCATCACATCACCAAGCAACTTGTATCTATCTAACTGTTGTTTGGGACTATCTTAATTGTTTGGGAATTCTACCTTACCTGAATTGTCCAGTTTCATACAGTGCCTGTGTAGATATGACCTGAGTCCTGTTCTGTTTGTGTAGATAAGATCTTTGTCTTGTTCTGTTTCTGTAGATATATGACCTATTTCCTATTTTGTTTCTGTAGAAACGTGTGACTTGTTGTCCTGTTCTGTTTCTGCAGATATGACCTGTGTCCTGTTCAGTTTGTTTGGATAAGACCTGTTGTCCTGTTCTGTTTCTTTTTTCTGTAGATATGACCTGTATCCTATTCTGTTTCTCTAGATGTGACCTGTATCCTGTTCTCTTTGTGTAGAGATGGCCTGTATCCTCTTTCTCTTCCTGTAGATGTGACCTGTATTCTTTCCTGTTTTTGTAGATATGACCAGTATCCTGTTTTGTTTCGGTAGATATGACCCGTATCCTGTTCTGTTTCTGTAGATATGACCTGTATCCTGTTCTGTTTTTGTAGATATGACCTTTGTCCTGTTCTGTTTCTGTAGATATGACTTGTGTCGTGTTCTGTTTCTGTAGATATCACCTGTGTCCTGTTCTGTTTCTATAGATATGACCTGGTAACCCAGTGTTGGAGCTGCCCACCAGAAGACAGGCCATGTTTTGCTACAATCCACAACCAACTGGAAGAGTTTTATGAAAAATCACTGGATGAGCACAGTGAATTCTCAGCTCTCTGGTCCAAGCATGTGACAAATGGTATGTCTCTTTCCACATTCATGAATTATTATAATTACGTAATTTTATTGTCTTCGTCCAACAGTTTTCCTGTATGTTTGCCTGCTGTTGTACAACCCACAACCAGCGGTATATCAGATCCTGTACAACCTGTGTCCAACTTTGTCCCATTCCTGTAGTTATGTATTAAAACAGTTAGACTAATCCCCACAAACACTGACCATAAACAGCTTGCTGTCTTTCCATGTGGCCAATATTCTTTATCAGCTTTGCTTATTGTCAAATCCTAACACAATGAAATTACCCAGATTTTTATTTATTTTTTGTCCAATTTTTTGTGGCCTGAACAGTATGTTTATAAACCATTGCAGCTGCTGTTTTGCTCATTGCATCACATTTGTTTGACAGAAATTTAATGTTTGCCATTTTCTATTTTGAATATGTCAAAAATTTATTGTAACACATTTAAATGCAGTATAAATCCCCTTTTCTTTAATAGTGGTTTACTCCAGGCACTCTTCTTTCCTCCACACGTAAAACTGACTGGTGAAAAAATTTTGAGTATGGTCTTAAACAACAATCAAATAAATTATTAAGTAAATCATAGATAGTGGGTTGCTGTCCATTGCTTGTTCAGTGACCACACTCAGTGGTTGCTGTCCATGGCTTGTTCAGTGACCACACTCAGTGGTTGCTGTCCATGGCTTGTTCAGTGACCACACTCAGTGGTTGCTTTCCATGGCTTGTTCAGTGACCACACTCAGTGGTTGCTGTCCATGGCTGGTTCAGTGACCACACTCAGTGGTTGCTGTCCATGGCTTGTTCAGTGACCACACTCAGTGGTTGCTGTCCATGGCTTGTTCAGTGACCACACTCAGTGGTTGCTGTTCATAGCTTGTTCAGTGACCACACTCGGTGGTTGCTATCCATGGCTTGTTCAGTGACCACACTCAGTGGTTGCTGTTCATGGCTTGTTCAGTGACCACACTCAGTGGTTGCTTTCTCGTCTGATTGTTTATTTCTTCCTGATGTAAGGTAAATATTCTTGAATACGTCATGTAATAACAGTCAAACAAGTAAATCTGGGATAGAGTTGTGGTGTATTAGCGGGCTTTAAGGAAACCTTAAACTCTTGACCAAGGAGAGGCACATTTGAATACAGTTCTTGTGTATGGATATGTGGCTTTGCAACCAGTACCATGGTTACCTCCAGGATGGGTGAAGATTTCTTAACCAATAAACCTGATAACAGCCGACGTAGTTTAAGAAATCTTGACCGCAGCAATGAAATAATTATATTCAGTGAATAGGTTTCTGTTTGTACTGTGCAGTGTAGTTGTTGTACGTGAAGAATTGTGAAGAGAAAAGATCCAAATTTGTGAAACATGTCTGAGTGGTTAAGCTGTGATGTGATTGACACAAGTGCATGGTTTTAAATTACACATTTCATTAATTGTAAATATTGCTTTTTTTGAGTTTTGACCATGATTAAATTTTAAGTATATTTATTCAGCTCTGTTGGGAGTTGTAAAGAAGTAAATATCAGACATATTCATGTCAATACCATGTTGATTCCCAGGAGTTCAAAATGTTCTATTAACAATTCTGGCAGCAAATAACACACTGGCTCCACTTTCCTAAGTCTCAGTGTGATTTCAGTGTAGTTTTTCCTAAATTATCTGATTAACCATTTAACAGTTAAAACCAAACTCTGCTGGTGTCAGAGGTCCAGTGAAAGTGGTGCCTGTTTTTGTTAGCAGTCTTTGAATCACCTAAGGCTCCTTAATCTACCACCCGTCCACATGGATGCACTGCCAACATGCTCTGGGTACCTTTTCTCACTCAGCGGCCATACAGTTTCAAACTGAAATGTGAACACTTTCATGTCATCTTGCATGACTTTCTTGCTGTTAACATATTGAAGCCTTTTAGGCAGGGCCCTACAAACTCTGATGCATTCTTGATGTGGTCATGGATTACTTGAGAAGCATTTTTTTTTACATATCTGGAACAAATTTCTCCCTGGAAAATTATAATTGAAAACTAAGTTAGAAATCATGCTGCAGCAAAATCTATGATAAATTTTTTGGTTTACCATTAACTCAAGACTGTGGTTTTATTAGTCATTGAACCACACTGAAATTTAGATTACATTACCAAGTACTGCTGAAGATCAAAACTCACATGTAAACATGATCATGGCATTTTGACTGCTTTGATACATAGAAACAGAGAGGAAAATTGGAATGTGTTTGTTTGCTTAATTGAAGAGGTGATTCCAAGACTGCTGAGCAGTTGATAAGAATGATAAACCTTGTGCATGTTGAGTAACACTTGTGCTGTTTTTCCCTCTTTCTCTCTGACTTAGCCACTAGAACTGGGTATGTATTGGGCCCTGCCTCTAAGTTTTTACACCTCTGTATCACTTACTTTATTAGTGAAAATGAGGCATGGAATATCACTTGTAGAACAGGTATCCACATACTTGACAAATCAATGGAAACTGTTTTCATTTTGATACTGAAAGTATTTTTTTTTAAGATTAAAAGTCTTTATGAGAAGATAGTTGAGGCTTTCATGAAACTGTTAAAATGAAGTCATCTGAATTGTATGACACTGTAGATGTGTCTTATTTGTAGAGAAAAAAATGAATAAACAAAGAAGTTACTGAATCAATAAATTGTTCATATCTTCTCTAAAGCATTAATTAATTATTGCGGTCACATTTGTTGTAATGTGGGAACCTTTACAGTTAAATATTATGTACATGAAAGTGTTCAGATATGATATGTTACTGTTGTTTAGGTGTGTTGTTTCTGCTAATTTGGCTTGCCCGTTGGTATTGTCTTATTGTTATGTTGAAATGTGGATACTCCAACTATTTATTTGCCCAAACACCCATCCCCTCCTGCACTGCCAAGTTTATAATATTTTCTAAAGCAATTATAAAAGAACTTTTACAATAAGAATAAATAATATTTGTCTTTAAATTTTGTATTGTCATTCGTAAAATGGCAAATCAGATATAGAAATATTTATTTTTTAACTTAGACATGAATTTTGGTGAATTTGCATCCTGTGAAAACAACCTTATGCTAGAAGCACACATGTTCACACATTGCTCTTATTGTCATCAAATCCCAACCCTTACTGTATCCATTTTGACCGGCTGATTTGTATTCAGTTCGTGGTGAAGTAAATCTGACATGGTGTCCTAAAATTGAAATTGTAGCACTATGTGTCATGTAGCACTATGTGTCATGTAGCATTATGTGTTATGTAGCACTATGTGTCATGTAGCACTATGTGTCATGTAGCACTATTGTTTTGTTTCCACAGTTTCTTCACAGCTGCACACGTAGCTGAGTTGTTTGATATTGATAAGCTGGCATGTTGGTTTTATGTCAGTTTCCCTTCTACCATACAGGTTAAGTGTTTATTAATATCAGTAATTTAGTTCAGGCCCATAAAGTGCACGAAGTGTTGGGGGGTGGGGATCAGGGATCCATCCCCCAGTTTGTACCTTAGCTCTCATAGTCTTTAATATTTTTCAAGTAGTTGGCTCTGTTCACATTTACACATACTTATATTGATTGAAAAGGAATTTAAAATGAGCCACATCTATAATTGGCTGGAATAGTCCACTGGGTACATTCTGGTTACGTACCTGTAGTTAGGTTATGCCTATGTTTTAATTCTTTTTTTTTTGTTAATTTTCTTGAGAATAATAACTTGTTTATATGTTGACATTATAGTCTGTTGCACTTGTTCTCCAGTAGTGCACCAAACTTTAACATCGTACCAAGTATTTACTTCTCCATGCAGCTTGTCAATTCTGAAGTCATGTGTTTGTCAAAACCCATCCATAGTACATTGCATGACAAGATGCTGAAGTTATGTGTTTGTCAAAACCCATCCATAGTACATTGCATGACAAGATGCTGAAGTCATGCGTTTGTCAAAAACCATCCATAGTACATTGCATGACAAGATGCTGAAGTCATGTGTTTGTCAAAACCCATCCACAGTACATTGCATGACAAGATGGTTTTGTGGTGAGAAAAGGTGGCTTAGTTTCAGTTGCACAATTTTGACCAAAAGATGTTGAACAGTTCTTTAGTAATCAAGAAACAATTTCAGCTGCCTTTTCTTTTTTTAATTGATTTTTAATTGTGTCAGTATATCATAACTTGTAGTCCGTGACATAGATATGGATTCGGTCACTCATGCTTGTCTTCTGATGGGCAACAAAATGTGACTATATTTGCAGTTGTTTCCTTCATTGTATACGTCTTCACCCTTGTTTTAAGCAGTCCCTAATGGGGTTTTGTTTGTTTTTGTACCTTTTTTTGTGATTGTCCATTGGGGTATATTATATCCTGCTGATATGTTTACCTGTCTACCCTAGTGGCTGCTATATTTAGACCTACGTGTATGTTGTGTATTGATCGTTGATATATGTATATGTATTGATGTCTGAACTCATCATATGAATGTTTTCACCCCGACTCACCCTCATGGTAAAGTTGCTCATGAGATAACTGTATCTTTTTGATGATGTCTCAATTCTTGGATAGTTTTTTACATTTGCAGTAACTGCACCTATAGATATCGTCACTCTGTTGATAACTTTGCCCTGACCATGTGTGGTGTACCCGCATGGTATCTTTAATATCATGGTAAATTTGCCCTTGCAATGACTGTTCCTTGTGGTATGTCCACCCTCATGATAATTCCACTCGAATGATATCTGGTCCTCACTGATAAATTTACTGTAGAGATAATTCCTTCATTGTAATATGTTCACCTATTGAAAACTCCATCATACATTTACCTCTCCTGATGGTATCACCATCAACCTAAGGATAACTGTTATTCTCACCCTATTGATAACTTTACCCAAAGGATATTTGCATGCTCCCTTGTCTTATCTTCACTTCCTTGTCATATCTTTACACTGTACCCTAATGATAACTGTTCCCTTGTGGTGCAAGTATCTTTACCCTCGTGATAACTTTACCCTAATGGTATCTGTTCCCTTGTGGTACAAGTATCTTCACCCTGGTGATAAATTTACCCTAATGGTATCTGTTCCCTTGTGGTACAAGTATCTTCACCCTGGTGATAAATTTACCCTAATGGTATCTGTTCCCTTGTGGTACAAGTATCTTCACCCTGGTGATAAATTTACCCTAATGGTATCTGTTCCCTTGTGGTACAAGTATCTTCACCGTCTTGATAACTTTACCCTAATGGTATCTGTTCCCTTGTGGTACAAGTATCTTCACCGTCTTGATAACTTTACCCTAATGGTATCTGTTCCCTTGTGGTACAAGTATCTTCACCGTCTTGATAACTTTACCCTAATGGTATCTGTTCCCTTGTGGTACAAGTATCTTCACCGTCTTGATAACTTTACCCTAATGGTGTCTTCATCCTGGTGATAAATTTGCCAAAGGATAACTGCTCCTGTGCTAGTGATTGCTGTTTTACTTTCCTTCTTGTGATTTCTTGAACTTGCGATAACTCCATCGTTGTAGTGTGAGTAGCAAGCATTTACATTTGTGGGAACGATTCCTTACTGCTTCCTCCATTCATTTGAACTATACCCTTGTAGTTCCTTTACTTGGTGGATAACACCATGTATCCTGGATCATGTATGCCTCAACTTCTTTGATAACTGTTCCTTGTTGTGCCTTTATTTTTAACTGATGTTATATTTTAACCATTGAGATGTACATACATGCCCTTGTGGCATCATTGAACTGGAGGTATATTTTCCCTCATGTTGTACCTTTGAGCCCTTGTAACCAGTGTGTTTGTTGATGATCCTTGTGTCTTCATTATCTTGACTGTTACCAGACATTATTCATCTGTTGTACTGCCAGGCGATATCCTAACTATAAACAAATTTTGATAATTAATCAAGTTAAGGTAGATTCTTCTTCAAACTGAAGGAGTGGTAAAGAGAGTGCATGTTCAACGCGGCTAGACACTGGAAGCTTGAACATGGTTATTACGCTGACTGTAATATACTTGATTGATATCAGTGCAGAAAAGAAATAATGGAAATGAAATTTTCTTCATTATTACCAAAGTTGCAGGTTTTGTGTGTTCGGGATTTATTTATTTATTTATTTGATTGGTGTTTTACGCCGTACTCAAGAATATTTCACTTATACGATGGCGGTCAGCATTATGGTGGGTGGAATCCGGGCAGAGCCCGGGAGAAACCCACGACCATCCGCAGGTTGCTGCAGACCTTCCCACGGACGTGTATTCGGGATTGTTCTTTCATGATCCTATTGAAGTTAATTTAGTAGTTATATGTAAATGACAGAGTTGTTTCGAAAAGTGAAGATTGATGTTCTCTTGAGGTTCTGGAAAATTGTCTTGCTCCTTGTGCTCTTGGTGGACACAGTTTCACCAGTGGCATTTGACAGAGACTTCCGTGGTCAAATGGCAATCCTATTGTGGCATGTACATGTCATCCATTGGTCGTTTCCAAGTTGTTTTCCCAGCATGTTATCCGTTCATTGCGAGTTTAGTACGAGTTATTTGTCATCGTTTAATGCTTTCTGTACAGTACATAGGTGTTACTAGTAGAATTCTGTCAGCCTGTTTTTGTTGAAGTTTGTATGACAACAGATGACAAAATGCTGCTGTGAGATCCATCTGTGTGTATATATATATATATATATATATATGGATAGATAAATATATTATCTTATCTTCTTGTCTGATTTATAGTGTATAAAGCATGGCTCAGTAGATAGGTACTTGTAGTACATGAGGGTTTTTATAGCATGGTATACGACATTAGCAAGTGACTTATCTCGTCTTCTGGTGTGTCCACTTTTATATACCCCCCTTGTTGCATGGCATCCAAATAGTGGTACTGATGACAATTTCCTATTTGATGTCGAGCTAGCAGGAGACAACAAGGGGGGCGAAGCAGGCGAAACCGACGCTGTACTAAAGACATCCACCCCTCTTACCCCAAAGTCATCAGAGATCAAAGGTGTGTGGCCTAGCTCAGTCCAGCTCAACTGTTGTATCATTATACATCTGACCAGTCATTATACACCTGACCAGTCATTATACACCTGACCAAACATTATACATCTGACCAGTCATTATACACCTGGCCAGTCATTATACACCTGGCCAATCATTATACACCTGACCAGTCATTATACACCTGACCAGTCATTATACACCTGGCCAGTCATTATACACCTGACCAGACATTATACACCTGACCAAACATTATACATCTGACCAGTCATTATACACCTGGCCAATCATTATACACCTGACCAATCATTATACACCTGACCAGTCATTATACACCTGACCAAACATTATACATCTGACCAGTCATTATACACCTGGCCAATCATTATACACCTGACCAATCATTATACACCTGACCAGTCATTATACACCTGACCAATCATTATACACCTGACCAAACATTATACATCTGACAAGTCATTATACACCTGACCAATCATTATACACCTGACCAAACATTATACACCTGACCAGTCATTATACACCTGGCCAATCATTATACACCTGACCAGTCATTATACACCTGACCAAACATTATACATCTGACCAGTCATTATACACCTGGCCAGTCATTATACACCTGGCCAATCATTATACACCTGACCAAACATTATACATCTGACCAGTCATTATACACCTGGCCAATCATTATACACCTGACCAAACATTATACATCTGACAAGTCATTATACACCTGACCAATCATTATACACCTGACCAGACATTATACACCTGGTCAGTCATTATACGTGTGACCAGTCATTGTACCAAATCAGCCATCAAACACTTAAGCCAGTCACTGTATTAAACCAGTCATTATACATCTGATAGATTACTCCATCAAACCAGTCATTGTACTCAACTGTTCAATGTAAACAGGGAGTAACTATTTTCACAAGTTCCCAGCCATTGTGTATGTGTACCAAACTGTTCATTGTAAGCAGGGTGTAACCATCTTCAGATGTCATCGTGTCATACCCCTAACACTTGTATGCCATTGTGGTTTGAATTCTGTTTTTGTAATTTCATCAATGGTATTTCATCAATGTGTTGAACTGTTGAAAAATGGTTTAATGCATATCATTCTTAAATTTATTTTAGACTTACACAAGTGTGGGGAGGGTAGAATTCCTTTTTTTTTTTTTTTTGTTGGCATTTCTTGCCGTAATTTTAAACATGTAGATAATAGCAAAATTGGCATCACGGTAATCACCCAAAATTGGCACCATGGTAATCACCCAAAACTGGCATCAGGGTAATCACCCAAAATTGGCATCAGGGTAATCACCCAACAGTGGCATCAGGGTAATCACCCAAAATTGGCATCAGGGTAATCACCCAAAATTGGCATCAGGGTAATCACCCAACAGTGGCATCACGGTAATCACCCAAAATTGGCATCATGGTAATCACCCAAAACTGGCATCAGGGTAATCACCCAACAGTGGCATCAGGGTAATCACCCAAAATTGGCATCAGGGTAATCACCCAAAATTGGCATCAGGGTAATCACCCAACAGTGGCATCAGGGTAATCACCCAAAATTGGCATCAGGGTAATCACCCAACAGTGGCATCATGGTAAACACCCAAAATTGGCATCAGGGTAATCACCCAAAATTGGCATCAGGGTAATCACCCAAAACTGGCATCAGGGTAATCACCCAAAATTGGCATCAGGGTAAACACCCAAAACTGGCATCAGGGTAATCACCCAACAGTGGCATCAGATTGCTTTCATCAAATGATACCACTGTCTAAAGGAATGTGGAGGACGAAAGGTGGGATTCGCTTCCAACTATCAGTCAGATGAAAGGTAGCTTTGTATGTGTACAAGGTAATGTTTGTACATATGTATACATGCATACTATACATGTACATATGTACAAAAATACTGCATGTGTCCATATTTAACTTAGCTTTTGCTTATCATCAGTACTAACCCCAGGCCATCTGAATGTATATATGCTGTCATGTTAAATAATCATCAGATGTGATCTTCAGATGTGGGCATATTATTTGATCTAGCTTACAAAGGGTATAAAGAAGTTCCAATATGTTTTTGTTTTTTTTAATCAAGTCATCAGTGGTCTTTGTTCATAGCAACACATATTGTCACTTCACAAAGTGAGTTGTTGTGTCTTGCCTTTGTCTTGTTCACTTCTATCACCAGAAGAGATAATATTTTTACAAGTGTACATTTTTAGTAAGAAAATTTTTTTCGAAAAAGTCTTTAGTTAGTCATAGGGCAGGGGTGTTTGGTCAGAAGTTACAGACTTTCTATAGATATGGGAAGGATTAGTAAAGAAAGTTAGTGTATTAACCATTTGATCATCCATGATGAAATGTTCTGTGCTTAAATGTGCATGAATGTTGTGTCATTTATCCTAAACCCTCTTGAGCCTCATCAGCCTGTCAATTCACATGTCACTCATGTAGCTGTAAGTTCAATGCACTTGTACTTCATATTGGGATCTTAGTTCACATTGATATTGAAGCTTTAGGTGGCATTGCTAAATACAGTTGATCTTGGGGCTTTCCGTGGCTTTGTCAAATACAATAGATATTAGGGTTTGGGTGGCATTGCTAAATACAGTTGATCTTGGGGTTTTCCGTGGCATTGTCAAATACAATAGATATTTGGGTTTGGGTGGCATTGCTAAATACAATTGATATTAGGACTTTGGATGGCATTGTCAAATACAGCTGATATTGGGTTTACATGGCACTTCCAGATACAGTTGATATTGTAACTTAAAATGGTATTGCCAAATACAGATGATGTTGGAGCTTAAGGAGACATTGCAAAATACAAATGATATTGGGATTTAGATGGACGTATCAAATACAGTTCTTATTGGGGCTTTGAATGACATTGCCAAATACAGTTCTTATTGGGGCTTTTGGATGACATTGCTAACTACAGTTCATATTGGGGCTTTGAATGACATTGCCAAATACAGTTCATATTGGGGCTTTCAATGACATTGCCAAATACAGTTCATATTGCTGGTTAAGAAAACATTACCAAATACTTTAATATTGGGACTATGGATGACTGCCATATACAATTCATAATGGGATGATCAGGTACAGGATGATGAATACAGGAAATCTTGAGAGTTGACATTGTAGGCTCTATATGGTTCTTTCTTGCTGCAGAGGCTGGATCCGTGAGGCAGAGTCCAACAAATCCCGACTGCCTGAGACAGTGGAGCTCATTGGCTGGAGCTGAAAACTACACTCCCTCTCCTGACAAGGTGAATTAGCAAGTGATGTTGAGGTGTCACAGTATTGGTATATACTATCCGTAATTTTGGTAATTATGAAAAAGATTTAAATGATGAATATAATTAAATAATGTAAAGATAAAAAATGAATGGAATACAAATGAATGACATCTGTTATCAGTCTGATGAAAATTAGCTCGCAGAAATCATTCTTCAGTTGAAGAAAAATTTTGTTCAATGTGTTTTCTTTTTCCCCAGGAGCTGAACAACAACCACCGAGGTTCTAAACTGCCTTCGTCTTCACCTCAGTCCCCCTGCGATACAGCAGCCTTTTCTGGTTACCTTCAGCCCAAGAGTCAGGAGCTTCACAAATATCTGGAACTGATCAGTGACCCCTCAGACACCCCCGTTATCAGTGTGCCTTCTGGGGGAGCAAGGCCCAAAAACGGCAGTTATCGCTCTCCCGATTCCCACAGCCCACCCAGATACCCCAAAACAAATTATGCTCAAATCAGTGCCCCAGTAGTCTCGGGACAGGGTTCAGCCCTTCCCCTATCTGCATGTAAAACAGCTCCCAGTGTCAAGCAGAGCAGCAAGCCAGGAATACATTATGCTAAGCTTGCCAGCTTTGATGGCGATGAGGTTTCTTCTGATTCTGATTTTGAGGGTCGTTCCTCGGATTCATTAGAAAATTTACCTCTCGCACCAACCCTGGCAGATAACCAAGGCAGGTTTAAACGGCCTGGATCCTTCTCACAAGTCCACCCCATGACCCCACCAATTGCCCAGTATATGATCCCAGTGTCCACCCCTAACAGCCCTGAGAGTATAAACCCCAGTGCAGCCTCAAGCACCCCTCCTGGACCCTCTGTTAGAAAAGACTATGTTAACATGGACAGAGGAGACAACTCGATCCCACCAAGCAGCACCCAGACTTCTGCCAATCCTGAGATGATGTGGGGGAGTGGTGTGCTAGATACCATGGGAACCATGTGCTGACATCACATCTTACTCAGCCAATCAACTTGACACATTTCATAAACTTGAAGACTAAGTGATCCAGGTTGGATTTTAAACAGTGTGACATGTGAAGCATGCTCATAATATGTGTTCAATTTCAGGGAGCGAAAACGACCAGTGTGAAGAACTTTGGATATGTATTAGAGCTAGGTTCAGGTAAATATATTTCAACTGCTTGCAAACGAGTAAAAAAAAAGTTCATGAAACATATTGAAAGCTTTGTGGAAAGACAAACCATTCTGAGGCCAATTCTTCAAAAGCTTAGATCGAGTCAGCTCTGATACAAGCTTTGACTTGCGTTCCTAGTTTTATGTAGTCTTACCATTAAGCAGATATTCATTTGATACTGCATGTTGACCAATCAGCTGCAGGAAATTAGGATAATAGTGTATGTTTGAGCATTGAAGTTAACTCATGAAGTTAACTCCAGCATATTCCATCTTGACTGACATGACACATCATGGGCCAGTTTTTCAAAAGTGTATTAAAAATTAAGCCCGGCTGAAATCATAATACCTGTATTGTCCTACTACAAAAACTGGCTACTGGGACTTCAGTCAAGATTACACTTAATACCAGTCTTACCTGCTAATACAGTTTTGAACAAGTGGTCTCACCTGCAATGGACACAGTTTGATTAAGTCAGAAGTTTGTTGAGTTCAATATAACACTTATGTTAATAATGTATCAACCGCTTGCCTTTTTGAGTAGGATGTTTTGTACAATTGTATTTCTTGCATCAAAATGGGTGTCCCTCTATACCCTTGCTCTGTACTTTCATTGCCTTACAACTGCTAGTATAGCATTCATGATATCACACTTTGGCCATTTGGAAACGTTTAAAATAATTATTTTGATGCTGGTTCATGAAGGCATGGAGATATGAGATTTCTAAGTGCTATTGGACATGCAACTAGTTTGGAGTGGCTTTTCATTGGATCCATCAGAAAAATTGAGGAAAAGTTTGGAAGAAAATTATAATTTGGGCAGCTTCCATTAACCCCGGTATACACCAAGATGATGCTCTCATCTTTGTGTACCCTTTGTCTGAACAATCTATATTTTCCTGTCTACAATCTAAATTGGAAAAAGTAAATTATAAGCTATTTCCATCGTATGAGACAATGCATTTTCAGCATAATCCCTGGCTTTTTGAAAAGTTTCTTGTTAGACAGATATTTGCAAAAATATATTTTAGTGCAACTGTGAAGAGAAATAGCCTTCGTGATCTAAGGCTCTAAAGCATGTCGACCTGAGAGGTGATTGTATGATTGGTCAGTGCTGCAGTACTCTTCAACGAAGCAACTGACATTCTTCATAAACATAAACCCTGGTGCTCAAAAGCGTCCATGTTGTTGTGATTTTACCAAGCAACTACCTGTATAAAACACATTGTCATTATGATGAGATTCACGCATGTACATTGTACCAAAATGATTGATAATGTTCATATCAGAATATATTTGTTTTGTTGATGTTGTTGTATTAGATAAAATGTACAAGTAACCCTTTCTCAAAATATGCATGTGCTGTACTTGTCATGGAATTTATTTTGATATTTTCCACAGTGTCAACAAATTTTAATTCATGTGCCGATACAACATGCTTTGTGAGGGTATTCAAAGGGGTTTGGTGTTGACAAGAGTTACTGTCAAGAGTTTATTGCTGGACTATGTATCAGATATCCAGCTTGTTGCTGGAATATGTGTCAGATATCCAGCTTATGGCTGGAATATGTGTCAGATATCCAGCAACAGTAGATCAGTACAATCCAGTTGGTAGTACCCTAATTGTATATGCAACATTATTGTTGGATTATGGTTGCAATGTGAACATGATGAAGTTCACACATCCTGTTGGAAGCCTTATTTTAACCAGAAATACAACATTGTTTCTATACACATGTTGCAATCAGAACTACAAGCCAGGACAAGAAATTGAAGTTGAGCTCCAGTCTTGGAATTCATTTCTAATATAAAATGAAAATGTACTTAAAAGTGTAGCGTGAAAACAGCCATCAACAATTGTGAATCCTGTTTCACTGATTTACTTGAATATCAAATTTAAAGGGTGTTTTCAACAAGAACACAGTGCTGATTAAGGCAGAATCAGTGACATGGATTCCCAAAACACTGACTGCACTTATATTTATGTTTTTTGTAATATTGTAGCCTGCAGCTTTTCTTCAAATTCTTTTGAGTTGTATTGTTCATGGAAAAATTTTGTTAAGAAGTTGAAGAATTGTAAAGGTTTAGAATAACTTGTGAATAATTGTACATATTATTGGATTATGAAAACTGTTATATACAGTGTGAATAAAAAGGATATTTTTATTTGTCCATTTTAAGATTTGTAATATGTATATAATGATATTTGGCCCCCTGGGGAAGTGAAGCATGATGTTCTTGTCGTAATGAGTGGAATTTTACAATCTGTGGTTTGATGCGAACAAAAAAAGACGGGACTGTTAAAGGCATCGATGAATTGAAAATCAATTGTTATGAAAATATTACTGTTGACTATTTTTATATTGTCTTGTTACCCATATTACTGGAGCTTTGTACATAAACGTCCTCATGACTATTTTTGTGTGTGTGGAAATAGAAGTTGACGAAAATAATAATGGCATACATCATCCCTCAGACGGAATCCGTAGGCTATAAAAGCTAGTTAGTTGTTAGGCTGGACATGTTCGTTAATTTTAATCACTGTGGCCCATTTTTTTATCACTTGTTCATGTCACCATTACCACAGTCTGGTTTGTACATAGATCTCTGTATATTACCGAGTACACTAACAACATTATTATCACACTTATCTCATCAGACACATTGTATGTCAGTGTTTCATCATTAAGTATCCTTATCCAAGTACAATATTTGTAAATAATAAAGATTATCCTTGTAGTTTATTCCAAGTTTATTGGGTATTCCATTGACGTCCAAGTTTTAATACCAAAGTATTTTGTTTTCTCCCTCCACTTTGACTTAAATGCAGGCTTGCTTGGAAATTTTTCTTTACTGATTTTGGATGTAATTTTACCATTTCCAGATTTTTAACAGTCCTCAGATTTCATCTCAATGAAACAAATAAACAAAATAAAATTATATTAACATTATTTCATTATGTTGTCACTATATGGTTGAACTGTGTGTTGCTTTTAGCTCTTTAGACCCCTTCCAAATGGAAAAAAAAAATCAGTAAATATCAGTCTGCTATCTGTACTATTTATAGTGTAAATACGATTCTCAAGTTTAAAAAATTTATTATGCAACCCACATTATTAATTTCGGGAACTTCATTTACAATTGTGCATGGTGGCTCTTTCACAGACAACGCTGATATGTTGCAAAAGACAATTACTTGCACTATTCCTAAAATAGCAAACCTTTGAATGCGCTCATTGATTTTTTGCCAAAATCACTGGTATTGCCTCTTTAATATTAAGAGCTGCAACTTGTACTCAAGTATAGATTTACTTTAACTATGTTAAGCAGGGAACAAATGGCATTTTTGCAATTACAGTAGTCAATCAAGTAAATATAATTTTCATTTCCAGTTTTATGTAAGCTGACCAGAAAATTATTTTAAAAAATTACCTGTTCTTGCATTTTAATCTCCGACACCCCACATCGCTACGACTTCCAAAACAAAATGTTTCAGTACAAGCCCCAAATAAATGTATGTTTTTATTTTATCTCGTATCACTTTGATTTTTGTTGTTAAATAAGTATATCCTTGTCTAGATACATTGTACTGTTACTGAAAAGTTATCACAATATTTCGTACAGATCAGTTGCTTTGAATGGAGTAAAATGGCCTGTTTGTCTACGGCCAAAAAGCCTCTCTTTCACAGTCTCCTCAATAACAAACATACGTCAGATAAATGTACATGAGAATATGTCTTCTTTCATGCTGTTGTTTAGAGACGTGGTGCTTAGCCTAGAGGTGATTCAGTTTAGTAACAAGGTTACCTATTGACAGGATACGCAAGTAATTGTGTTGAGTGCCGTAACGTTCATATTGCCTAAGATGGCCCGGTAGTGTAGTCACGTGTAATGAAATTATCCCGCAGAGACTGATTAATTAAGCACAGAGTATGGACATTGCCATGTGGATTAATGATTTATGTTATCTAGGTTACTTAACCTATAGGTATAAATGTCAGTGCAAATGCCCTCAAGATTGCAGTTTTGTATAAGCATTTGATACTCTCATTGCCCATATGTCTTATCATTGCCAGAATGAATGAAGTGGTTCTTATCTGGAGATCAGAAAGTTCGAGATTTTCACTATTGATGTGTTTGAATTGTTCACCATTACTGTTATGGACACTGTCTCTGTTGTTGTCATTCCCATGTCTCGACTTCCATAATCCATTTATTTGCCATGATATTCATCATTCACAATTAAAATGGCTACTAACTATTTAGTTATTTATCAAGACTAGTTTGCTCTTATGTTTTTAGCCTTGCAGCAATAAAAACCTGATGTTAATGCAAATGAATTCTGTTTCAATGTATTTTAGTTACCTAACCCCTCTTTCTTTTTAAATGGATTATCCCAACGTGGAAGCCTCCTTTTCCGCCAAACTAAAGTGAATAAACAATGTCAGTATCCAATAATCTGTTTCCTGCTTTTATTTTTCATCACATCTGTAAATTTGGAACACATCTGTCTGTCACAAAGTGGACTGATGATTTTAAAGAGGAACATTATGACCGAAAGCATGTTTATGCAAAAATAACACAAGATAACCATAAGCATTAGTGACATTGTCAGAACCTGGGGGAAACCCAGGACCATCTGCAGGTTCCTGGCATTGCTGGCGTGCTAACCACTCAGCCTCTAGATGGCGCTATTGTCAAACAGTATAACGATGTGGCATGTCAGCTGCCAGCTCTCTAACATTACAAAGGGTTTTCACTGCGTGACAACACAAGTCAAAAATAAGTCAAATGGAGGCGAATTGGCCCAAGGTGAAAATTCCACATCGTTATTTGAAACTGTATACTTGTGTTTGAGGAAAGTTCTTGCTGGTGATTTAGTCAACACAAATGTACCTGTTGGTGGCTTGTACGGTTTTAGAAATCGTGATATTGTTCCTCCCAAAGCCCCTTTAGTAGAGCTTGGTGTAAGCCTACATAAGTTCAGAGTTCAATCTTGGGTTTTGACTACTATGTTACTAATGTTTATTGTTTTCCCACTCTATGGTAGAGCATGTAGAATGAAAGGGCTGGTTTTAGTCTCACTTTTAATGGATGTCCAGTCTGGCCCATTTAATCTTCTTCATGCTGCATGTGTACATGTGTATGCATCTTGAAATATGTGACCTGTTGTTATAACTGGGTCCCTCAGTGGCTCAGATGGTTTATAAGGCATTGGCTCAGCTGACATCAGTTGAAATTTTTGTTTTATGAGCAGAATGAATGAGAATCTTTTTTCAATGTCATCAAAAGTTCTAAGAAAAAAAAAACACCTGAGAAAAAAAAGCACCTAAGAAAAAAAAATCTAAGAAAAAATCATCTAATCTGTTGGAAATATGGCCTATTCCAGCAATTGTGTCTGTTACAGATTCAGTAATGCAACTGAAAAGCCTTGAAACACTAGAATATCATAATAAATATTATGATCAGAGAAAATAAAAGGTTTTAGTTTTATTTTTATTCCATTTATGATTTTTGGATGTTTGTAGTATCGGTTTGTTTGTAAAACACAAAATAAAATTGCTGTTGCCTTACTGCTTTTATGAGGTTAGGAGTGAAGACCGTTGGGTTATTCTGGGCTGTCTTTTTCCATTCATATTCTGGTGAACTCGGACTAATATAACAATCTATATATATATTATATATATATATATATATATATATATATATATATATAGATTGTTATAGCACGCTATCACAGCATAATGATCCAGGAGCCTCTCACCAATGCAGTCGTTGTGAGTTCAAGTCCAGCTCATGCCAGCAACCTGCAGATGGTCATGGGTTTCCCCATCATACACATCCCAATGCTGCTGTAATGCAGGTTTGGAGAGATAACGTTGTGACAGAGTGATATGACGTCGTCGCTTTACCGCACCGTAGGGCCAGTCTGGTAGTTTTAACCTCTGACTATTGTACATAATAGTCCCAGTTTTAACATAGGATAGGCTATAGAAAACTAATCAAAAAGGATTAGACCGATCTTCTGAATTATGTTCTCGGGTGGATTTGAGTTCTGCCGGTACTTTGATCTAAACACTATCACTGACACGTTATAAGACAGGCAAGTACCTTCACTGTGCCTTAAAGTGGCGACGTCACTTTGCACCACAACGACGTAACTCGAAAACCGCATATTCTGCTTCCATGCCTGAACTTTTTTTTTTTTCTTTTAATTAATCTTTTCCTTTGGAAAGAGAACCTCTATGTACAGTAATGGAGACAAGATAATTTCATTTGGTTTACAAGACCTTGCCCGAAAGTTGGTTAGCTAGCACATGTATAATAATGAGTTCTCACTCAAGAAAGATGGTATGCGTTTTCACATTTGTAGTTTACCTGCGATTTGCAATGGAATTACCCACAAGCAGGTGATGGTATCTTTCTTCTGATTGGCTGAAAAGTTTGGAGCCTGCACACAGAAGCGGGAAGAAAGGCAGGCTAGCATACTGTGCAATGAAAATCAGCACCATGATGTTCCTAAGAATTACAACATCTCCATGGGAAGCCCTCGTGAAACCAGAGAAGATTCCGTAATTTCGGCAACGTCGAAAAAAGAGGTGCGTATGAGTAATGATTCCCACAACTCTCTAGTTCTAGTTAGCCCTAGAACCAGAAAGCACGCATTTAGCACGACAGTCAACCGAGAACTTGTGTCGAGGTTGGAACAACAACAACAAGTTACATTTTGAATCCCCGAAATTAAACAGTCAGGTTTCCAAGATGTTCATTGTTGAAAGCCTGTTCTACAATGAATTAAAGTAGCAGTATTAATGGGTTTGAGAGTGTTTACCTGGCTGAAAGGTATTACATAACCAGCAACAAACAAAAAAAAAGGTCACGTGGTCAGTTACAGGCGCATCCTTTGGCACCTGGCCTCAAATGCAGGTGGGGCTGGAAAACAGGTAGGTTGGATAAGCTTACACTACGCACAATAACGCAGCGCGAAGCACCTGTGACATAGGCTGTACAGGACTATGTTGGATACAAGTTCTCGGGAGTTCTTGCACATATACCGGAAGTTAGAGTTAGAAAATGTACCATTCAGCCAATGCTAATAGGCGAAGGCCGTGTACAGCAAGGGTTCTAACCTCAACTTACTGTATATGTGCAATGTCACCAAAAATTACAGCTCGAACCCTGCCTTACATTTGACATGCACTGATTTGCCGAGTCAACTAAGTTGTATTTATGCGTCAAAATTTTTTTTTCTTCTCAAAATTGCACATCGGTGTTCTGAGAGAGCATCTGAACAATGAAAGATAAATAGAATGCTGGAATTCATCAATAGAAATGTAGGATGCTAAATATTTTATAGGCCTACTGTTCAGTGTAGACTAGTAGCCCTGGATTCTCCAGATAGCGAGCATCGGTACAAATATGAAAGAGCAGAGTATAGCCATCCAGAACTGTAGTAGACCAGCATGCAAATTCAATGTTGTAGTTGTTTTTGAAGTTGTATTTTTACTTTGATACTGCCAACATTGAAGTTTGCAATGCATTTTATAGGAATACCTGACAAGTACTTTATTATTTTTTATTTAGCTGACCTTGGGCTTATTTCTGTTATTTGGGTCATTTTGCTTCTAGAAAAGAGCTCAGAGTAGGCTTTTTATGGTTCATTATTTAAGTTTGCATTTGCCGCTGTGAACAGAAATTTGTCAGACACGTCATCATAGTGACTGTTTGTGGCGGTACAGATGGCGGTGTGGCGACATCTGTACGCACCACTTTATGGCAATGTTTATGACATTTACAATCACATGGGGCAGTCTGATCACTTTCGAGAGACAGTGGCCATGAAAAGTTGCCAAACGATTGCTAATTTACTGCCCATCCACGAATTATGAATAAAGCTGTCTTGATTTTGGAGTACCAGGCGCATGAAAATTTCATGTCTGACATGGCGCTTCAAGCTAGTGCTCGGTACGATTGCCGCCCATCATGGTGATGAGGTATGAAACCATAATCATTCATTCCTTGAAGTGATGGCTTAAGGAATGAGCTACTGCCATGAGTTAATGAATGATTTTTCATATCCTGTTTATTAGGCTCAGAAAAAAGCTTGATAGAATATTTATGGCAAGTTGAACACACAGTGTATTTAATCAGATCGTTTTATTGTTGACATAGTGTAGTGCGAGTGCTTGTGACCACATGCGATCTGGTTGGTTCCCTCCGTGAAGTCTGGTAGTGCTAATGGCTTCAGCCTCATTCAGAGCAAGTGGGATACGTCTGCAAACTAGACTTTCATTACTAAGTTTCAAGTAAATGAACATTTACTAGCCTACATCAATTTATGAGCTAGATAGGCATGTTTTTTGTTTGAAGATAGCTGACAGGGCTAGTTCACTAGTTTGAGAGCCATCCATAATTGTGGAACAAGTGACAAGCCCGTGTCCTGGATACATAACCATTAACGCTAGTAGTGTATTTTACCTCACCAAATATGTAGCCTCTGTCGTTACAGATCAGTTTTGTGTGACTGTCATCAGGCCTCGGACCCCCATTAATTTTTCCATAAGCGACAATGTTAACGTCTAGCGCTGTAGCTCAGTCCCAAACATTCCGTGGCCAATAAGCCTTGGTGCATACCTGGCCCAGCCTGTGAGAAAGAAGCCATAAAAATCTTGACATAGGTTGACCGTCAAAATCTGGACCTTTCCATGCCGGCAGCTGGGAGGCATGCCTAGCAAAGCCAAGGGGACGTCACTCTCAGCCTCATCACTACCTTACACCTTGTGCCCTCTCACCCAGAATTTCAAACTTTCATCAACAAAGCTCATACCTCCTCAAAGTTTAGACATTTCCAGCATTTTAATACCAAGCATGCACCTGTGCACCAAAAATGGACGCCTGGGAGCAAAAAAAGACTTTACACCCTAAAATTCACAGAACTACAATCGTCCCTACCGAAAAACGGAAGTTGTAATGGGGGTCTGTGTCCTATCACACCAGCCAACTTTTTTCAAAATCAATAATTTTTGCACCACATAATTCCTGACACTTCTGAACCTCACAGGCAAAATTAGGGCTTGATACATGCAGAAACTTTGGAGTTGGATGAATTCAAGTTGGGGTACCCCCCATCTTGGACATGTGTCTTTTTTTCAGGGTAAAAAAACTCTGCAGGGTAAACTTTGAAGCTTTGCAGTGCATATACCGTTCGAGATATCTCCATCAGGTCAACTGCTTTGGAAAGACAAGATGTTTATCTGCAAGAAAAGTTAAAAAAAATCACATTGACAGAGCACTTTAGACTTTTCAAAAGCAACCAGTTAGAGAAATATACATTTTTAAGAGACTTTTCTACTCAGAGCAACTTTAAATATCAAAGTTACAAGCCAAAAGTGTCAAAGCATACATCAAAATATAGGCAATTTATCTGACAATTAAATGTCAAAATATGAGACATTTACTTCAGCAACTATGTGAAAAAAATTGACTGACAGTGTGGTAGGGGTTATCAAAGCGGATTGTCACAATTTCGGAACAATCATTTGTGACCGAAATCAAAGCAAGAATAATGCCTCAAGGTGATGAAGACTTACTCACAGGCACTTTTTCAGTGGACAGGACTTAAGAAAAGACTAGTATCCCAGTTCCCCACTGAATAACATGATGAAACCCTTTAAAAGACCACCCAGCCAGGCCCCCCCCCCCCCCCCCACCCCCACCCCCACCCCCCACCCTGCCCTCCTCCCCCACGACTGCTGATTGGCTGACCAGCTCACCATGCAAAAACCTCCCTGCACCATTGCTGTTGTCTCACAGCAGGTTATTACTCAGCACAGTCACATCAAAGGGTGTCACATTGGCATCTACAACATATAAACAGAGAGGAAAAATATGAATTTAACATTTCCAATCAGGCAGCCACCAAGTACACCTATATTGGTCAGTCTGACAGTTAACAAGGCAAACAATCTACCCAAAACACCACGAAGGGAGACAGAGAAAGAGGAAACAGTCTAGATTTCAAGCTGGAAAGGCCCAGGATCGCTCAAATAACCTGTCAGCAGTTACAGACATGCTGAATCCTCTGCCTGGGTGTTCCTTGATGGACACAGATTTCCAGCCCAATCACGAGGCTGTAAGAACACACCAGCCTGACACAAATAGAATACAGCGGCCAAGACGGTGCAAGGTAGATTCCACGGCTGGATTAGACAGAGATACACATGAGCGGGAATGGGCTGCTGAAGGAATGCGACTCATAGATATACAGAAAATGGTGTGTATATGGAACAAAGTTATGCTTGAGCACAGTGAGACCAAGGACCACTGTCCACTGCCCAGGTTAGAGATAGCTGCAGAGAAAAAGTGGGGTTTAGCCTGGGCGTTCAGTTTTAAGTGCTGTGACTGTGACTATGTATCTGGCTTCCACAAATTCTACAAAGAGGTAGAATGCAACAGACCTGGCCAAAAAGCTGCGGCGGTGAACCGAGCTCTTCAAGTAGGCCTCCAGGACACACCAATGGGGAACACCCGAGCCAGACTCCTATTTGCAGCGATGGACGTGCCACCTGCCACTCGTAGGAACATGCATCACACTGCAAACCATGTCGCATCTGCAATCGCAAAGCTGAACAGAGAGGATATGGCAAATAATGTGGAAGAGGTAAAGGCATACAAAAGGCAAAGAGGAGAGGATGACAGCACAATAGATCTGGCCACAGACACTCGCTACAACAGCATTACCATAACCAGTCCCAAGAAACCAGGCCAGAATGCTTCGCAAGCCATTTCCCTGGCTGTGGAGACATCAACAGACAAGCAATACATTGTCTCCGCAGCACTGAAGAATAAATTGTGTTGGACTGGGTCCTGGCTGAGAGGAAAAGGCTTCCAAGTAAAGTGCCCTGGAGGACACGAGGAGTGCACAGCGAACACAAACCCACATGCCCCCTGGTCCGAGTATAATATGGGGAATGAGATTGGCGAGGCAAGGTGTTTTAGCCAAACACGTAACCACGGACGGCGATTCCAGGTCAGCCAAGGGAGTGGAGGACGGCATCTGACTGGTCGAGCCACTGTGGGAGGTCGAACGGTTAGCAGACCCCACGCACCTTGGTAGATCCCAGTTCAAGAAATGTAACCAGGCTAAGTTCAGCGATGCCATGTTCGAAGGACAGGGTCCGAACGAGGGAAGCCAGGAAGAAAGCACAGAAGGTGTTGAGTCAGGATGTTAAGGCCAGGTGTAGCTTGATATTTTCTCAACTTATGTCTGAGCACATTGGTGACATGAAGAAAAATAAAAACTTACCTACCCAGAGTTGTGGATGCAACGGTCAGGTGTTACGGTGGGGACTGTTCCAAATGCCGCAGGAACAGTGTGGTTTGCTCCGGAGGGGAAACCAGCAGCTGGTGGGAGAGGTCCCTGTTTTTATCCACCAGTAAACTCTGCCCTTTTAACATGGATGACAATGACAGGAAACTATTGACCGAAGTACTGCACATGAGGTTGAGCGAGACAGCCGTCACCAGTCTCCGGATGAACACCAGCACTCAAAAGTGCGAAGCTGTCAACAGATCACTCAGCGTCTCCTTGCCCAAGAATGTAAACTACAGCAGAAATATGGAGGGAAGGGCGGCGTCCACAATCCACAGACTTAACAATGGCCAGGACAAGTCCACGGCTGCCAAACTCCAAGCTGTTGGCGCCAGTATTTCACCAAGGAGCGAGAAAACAGTACAACAGATTGAAAGGGTGAACCAGTACCACAAGCTTTATAAGAAGCGACAGACAGTTAAGGGGAGATCACTCTGCAATACAGCCAGAAAACTTCGAGAGCACATTGAGTACAGGCTTTCAAATCCAGAAGAGAAAACTGACTATGCCAAGGGACAACTGGACAAAACTCCAACAGATCACACATACACTAGATATTTGTAACCACCAGTTTTGTATATAATTTGTCACTGCTGTTGTTGCTTATGAAGAAATTAAAAAATGATAACAGAAATTGAGCAAAAATCTGAAACAATCTGTTATTTATTATTTTTAATGAGCGGAAACAACCTGCTCAGTCTTAAATGCAGCATGCCCCTTGTATACTGCCCATGGCCGAGACAGCGCTCTACGTTGCAACAGCGCTGCCTGTTATTGTTAACACAATGCGGTTTCAAGCTTATGTGGTCCACAGCGTGTGTTGTGGCACACGTGTGAACAATCAAGCTTGGGATCTAAATGTGACAGCCCTGTCTGGCCATATAAACAAGTCTACTAATGTGTTTCTTCTTCCATCGATGTGTGACGGGGTCTTTGTAGGAGGCAAGGCCATATCGACCATCCCTCGTCAATGGTCCAGTCCACACTCGACAGGCTCCGTTTTCACTATAAACACTGTAAACTTTCAATTTCTGCTCTGAACGTCTCCATTTTCAAGCGTAGGAATACTAGAACGTTGCATGTTGTTCATTTCAGGATGCCTATACACTTCTACCCTACACTGAACAGCATTTTACCGATTTTTCATCAAAATGGATATTTTCATAAAATAAATAGCCCCAAGAAGCTATAAAACGGCTCAATCAATGCAAAACACATCACAGACATACCCACCAAAAATTATCAGGCTGCTGCGAAATCTAAGCGCATAGTGACATTTTTCACATTTTGGTGACTTCGTCAGTACAGGCCTCGGACCCCCATTAATTTTCCATAAGCGACAATGTTAACGTCTAGCGCTGTAGCTCAGTCCCAAACATTCCGTGGCCAAATAAGCCTTGGTGCATACCTGGCCCAGCCTGTGAGAAAGAAGCCATAAAAATCTTGACATAGGTTGACCGTCAAAATCTGGACCTTTCCATGCCGGCAGCTAGAAGGCGTGCCTAGCAAAGCCAAGGGGACGTCACTCGCAGCCTCATCACTACCTTACACCTTGGTGTCCTCTCACCCAGAATTTCCAAACTTTCATCAATAAAGCTCATACCTCCTTCAAAGTTTAGACAGTTTCCAGCATTTTAATACAAGCATGCACCTGTGCACCAAAAATTCACAGAACTACAATGCGTCCCTACCAAAAAAACGGAAGTTGTAATGGGGGTCTGTGTCCTATCATGAACTGTTTTTAGCTGATCTGGCTTATCAATGCTGCACCAGTGAGTGTGATATTCCATCATAGGTTCTGTGTGTACGTATTAAATACCACAAATTTGCTGAATTCCTGACTTATTAAACAAAAATGTTAGGGGTGGTGTCTTAAAAAGTACAGCATGTACCGGTATTGACCTGAAGGTTTACATGCATATAAAGCTCAATAACACAAGGGGATGTTCCATCACTTATGCTCTGTGTGCATATTAATTTGGCCTAAAAAGAATATGTTGAGTTTCCGGCCAACCGAACCGACCCTATTTTTTCCTCCCGATTCTAATTATTTTATAAAATTATTTTATTTGAAAGTTTTGTCCCATTCCTTTGCCGTCTGATCTGTGTTGTGGAAATACGCGAATATCGCTTCGGTGAAGTCCGTAATATCCTCTCACTTCCGGAGAGAAAAGTCTCAGACTTTTAAAGAGCTGATACAAACACTTCATGATCCGGAAGTTTTCATCGGTGTCTTGTTCATGGTCCGTGGATCGACATAGTTTATCTTACAACTCCGGTGTTGTCAGCTGTCATTGTCTTCAACATACAGTTTATACACTTTAAGTGTACTTGCAACGACGCACCTGAAAATACAGACGCATCAGAGGTTTAGAACGGCGTTTGATGTTCTGATGGACAAAGAAAAAAGGCTCCCTTCTGCAAAAGTTTCCAGGTACTGGTAGGCCCACACTATTTTATTCCTGAACATTTTAGACTTCATTCCTGTCCTCATCGTATCCACGCTTCTATCTGTTGCAGTTTTCTTGTCTAAGTGTCACCAGTTCACAAAATACTCGATTTCACCTTTTATTTATATATTGCTTTCGTTTGATTGAACATTTGGATCATGTTGTTCGAAAATTCATTTACTAGACTTACATTCTTGTGGTATTTTTAATTGATTTTTTTATTTTTTTTTTATTTTTTGTCTGTTAAGCTGTGGGATGACCAGCGGAAAATTATCAGATAAGGACAGATTGTTTAATGATGTAACTGAATTGGACAGACAAGAAGGATGTAGTTTCTCAAAACTGATTCAGAAGGTGGTTACATAACCCAGGTTTGTTCCAAGTTCTGCTCGTTTTTGTACACAAAAATTGTTTGTTAGCCTGTGTTTTTGTTTATTTCTCTTTATTCTTCTGAAGTCATCATCAGTTTCTGGTATCAAGTCGGGAATCTTTGCGTTCAATGTAGTCTGCCAGACAGATATTTTAACGTGCTGTTTAGATGCCTGATATGAACTTGCTATTTATATAGATTGATTTATTCATTCTCGGTGTACTTTGTTTGTTTTGTTTTATTTCAAGCTATACCTCTGCAGGGTTAGTGTCAATTTTAAGCGCCGAAAGAGTGATGAAGTAATTCATATGAGTAATTTCTACTATACACTGGGCACATGTTGAGTTTTATATCGCAATTCTTGATTTTTTTGTTTTGCAGGTGCTCACCAATGCCTTATGGTATGTTACAAATCACCATGACACCATCAGATGTGCCTCATTGAAGAGGAGTGAGATTTGTCCAGTTCCACCCATATTTGAGAAATTTCAGGGATTTGATGATACAAAAAGAAAGAAGGAAGAAAAATCCACCCTTGTCAAGCAATAACTTGAAAAGTCAAGCTGAGGCTCTTTACAGCATTTCCCTCAGACCCAGTGTATCAACTCCAGCATGGGCAGTTATGAATGCAGGAATAAAAAATCTGGCAAAGTGTTTTCAGTCGTATGCTCAATATTTACATATGCAACTAGAACAACAGACTAGAAGGCAAAAACTGGATCACCCAGTCAGGGAAGTTTCTGAAAATATCTCTGTGGAACATCGATCTGCAGCAGTTTATACTCCTGAAAAGAGATGACCTGCTTGATAAATCTGTTGAAGAAGCTGGACTGAATAAGCCGATAGCATTTGATGAAAGCCAACACTTGCTGTCACCACTTCAATCAAGTATGCAAAGACTCAGATACTTGGAACACCTTCAATTGTCTGTCCCAGTGAATCTGTTCAAGTATGCTCCCTGTGGCTCTCACACAACAGTGGCAGTTATTGTACAGGTCCAGCCAAAGTGAACTACAGAAGAAATTTTGACTGATACAGCCAGAGCCCTGTCACAGATCAAATCCCTGTTTCCAGTTTTTCACACTCGTCAAATGAAAGCCAATTTCCAACAGAAGTTCCAAAATGTTGCTTTTCTTTCACCTAGCATTGTTCAATTTCTTTACGAGGAGCTCCCTTTGGATGCCTCAGTCGCAGAACACCCAAACACTGGACAAAGACTGAGACTAATAATTTTGGAAGAGAAAGTTCTTCTGCCAGATCTAAGAAAACTCAATGGTGGACGCCCGTCAATAATGTTCGATACAGTTTGGGAAAAGTTATGAAGCATTATCGAGCAGGTCACAGCAGCTGACGAAAGACGTCACAACGTCGGCCATCTTTCCCAGTGGATTTTATTGAAAGATTTGATACATCAAACCAAGGTCGTATGTCCAGAGGGAACAGAAATACCATCCTCTGCCCTGGTTCGCCTTCAGTTCACTCCAAGGAACGCCTATGTACACTCAGCTTTAAACTTCACAGGGGGTTTTGATGTTCAGTATAAAATACAGAGAAGGCAGTTGCGTGCCCATCATCCAGACGACCATTATTGCGCTGCTCTTTTGAAGTATATGAAATGTCTGTCTGTTCTTTGGGAGATCTGTGTGTTTTTGACAGCTGTGACGACAAGGCAAAGATTCCACTTGGGGAGCCAGCTTTACCACTGTCGACGCGGGTCAAGGCAAAAATACTCTGGCGCCAGTCAGTACCACAATATCTGCACTGGACCATGGTGTGAACCACAAAGGCACCAAACTTGGCACAGTGGAGTCGGCACCAAAGATTTTACTCAAGTTTTCAGATGGTGGAACAGATCAAAGAAATAATTTAGAAAGTGTAAAGTGCTCACTTATTTATCTGTTCACAAAGTTGGACTTATACATGCTCATTGGGGCAAGGTGTGCACCAGGACAAAGCTGGACAAATATGGCAGAACGCATCATGTCAATCTTAAATTTGGGCCTCCAGAATTGTGCTCTAGAGCACGAAAACAGCTCTCAAGAAATGGAAGCGACAGTTGGTAGATGTGGAAATGTGAACGATATAAGGGACATAGAACACAATGTTTCGGGTCTGAAAGAAGCCTGGACAAACAGCACCAGGTCCTGTAAAGAAACTATAGAAGGTCGCTTTCACAGAAGCTGTCCTTCAAAGGGAAGCCTATCAATGTTCAGCAGCCTGTAGAAGATGCTGCAATTCAAGAGGCTAAACTGCATGTTGAGGGTTTGTTCCCAAGACTAAATGCTTCAAAAGTGTTGTTTCTGCGGGACAGATAAAGGAACAGTAGACACTGAGCTTAAGAAACAATACAAGACAGTTTTACCCGTGTGTGCAGCGTGTTCAGCTCTGGAGCATGAGGCTCCTTGTTTAAGGTCCTATGGCAAGCATGTGTGACATGACTTTACCGAAGTTAAAGTCTTGCTAAATGCTGGGCATTAAAATGTATGTCAAATAAAATGTATAAATAATGTAAAGAATTTTGTTTCCTCTGAATTCTCAGTTTTGGAGCCAGTGATCTAGTGGGTATCACAAAAGATTGCTGATCTGGGTTAGATTTCCATAGGATTGCAGGGAATTTCCTCATTTCACTGCAGGTAGTTGAGTGGTTAATTTTAAGGGTCTGCTAGCAACCTGCGGATGGTCGTGGGTTGAGCCCGGTTTCGTCCCACGCTGATGCTTGCTGCCGTCGTATGAGTGAAATATTCTTGTACGGCACAAAACACCAATTAAATAAATTTCAAGGGGTCTTGGTGTCAAGTGGACAATGACGCTATTAGAGAAAGAGGCTTTATTTTTTTGGAGACCTGCCCTTCACCACTGTATAATTCAAATGGGGGAGGTGTTACAGACTTGCCAATGATCAGTGGTTTTGTATTAATGTGACTGGCTCGGGTAACGGTAGATCCTGGATTAATCCTGGGTTGGGTCACAACCAAGACTTTAAAAGAGGGAGTTATAACTTCCTCGCTTGGTATTCAGCGTGAAAGGGATGGCGCAACGACTGTTTGACCCATATCAGTGTAATAGCTTGGGCTTGCCTTCGGTAAGTCGTCTCAGGGTAGCAGCACTAGTCAAAAGAGGGGTGGAAATCCGTCCTGCAACAAGGAGGCACATTACATACACCTTAACGATTCCTTCATCATCATAAGACTGAAAAATTGTTGAGTACGACGTTAAACCCCAAGCACGCACGCACTCACTGTATTTAAGTGAAATACCCTTGACTACAGCATAAAACAAGTTAGATTTATCAGTTCCCATTTGCCTGTACGCCTTCCGCTGAGATGTAAAAAAAAAAAAAAATCCCTACCAACCTACCCTAATTTTTTGAACCCATGTTACCGGAAACACAACATATTTTTTTTGGGCCTTACCGTAAATTACCAAATTCTCAACTTTACTTTATGTATTGAAATGAAGTTTTGCATTCTTGTGCTTTTAAAGGCCAGCTTTGTGGTAGCCTTTCAAAGCTTTTTTTTTAACTTGAACTGGGCATCTCTGAGGCGTAAATACGCCTTTTATCTGGAGCGCTGCAGTTCACGATTTGCATATTAAACACTGTGACAAGTTTGTGCACAAACTCCCCACAGTGACATCTTACCACAGCAATGATTTTCATCTATTAACAATGAAATCATTGCTCTGCAATCTTTCGTCACTCCCATAAAAGGTCATATTTGTGGGGTAAAATTTTGGCCTTTCTCGTTCATTTAATGACAAGATTTTAGCACTAACTTATTAGAGAATAATGTCTGTGTATGACAATGTCATTCTGCTTTACTTTGGTTTAGAGGTCAGTATTTGAATGTATCAGCGGAAGTTACTGTGATATAGTCTTGCGAACTGCTCATCAATCAGGTGAGCTACCGGTGTTCTCAGAATGCCTTTTTAGAAAAATAAATCAAAGCTGAGTGGCTAGGACCCTCAAATATCAATTTCTGGCCAATAACTTGGAGAGGAGATGGGAGTCAGTACAAGACTGAAGGCTTGTCCAAAGAGGGATTCCATGAACTCCTGCTAAACTGCAGTGATACAGTTTCATGCAGTCAGACCACGAAGCTTCCATGTTGAGTACATGTAGATGAGGGGTCATCAGTGACTGTAGCCTGTGATAATTATCAAATAGAAGTTTTGGATGATTTTGCATAGATTGGATATGGATTGAAATAGATGCATACACATGTATTAATGTATAGTCAGCTTTACCAAGTTATTCATGTTGTGTGATCGCAGTAATACATTGGAGGCTACCAAGCTTGCCCCATGAATAACTTTTTACTTGGCAAAGCTGGAAGTACATTTTATTCATATACATCAATTTCAATTGAGCGCCAATCAGCAATGTAACAATACAAAAAATTGTCTACAATACTGAAATAGCGGCGACCTATAAAAGCTAATCGTAAATGTATGTGGTCAAAGCCTAGTGAACATAAGGATTTGAACTTGGTTGAAACTGCAAGGCGTTGAGTGGTGGATTTAGTTCTGAAGATAAGTGAAAAGAAAAACAATACATCGTGCTAAGATGCCTATGCTCTGGCAATACCAGATTGGCATTACCGTACATTTACTGCCTTGATTGTTGACAGAAAGCTGGTTCCGTGTATTGTTTTATGTTGCAGTCATTACCTGATGACTTGGTACTTTGATTCAGTCTTACACGAAGCACTTCTATTAAGCAGATGCAGATGAGAAGCCTTTGTTTTGAAAATGTTGTTTAGAGCTAGTCATTGGTAGCGATTTGCATATCAGAGAGCATGAAAGCCTAAATTTGTGGACTAAATCCCCACAGTGTCTTTCCACCACCATGATTTACATCTCCATAACACATGAAGTCACTGCTCTGCAATCCTTACGAATACCTTGTGACAGTAGAATAATTTTGACCTTCCTTATTTATTTAATGGCAAGATCTTAGAACTATATAATAGGATAATATCTGTGTATGACAGTGTCAATCGTTCTACTTTTTTGGTTTAGAGGTCAATATTTGAATGTATCACATGACTAGAGCATTATGTTTTACAAACAGCTGAAACCTGCGATCTATCGGTGTTCTCTGAATGCAGTGTTAAATTTTAGCTCACCTGTATAGCTGGAGCTTGTGTCAGAGTGTTTGTGTACAGTATATATGGTAATTTTATAGTAATATGGATAGTTTTTTGACTATGCTTATGTACTGTGTAATTTTGTCATTGAATTACTTATGTGGATGTAGCAATTTCTAAAATTCAGAGAAAGGATATTCAAAGATTTTTGCCTGATTTATTTGATTTGTGATTCAACATTGAATGTTCAGTCGTGGTCTATTCAATGTTCAGATAAATATTCCAGGCTGTATTAAAAAGCACTTCATGTATTGAGGTCAGGTTTTGCATACTTTTAAAATCCAATAACATAAAGAGGATGTTTATTCATGGCTTCGTCTCTTGTATGGAGTATAATGTAGTAAGTCGGTCAATGTTCATTAAAGATCGTGTGTATTTTGTGAAAATTGGTGTTGATTCTATCAATGGACATATACATACACTGTATATGTATTTAAAATTGCAGTTTATATTAAGTACATGCAACAGGACTGCTGATTATCAGTGTAATTACCTGCTGGAGTTTCGTGCAATTTTAATCTCGATTCAAAATTGAATTAACTCATCATGTTTTTTTTTTTTTGTTCCCCCTTAGTAACTATGGATGGCAGTTCCCCAGAAACTGATGCAGCAACCCTGAACATGCCCACTAGCGCTGTTCCTTCTGGTGTGACAGAAGAGGACGTCACCATTACTGCCCTTGATGCAGATGTCAGAAGCTTGAGCAGCTCTCTCTTATGTGTGACTGACGATTTGCGGGTTGTCCGCTGCTCATCAGTTTGTGATGAGAAAATCCCCAAGACGCTCACAGATAAACCTCAGGTAGACAGTATATTCACAGATTATCTGTTCGACCCAAGACTGTCGCCTATTCGCCCTATTGAAGCTAAACCTCTGGGTGGTGACCATGGACAAGAGGAGAAATGCTGGCTGGAGGTGGGCGAGAAGACGTATGAGGAGCTGGTTTCGGGAATATCAGCCATGTGTGAAACTAACCATGAAGATGACTCTGTGTTTGAGAAAGACTTGGATTTACCAGCCAAGCTTCACAGCAGCTGCACAGTTGTCTCTTCAACTCCTGATCTCGAAATGCTTAAGAAGGACAAATTCAAAACATTATTTGATGTCAAGGATAGTGAAAAATATCCAGGGCACAGACATTTACCATTTGCTGATGTGGACTTCTCTGGGAGAGGTTCAAGACGAGCTTCTGCAAGTTGTCCACCTAGTTTCATTGCATCTTCTTCGCACTCTGTCATCATTGGTCAGCCTGGTAGATTTAAGGATGTTGATGTGAGCAGAGTGACTGATACAGATGCTACCATATTGGAGGAAATCAGTGATACAGGACCGGATGTTTTGGGTTTGGATGAGTTCACCACCATTGTAGACTCAGAGGATGAAGACATGTTACTTATGACTATTGATGAATGGCAAACTGTACTCCATAACTCCAAAGAATGTAGCAAAATCTTAGAAGGTAAACTTGCCAAAGAGAGTGTCAGTGAGGACATTGAAAAGGGGAAGAAGAGAAAACCTTCAGAAGCATTTGTCATAGATCTGCAAAAAAACTTTAATGAGGTCCAAGAGTTTATGGTCAGTGAAACTGTTCTGGATGTTGGAAAACAGATGAGCTCTTCTAATCTGAGTAAGAAACAGAAAACAGAAACTACATTGTGTGAAACTACAGCAGGTGAAGATGATATACGAGCGATTGTAAGAAAACAAATTGCTGATATGGTCAGAGAAGTGTCCCAGATAAATGATGCAGAAAAGTTAAAGTTGACTGATGAATATTTACAAAGGGAACAAACGGATGCTCCTCCAGAAGTTGCCTCATCAGATGCAGTAAAGCCTTCTCCAAAGAAATGTGTTTTCGGCAAAGAAGGAGAGACGACAACCTCACAGGATTCTCACACAAGTGAGGACGACAGCCAGTACAAAGTGTCTTTACAAGTATTAGAAGATGACAGTAATGCTCGTGTTCACGCCAGTGAATGCGCTGATTCACTACTAATACAACAGTCAGGATCTGTCAGCCTAGAAAGGCAACAGACAGGACAGGGAATCAAGGTTCTTCTTTCAAATGATCGAGCACCAGCCTCGTCCACACTTGTGCTGCCAGCTACTCCTACTACTGAAGTTTCAGTCATTCCTGTCTTATTTTCTCCTGGGGCAACAATACCCTGTTTGGATGTGTCTTTGCAGTCAATCCCTCTTCCGCCATCACCCAACAAGGACGCAGTCACTGGTTCTCACATGGATCAAGTGAATTCTATTGAAAGCACCAGCAATACTGTGTTGTCTGCTGTGCACAATGAAAGCACTTCAGGCTCTGCACCCATTCCAGTTATTGTCTCACCTGCCCAGAAACCTGAATTGAATGAAGAACAACCTATTCTCCCTGACCCTTTTCAAAGTAACGCTCTTTCACCAGCTAACAAAACAAAGCCACCACCTAAGGCTTGTGGAAAGATTGTCGAATTGTCTGAACAAAATGAGGAATGCAGAGGGAATAGTAATCTGGTTAATGAGGTAAGACCATCAGATCAGTCGAGCAGACAAGTCGGTACAGTAGACGTTTCAAATGAAAAGTCTAGGAAGACTCTCGGTGTACCTAACAAGCCTCTGTCTGAGCTTTCAAATTTACCACGCAAATCCGCTGAACAAAATTCAGGTTTTTTATCAGAGGATAAGGCAGCCCATATCCTACCCAAGGTTCAAAGTTCACCTCTTAAACAGATAGCAAATCTTGACATTGAAAATATAGTTGAAAAGTTGTCACCCCTAAAAAGAAAAGCCAGCCCAAGTAAGGTGGTTAGTTCAATTCTGAATGTGTCTAGTCAAAGAGCCAAAGTGTTCAAATCTAGTGATGATGCAGGTCATACTTTGACTACAGATAAGACACAAGGACCCAAAATTATGAGCCCTGCATATAAAGTTGATACTGGCCCACACGTGTGTGCCAGCAAAGATTCATCTCCTAAAGTTACTTCTCTTATCTCATTAAGTACCTCAGTACTAACCAGTGCACTTTCAAAGCAGAGTTCAACTGATCTCAGAAACCTCGACCAGTCTGTTGACCCAAAAGGTAAGATTTCGACCTCCACTGCAACATCAGTTACTAAAGGTAGTCTTATTTCAACATCTCTAACTGAGCCTAAAACCGTTAATGCTGGCAAAATGGTAGCATCAAAAGTTAATGCTAGCACCTTGTCGGCTGTACTAGTAAAAACTAATGCTCTTTCTGTCAACAAACTCACTGCACCACTAACTTCATCTTTAGGGAAGGACCTCATGCAGCCTTTAGCTCCAGTAAATTGTAACCTTGCTGGCAAAACGTCGGCAATTCCGGTATCTTCTACTTCAGGAAAAGGTGTCTTCAAGCGTAAAACCACCGTGAATAAGACACCAGTGTCGGCAGTTAAGACCTCTCTCATAACCTCAAACTTGGCAAAGAGTGACGGGCAAGTTACAAAGGTTGCGGATTCCGCAAAATTAGTAGATGTAGGCTCTAGTCCAGATGTGGCAGAAAGTTCTTCTGATAAGCAGAAGAATTTTGAGCTAAATAAGGGCGAGCTTTCTTTCGCATCGGATAAAAAGAATGGTAAATCACTTTCTAGACAAACAGTAACCCGTAATCCTGATGCAATCTCTGGGGGTGCAACTAAAGCTGATAAGCTTTCCCCTGTAGCTTCTACTGCGAAGGTTGTCTGTAAAACTGCTGATAAGATTACCTCTCAGCGCCAAATTAGTTTGGATAGTGCTATTCCGAAAAAAGGGTCTAAACCAACAATCCAACGGCAGGTTAGTTTAGACAATACCGTGGAGACGACAGTAGACAGGCCCACTTCCAGTCACCAGCTAAAATCGGTTGCTGTTGTGTCCAAAGCCGATGAACTGGGTCCCCTAACAAGGAGTGCGCCTCAGTACTTGACAGAGGACAACGCACTTATTCAGCAGGTTAAAAAGCGCTGGGATTGCAAAGCCATACCATCTCCAGAAACCAATCTAACATGTGCAAACTACTGGAGAAGAAATCAAGCAACGGGCCTGCGGCCACGAAACGCATTACTTGAGGGAGATTTCCGATTCTCGCCATTAATAGAGAGAATGAAGTCAAAGCAACCGGTTCCACCGACTGCCGTGAGGAGCAATAAGCGAAAACGTCCGGACAATGACCTATACCTAAATCCATCGGACGGCTACATGTGGGACGGAAAGCGTGCCAGGTATGATCAGCATGTGGAATTTACCGGTGAAGTATCGGCCAGTATAAAGTTTCAAATCGAGAAGCTGGAGCAGAACTTTCGGGAGCGTTGTAGGGAGATTTTTTATCAAGAGGAAAGGATGAGAAATGAGTTGAGCCTGAAACATGAACTGCAGATGGAGAAGGTTTCCACTCAGCAGAGGGAGGAGATGGAGGCACTATACGTACGTAGCTATGACCACCGTACTCTTCATAGGTCCCTTATGTGGCTACGCCAGCAACATCAGCTCTATATAAATGAGTTGCATGATTTGTACTATTGTAACGTACAGAGACTTACAGAAGAGACGAAACAGCAGATTTCTCATGAAAGGAAAAACTATTTCGAGATAGCTGAACAACTGGAACAACTAATGAACAAAGAGAAGACGAAATCTTATCAACACACTGGCCAAAATGTTACCTACAAAATGATCCATTTGGTGAAAGCCCCTTGTCGCTCAAACAACCAGAAAAAAAGCTGGGTTAAAGTTTATCTACCAGCGGACGTTGGATCGTCCATCATTCGGGAGGACCTTATATATGACGCATTCTATGTGTACTAGGGTTTGTTTACAAATCCTATTATATAAACAGGCTAAGAAGCTGAAAACGTACGTTAAGATATGTTTAAATGAACTTCTGCTTTCGTTGTCTGAATGTTAAGACTTTTACCCACGGGAAACCCATATACATTCAACCTATTAAGCTTAGAGAAATCTGTGATGGACCATCTTAAAAAAGTGGTGTGCAACCCGACAAGCAAGGTAATACTAGCCTTCAGTTTGTGTTAAAAATACTACGGCAAAATTCTGAAAAACTCTTGCATGTAAGGGCATGTAGCTTTTTGTTAACGGAGACGATCGAATTTGTGCCTTTGAGTATGAAGTCTATCGAACAACGATTGTTTGTGCTAGCACTGGCCAGTGGGCATTGCCATCGGTATTCGATTTCTTGCCAGTAACTTCACTACTCAAGTTCTCAGCAGACATATCAGTATTACAGAACTACATTGTTAGCACACCCATTTCTGTCCCATTTTTTCACAAGTTTCTGGCCCTTCAGAATTAAGCCTCCATATTTGGTCGAAAATGAGGTTCGATATACAAAATCTCTTCTGGAACAACGCCGAAAATTAAACAGTCCCTATAATCTTTCAAACTAATGTTACATTAAGCAAAAAAAGCGGTGTTTATGAGTTTCTGAATAAAGTTATAAACGATAAATTTAGTGCCCGTATGAAAACTCGCTTGTCTACAACGTCACCTGGTGGTGGTTAGTGCCTGGCAGTTTTAGTATTAAGGAGTTATTAGTTACCAGTGAGAGTGCAGAGTAGTGCTATTAAATGCCATGTTCATGTGTTGCTATTTCAGAAGAACTGATCATACTTCAACAACTTAATGGAAAGCAAAGGAAACGTGTGTAACTAAAGCCCATCAAATAACAATATATGTATGCTCGGGGCTTTACGTCGATAGCAACATTAATCAATTGGCATAGCCTTTTTTTCTCTTCAAAGGTGAGGTGGTATGAGTGTTCCGCCATAGAAATGGCTGTTTCACTGGAGCCATTTCGAACATGTTTTCAGAGGGGTAGAGAAGCCAAGTGATCCAGAAATAGCCTGAATACACGTAAATGTGTATTCAGACGACGTATAGTGCTGTACACGTCCAGGAAGATGTAAAAATGTGGTACGAGTTGGAGAAAGCGGTACAAAAAGGATGTTTTTCTTGTAATTTTTAGTTTCCACATCTTTGGATTTTTTTTTGTTTTTTTTTTTCTTCAGAAAATTGAAGGTATGATTCAACTCTATGGGCTAGCGTTAGGAAACCTTCACACCGCGTTTATGCTGAGGTTACATCACTACATGCTTATGTTTCTCTATTCTTTGTGAGTTATCGCTAGTTTGCATTTTGCAAATCTTAACATACTCGGTTGTTTTCTTATCTTTCTGAGTGTAATTTTATGTCAGATCTATGTTAGTTTTAAAACTTTTGAAACCTACAGGTGTGAAATAAATGATTATTAACATTTTTATAGGTCGTTTCTGTGTTCAGGTTAATGGCGCATTGTCTCTGTTGTTGGCAGTGCTGAACGGAGTTAAAGACAGATGTCATGCTGTGTTCACAACGGGATATGAACTAGCGTAATATGGTTTTATAGAGTTAAAACTACACACGTGTTTACCCAGTATTTTCTGCTTTCCCGCACCTTTTGATGATGAACGTAATGGAAACGAACTGTTGTGCATATGATGGAGCGTGCCGTGGCCAAGAGGGTTTTTTTCAATCACAAGGACACTGAGGTGCTCCTTCAATCCCAGTCTCGTACATTAATTTCCAGATTCCCGCTCCTATAACTGATCGTGGGACTTGTGTGATAATAAGCGGTTGACGATGCCCATGTGGTGGTTCGCGCTGTTGGAGCTAATGTTCACAGACGACCACCTGTCTTACACCATTATGGTGAGCATGGTCACGCTCACGTGATAAAATCTGTCGGTGACTTGTCAAAGGCTGTTCGTTTAACATGGGCGCGTCGGTTACTTTCATTCGAGCTGGACGTCATTGTATAGGAAAGAAATTCCTGAGTATGGTATTAAACAACTGGAAACGGCTTACACCGGTCTCACGTTTCATAACCGAATTTCGTGTATGCATTCATAGTATTTTGCTGGTTTGTGTTGAATTATGTGATGAAAAGAGGTCTTGCGGTTATTGGCGTGGATCGTGCAGTATTGGTGAATGATTGATCTACGACGCATAGTATTCAAGTGACATTTAATACAGCTCAATCAACTGGTCAAATAATCCACCGAATATAAGGTACACAGAAAAGTTTGACATTGTAAGACCATCACATGGACAAGGACAAGCAGATTTTAAAATTCGAAAATTGAACGAGGTTTACCCAAGTTAATGTTTGATTGCAGTTCTGCCCAGTGGTCACTGTGATAAGATAGCATTGAGCGTGCGTAGCAAATATGACGTCGAGGGGCCTCCGTGGCTCAGTCGGTTAGCGCGCTAGCGCAGCGTAGTGACCCAGAAGCCTCTCACCAATGCGGTCGCTGTGAGTTCAAGATCAGCTCATGCTGGCTTCCTCTCCGGCCGTACGTGGGAAGGTCTGCCAGCAACCTGCGGATGGTCGTGGGTTTCCGCCGGGCTGTGCCCGGTTTCCACCCACCATAATGCTGGCCGCCGTCGTATAAGTGAAATATTCTTGAGTACGGCGTAAAACACCAATCAAAAAAAAAAAAAAAAAAAAATCAAATATGACGTCAGTTTTTAAAACTCGAGCAACCATCATTAGTGAGGGATAGGACCATCTCCCCCTTCCCCTTTCTTCGGATATCTTTCGGAGACAGTGGCTGATCAGAATGAAAAATCTTTCCACACCTTACTAAACGATCTTGTCATACTCAGGCATGTTGTCATCACACTGCTCGTCCCAATCATGCATCACAGCAGTCTCTTGCGAAGTGGGTAACTCGTCGAGTAACGCAGTTGGGAAAGTTACGGAGGGAAACGGTCCTGAGACCGGACATGAGTTCCGGATTGATGATAATGAACATCTAGCACTGTTCACACGCGCATTTAAACTATCCTAAATCGACGTAAGCCGTATGGTCTCTGTAATTAACTAACTTCTTGTGAAACTACCAAAATGCTGCATGGCAATCACGTCTGTTAAAAAATAATCTCATTTTCCGAACCTATACCATAGCAGTTAGTGAGCTCGCCTCCATCATTAACAAGACTGACCTTGAGGTCATGGCCTTTATCAGCCTATATGCAGATTGACGGGAGGCCAATTCCTAGGGGTTCCCCCCTTCAATAACATTTTGAGTGCCCACATCGGTCACGAGAAATAAGACAACAAGATCGAAACTGCGGCCGCAGTCAGGTAGACCCTGGAAATCTCCTATTTTGTCAATTTCTGTTATTGTCATGGACCATTGTTGGTTATGCTAATCTGAGAACACGGACCGATTCCACGAGGCCATTTCTGACTGAAGGCAGTATTTTAAAATGTTTCACAATGCTTTGTTGAAATTTGGAAACATTTGTATTTAGACAATATTGACGAGTTATACAAAATTTTGATTTGCAAAAGCGAAAAGTAAATTTTAAGATCGTATTTCAAATTTTGACTTAAGTAGAAAATGGCTATGTGGACTCGGGCCCAGGTTAGTTAATTTGTAGAAAGATTCACTTGACGTCGATTTATGGTAAGGAAGTTTTAATGAGCGTGTGACCAGCGGTAAATGTTCCTAACCGATATCTGACATATTTGGGGCCGTTTCCCTCCGTGACTCTCGCAAGTGCGTTACTCGATGAGAGTTATCCCACGCCGCGACTATAGTCCAGATACATGACTCGATTGACATGTCAGGTCGAGTACCCATCTTCGCCATTGCTTCAGAGGTAGCTTACTTAAAATTATTGGCTGTTGAAATATGTTTACATGCGTGGGCCCTATATATGTATTTTGCAAACAAATTTGCTGATGTCTGACCTGTAATTTCTTAGTTGGCCCAACTCCAAGTAAGGGTTTTCAATTGTTTGGATAGCCCTTGTTAAGCTTCCTTGTTTTCGTCTATATTTTAATTTCCAGTATGTGCACGCACTAGTCAAGTGCTACGTCTAGGTATGCGGTGTGTACGTCTAGAGCTAGAGTTATCTCCCTGTACATGATATCTTTAGAATACCAGTGCTTGGACGAAATCGGTGTCAAACCAACCTAAGCCGTACACTTTGCCCCGGCTTAAAGTTCAGAATATATCCCTGTAGGAGACGTCGTTTTACTTGTTATTCGTTTTGTCTCTGTGTATGAAACGCTGCACAGAGGCCTACAGCAGTACCATGGCGGAAACGAGCTCACCACTCTCGAACAAGACACGAGTATCCATCGTTGGAAGGTAATGCATTTCGCCGAAGTGGGTGGTGCGAGAGCCACGCGAAGCTTGCAAGCATTGACTCACTGGTCATTTATAGTAAATTGCTGTACATTTACATGTGATATGTAGGTCAACATTGGGTAGTGGAATAGGCTGGCTGAATGTGACGGCTGGGGGCCTTTCCATCCCACTATCCCAGCATATTTGCAGTATATATAAATTGGCTTGTCTATCTGTCTGTCTGTCTGTTTGACTGACCATCTTTTCAACACGTAACCCCGTCTTGCAGTTTTGCACGCTTGTCTGCATGACCAAGACATCTCGTATAGAAAGGCTCAGCAGAAACGCATTTGTCCTAACGCTTTTTATCCCCTACTCGAATGTTTATAATGGGAATGCAGATCTCAGTATATCTTTTATTTAAATAAATTATCATTACAATTGATATACGTACAGCGGCATGATCAATATATCTCCTACGGAAGAACTGTAGCTCTTATATCTAACGGTCTCAGCTCTGCATGATATATTTTGTATAAACAAGTCTTGAAGCTCTTATATCTAATCGGTTCCCTAGTCTGTGTGATCAATACTTCTCGAACAGACAGGTCCTGTAGCCACAATATCTGTTGGCCCCCGGTCAGCATGATCAATACATCTCATACACACAGGTCCTGTGGCTCCTGTATCTAATCGCTCCCTAGTCTGCATGATTAATACGTCTCGTACAGACAGGCCCTGTAGCCCCGATATCTGTTGGCCCCCGGTCTGCATGATCAATACATCTCGTACACACAGCTCCTGTAGCTCCTGTAGCTCCTGTATCTAATCGCTCCCTCACCAATGCGGTCGATGTGAGTTCAAGTCCAGCTCATGCTGGCTTCCTCTCCGGCTGTAAGTAGGAGTCTGGCAGAAACCTGCGGATGGTCGTGGGTTTCCCCCGGGATCTGCCCGGTTTCCACCCACCATAATACTGGCCGCCGTCGTATAAGTGAAATATTGTGAGTACGGCGTAAAACACCAATCCAATAAATAAATAAATAAATAATCGCTCCCTAGTCAGCATGATCAATACATCTCGTATACACAAGTTATATAGAAACGCATATCTTGTAATGCATTTTGTCCTCTGCTGGAATGTATATAATGAAAATGCAGACGTAAATATAATTTTTAAGATAAGTTTTCTTTACAACTGATATACGTACAGCGGTTTAATCGGGCGGAGTTGGGCGATGCTCTTCGCCAGTGCTGGGTTCGAGGTTTGCATGTTTGACGTCGACAAGTCCCAGTTAGAACAAGCCAAGACAGCCGTCCTAGGGCAGCTGAAGGACCTGGAGTCTCAAGGCTTGCTGCGGGGAGCGCTCTCTGTTCAGCAGCAGTACGACAGCATTGTAACAACCTCCAGTTTGGCAGACTGTGTGAAAGGCGCTGTCCACGTCCAGGTATTTTGTCAAATAAAATAAAGTATTGTACGGGAGGCCGTTTCGATCCCGGGTATATATCGCCAAAAATGATAGTCTGTTTGTACATGTTTGTACATAGTTGGCGGGAACAGAAGTTTCAGTTCACCATCGACCTTTGGTAAAGGCTGTGGTTGAATCTGCCATCACATATATTAGTCCCAACCTATATAATCACTAAAATAAGGTGAACTTTTTGGATGCAGCGTCACCTGCTGAAAGGATACGTTTAATAGAGCTGCGCGATGTACAGTGTCGGGATTTGACAGATAGAATGTACCCATTTCTCCCGGATATATGCCCGGTTTACTCCGCCTATGCTTATATCGGTTAGCTGTCACATACATGGGTGAAATATAGTCTTCTGTTCGACACAAAGCGGAGTGAAATCCCAATACGTATTTTATTCATTTGATTGCTGATTATACGGCGTACCGAAGATTATTTTGCTAGCGATGAGATTTATTGGAGGAGGAAAGCTTGGACAGACCCCATACGTGAACAGACCCCATACCTGGACTGACCCCCTATCTGGACAGACCCCATACGTGTATGGACAGACCCATATACGTGTTCTTAACTATTCATACATGGTGTAAAACGCAAATCATGACTTGACGTTCAGTATAACAGGAATATGGGCCGGCTCGGTATGAGCATGATGTGACTGGGTTGAGGCATCCCGTCTGCTGATCATTGGTGTCTTCGGCATGGCATTTCAGTGAGACAGCGCAATAAATATGCCGGAATAGATCCGGCCTGTTAAACGACACCGTCATAACATGGCCGAAATAAGGCTGAAAGCGACAAACAAAAGAAATAAAGGTACTGTTTGTGGTCTTCTCCTGATTAATGGTGAATCAATTTCAGGAATGTGTTCCAGAGACAGTAGACATGAAGAGGAAAGTGTTCACACAGCTAGACAGTCTGGCGGATGACCAAGTCATACTCTGCAGTTCTTCTAGTGCCATTGTCCCGTCCAAGTTCACAGAACATCTTAAACATAGGACAAAATGTCTTGTTGCCCACCCAGTAAGTTCTTATATGGTATGGTTTATAGTTTAATTTAATGTCACTTTGCAACATGGCTGGAGATTATATGATGGCGCTGAGGCTTGGTGAACTTTTAGTGTACGTTCCTGTATACCGACGCTTGCAGATCTAGTGTTTGAATGGGGTTCTCCGCTAAAGGCCATTATCCCTTAGCTACTTAGTTAGGTTCACCATATATATACCTGACGGAAAGCAACGGTTTCTCCCTCTCTCTGCCCATGTGTGAGAAGGTTTACCATATATACCAGATGAGATACAGCGGTTTTTCCATCTTTCTGCCCGTGAGTCAAAAGGTTTGTAATATATATATATATAAACCTTCATGAGTCAGAAGGTTTACCATATATACCTGACGAGAGGCAAATTTTTTCATGAACCGTTGTCAGCTTACGTGTAGGCCTACATTACTTTCGATTGCAAACGTACTCCTGGCAATAAAACCCGCCCAGATTAATCTCAAAGAAAATACTTTAAGCGGTAAATGTAGGCTTACTTCTGACAGTGAAAGGCCGTCCTACAGAGCGTAGTTGCAAACAGGGCATGGACGTATAAATATCTACATGTTGTTTTTCTTTGTTTTACTGCTAGCTACTTATTTGTGCCATCAGCCATATGTGCTTATTTTATACGATCATATTGTGACATCGTCCTGTTATACGGGTCCTATAATTAAGTATACGGTTCCAAATGCTGTTTTAAACATGAAGGAACGCTATCATTGAATGTGTCCCTTTCCAGTCAATAACCTTGTACTTGTAGATTAATCCTCCATTTTACTGCCGACTGGTGGAATTAGTACCGGCTCCATGGACGGACCTGGAAGCTGTGCAGACGACAAGGGACCTCATGACGTCAATTGGACAGGCACCAATCACACTGAAGAAGGAGATCACAGGTTTCATACAACCGCGTATACAGCACGCTATTCTAGCCGAATGCTGCAGGCTTGTTCAGGTATAGAGACTAAACTCACTAAATTACAAACTCCAAATATTTGATAGATTGTGTTACTTTAGTCGATACAAATAAGGAATTATCACCCTTTACCACTTCCTTGTTGGTTTATGTAGTTGCCATAGGAATGACATCGAGTGTCTTACGGTTATCAGGGCAACTCAGAATATGCGTTATGATATATGTTAAAACATGGCTGAGGATCCATGGTATTTCATGTTTATGGAGCTTTGTGAACTTGGATGGTGTATGCTCGGACCTACACAGCGATTACTGGACAGCTGCAGTAATCAACCCATACATTGACTTCGTCAGTGTCACTTCCTCATTCCGTCAAAGTGCAAATCCCTAGGAGCATACGTCACAGCTCAGTGCTTTAGCTGTTGTCACAGATTTACTTTTCGCTTAAACATACGGGTATGCATGCTTGCTAAAGCGTGTATTTATACTCCAAAGCATCTATGATAACGAGCTGTTCCCTAAAAAGGTTCAGTATTCACACTAGAAGGTAAATACATAACACACAAGCAACGCCCTAACTCAGTATTATGTTGCTAACATTTGTTCGTAACCATATTCATCCCATAAATGTGACCCAGAACATGGGATAAAAGGTGTGGGATAAATATCGTTTCCGATATCTTTTTGTGAACAGTTTTAAGATTGATTGGTTTGTGACATTTCATTGATAAAATCAACCAATCAAAAGCTAAACACGCGCTGAACTACTTTGTTGCACTACGTGACTTTGTCGTCTGTATTGAGTACAAACGTCCAACATATGTTGACTGTACGTATAGTCGTAGATTCTTTGGAAATTCCTTTATTTTTTAACGTTTTGAATGTTCTTGTCTGTGTTATGCTTAGGCGCATTTCAGCCGGCGTTCTCACACACGTAGATATGCACGCCCCGCACTCGTGCAGTCCTCACTGGTTTTCCCGTGACTCCTCGATACAGTCTTCTTTTGTCAGTCATGTTCCTTGCTCTGATTTACAACTTATTTTTGTTATATAATGATGGTCCTTCAGCTGCTCTAGGACGGCTGTCTTGGCTTGTTCTAACTGGGACTTGTCGACGTCAAACATGCAAACCTCGAACCCAGCACTGGCGAAGAGCATCGCCCAACTCAGCATACGTCACAGCTCAGTGCTTTAGCTGTTGTCACAGATTTACTTTTCGCTTAAACATACGGGTATGCATGCTTGCTAAAGCGTGTATTTACACCCTAAAGCAGCTTTTATAAGGAGCTGTTCCCTAAAAATGGTTCAATATTCACGCTAGAAGGTATATATACATAACACATAAACAACGTCCGAACTCAGTGTTATGTTGTTAACATTTGTTCGTAACCATATTCAACCGATGAGTGTGACCCTGAACATGGGATAAAGGGTGAGGGATAAATATCGTTTCCAAAGTCTTTTGTGAACAGTGTTAAGATTGATTGGTTTATGACATTTCATTGATAAAATCAACCAATCAAAAGCTAAACACGCGCCGAACTACTTTGCTGCACTACGTGACTTTGTGGTCTGCATTGAGTACAAACGTCCAACATATGTTGACTGTTCGTATAGTCGTAGATGCTTTGGAAATTCCTTTATCATTTAACGTTTTGAATGTTCTTGTCTGTGTTATGCTTAGGCGCATTTCAGCCGGCGTTCTCACACACGTGGATATGCACGCCCCGCACTCGTGTAGTCGTCACTGGTTTTCCCGTGACTCCTCGATACAGTCTTCTTTTGTCAATCATGTTCATAAACTGAAAACAGTCATCTACTACTAAGTTTTGATTGTGAAGATGATAATGAAAAATATTCATCCAAATTGTGGTCAATAAAGGCAGGTCTGAAGTTGAACTCTTTTGTGTGGCGTATGTTTCATCCTGAGCAGAAATGTTGCGCTTTGGTCTGAGGACGAATGACTGACATCACAAACAGAACCTCCAACTCGTGACCTTGCAGTATCAAATTTATTAAACTACAGGCAAAAATTTCGTTTGTTTCTCGCCAGAGGCTCGATAAACTTGTTACTACAGGATCACTAGATGGAGATCCTCTATTTTTGTCACAGAAGTACAAAATATAACAAGATATTAAATTATGATCTGAATAAAAATTTAAAAAATACCGCACCTAGTCAGCTGCCTCCGGTCCATTCTTTTTTTATTATTACAGCTTCACAGAAAGAACCAAGAGCTATAAGTAGTGTATTGTTGTACTGAGAGTTGTTGGTTTTGTGCTATAGTCTGTTAGAGAGTCGCCTAAATTCAGCCGTGTGTAAAATCAGTCACACTCGCTACCAAAATTGGCTTTAGTCAGTGTCACGTAATAACCCAAGCTTTACACATTGATACGTTAGACGTCCATATGGCAAAGAAAATGCAGTTAGAACCCTTTTTCTAATTCATAATGTTAAAGTCCGTATGATCTGTTTCGGCGGCAAGAACCAATTCCCTCGGTGACGTCATAATTATTAAAAAAAAAACAACAGTGGACTGCTGGATATGGTGCGGAGCTCAACATGTTTTGAAGGAGGGTAACACCTGAACTGCTGTTGACTTTACTGTAAACCCTGTTTCCTGACACTGCCATGTTTGAAACTGTTTACATTTTTTGTGTAATATAACCTTAATAATTGAATTTTACTTTATCTCTAGTAGTATATGATCTCACCGCTGTATGGTTTTAGAGGATGGATATTAGGAAATTAACCGCTCGTTGATGCAGCCATTGTAAAACAAATCACTCTCCACTCTCCACGTCCATTGTCCAGCATGCAACTTGCTTTTGAATAATTATAATCACCCGAGGCAATGAGTTCTTGGTGTACAAACTGAGCTTAAGGAGTTTAACATTACGAATTAGAAAAAGTATTCCAACTGCAATTTGTTTGTGATAATATAGATACCTAACGTATCAATGTGTAGAGCTTTTATTGTTAAAAGCTAAAGGTAATTTTGGTAGCGAGTGTGACTGATTTTACACAGAGCTGAATATAGGCGACTCTCTAAAAGAAATAGACTACAGAGGTAAACAGCACATCTTGAATCCGTTACCACCCGTATAAATCCCCGAACATCGCTAGTTCCCATATGTTGAATTTGCGTGTGTCTCTCTGTGTACATTCATGATGACGCGTGTATCTTAACCTTCTACATTCAGGACGAGGTAATCAGTGTTGCTGACGTAGAAACAGCCGTTATTGAGGGTCTGGCTCCACGTTACGCTTTCATGGGCCCTTTCGAGACATGCCATCTGAACGCCAACGGTAAGCGCTGAACCATGCATGCCCGCAGTGAGAAAACAAAGTGTCCACTTATTGCGATATACGACCAGCATTTTCATCCTACTAAACATGGGAAGTAGATGGAATTGGTAATTATACATCATTACTAAGCAACACATAAGTTGTAAGTCAGAGCTGATCCTTACCCCATATCTGAAACTTATAGAGTGCATAGCCATGAACTACAAAAAGATTATGATTTAGTAACTGTAATGCAAGGAATCATTCATGTTTGTAAATCATTTGTTTTCAAATACTGTTACTTTTTCACGCATTCAGTATTTTAGTTCCAGCAAACATGTTGTTTGCAGGTCTAAAAGACTACTTTGACCGTTTCGGACAGACCATATACGATGTTCAGAAGTCGTTTAACGTCCCACACCCAATGCAGGGCGCGAAAGCAGAGGAAGCGGAGCGAGAGGTTACCCAGTGGGTTCCGTTAGAGGCCTTACCCCAGAGGCGTCAGTGGAGGGACAGAAGACTAGCTGCTCTTGCCAAACTTAAAAACGAGCTTGACAATTCATCAAAGTGAAGTTGAAAGCTTTCCATCATATGTTTTTTTTGAATTCTAATTGAACATTTAACTCTACCAGTAGAGTTGCAGTATATGTCTATGGTGCATATTTGTACTTATGCTCTGAAGTATGTGGGAAAGAAAATGTGGCCAAGGCCTCTTCAGTCAGCCATTTGACCAGTTGTGTGATTAAAGCTGCATATCCGAACATCACAGCGCTTCTTTAAAAATTTTGTTATCGTTCTTTTTTGTCTGTTCGTGAGTATGAATTAGTGCTATACACTGCAAATATTAACGACGCATGACATGTATTTATAAAAACACACGCATTAATGTGCATACGTCTTTTCCAGAAACGCGTTACATGTATATGGTGGGACTATTCACGCATACGTTTTTGTTAAAAAATGGCCGGAATCCTTTTGTGTAACATTGACGTTTTCAGTAAATCGTTTCAACGTATTCTCCAAAACATTGGTGTTTTATAGAAAAGATGTGACATGTCTAGTAGGGTGGTCAAATAACCGTTTTTGTTTTAACATGTATATTCCTATCAGTTTTGGTTAGGTATTACATTTTATTATTTTGAATAATTTCAAATGACGACAATAATTTGATTAACCTTGTGAATAGTATGGAATGCCGTGGTAAAAGAGCGTACATCTAGGTTTCGTGATACATATGTATACGTACTGTATCAGTGAAAGGGTCCAGGCTAGAGGAGGGGACTAATAAATGCCTTACAGACTGTGTACATTAACTTCAAACCGAGAAAGCGGGATACTTAAAATATACAGCTGGTGAAAGACACACTTTTAGAATCAAAAATGGCTCACAAGGACAATATCCAGAAGCCTGCGATCGTTTACTAACAATCAAATGTACGATGGCGGAGACGAGCTCAACCAGGGGGACGAAATGCCAAAGTATACATCGTTGGAAGGTACTGGTTTAGTTGAAAACGACGTGTGCTGTACCAGAGCCTTGTTGGCCATACGAGCCACGAATCCCAGGGAGAGCCACGTGTAGCTGCAGAGCTTTGACTTACTAGTGATTGATTTGTAGCAAAATGCCCTACATTTATATATAATGTGTAGGTGAATGTTGGAGTCTGCAATTAGACGAACTGCATGTGTGACGGTCTTCCACCCTCCACCCCACCCCTAGTTCTTGCATATTTGCGGGTGATATATCCATGTACTGATAAAAAAGGCTTGTCTCTCCGTCTGTCTGTCTGACTGACCTTCTGTTTATCCCATGTAACCCTCTTACATTTTTCCCTCTATGCAGAGATGCAATCTCCTATTTTAAAATAAAATGAGAGCTTGTCAATGCTTTTCTCTTTAGAACTTTCAATAGATTCCTTGTTTTGCAGTCAGTGCATTTAGACTTCCATTGTACATTGACACCTGGGGCCTCCATGGCACAGTTGGTTAGCGCGCTAGCGCAGCGTAATGACCCAGGGGCCTCTCACCAACGCGGTCGCTGTGAGTTCAAGTCCAGCTCATGCTGGCTTCCTCCCCGATCGAACGTGGGAAGGTTTTCCAGCAACCTGCGGATGGTCGTGGGTTTCCTCCGGGCTCTGCCCTGTTTCCACCTACTATAATGCTGGCCGCCGTCATATAAGTGAAATATTGTTGAGTACGGCGTAAAACGCCAATCAAATAAATAAATAAATACACTGACGCCTTAAAGACCCGCCCAAAGGTCTGCACTGGGAATTAACGGTACATGAGATACGAATCGACTGTCCGCATTAAACAAGTCCTATAGCCCTAATATCTCATTTTCCCAGGTCTGCATGATCAATACATCTGGTATAGACAGGCTCCAATATAACATCATATTAACATCTAAGCTATGTAACGACTGATTTCTGCGCGCTGTATTAAGTGCCAAAAGTGTCACTGGCTGAAAAGAAAGTAATTTTACCTCAATTTAGTTTGCTTCATCCAATAAACCCCAGAAAAAGAGCATCCATAGGGTGAGATCCGTCCGTCTCGTGATCATTATTTAGAATATCACTGGTTGAAAGGGAAATTCTGGCCTAATTTAACCATGTTCACAAAGCATAAACGTTTAAGAACCTTAATCACAGAAGCACGAATGTTATCAAGGCTTTCGTGAGAAAACTTACTCCCTGTCTGAGGCACACGGCGTACTGTTTTAGGATGCAAGACCACAAGGATTCAGTAGTTGCTGCGTTGGCGGGAGCTCTCATGGATAATCTGTCAACATCGCCATCGCCGTTGGATACCAGGACTGTGAGGGCTAGAGACATCTCCCCTTTCCCCTTTTCTTCGGATATCTTCCGGAGACAGTGGCTGATCAGACGGAAAAATCTTTCCATACCTTTTAAACGATGTGGTCATACCCCGGCATGTTGTCATCACACTGCTCTCCCTAATCATACATCTTAGCAGTCTCACTTCCGGAGTGGGGTAACTCATAGAGCAACGCAATTGGGAAAGTTGCAGAGGGAAACGGTCCCACTTGAGTACTGTATTGATGGCAATGGACATTTACCACTGTTCACACGCGCATTAAAACTATCATAAACCGACGTCAGCCGTATGGCCTCTGTACTTAACTAACCTCTTTTGAAACTACCAAAAGGCTTCATGGCAAATCACGTCTGTTAAAAAATAATCTCATTTTCCGAACCTATACCATAGCAGTTAGTGAGCTCGCCTCCGCCATGCTGCATTAACGAGACTGACGTTGACGTCATGACCTTTATCAGCCTATATGCAGACAGACGGGAGGCCGATTCCAGGATTTTTCCTCTTCAATAACATTTTGAGTGCCCACATCGGTCACGAGGTTAAGACAACAAGATCGAAACTGCGGCCGCAGTGAGGTAGACCCTGGAAATCTCCTATTTTGTCAATTTCTGTTATTGTCATGGACCATTGTTGGTTATACTAATCTGAGAACACGGATTCCACGAGGCCATTTCTGATTGAAGGCAGTATTTAAAGACGTTTTACAATGCTTAGTTGAAATTGTGATACATTTGTATTTAGACAATATTGATGAGTTATACAAAATTTTGATTTGTAAAAGCGAAAAGTAAATTTTAAGATCGTATTTCAAAGTTTGACTTAAGTAGAAAATGGCTATGTGGACTCGGGCCCAGGTTAGTTAATTTGTAGAAAGATTCAGTTGACGTCGATTTATGGTAAGGAAGTTTTAATGAGCGTGTGACCAGCGGTAAATGTTCCTTACCGTATCTGACACATTTGGGGCCGTTTCCCTCCGTGACTTTCGCAAGTGCGTTACTCGATGAGAGTTGATGAGATTGAGAAGTCAGGTCGAGTACACATCTTCGCCATTGCTTCTGAGGTAGCTTTCTTAAATTATTGGCTGTTGAAATATGTTTACATGCGTGGGCCTTGTATATGTATTTTGCAAGCAAATTTGCTGATGTCTGACCTGTAATTTGCTGATGTCTGACCTGTTGGCCTAACCCCAAGTAAGAGTTTTCAATTATTTGAATAGCAATTGTTAAGTTTTATTGTTTTCGTCTATATTTTAATTTCCAGTGTAAGCATGCACTGGTCAAGTGCTATGTACAGGTATGTAATGAGTACGTTTGCTTACAGCGCAGGAGTTATCTCCCTGTACATGATATCATAGAACACCGGTGCTTGGGGGAAATCGGTGTCAAACCAACCTGAGCCGTACACTTTGCCCCGGCTTAAAGTTCAGAATATATCCCTGTAGGAGACGTCGTTTTACTTGTAATTCCCTTTTTCCCTGTGTATGTTATTCTGCACAGAGGCCTACAGCAGTACTATGGCGGAGACCAGCTCATCATCCTCGAAAAAGACACGAGTATCCATCGTTGGAAGGTAATGCGTTTCGCCGAAGTGAGCGGTACGAGAACCACGCGTAGCCTGCAAGCATTGAGTCACTGGTCATTTGTAGTAAATTGCCATACATTTACATGTGATATGTAGGTTCACACTGGGTAGTGGAATAGGCTGACTGCATGCTGGGGGCCTTTTCATCCCACTCTCCCCAGCATATTTGCAGTATATATAAATGGGCTTGTCTGTCTGTTTGATTGACCTTCTTTTCAACACGTAACCCCATCTTGCAGTTTTAAATGCATGCATAGTTCTGAAAGTTGATGTTGTGGTGACCATCTGATCAAGTGTATTGTTCTTGACGCCTTGCCGGCTCGTGGAAAAAACTGCACTGGGAATTAACGTTACATGAGATAGGAATAGACTGTCAATATCAAACAAGATGACAAAGATTTGCGTCACTGCACATGTCTCGTTCCCGAATGCAAATCCTATCGAGAAACATCTCCATTTTCATTTGAAATGATCACAGCAGATTTTCTTTTTGTCGTGTTTTATTTTCTATTTGAGTGTGTCGTAGAAAGGGTTTGGTGTGAATCGTGGGTCAAAAAGATAACAACTGACGTTCTGAATCAGAACGTATACCGGTATGTGTTAAAGAACGTCTAGCTGATGGATGAGCCTCGTACAATCAATTCCCCCCCCCCCCCCCCCCCCCATCCCTCACCCCCACAATGGTCCCAGGTTTACATGATGTAAACACCTGGTACAGAGAAGTTCCGTATCTCCTATACTTAATGGTCCCAGGTTTACATGATCATTACATCTGGTACAGACAAGTCAGGACGTAATCTCTACATCTAATGTTCACTTGTCTGCATGACCAAGACATCTCGTATAGAAAAGCTCAGCAGAAACGCATTTGCCCTAACGCTTTTTATCCCTTGCTCGAATGTTTATAATGGGAATGCAGATTTAAATATATCTTTTATTTAAATAAATTATCATTACAATTGATATACGTACAGCGGCATGATGAATATATCTCCTACGGAAGAACTGTAGCTCCTATATCTAACGGTCTCAGCTCTGCATGATGTATTTTGTATAAACAAGTCTTGAAGCTCTTATATCTAATCGGTTCCCTAGTCTGCATGATCAATACTTCTCGAACAGACAGGTCCTGTAGCCACAATATCTGTTGGCCCCCCGGTCAGCATGATCAATACATTGCGTACAGACAGGTCCTGTGGCTCCTGTATCTAATCGCTCCCTAGTCTGCATGATCAATACATCTCGTATACACAAGTTCAGTAGAAACGCATGTGTTCTAATGCATTTTGTCCTCTAATGGAATGTATGTAATGAAAATGCAGACGTAAATATAATTTTTTAAAATAGGTTTTCTTTACAATTGATATCCGTACAGCGGTTTAATCGGGCGGAGTTGGGCGATGCTCTTCGGCAGTGCTGGGTTCGAGGTTTGCATGTTTGACGTCGACAAGTCCCAGTTAGAACAAGCCAAGACAGCCGTCCTAGAGCAGCTGAAGGACCTGGAGTCTCAAGGCTTGCTGCGTGGAACGCTCTCTGTTCAGCAGCAGTACGACAGCATTGTAACCACCTCCAGTTTGGCAGACTGTGTGAAAGGCGCTGTCCACGTCCAGGTATATTGTCAAATAAAATAAAGTATTGTACGGGAGGCCGTTTCGATCCCGGGTATATATCGCCAAAAATGATAGTCTGTTTGTACATGTTTGTACATGGTTGGCGGGAACAGAAGTTTCAGTTCACCATCGACCTTTGGTAAAGGCTGTGGTTGAATCTGCCATCACATATATTAGTCCCAACCTATATAATCACCAAAATAAGGTGAACTTTTTGGATGCAGCGTCACCTGCTGAAATGACAACGTTTAATAGAGCTGCGCGGTGTACAGTGTCGGGATTTGACAGATAGAATGTGCCCATTTCTCCTGGGATATGTGCCCGGTTTACTCCGCTTATGCATATATCGGTTAGCTGTCACATATATGGGTGAAATATAGTCTTCTGTTCGACACAATGCGGAGTTAAATCCCAATACGTATTTTATTTATTTGATTGCTGATTATACGGCGTACAGAAGATTATTTTGCTAAAATATAATTAACAGCGATGAGATTTATTGGAGGAGGAAACCTTGGACAGACGTACGTGAACAGACCCCATACCTGGACTGACCCCCTATCTGGACAGACCCCATACGTGTATGGACAGACCCATATACGTGTTGTTAACTATTCATACATGGTGCAAAACGCAAATCATGACTTGACGCTCAGTATAACAGGAATATGGGCCTGCTGGGTGTGAGCATGATGTGACTGGGTGAGGCATCCCGTCTGCTGATCATTGTTGTCTTCGGCATGGCATTTCAGTGAGACAGCGCAATAAATATGCCGGAATGGATCCGGCCTGTTAAACGACACCGTAATAACATGGCCGAAATAAGGCTGAAAGCGACAAACAAAAGAAATAAAGGTACTGTTTGTGGTCTTCTCCTGATTAATGGTGAATCAATTTCAGGAATGTGTTCCAGAGACAGTAGACATGAAGAGGAAAGTGTTCACACAGCTAGACAGTCTGGCGGATGACCAAGTCATACTCTGCAGTTCTTCTAGTGCCATTGTCCCGTCCAAGTTCACAGAACATCTTAAACATAGGACAAAATGTCTTGTTGCCCACCCAGTAAGTTCTTATATGGTATGGTTTATAGTTTAATTTAATGTCACTTTGCAACATGGCTGGAGATTATATGATGGCGCTGAGGCTTGGTGAACTTTTAGTGTACGTTCCTGTATACCGACGCTTGCAGATCTAGTGTTTGAATGGGGTTCTCCGCTAAAGGCCATTATCCCTTAGCTACTTAGTTAGGTTCACCATATATATACCTGACGGAAAGCAACGGTTTCTCCCTCTCTCTGCCCATGTGTGAGAAGGTTTACCATATATACCAGATGAGATACAGCGGTTTTTCCATCTTTCTGCCCGTGAGTCATAAGGTTTGTAATATATATATATATATAAACCTTCATGAGTCAGAAGGTTTACCATATATACCTGACGAGAGGCAAATTTTTTCATGAACCGTTGTCAGCTTACGTGTAGGCCTACATTACTTTCGATTGCAAACGTACTCCTGGCAATAAAACCCGCCCAGATTAATCTCAAAGAAAATACTTTAAGCGGTAAATGTAGGCTTACTTCTGACAGTGAAAGGCCGTCCTACAGAACGTAGTTGCAAACAGGGCTTGGACGTATAAATATCTACATGTTGTTTTTCTTTGTTTTACTGCTAGCTACTTATTTGTGCCATCAGCCATATGTGCTTATTTTATACGATCATATTGTGACATCGTCCTGTTATACGGGTCCTATAATTAAGTATACGGTTCCAAATGCTGTTTTAAACATGAAGGAACGCTATCATTGAATGTGTCCCTTTCCAGTCAATAACCTTGTACTTGTAGATTAATCCTCCATTTTACTGCCGACTGGTGGAATTAGTACCGGCTCCATGGACGGACCTGGAAGCTGTGCAGACGACAAGGGACCTCATGACGTCAATTGGACAGGCACCAATCACACTGAAGAAGGAGACCACAGGTTTCATACAACCGCGTATACAGCACGCTATTCTAGCCGAATGCTGCAGGCTTGTTCAGGTATAGAGACTAAACTCACTAAATTACAAACTCCAAATATTTGATAGATTGTGTTACTTTAGTCGATACAGATAAGGAATTATCACCCTTTACCACTTCCTTGTTGGTTTATGTAGTTGCCATAGGAATGACATCGAGTGTCTTACGGTTATCAGGGCAACTCAGAATAGGCGTTATGATATATGTTAAAACATGGCTGAGGATCCATGGTATTTCATGTTTATGGAGCTTTGTGAACTTGGATGGTGTATGCTCGGACCTACACAGCGATTACTGGACAGCTGCAGTAATCAACCCATACATTGACTTCGTCAGTGTCACTTCCTCATTCCGTCAAAGTGCAAATCCCTAGGAGCATACGTCACAGCTCAGTGCTTTAGCTGTTGTCACAGATTTACTTTTCGCTTAAACATACGGGTATGCATGCTTGCTAAAGCGTGTATTTATACTCCAAAGCATCTATGATAACGAGCTGTTCCCTAAAAAGGTTCAGTATTCACACTAGAAGGTAAATACATAACACACAAGCAACGCCTTAACTCAGTATTATGTTGCTAACATTTGTTCGTAACCATATTCATCCCATAAATGTGACCCAGAACATGGGATAAAAGGTGTGGGATAAATATCGTTTCCGATATCTTTTTGTGAACAGTGTTAAGATTGATTGGTTTGTGACATTTCATTGATAAAATCAACCAATCAAAAGCTAAACACGCGCTGAACTACTTTGTTGCACTACGTGACTTTGTCGTCTGTATTGAGTACAAACGTCCAACATATGTTGACTGTACGTATAGTCGTAGATGCTTTGGAAATTCCTTTATCATTTAACGTTTTGAATGTTCTTGTCTGTGTTATGCTTAGGCGCATTTCAGCCGGCGTTCTCACACACGTAGATATGCACGCCCCGCACTCGTGCAGTCGTCACTGGTTTTCCCGTGACTCCTCGATACAGTCTTCTTTTGTCAATCATGTTCCTTGCTCTGACTTACAACTTATTTTTGTTATATAATGATGGTCCTTCAGCTGCTCTAGGACGGCTGTCTTGGCTTGTTCTAACTGGGACTTGTCGACGTCAAACATGCAAACCTCGAACCCAGCGCTGGCGAAGAGCATCGCCCAACTCAGCATACGTCACAGCTCAGTGCTTTAGCTGTTGTCACAGATTTACTTTTCGCTTAAACATACGGGTATGCATGCTTGCTAAAGCGTGTATTTACACCCTAAAGCAGCTTTCATAAGGAGCTGTTCTCTAAAAATGGTTCAATATTCACGCTAGAAGGTATATATACATAACACATAAACAACGTCCAAACTCAGTGTTATGTTGTTAACATTTCTTCGTAACCATATTCAACCGATGAGTGTGACCCTGAACATGGGATAAAGGGTGAGGGATAAATATCGTTTCCAAAGTCTTTTGTGAACAGTGTTAAGATTGATTGGTTTGTGACATTTCATTGATAAAATCAACCAATCAAAAGCTAAACACGCGCCGAACTACTTTGCTGCACTACGTGACTTTGTGGTCTGCATTGAGTACAAACGTCCAACATATGTTGACTGTTCGTATAGTCGTAGATGCTTTGGAAATTCCTTTATCATTTAACGTTTTGAATGTTCTTGTCTGTGTTATGCTTAGGCGCATTTCAGCCGGCGTTCTCACACACGTAGATATGCACGCCCCGCACTCGTGTAGTCGTCACTGGTTTTCCCGTGACTCCTCGATACAGTCTTCTTTTGTCAATCATGTTCATAAACTGAAAACAGTCATCTACTACTAAGTTTTGATTGTGAAGATGATAATGAAAAATATTCATCCAAATTGTGGTCAATAAAGGCAGGTCTGAAGTTGAACTCTTTTGTGTGGCGTATGTTTCATCCTGAGCAGAAATGTTGCGCTTTGGTCTGAGGACGAATGACTGACATCACAAACAGAACCTCCAACTCGTGACCTTGCAGTATCAAATTTATTAAACTACAGGCAAAAATTTCGTTTGTTTCTCGCCAGAGGCTCGATAAACTTGTTACTACAGGATCACTAGATGGAGATCCTCTATTTTTGTCACAGAAGTACAAAATATAACAAGATATTAAATTATGATCTGAATAAAAATTTAAAAAATACCGCACCTAGTCAGCTGCCTCCGGTCCATTCTTTTTTTATTATTACAGCTTCACAGAAAGAACCAAGAGCTATTAGTAGTGTATTGTTGTACTGAGAGTTGTTGGTTTTGTGCTATAGTCTGTTAGAGAGTCGCCTAAATTCAGCTGTGTGTAAAATCAGTCACACTCGCTACCAAAATTAGCTTTAGTCAGTGTCACGTAATAACCCAAGCTTTACACATTGATACGTTAGACGTCCATATGGCAAAGAAAATGCAGTTAGAACACTTTTTCTAACTCATAATGTTAAAGTCCGTATGATCTGTTTCGGCGGCAAGAACCAATTCCCTCGGTGACGTCATAATTATTAAAAAAAAACAACAGTGGACTGCTGGATATGGTGCGGAGCTCAACATGTTTTGAAGGAGGGTAACACCTGAACTGCTGTTGACTTTACTGTAAACCCTGTTTCCTGACACTGCCATGTTTGAAACTGTTTACATTTTTTGTGTAATATAACCTTAATAACTGAATTTTACTTTATCTCTAGTAGTATATGATCGCAACGCTGTATGGTTTTAGAGGATGGATATTAGGAAATTAACGGCTCGTTGATGCAGCCATTGTAAAACAAATCACTCTCCACTCTCCACGTCCATTGCCCAGCATGCAACCTGCTTTTGAATAATTATAATCACCCGAGGCAATGAGTTCTTGGTGTACAAACTGAGCTTAAGGAGTTTAACATTACGAATTAGAAAAAGTATTCTAACTGCAATTTGTTTGTGATAATATAGATGTCTAACATATCAATGTGTAGAGCTTTTATTGTTAAAAGCTAAAGGCAATTTTGGTAGCGAGTGTTACTGATTTTACACAGAGCTGAATATAGGCGACTCTCTAAAAGAAATAGACAACAGAGGTAAACACATCACATCTTGAATCCGTTACCACCCGTATAAATCTCCGAACATCGCTAGCTCCCATATGTTGAATTTGCGTGTCTCTCTCTGTGTACATTCATGATGACGCGTGTATCTTAACTATCCACATTCAGGACGAGGTGATCAGTGTTGCTGACGTAGAAACAGCCGTTGTTGAGGGTCTGGCTCCACGTTACGCTTTCATGGGCCCTTTCGAGACGTGCCATCTGAACGCCAACGGTAAGCGCTGAATCACGCATGCCCGCAGTGAGAAAACAAAGTGTCCACTTATTGCGATATACGACCAGCATTTTCATCCTACTAAACATGGGAAGTAAATGGAATGGGTAATTATACATCATCATATAACAAAAATAAGTTGTAAGTCAGAGCTGATCCTTACCCCATATCTGATACTTATAGAGTGTATAGCCATGAACTACAAGACAATTATGATTTAGTAACTGTAGTGCAAGGAATCATTCATGTTTGTAAATCATTTGTTTTAAAATACTGTTACTTTTTCACGCATTCAGTATTTTAGTTCCAGCAAACATGTTATTTGCAGGTCTAAAAGACTACTTTGACCGTTTCGGGCAGACCATATACGATGTTCAGAAGTCGTTTAACGTCCCACACCCAATGCAGGGCGCGAAAGCAGAGGAAGCGGAGCGAGAGGTTACCCAGTGGGTTCCGTTAGAGGCCTTACCCCAGAGGCGTCAGTGGAGGGACAGAAGACTAGCTGCTCTTGCCAAACTTAAAAACGAGCTTGACAATTCATCAAAGTGAATTTGAAAGCTTTTCATCATATGTTTTTTTTTTAATTCTACTTGAACATTTAACTCTACCAGTAGAGTTGCAGTATATGTCTATGGTGCATACTTGTACTTATGCTCTGAAGTATGTGGGAAAGAAAATGTGGCCAAGGCCTCTTCAGTCAGCCATTTGACCAGTTGTGTGATTAAAGCTGCACATCCGAACATCACAGCGCCTGGTGAAAGACACACTTTTAGAATCAAAAATGGCTCACAAGGACAATATCCAGAAGCCTGCGATCGTTTACTAACAATCAAATGTACGATGGCGGAGACGAGCTCATCAGCCTCAACAAGGGGGACGAAATGCCAAAGTATAAATCGTTGGAAGGTACTGGTTTCGTTGAAAACGACGTGTGCTGTACCAGAGCCTTGTTGGCCATAGGAGCCACGAATCCCAGGGAGAGCCACGTGTAGCTGCACAGCTTTGACTTACTAGTGATTGATTTGTAGCAAAATGCCCTACATTTATATATAATGTGTAGGTGAATGTTGGAGTCTGCAATTAGACGAACTGCATGTGTGACGGTCTTCCACCCTCCACCCCACCCCTAGTTCTTGCATATTTGCGGGTGATATATCCATGTACTGATAAAAAAGGCTTGTCTCTCCGTCTGTCTGTCTGACTGACCTTCTGTTTATCCCATGTAACCCTCTTACATTTTTCCCTCTATGCAGAGATGCAATCTCCTATTTTAAAATAAAATGAGAGCTTGTCAATGCTTTTCTCTTTAGAACTTTCAATAGATTCCTTGTTTTTCAGTCCGTGCATTTAGACTTCCATTGTACATTGACACCTGGGGCCTCCATGGCACAGCTGGTTAGCGCGCTAGCGCAGCGTAATGACCCAGGAGCCTCTCACCAATGCGGTCGCTGTGAGTTCAAGTCCAGCTCATGCTGGCTTCCTCCCCGGTCGAACGTGGGAAAGTTTTCCAGCAACCTGCCGATGGTCGTGGGTTTCCTCCGGGCTCTGCCCTGTTTCCACCTACCATAATGCTGGCCGCCGTCATATAAGTGAAATATTGTTGAGTACGGCGTAAAACGCCAATCAAATAAATAAATAAATACACTCACGCCTTAAAGACCCGCCCAAAGGTCTGCACTGGGAATTAACAGTACATGAGATACGAATCGACTGTCCGCATTAAACAAGTCCTATAGCCCTAATATCTCATTTTCCCAGGTCTGCATGATCAATACATCTGGTATAGACAGGCTCCAATATAACATCATATTAACATCTAAGCTATGTAACGACTGATTTCTGCGCGCTGTATTAAGTGCCAAAAGTGTCGCTGGCTGAAAAGAAAGTAATTTTACCTCAATTTAGTTCGCTTCATCCAATAAACTCCCAGAAAAAGAGCATCCATAGGGTGAGATCCGTCCGTCTTGTGATCATTATTTAGAATATCACTGGTTGAAAGGGCAATTCTGGCCTAATTTAACCAAGTTCACAAGGCATAAACGTTTAAGAACCTTAATCACGGAAGCACGAATGTTATCAAGGCTTTCGTCAGAAAACTTACTCCCTGTCTGAGGCACACGGCGTACTGTTTTCGGATGCAAGACCACAAGGATTTAGTAGTTGCTGCGTTGGCGGGAACTCTCCTGGATAATCTATCCACATCGCCATCGCCGTTGGATACCAGGGCTGTGAGGGCTAGAGACATCTCCCCTTTCCCCTTTTCTTCGGATATCTTCCGGAGACAGTGGCTGATCAGACCGAAAAATCTTTCCATACCTTTTAAACGATGTGGTCATACCCCGGCATGTTGTCATCACACTGCTCTCCCTAATCATACATCTTAGCAGTCTCACTTCCGGAGTGGGGTAACTCATAGAGCAACGCAATTGGGAAAGTTGCAGAGGGAAACGGTCCCACTTGAGTACTGTATTGATGGCAATGGACATTTACCACTGTTCACACACGCATTAAAACTATCATAAACCGACGTCAGCCGTATGGCCTCTGTACTTAACTAACCTCTTTTGAAACTACCAAAAGGCTTCATGGCAAATCACGTCTGTTAAAAAATAATCTCATTTTCCGAACCTATACCATAGCAGTTAGTGAGCTCGCCTGCGTCATGCTGCATTAACGAGACTGACGTTGACGTCATGACCTTTATCAGCCTATATGCAGACAGACGGGATTCCAGGATTTTTCGCCTTCAATAACATTTTGAATGCCCACATCGGACACGAGGTTAATACAACAAGATCGAAACTGCGGCCGCAGTCAGGTAGACCCTGGAAATCTCCTATTTTGTCAGTTTCTGTTATTGTCATGGACCATTGTTGGTTATGCTAATCTGAGAACACGGACCGATTCCACGAGGCCATTTCTGACTGAAGGCAGTATTTAAAAACGTTTCACAATGCTTAGTTGAAATTTGGATACATTTGTATTTAGACAATATTGACGAGTTATACAAAATTTTGATTTGTAAAAGCGAAAAGTAAATTTTAAGATCGTATTTCAAATTTTGACTTAAGTAGAAAATGGCTATGTGGACTCGGGCCCAGGTTAGTTAATTTGTAGAAAGATTCACTTGACGTCGATTTATGGTAAGGAAGTTTTAATGAGCGTGTGACCAGAGGTAAATGTTCCTTACCGTATCTGACACATTTGGGGCCGTTTCCCTCCGTGACTTTCGCAAGTGCGTTACTCGATGAGAGCTGATGAGATTGACAAGTCAGGTCGAGTACACATCTTCGCCATTGTTTCTGAGGTAGCTTTCTTAAATTATTGGCTGTTGAAATATGTTTACATGCGTGGGCCTTGTATATGTATTTTGCAAGCAAATTTGCTGATGTCTGACCTGTAATTTGCTGATGTCTGACCTGTTGGCCTAACCCCAAGTAAGAGTTTTCGATTATTTGAATAGCAATTGTTAAGTTTTATTGTTTTCGTCTATATTTTAATTTCCAGTATAAGGATGCACTGGTGCTACGTACAGGTATGTAATGAGTACGTTTGCTTACAGGGCCGGAGTTATCTCCCTGTACATGATATCATAGAATACCTATGCTTGGACGAAATCGGTGTCAAACCAACCTGAGCCGTACACTTTGCCCTGGCTTAAAGTTCAGAATATATCCCTGTAGAAGACGTCGTTTAACTTGTAATTCCTTTTTCCCCAGTGTATGTAATTCTGCACAGAGGCCTACAGCAGTAGTATGGCGGAGACCAGCTCATCATCCTCGAAAAAGACCCGAGTATCCATCGTTGGAAGGTAATGCGTTTCGCCGAAGTGAGCGGTACGAGAACCACGCGCAGCCTGCAAGCACTGAGTCACTGGTCATTTGTAGTAAATTGCCGTACATTTACATGTGATATGTAGGTTCGCACTGGGTAGTGGAATAGGCTGACTGCATGCTGGGGGCCTTTCCATCCCACTCTCCCCAGCATATTTGCAGTATATATAAATTGGCTTGTCTGTCTGTTTGATTGACCTTCTTTTCAACACGTAACCCCGTCTTGCAGTTTTAAATGCATGCATAGTTCTGAAAGTTGATGTTGTGGTGACCATCTGATCAAGTGTATTGTTCTTGACGCCTTGCCGGCTCGTGGAAAAAACTGCACTGGGAATTAACGTTACATAAGATAGGAATAGACTGTCAATATCAAACAAGATGACAAAGATTTGCGTCACTGCACATTTCTCGTTCCCGAATGCAAATCCTATCGAGAAACATCTCCATTTTCATTTGAAATGATCACAGCAGATTTTCTTTTTGTCGTGTTTTATTTTCTATTTGAGTGTGTAGTAGAAAGGGTTTGGTGTGAATCGTGGGTCAAAAAGATAACAACTGACGTTCTGAATCAGAACGTATACCGGTATGTGTTAAAGAACGTCTAACTGATGGATGAGCCTCGTAAAATCAACTCGCCCCCCCCCCCCCCCGCCAATGGTCCCAGGTTTACATGATGTAAACACCTGGTACAGAGAAGTTCCGTATCTCCTATACCTAATGGTCCCAGGTTTACATGATCATTACATCTGGTACAGACAAGTCAGGACGTAATCTCTACATCTAATGTTCACTTGTATGCATGACCAAGACATCTCGTATAGAAAAGCTCAGCAGAAACGCATTTGTCCTAACACTTTTTATCCCTTGCTCGAATGTTTATAATGGGAATGCAGATTTAAATATATCTTTTATTTAAATAAATTATCATTACAATTGATATACGTACAGCGGCATGATCAATATATCTCCTACGGAAGAACTGTAGCTCCTATATCTAACGATCTCAGCTCTGCATGATACATTTTGTATAATCAAGTCTTGTAGCTCTTGTATCTAATCGGTTCCCTAGTCTGCATGATCAATACTTCTCGAACAGACAGGTCCTGTAGCCCCGTTATCTGTTGGCCCCCGGTCAGCATGATCAATACATCTCATACACACAGGTCCCGTGGCTCCTGTATCTGATCGCTCCCTAGTCTGCATGATTAATACGTCTCGTACAGACAGGCCCTGTAGCCCGGATATCTGTTGGCCCCCGGTCAGCATGATCAATACATCGCGTACAGACAGGTCCTGTAGCTCCTGTATCTAATCGCTCCCTAGTCTGCATGATCAATACATCTCGTATACACAAGTTCAGTAGAAACGCATGTGTTCTAATGCATTTTGTCCTCTAATGGAATGTATGTAATGAAAATGCAGAAGTAAATATAACTTTTTAAAATAAGTTTTCTTTACAATTGATATCCGTACAGCGGTTTAATCGGGCGGAGTTGGGCGATGCTCTTCGCCAGTGCTAGGTTCGAGGTTTGCATGTTTGACGTCGACAAGTCCCAGTTAGAACAAGCCAAGACAGCCGTCCTAGAGCAGCTGAAGGACCTGGAGTCTCAAGGCTTGCTGCGTGGAACGCTCTCTGTTCAGCAGCAGTACGACAGCATTGTAACCACCTCCAGTTTGGCAGACTGTGTGAAAGGCGCTGTCCACGTCCAGGTATATTGTCAAATAAAATAAAGTATTGTACGGGAGGCCGTTTCGATCCCGGGTATACATCACCAAAAATGATAGTCTGTTTGTACATGTTTGTACATGGTTGGCGGGAACAGAAGTTTCAGTTCACCATCGACCTCTGGTAAAGGCTGTGGTTGAATCTGCCATCACATATATTAGTCCCAACCTATATAATCACTAAAATAAGGTAAACTTTTTGGATGCAGCGTCACCTGCTGAAATGACACGTTTAATAGAGCTGCGCGGTGTACAGTGTCGGGATTTGACAGATAGAATGTGCCCATTTCTCCTGGGATATGTGCCCGGTTTACTCCGCTTATGCATATATCGGTTAGCTGTCACATATATGGGTGAAATATAGTCTTCTGTTCGACACAATGCGGAGTTAAATCCCCAATACGTATTTTATTTATTTGATTGCTGATTATACGGCGTACCGAATATTATTTTGCTAATATATAATTAACAGCGATGAGATTTATTGGAGGAGGAAACCTTGGACAGACGTACGTGAACAGACCCCATACCTGGAGACCCCATACCTGGACTGACCCCCTATCTGGACAGACCCCATACGTGTATGGACAGACCCATGTACGTGTTCTTAACTATTCATACATGGTGTAAAACGCAAATCATGACTTGACGCTCAGTATAACAGGAATATGGGCCTGCTGGTTGTGAGCATGATGTGACTGGGTGAGGCATCCGGTCTGCTGATCATTGTTGTCTTCGACATGGCATTTCAGTGAGACAGCGCATAAATATGCCGGAATGGACATGGCCGAAATAAGGTTGAAAACGACAAACAAAAGAAATAAAGGTACTGTTTGTGGTCTTCTCCTGATTAATTGTGAATCAATTTCAGGAATGTGTTCCAGAGACAGTAGACACGAAGAGGAAAGTGTTCACACAGCTAGACAGTCTGGCGGATGACCAAGTCATACTCTGCAGTTCTTCTAGTGCCATTGTCCCGTCCAAGTTCACAGAACATCTTAAACATAGGACAAAATGTCTTGTTGCCCACCCAGTAAGTTCGTATATGGTATGGTTTATAGTTTAATTTAATGTCACTTTGCAACATGGCTGGAGATTACATGATGGCGCTGAGGTTTGGTGAACTTTTAGTGTACGTTCCTGTATACCGACGCTTGCAGATCTAGTGTTTGAATGGGTTCTCCGCTAAAGGCCATTATCCACTAGCTACTTAGTTAGGTTCACCATATATATACCTGACGGAAAGCAACGGTTTCTCCCTCTCTCTACCCATGTGTGAGAAGGTTTACCATATATACCAGATGAAATACAGCGGTTTCTCCATCTTTCTGCCCGTGAGTCAAAAGTTTTGTAATATATATATATATATATATATATATATATATATATATATATATATATATATATATATATATATATATATATATATATATATATATATATATATATACCTGGCGAGATTCAGCGGTTTCTCCCTCTGTCTGCCCATGAGTCAGAAGGTTTACCATACATACCTGACGAGAGGCAAATTTTTTCATGAACCGTTGTCAGCTTACGTGTAGGCCTACATTACTTTCGATTGCAAACGTACTCCTGGCAATAAAACCCGCCCAGATTAATCTCAAAGAAAATACTTTAAGCGGTAAATGTAGGCTTACTTCTGACAGTGAAAGGCCGTCCTACAGAACGTAGTTGCAAACAGGGCATGGACGTATAAATATCTACATGTTTTTCTTTGTTTTACTGCTAGCTACTTATTTGTGCCATCAGCCATATGTGCCTATTTTATACGATCATATTGTGACATCGTCCTGTTATACGGGTCCTATAATTAAGTATACGGTTCCAAATGCTGTTTTAAACACGAAGGAACGCTATCATTGAATGTGTCCCTTTCCAGTCAATAACCTCGTACTTGTAGATTAATCCTCCATTTTACTGCCGACTGGTGGAATTAGTACCGGCTCCATGGACGGACCCGGAAGCTGTGCAGACGACAAGGGACCTCATGACGTCAATTGGACAGGCACCAATCACACTGAAGAAGGAGATCACAGGTTTCATACAACCGCGTATACAGCATGCTATTCTAGCCGAATGCTGCAGGCTTGTTCAGGTATAGAGACTAAACTCACTAAATTACAAACTCCAAATATTTGATAGATTGTGTTACTTCAGTCGATACAGATTAGGAATTATCACCCTTTACCACTTCCTTGTTGGTTTATGTAGTTGCCATTAGAATGACATCGAGTGTCTTACGGTTATCAGAGCAACTCAGAATATGCGTTATGATATATGTTAAAACATGTCTGAGGATCCATGGTGTTTCATGTTTATGGAGCTTTGTGAACTTGGATGGTGTATGCTCGGACCTACACAGCGATTACTGGACAGCTGCAATGATCAACCCATACATTGACTTCGTCAAGTGTCACTTCCTCATTCCGTCAAAGTGCAAATCCCTAGGAGCATACGTCACAGCTCAGTGCTTTAGCTGTTGTCACAGATTTACTTTTTGCTTAAACATACGGGTATGCATGCTTGCTAAAGCGTGTATTTATACTCCAAAGCATCTATGATAACGAGCTGTTCCCTAAAAAGGTTCAGTATTCACACTAGAAGGTAAATACATAACACATAATCAGCGCCCTAACTAAGTATTATGTTGCTAACATTTGTTCGTAACCATATTCATCCCATGAATGTGACCCAGAACATGGGATAAAAGGTGTGGGATAAATATCGTTTCCGATATCTTTTTGTGAACAGTGTTAAGATTGACTGGTTTTTGACATTTCATTGATAAAATCAACCAATCAAAAGCTACACACGCGCCGAACTACTTTGTTGCACTACGTGACTTTGTCGTCTGTATTGAGTACAAACGTCCAACATATGTTGACTGTACATATAGTCGTAGATGCTTTGGAAATTCCTTTATCATATTACGTTTGGAATGTTCTTGTCTGTGTTAAGATTAGGCGCATTTCAGCCGGCTTTCTCACATACGTAGATGTGCACGCCACGCACTGGTGTAGTCGTCACTAGCTTTCCCGTGACTCCTCGGTACAGTCTTTTGTCAATCATGTTCATAAACTAAAAACAGTCATCTGCTAATAAGTTTTAATTGTGTAGATGATAATGAAAAATATTCACCCAAATTGTGGTCAGTAAAGGCAGGTCTGAAGCTGAACTCTTTTGTGTGGCGTATGTCTCATCCTGAGCAGAAATGTTGCGCTTTGGCCTGAGGCCGAATGACTGACGTCATAAACAGAACCTCCAACTCGTGACCTTGCAGTATCAAATTTATTAAACTACAGGCAAAAATTTCGTTTGTTTCTCGCCAGAGGCTCGATAAACTTGTTACTACAGGGTCACTCGATGGAGATCCTCTATTTTTGTCATAGAAGTACAAAATATAACAAGATATTCAGTTATGATCTGAATAAAAATTTAAAAAATACCGCACCTAGTCAGCTGCCTCCGGTCCATTCTTTTTTTATTATTACATCTTCACAGAAAGGACCAAGAGCTATTAGTAGTGTATTGTTGTACTGAGAGTTGTTGGTTTTGTGCTATAGTCTGTTAGAGAGTCGCCTAAATTCAGCTGTGTGTAAAATCAGTCACACTCGCTACCAAAATTGGCTTTAGTCAGTGTCACGTAATGACCCAAGCTTTACACATTGACACGTTAGACGTCCATATGGCAAAGAAAATGCAGTTAGAACACTTTTTCTAATTCATAATGTTAAAGTACGTATGATATGTTTCGGCGGCAAGAACCAATTCCCTCGGTGACGTCATAATTATTAAAAAAAAACAACAGTGGACTGCTGGATATGGTGCGGAGCTCAACATGTTTTGAAGGAGGGTAACACCTGAACTGCTGTTGACTTTACTGTAAACCCTGTTTCCTGACACTGCCATATTTGAAACTGTTTACATTTTTTGTATAATATAACCTTAATAAGTGAATTTTACTTTATCTCTAGTAGTATATGATCGCTACGCTGTATGGTTTTAGAGGATGGATATTAGGAAATTAACGGCTCGTTGATGCAGCCATTGTAAAACAAATCACTCTCCACTCTCCACGTCCATTATCCAGCATGCAACTTGCTTTTGAATAATTATAATCACCCGAGGCAATGATTTCTTGGTGTACAAACTGAGCGTAAGGAGTTTAACATTACGAATTAGAAAAAGTATTCCAACTGCAATTTGTTTGTGATAATATAGATGTCTAACATATCAATGTGTAGAGCTTTTATTGTTAAAAGCTAAAGGCAATTTTGGTAGCGAGTGTGACTGATTTTACAGAGAGCTGAATATAGGCGACTCTCTAAAGAAATAGACAACAGAGGTAAACATAGCACATCTTGAATCCGTTACCACCCGTATAAATCCCCGAACATCGCTAGTTCCCATATGTTGAATTTGCGTGTCTCTCTCTGTGTACATTCATAATGACGCGTATATCTTAATCATCTACATTCAGGACGAGGTGATCAGTGTTGCTGACGTAGAAACAGCCGTTGTTGAGGGTCTGGCTCCACGTTACGCTTTCATGGGCCCTTTCGAGACGTGCCATCTGAACGCCAACGGTAAGCGCTGAATCATGCATGCCCGCAGTGAGAAAACAAAGTGTCCACTTATTGCGATATACGACCAGCATTTTCATCCTACTAAACATGGGAAGTAAATGGAATGGGTAATTATACATCATTACTAAGCAACACATAAGTTGTAAGTCAGAGCTGATCCTTACCCCATATCTGATACTTATAGAGTGTATAGCCATGAACTACAAAAAGATTATGATTTAGTAACTGTAGTGCAAGGAATCAATTCATGTTTGTAAATCATTTGTTTTAAAATACTGTTACTTTTTCACGCATTCAGTATTTTAGTTCCAGCAAACATGTTGTTTGCAGGTCTAAAAGACTACTTTGACCGTTTCGGGCAGACCATATACGATGTTCAGAAGTCGTTTAGCGCCCCACACCCAATGCAGGGCGCGAAAGCAGAGGAAGCGGAGCGAGAGGTTACCCAGTGGGTTCCGTTAGAGGCCTTACCCCAGAGGCGTCAATGGAGAGACAGAAGACTAGCTGCTCTTGCCAAACTTAAAAACGAGCTTGACAATTCATCAAAGTGAATTTGAAAACTTTCCATCATATGTTTTTTTTAAGTTCTACTTGAACATTTAACTCTACCAGTAGAGTTGCAGTATATGTCTATGGTGCATATTTGTACTTATGCTGTGAAGTATGTGGGAAAGAAAATGTGACCAAGGCCTCTTCAGTCAGCCATTTGACCAGTTGTGTGATTAAAACTGATCCGAACATCACAGCGCTTCTTTAAAAATTCTGTTATCGTTCTTTTTTGTCTGTTCGTATTCAAATTTGATATCGTGAGTATGAATTAGTGTTATACACTGCAAATATTAACGACGCATGACATGTATTTATAAAAACACAAGCATTAATGTACAAACGGCTAACTGTTTTTATTTGAAGGCAGACGAACCACAAACACGTTACATGTATATGGTGGGACCATACACGCATAGGTTCTTGTTAAAACATGGCTGGCAAACTTTTTTGTAATACTGACGTTTTCAGTAAATCGTTTCAACGTATTCTCCAAAACATTGGTGTTTTATAGAAAACATGTGATATGTCTACTAGAGTGGTCAAATAACCGTTTTTGTTTTAACATGTATATTCCTATCAGTTTTGGCTATGTATTACGTACCATTATTTTGAATAATTTCCAATGACGAGATAAAACAAAAAACAATTTGATTAACTTGTGAATAGTTTGGAATGCCGTGGTAAAAGAGCGTACATCTAGGTTTCGTGATACATATGTATACGTACTGTATCAGTGAAAGGGTCCAGGAGGGGACTAATAAATGCCTTATAGACTGCGTACACTAACTTCAAACTGAGAAAGCCGGATACTTAAAATATCACGTGCAAGAGTTTAATAATTGCGATTGCTTAATTACAATCAAATCAGGATTTACCACCTCGCCAGATCGCCTGAGCAAAAAAAAATCACGTGCAAAGGTAATCTCCCTGTACTTGATAAAGTATGCATAGACGAAATCGGTGTCTTGTATGCCTTCGAACAGGTCAAACGAATCTGAGCCGTCATTCTGCCCCGACTTAAAGGTCAGGATATATCCCTAGGGACCCCATTTTATCAGCCATACTTTTAACTGTTTTTCTTCGTGTATTTAATACACCGCACAGCAGTACGATAGAGACGAGCTTATCAGCCTCAACGAGGGGACGAAATGCCAAAGTATCCATCGTTGGAAGGTATTGGTTCGTTGATGCGACGTGCGCTCTTACAGAGCTTAGTTGGCCATACAAGCCACAAATCCCAGGAAGAGCCACGTGTAGCTGCAGAGCTTTGGCTCACTAGTGACTGATTTGTAGCAAAATGCCCTACATTTATATATAGTATGTATCTGAATGTTGGAGCCTGCAATTAGGCGAACTGCATGTGTGACGGTCTTCCACCCCCACCCGATATCTCATGTTCCCTGGTCTGCATGATCAATACATCTGGTACGGACGAGTCCTATAGGTCTACATGATCAGTACATCTCGTACAGACAAATCCTGTTGCCACGATATCTCATGTTCTCAGGTCTTCATGATCAATGCATCGCGTACAGACAAATCCTATAACCATAATATCTCATGTTCCCATGTCTCCGCGATCTATACATCTGGTCTAGACAAGCTCCAAAATCTCATCGGTTCCCTAGTGCGCATGATAAATACATCTCATACAGTCATGACCCGTATCTCCAATATCTCCATGGTGCCAGGTTTACATGATCATTACATCTGGTACAGACAAGTCTCGTATCTCCTATATCTAATGGTCCCTAGTCTACATGATTATTACATCTGGTACAGACACGCCCCGTATCTCCTATATCTAATTGTCCCAGGTTTACGTGATCAAGACATCTGGTACAGACAAGCCAGGTATTTCCTACATCTAATTATCCCAGGTTTACATCACCAATACATCTTGTATAGAACAGGTCTGCAGAAACGCGTTTGTCCTAACGCTTTAAATCCCATTCTCGAAAGTATATAATAAGAATGCAGATATGAATATATTTTTTATTTAAATAAATTATCATTAAAATTCATAAACGTACGATACCTAGCCCTTGTACCAGTATATAATGATCCCAGGTCTACATAATTAATACGTCTCGTATAAAAAATTTGTTCTAAGGTCAATCACATTACATTAAAATAAATCATCTTTCAATCATATTTAGAAATTTGTTATAAGATCAAAGGTACTCTTTGACTCTTTGATTAGTAAATACGTCCCTGCTTGACGTTTGGCCATGAATTAAACATTTTTCCGCTTTACTTCTTGTTTGCAGATTTTCAGTGCTCATGCGTACAAGTTGCTTTTTTTCTACTTTGTTGTTGGTACATGTTTCAAATAAATGAGGATTAATTTTACACAACACAAATTTCTGGACTCAGATAAATGTCCTATCGTCTGTATTCGCAAGCAAAGCGCTAATATAGCTTCATTTTGTCGTCACTTACAGATACTTTAATTTGAAAACAAAATGCGGTACCTTGGCAACCTGAACCATTGTTTCTCTGAGAAACGCTCTTTCGCTCCTTTTTCTCCTCCAATGGTAACTGCATAGAAGCACGCTGGTTTCACTGGCAACTTTATTTAATATGACTTTTATACAAAGGATACAAAATATTGTCAACAAAACTTCAAAACAAGGAACTGGCACTTCGTGTATGCAGTTCCTTAAAATTTCTCTCTTCCATACCCTGTGTTTATGTTGAAAATTCCAGTATCCCTGACGAAAGTACAATTAAAGCGAGAAAGAGGGATTCGTTGATTATACAACTAGATGAAAGACAAGCATTCGAAATTATAAATCACTCACAAAGACCATATTCGGAAAGCTGCGATTCTTTGAATAACAATGAGTTCAGGTTTGACCTCCTCGACGGATCGTCAGATCTTTCAAATTTTCCTGATCACACGTTGATCGCAGACTATAAAGTCAGCACAATTGTTATGAATTCTAAATTCTGACTGTGAGGCTTTATAAAGCCAAATAAACAAAATTCCTTCACATAAGAACCCTAAAGCTTTTGGAGGGTAGTTTTATAATATAGCAGAAACCCAATGTGACTTTTGGACAGGGCACACTGTCCTTCGATAAAGTGAGAGCTGAGATGGTCTTTGTCAACTATACCTGGAGAAAGATGCTTGACATCTACTGTCTCCAGACATCAATCACAATGAATTAAAACAAATCATCTTTCAATCATATTTAGAAATTTGTTATAAGATCAAAGGTACTCATCACTTGACAATAATCCATTCACACCCTGGACAGCCCAGCACACCCAGGGGATAAAAACAGAGACATATTCGCTTTATCTACCTGCTGTTTGGCGAAGCACTTTTAATATTGGCTACACATCTTCACAGATGTGGTACAGATGATTCACTAAGAATGACACGCCCCATGTAGCCTTAATAAAGTAGCCGTCTCTTTTCACCCACCTATGAAATACTGACTGGACATTCTGGAGTCCACGTTAAAGGTGTCGATACCTCAGACAATAAGCAGATATGTTGAAATTATTCTGCAAATGTCGCCAAGCCCTAAGCTAGCCGTCATCCATGTAATTGTCTTGAGCCAGTGACGGTGGTGTCAGCAAACCCTTGGCTATATATTCACAATGTTTCGTCCATACCCATCAGTTAAAACATTATTGCTTCCCTTTGACACATCGCTTGTGGACCGCATCTTCCTTACTATGGATTGTCAACAAGTCGAATTTTCTTTCGATCACGGAGATGGACTTTGTACTTTTTTAACAACGTCAGACAAAAGACTGTCAACGGATGTGGAACTGCTAAACGTTGAGGGACTGAGCGCTGATCTTTCTCAACTTCTTTGCCAACCCGATTTGTGTGATATTCGCTTTCTCATTGGACCACACAAGGTACCCGTGTATGCTGTCAGTTCCATCTTGGCCGTTCGAATCAGTTTCTTTAGGAAACTCTTTAACACCAAGTCCACATGCACAACACTGCCCGTAAATGCCGAAGACGTTGTAAGAAAGAAGAACCCACTTTCGGCAATCGCCAAGGTCTTCAAGCGAAAATCGAGGACGCTTAACGTGAAAATTGAAGAGAAAGTGAGAGAAGAAAGCTGGCAAGTGGAACTTCCTGACGTCGAGGAAGGTGTTTTCCGCAGTGTTCTAGATTATATCTACAGTGGAAATGTGCTAGTAAATGTTTACAACGTGGTTGGGGTCATAAAGGCGGCCCACAAGTACGCTTTACCAGAGTTATGCGCCGCGTGTTTCATCTACGCTAAAAGGAACATCACCCACACGTCAGCTCTGCCTCTGCTCTCAGCAACATGTACATATGGTCAGCTATCATTAAACGAAAGACTCCAAGGCATCATCTTAAAATACATAGCTGAAAATGCAGAAACAATCTTGACTCAGACAGCATTTGACCACCTCTCCAGACAAGAGGTTGATCTGATTTTCCGCCAGTACAATATTCAGGCTTCGGAAGAAACCAAGTTGGAAGCCATTCTCAGGTGGAGTCACAAGTTCAGCGGCGATGCGGGATACATGTACCTTCAAAAAACACTTAAACTTTTTATCCGTCGTGTTAACATGCTGAAAATATCCAAAAGTACACTGGAAAATGTTATAAAACCTTTGTGTCTTTTTCCTGACGAAGTTATACATAAAACAGCGGTATAGTAGTGGAAAATGTTGATTCTTTAATTAGTAAATACGTCCCTGATTGACTTTTGGAAATGAATTAATAATTTTTTCCGCTTTACTTCATGTTTTTAGATATTTAGTGCTCATGTGTATAAGATTTTTTTTGTATTTTGATGTTGGTACATGTTTCAAATAAATGAGCACTAATTTTACACAACACAAATTTCTGGACTCAGATAAATGTCCTATCGTCTGTATTCGCAAGCAAAGCACTAATATAGCTTCTTTTTGTCGTGACTTACAGATACTTTAATTTGAAAACAAAATGCGGTACCTTGGCAACCTCAACCATTGTTTGTCTGAGAAATGCTCTTTCGCTCCTTTTTCTCCTCCAATGGTAACTGCATAGAAGCACGCTGGTTTCACTGGCAACTTTATTTAGTATGACTTTTATACAAAGGATACAAAATATTGTCAACAAAACTTCAAAACAAGGAACTGGCACTTCGTGTATGCAGTTCCTTAAAATTTCTCTCTTCCATACCCTGTGTTTATGTTGAAAATTCCAGTATCCCTGACGAAAGTACAATTAAAGCGAGAAAGAGGGATTCGTTGATTATACAACTAGATGAAAGACAAGCATTCGAAATTATAAATCACTCACAAAGACCATATTCGGAAAGCTGCGATTCTTTGAATGACAATGAGTTCAGGTTTGACCTCCTCGACGGATCGTCAGATCTTTCAAATTTTCCTGATCAGACGTTGATCGCAGACTATACAGTCAGCACAATTGTTATGAATTCTAAATTCTGACTGTGAGGCTTTATAAAGCCAAATAAACAAAATTCCTTCACGTAAGAACCCTAAAACTTTTGAAGGGTAGTTTTATAATATAGCAGAAATCCAATGTGACTTTTGGACAGGGCACACTGTCCTTCGATAAAGTGAGAGCTGAGATGGTCTTTGTCAACTATACCTGGAGAAAGATGCTTGACATCTACTGTCTCCAGACATCAATCACAATGAATTAAAACAAATCATCTTTCAATCATATTTAGAAATTTGTTATCAGATCAAAGGTACTCATCACTTGACAATAATCCATTCACACCCTGGACAGCCCAGCACACCCAGGGGGTAAAAACAGAGACATATTCGCTTTATCTACCTGCTGTTTGGCGAAGCACTTTTAATATTGGCTACACATCTTCACAGATGTGGTACAGATGATTCACTAAGAATGACACGCCCCATGTAGCCTTAATAAAGTAGCCGTCTCTTTTCACCCACCTATGAAATACTGACTGGACATTCTGGAGTCCACGTTAAAGGTGTCGATACCTCAGACAATAAGCAGATATGTTGAAATTATTCTGCAAATGTCGCCAAGCCCTAAGCTAGCCGTCATCCATGTAATTGTCTGGAGCCAGTGACGGTGGTGTCAGCAAACCCTTGGCTATATATTCACAATGTTTTGTCCATACCCATCAGTTAAAACATTATTGCTTCCCTTTGACACATCGCTTGTGGACCGCATCTTCCTTACTATGGATTGTCAACAAGTCGAATTTTCTTTCGATCACGGAGATGGACTTTGTACTTTCTTAACAACGTCAGACAAAAGACTGTCAACGGATGTGGAACTGCTAAACGTTGAGGGACTGAGCGCTGATCTTTCTCAACTTCTTTGCCAACCCGATTTGTGTGATATTCGCTTTCTCATTGGACCACACAAGGTACCCGTGTATGCTGCCAGTTCCATCTTGGCCGCTCGAAGCAGTTTCTTTAGGAAACTCTTTAACACCAAGTCCACATGCACAACACTGCCCGCAAATGCCGAAGACGTTGTAAGAAAGAAGAACCCACTTTCGGCAATCGCCAAGGTCTTCAAGCGAAAATCGAGAACGCTTAACGTGAAAATTGAAGAGAAAGTGAGAGAAGAAAGCTGGCAAGTGGAACTTCCTGACATCGAGGAAGGTGTTTTCCGCAGTGTTCTAGATTATATCTACAGTGGAAATGTGCTAGTAAATGTTTACAACGTGGTTGGGGTCATGAAGGCGGCCCACAAGTACGCTTTACCAGAGTTATGCGCCGCGTGTTTCATCTACGCTAAAAGGAACATCACCCACACGTCAGCTCTGCCTCTGCTCTCAGCAACATGTACATATGGTCAGCTATCATTAAACGAAAGACTCCAAGGCATCATCTTAAAATACATAGCTGAAAATGCAGAAACAATCTTGACTCAGATAGCATTTGACCACCTCTCCAGACAAGAGGTTGATCTGATTTTCCGCCAGTACAATATTCAGGCTTCGGAAGAAACCAAGTTGGAAGCCATTCTCAGGTGGAGTCACAAGTTCAGCGGCGATGCGGGATACATGTACCTTCAAAAAACACTTAAACTTTTTATCCGTCGTGTTAACATGCTGAAAATATCCAAAAGTACACTGGAAAATGTTATAAAACCTTTGTGTCTTTTTCCTGACGAAGTTATACCTAAAAAATCTGTATAGTAGTCGAAAATGTTGATTCTTTAATTTGTAAATAGGTCCCTGATTGACTTTTGGAAATGAATTAATAATTTTTTTCCGCTTTACTTCATGTTTTTAGATATTTAGTGCTCATGCGTATAAGATTTTTTTTGTATTTTGATGTTGGTACATGTTTCAAATAAATGAGCACTAATTTTACACAACACAAATTTCTGGACTCAGATAAATGTCCTATCGTCTGTATTCGCATCGGCAAAGCACTAATATAGCTTCTTTTTGTCGTCACCTACAGATACTTTAATTTGAAAACAAAATGCGGTACCTTGGCAACCTGAACCATTGTTTCTCTGAGAAGTGCTCTTTCGCTCCTTTTTCTCCTCCAATGGTAACTGCATAGAAGCACGCTGGTTTCACTGGCAACTTTATTTAATATGACTTTTATACAAAGGATACAAAATATTGTCAACAAAACTTCAAAACAAGGAACTGGCACTTCGTGTATGCAGTTCCTTAAAATTTCTCTCTTCCATACCCTGTGTTTATGTTGAAAATTCCAGTATCCCTGACGAAAGTACAATTAAAGCGAGAAAGAGGGATTCGTTGATTATACAACTAGATGAAAGACAAGCATTCGAAATTATAAATCACTCACAAAGACCATATTCGGAAAGCTGCGATTCTTTGAATAACAATGAGTTCAGGTTTGACCTCCTCGACGGATCGTAAGATCTTTCAAATTTTCCTGATCAGACGTTGATCACAGACTATACAGTCAGCACAATTGTTATGAATTCTAAATTCTCACTGTGAGGCTTTATAAAGCCAAAAAACAAAATTCCTTCACGTAAGAACCCTAAAGCTTTTGGAGGGTAGTTTTATAATATAGCAGAAATCCAATGTGACTTTTGGACAGGGCACACTGTCCTTCGATAAAGTGAAAGCTGAGATGGTCTTTGTCAACTATACCTGGAGAAAGATGCTTGACATCTACTGTCTCCAGACATCAATCACAATGAATTAAAACAAATCATCTTTCAATCATATTTAGAAATTTGTTATAAGATCAAAGGTACTCATCACTTGACAATAATCCATTCACACCCTGGACAGCCCAGCACACCCAGGGGGTAAAAACAGAGACATATTCGCTTTATCTACCTGCTGTTTGGCGAAGCACTTTTAATATTGGCTACACATCTTCACAGATGTGGTATAGATGATTCACTAAGAATGACACGCCCCATGTAGCCTTAATAAAGTAGCCGTCTCTTTTCACCCACCTATGAAATACTGACTGGACATTCTGGAGTCCACGTTAAAGGTGTCGATACCTCAGACAATAAGCAGATATGTTGAAATTATTCTGCAAATGTCGCCAAGCCCTAAGCTAGCCGTCATCCATGTAATTGTCTGGAGCCAGTGACGGTGGTGTCAGCAAACCCTTGGCTATATATTCACAATGTTTCGTCCATACCCATCAGTTAAAACATTATTGCTTCCCTTTGACACATCGGTTGTGGACCGCATCTTCCTTACTATGGATTGTCAACAAGTCGAATTTTCTTTCGATCACGGAGATGGACTTTGTACTTTCTTAACAACGTCAGACAAAAGACTGTCAACGGATGTGGAACTGCTAAACGTTGAGGGACTGAGCGCTGATCTTTCTCAACTTCTTTGCCAACCCGATTTGTGTGATATTCGCTTTCTCATTGGACCACACAAGGTACCCGTGTATGCTGTCAGTTCCATCTTGGCCGCTCGAAGCAGTTTCTTTAGGAAACTCTTTAACACCAAGTCCACATGCACAACACTGCCCGCAAATGCCGAAGACGTTGTAAGAAAGAAGAACCCACTTTCGGCAATCGCCAAGGTCTTCAAGCGAAAATCGAGAACGCTTAACGTGAAAATTGAAGAGAAAGTGAGAGAAGAAAGCTGGCAAGTGGAACTTCCTGACGTCGAGGAAGGTGTTTTCCGCAGTGTTCTAGATTATATCTACAGTGGAAATGTGCTAGTAAATGTTTACAACGTGGTTGGGGTCATGAAGGCGGCCCACGAGTACGCTTTACCAGAGTTATGCGCCGCGTGTTTCATCTACGCTAAAAGGAACATCACCCACACGTCAGCTCTGCCTCTGCTCTCAGCAACATGTACATATGGTCAGCTATCATTAAACGAAAGACTCCAAGGCATCATCTTAAAATACATAGCTGAAAATGCAGAAACAATCTTGACTCAGACAGCATTTGACTACCTCTCCAGACAAGAGGTTGATCTGATTTTCCGCCAGTACAATATTCAGGCTTCGGAAGAAACCAAGTTGGAAGCCATTCTCAGGTGGAGTCACAAGTTCAGCGGCGATGCGGGATACATGTACCTTCGAAAAACACTTAAACTTTTTATCCGTCGTGTTAACATGCTGAAAATATCCAAAAGTACATTGCAAAATGTTATAAAACCTTTGTGTCTTTTTCCTGACGAAGTTATACCTAAAAAAGCTGTATAGTAGTGGAAAATGTTGATTCTTTAATAAGTAAATAGGTCCCTGCTTAACGTTTGGCCATGAATTAAACATTTTTCCGCTTTACTTCTTGTTTTCAGATTTTCAGTGCTCATGTGTATAAGATTTTTTTGTATTTTGATGTTGGTACATGTTTCAAATAAATGAGGATTAATTTTACACAACACAAATTTCTGGACTCAGATAAATGTCCTATCGTCTGTATTCGGATCGGCAAAGCGCTAATATAGCTTCTTTTTGTCGTGACTTACAGATACTTTAATTTGAAAACAAAATGCGGTACCTTGGCAACCTGAACCATTGTTTGTCTGAGAAATGCTCTTTCGCTCCTTTTTCTCCTCCAATGGTAACTGCATGGAAGCACGCTGGTTTCACTGACAATTTTATTTAGTATGACTTTTATACAAAGGATACAAAATATTGTCAACAAAACTTCAAAACAAGGAACTGGCACTTCGTGTATGCACTTCCTTAAAATTTCTCTCTTCCATACCCTGTGTTTATGTTGGAAATTCCAGTATCCCTGACGAAAGTACAATTAAAGCGAGAAAGAGGGATTCGTTGATTATACAACTAGATGAAAGACAAGCATTCGAAATTATAAATCACTCACAAAGACCATATTCGGAAAGCTGCGATTCTTTGAATAACAATGAGTTCAGGTTTGACCTCCTCGACGGATCGTCAGATCTTTCAAATTTTCCTGATCAGACGTTGATCGCAGACTATACAGTCAGCACAATTGTTATGAATTCTAAATTCTGACTGTGAGGCTTTATAAAGCCAAAAAACAAAATTCCTTCACATAAGAACCCTAAAGCTTTTGGAGGGTAGTTTTATAATATAGCAGAAATCCAATGTGACTTTTGGACAGCGCACACTGTCTTTTGATAAAGTGAGAGCTGAGATGGTCTTTGTCAACTATACCTGGAGAAAGATGCTTGACATCTACTGTCTCCAGACATCAATCACAATGAATTAAAACAAATCATCTTTCAACCATATTTAGAAATTTGTTATAAGATCAAATGTACTCATCACTTGACAATAATCCATTCACACCCTGGACAGCCCAGCACACCCAGGGGGTAAAAACAGAGACATATTCGCTTTATCTACCTGCTGTTTGGCGAAGCACTTTTAATATTGGCTACACATCTTCACAGATGTGGTATAGATGATTCACTAAGAATGACACGCCCCATGTAGCCTTAATAAAGTAGCCGTCTCTTTACACCCACCTATGAAATACTGACTGGACATTCTGGAGTCCACGTTAAAGGTGTCGAAACCTCAGACAATAAGCAGATATGTTGAAATTATTCTGCAAATGTCGCCAAGCCCTAAGCTAGCCGTCATCCATGTAATTGTCTGGAGCCAGTGACGGTGGTGTCAGCAAACCCTTGGCTATATATTCACAATGTTTCGTCCATACCCATCAGTTAAAACATTATTGCTTCCCTTTGACACATCGGTTGTGGACCGCATCTTCCTTACTATGGATTGTCAACAAGTCGAATTTTCTTTCGATCACGGAGATGGACTTTGTACTTTCTTAACAACGTCAGACAAAAGACTGTCAACGGATGTGGAACTGCTAAACGTTGAGGGACTGAGCGCTGATCTTTCTCAACTTCTTTGCCAACCCGATTTGTGTGATATTCGCTTTCTCATTGGACCACACAAGGTACCCGTGTATGCTGTCAGTTCCATCTTGGCCGTTCGAAGCAGTTTCTTTAGGAAACTCTTTAACACCAAGTCCACACGCACAACACTGCCCGCAAATGCCGAAGACGTTGTAAGAAAGAAGAACCCACTTTCAGCAATCGCCAAGGTCTTCAAGCGAAAATCGAGGACGCTTAACGTGAAAATTGAAGAGAAAGTGAGAGAAGAAAGCTGGCAAGTGGAACTTCCTGACGTCGAGGAAGATGTTTTCCGCAGTGTTCTAGATTATATCTACAGTGGAAATGTGCTAGTAAATGTTTACAACGTGGTTGGGGTCATGAAGGCGGCCCACGAGTACGCTTTACCAGAGTTATGCGCCGCGTGTTTCATCTACGCTAAAAGGAACATCACCCACTTGTCAGCTCTGCCTCTGCTCTCAGCAACATGTACATATGGTCAGCTATCATTAAACGAAAGACTCCAAGGCATCATCTTAAAATACATAGCTGAAAATGCAGAAACAATATTGACTCAGACAGCATTTGACCACCTCTCCAGACAAGAGGTTGATCTGATTTTCCGCCAGTACAATATTCAGGCTTCGGAAGAAACCAAGTTGGAAGCCATTCTCAGGTGGAGTCACAAGTTCAGCGGCGATGCGGGATACATGTACCTTCGAAAAACACTTAAACTTTTTATCCGTCGTGTTAACATGCTGAAAATATCCAAAAGTACATTGGAAAATGTTATAAAACCTTTGTGTCTTTATCCTGACGAAGTTATACCTAAAAAAGCTGTATAGTAGTGGAAAATGTTGATTCTTTGATTAGTAAATAGGTCCCTGCTTAACGTTTGGCCATGAATTAAACATTTTTCCGCTTTACTTCTTGTTTTCAGATTTTCAGTGCTCATGTGTATAAGATTTTTTTGTATTTTGATGTTGGTACATGTTTCAAATAAATGAGGATTAATTTTACACAACACAAATTTCTGGACTCAGATAAATGTCCTATCGTCTGTATTCGCAAGCAAAGCGCTAATATAGCTTCTTTTTGTCGTCACCTACAGATACTTTAATTTGAAAACAAAATGCGGTACCTTGGCAACCTGAACCATTGTTTCTCTGAGAAATGCTCTTTCGCTCCTTTTTCTCCTCCGATGGTAACTGCATAGAAGCATGCTGGTTTCACTGGCAACTTTATTTAATATGACTTTTATACAAAGGATACAAAATATTGTCAACAAAACTTCAAAACAAGGAACTGGCACTTCGTGTATGCAGTTCCTTAAAATTTCTCTCTTCCATACCCTGTGTTTATGTTGGAAATTCCAGAATCCCTGACGAAAGTACAATTAAAGCGAGAAAGAGGGATTCGTTTATTATACAACTAGATGAAAGACAAGCATTCGAAATTATAAATCACTCACAAAGACCATATTCGGAAAGCTGCGATTCTTTGAATAACAATGAGTTCAGGTTTGACCTCCTCGACGGATCGTCAGATCTTTCAAATTTTCCTGATCAGACGTTGATCGCAGACTATACAGTCAGCACAATTGTTATGAATTCTAAATTCTGACTGTGAGGCTTTATAAAGCCAAAAAACAAAATTCCTTCACATAAGAACCCTAAAGCTTTTGGAGGGTAGTTTTATAATATAGCAGAAATCCAATGTGACTTTTGGACAGCGCACACTGTCCTTCGATAAAGTGAGAGCTGAGATGGTCTTTGTCAACTATACCTGGAGAAAGATGCTTGACATCTACTGTCTCCAGACATCAATCACAATGAATTAAAACAAATCATCTTTCAACCATATTTAGAAATTTGTTATAAGATCAAATGTACTCATCACTTGACAATAATCCATTTACACCCTGGACAGCCCAGCACACCCAGGGGGTAAAAACAGAGACATATTCGCTTTATCTACCTGCTGTTTGGCGAAGCACTTTTAATATTGGCTACACATCTTCACAGATGTGGTATAGATGATTCACTAAGAATGACACGCCCCATGTAGCCTTAATAAAGTAGCCGTCTCTTTTCACCCACCTATGAAATACTGACTGGACATTCTGGAGTCCACGTTAAAGGTGTCGAAACCTCAGACAATAAGCAGATATGTTGAAATTATTCTGCAAATGTCGCCAAGCCCTAAGCTAGCCGTCATCCATGTAATTGTCTGGAGCCAGTGACGGTGGTGTCAGCAAACCCTTGGCTATATATTCACAATGTTTCGTCCATACCCATCAGTTAAAACATTATTGCTTCCCTTTGACACATCGGTTGTGGACCGCATCTTCCTTACTATGGATTGTCAACAAGTCGAATTTTCTTTCGATCACGGAGATGGACTTTGTACTTTCTTAACAACGTCAGACAAAAGACTGTCAACGGATGTGGAACTGCTAAACGTTGAGGGACTGAGCGCTGATCTTTCTCAACTTCTTTGCCAACCCGATTTGTGTGATATTCGCTTTCTCATTGGACCACACAAGGTACCCGTGTATGCTGTCAGTTCCATCTTGGCCGTTCGAAGCAGTTTCTTTAGGAAACTCTTTAACACCAAGTCCACACGCACAACACTGCCCGCAAATGCCGAAGACGTTGTAAGAAAGAAGAACCCACTTTCAGCAATCGCCAAGGTCTTCAAGCGAAAATCGAGGACGCTTAACGTGAAAATTGAAGAGAAAGTGAGAGAAGAAAGCTGGCAAGTGGAACTTCCTGACGTCGAGGAAGATGTTTTCCGCAGTGTTCTAGATTATATCTACAGTGGAAATGTGCTAGTAAATGTTTACAACGTGGTTGGGGTCATGAAGGCGGCCCACGAGTACGCTTTACCAGAGTTATGCGCCGCGTGTTTCATCTACGCTAAAAGGAACATCACCCACACGTCAGCTCTGCCTCTGCTCTCAGCAACATGTACATATGGTCAGCTATCATTAAGCGAAAGACTCCAAGGCATCATCTTAAAATACATAGCTGAAAATGCAGAAACAATATTGACTCAGACAGCATTTGACCACCTCTCCAGACAAGAGGTTGATCTGATTTTCCGCCAGTACAATATTCAGGCTTCGGAAGAAACCAAGTTGGAAGCCATTCTCAGGTGGAGTCACAAGTTCAGCGGCGATGCGGGATACATGTACCTTCGAAAAACACTTAAACTTTTTATCCGTCGTGTTAACATGCTGAAAATATCCAAAAGTACATTGGAAAATGTTATAAAACCTTTGTGTCTTTATCCTGACGAAGTTATACCTAAAAAAGCTGTATAGTAGTGGAAAATGTTGATTCTTTGATTAGTAAATAGGTCCCTGCTTAACGTTTGGCCATGAATTAAACATTTTTCCGCTTTACTTCTTGTTTTCAGATTTTCAGTGCTCATGTGTATAAGAGTTTTTTGTATTTTGATGTTGGTACATGTTTCAAATAAATGAGGATTAATTTTACACAACACAAATTTCTGGACTCAGATAAATGTCCTATCGTCTGTATTCGCAAGCAAAGCGCTAATATAGCTTCTTTTTGTCGTCACCTACAGATACTTTAATTTGAAAACAAAATGCGGTACCTTGGCAACCTGAACCATTGTTTCTCTGAGAAATGCTCTTTCGCTCCTTTTTCTCCTCCGATGGTAACTGCATAGAAGCATGCTGGTTTCACTGGCAACTTTATTTAATATGACTTTTATACAAAGGATACAAAATATTGTCAACAAAATTTCAAAACAAGGAACTGGCACTTCGTGTATGCAGTTCCTTAAAATTTCTCTCTTCCATACCCTGTGTTTATGTTGGAAATTCCAGAATCCCTGACGAAAGTACAATTAAAGCGAGAAAGAGGGATTCGTTGATTATACAACTAGATGAAAGACAAGCATTCGAAATTATAAATCACTCACAAAGACCATATTCGGAAAGCTGCGATTCTTTGAATAACAATGAGTTCAGGTTTGACCTCCTCGACGGATCGTCAGATCTTTCAAATTTTCCTGATCAGACGTTGATCGCAGACTATACAGTCAGCACAATTGTTATGAATTCTAATTTCTCACTGTGAGGCTTTATAAAGCCAAAAAACAAAATTCCTTCACATAAGAACCCTAAAGCTTTTGGAGGGTAGTTTTATAATATAGCAGAAATCCAATGTGACTTTTGGACAGCGCACACTGTCCTTCGATAAAGTGAGAGCTGAGATGGTCTTTGTCAACTATACCTGGAGAAAGATGCTTGACATCTACTGTCTCCAGACATCAATCACAATGAATTAAAACAAATCATCTTTCAACCATATTTAGAAATTTGTTATAAGATCAAATGTACTCATCACTTGACAATAATCCATTCACACCCTGGACAGCCCAGCACACCCAGGGGGTAAAAACAGAGACATATTCGCTTTATCTACCTGCTGTTTGGCGAAGCACTTTTAATATTGGCTACACATCTTCACAGATGTGGTATAGATGATTCACTAAGAATGACACGCCCCATGTAGCCTTAATAAAGTAGCCGTCTCTTTTCACCCACCTATGAAATACTGACTGGACATTCTGGAGTCCACGTTAAAGGTGTCGAAACCTCAGACAATAAGCAGATATGTTGAAATTATTCTGCAAATGTCGCCAAGCCCTAAGCTAGCCGTCATCCATGTAATTGTCTGGAGCCAGTGACGGTGGTGTCAGCAAACCCTTGGCTATATATTCACAATGTTTCGTCCATACCCATCAGTTAAAACATTATTGTTTCCCTTTGACACAGCGGTTGTGGACCGCATCTTCCTTACTATGGATTGTCAACAAGTCGAATTTTCTTTCGATCACGGAGATGGACTTTGTACTTTCTTAACAACGTCAGACAAAAGACTGTCAACGGATGTGGAACTGCTAAACGTTGAGGGACTGAGCGCTGATCTTTCTCAACTTCTTTGCCAACCCGATTTGTGTGATATTCGCTTTCTCATTGGACCACACAAGGTACCCGTGTATGCTGTCAGTTCCATCTTGGCCGTTCGAAGCAGTTTCTTTAGGAAACTCTTTAACACCAAGTCCACACGCACAACACTGCCCGCAAATGCCGAAGACGTTGTAAGAAAGAAGAACCCACTTTCAGCAATCGCCAAGGTCTTCAAGCGAAAATCGAGGACGCTTAACGTGAAAATTGAAGAGAAAGTGTAAGAAGAAAGCTGGCAAGTGGAACTTCCTGACGTCGAGGAAGATGTTTTCCGCAGTGTTCTAGATTATATCTACAGTGGAAATGTGCTAGTAAATGTTTACAACGTGGTTGGGGTCATGAAGGCGGCCCACGAGTACGCTTTACCAGAGTTATGCGCCGCGTGTTTCATCTACGCTAAAAGGAACATCACCCACTTGTCAGCTCTGCCTCTGCTCTCAGCAACATGTACATATGGTCAGCTATCATTAAACGAAAGACTCCAAGGCATCATCTTAAAATACATAGCTGAAAATGCAGAAACAATATTGACTCAGACAGCATTTGACCACCTCTCCAGACAAGAGGTTGATCTGATTTTCCGCCAGTACAATATTCAGGCTTCGGAAGAAACCAAGTTGGAAGCCATTCTCAGGTGGAGTCACAAGTTCAGCGGCGATGCGGGATACATGTACCTTCGAAAAACACTTAAACTTTTTATCCGTCGTGTTAACATGCTGAAAATATCCAAAAGTACATTGGAAAATGTTATAAAACCTTTGTGTCTTTATCCTGACGAAGTTATACCTAAAAAAGCTGTATAGTAGTGGAAAATGTTGATTCTTTGATTAGTAAATAGGTCCCTGCTTAACGTTTGGCCATGAATTAAACATTTTTCCGCTTTACTTCTTGTTTTCAGATTTTCAGTGCTCATGTGTATAAGATTTTTTTGTATTTTGATGTTGGTACATGTTTCAAATAAATGAGGATTAATTTTACACAACACAAATTTCTGGACTCAGATAAATGTCCTATCGTCTGTATTCGCAAGCAAAGCGCTAATATAGCTTCTTTTTGTCGTCACCTACAGATACTTTAATTTGAAAACAAAATGCGGTACCTTGGCAACCTGAACCATTGTTTCTCTGAGAAATGCTCTTTCGCTCCTTTTTCTCCTCCGATGGTAACTGCATAGAAGCATGCTGGTTTCACTGGCAACTTTATTTAATATGACTTTTATACAAAGGATACAAAATATTGTCAACAAAACTTCAAAACAAGGAACTGGCACTTCGTGTATGCAGTTCCTTAAAATTTCTCTCTTCCATACCCTGTGTTTATGTTGGAAATTCCAGAATCCCTGACGAAAGTACAATTAAAGCGAGAAAGAGGGATTCGTTTATTATACAACTAGATGAAAGACAAGCATTCGAAATTATAAATCACTCACAAAGACCATATTCGGAAAGCTGCGATTCTTTGAATAACAATGAGTTCAGGTTTGACCTCCTCGACGGATCGTCAGATCTTTCAAATTTTCCTGATCAGACGTTGATCGCAGACTATACAGTCAGCACAATTGTTATGAATTCTAAATTCTGACTGTGAGGCTTTATAAAGCCAAAAAACAAAATTCCTTCACATAAGAACCCTAAAGCTTTTGGAGGGTAGTTTTATAATATAGCAGAAATCCAATGTGACTTTTGGACAGCGCACACTGTCCTTCGATAAAGTGAGAGCTGAGATGGTCTTTGTCAACTATACCTGGAGAAAGATGCTTGACATCTACTGTCTCCAGACATCAATCACAATGAATTAAAACAAATCATCTTTCAACCATATTTAGAAATTTGTTATAAGATCAAATGTACTCATCACTTGACAATAATCCATTTACACCCTGGACAGCCCAGCACACCCAGGGGGTAAAAACAGAGACATATTCGCTTTATCTACCTGCTGTTTGGCGAAGCACTTTTAATATTGGCTACACATCTTCACAGATGTGGTATAGATGATTCACTAAGAATGACACGCCCCATGTAGCCTTAATAAAGTAGCCGTCTCTTTTCACCCACCTATGAAATACTGACTGGACATTCTGGAGTCCACGTTAAAGGTGTCGAAACCTCAGACAATAAGCAGATATGTTGAAATTATTCTGCAAATGTCGCCAAGCCCTAAGCTAGCCGTCATCCATGTAATTGTCTGGAGCCAGTGACGGTGGTGTCAGCAAACCCTTGGCTATATATTCACAATGTTTCGTCCATACCCATCAGTTAAAACATTATTGTTTCCCTTTGACACATCGGTTGTGGACCGCATCTTCCTTACTATGGATTGTCAACAAGTCGAATTTTCTTTCGATCACGGAGATGGACTTTGTACTTTCTTAACAACGTCAGACAAAAGACTGTCAACGGATGTGGAACTGCTAAACGTTGAGGGACTGAGCGCTGATCTTTCTCAACTTCTTTGCCAACCCGATTTGTGTGATATTCGCTTTCTCATTGGACCACACAAGGTACCCGTGTATGCTGTCAGTTCCATCTTGGCCGTTCGAAGCAGTTTCTTTAGGAAACTCTTTAACACCAAGTCCACACGCACAACACTGCCCGCAAATGCCGAAGACGTTGTAAGAAAGAAGAACCCACTTTCAGCAATCGCCAAGGTCTTCAAGCGAAAATCGAGGACGCTTAACGTGAAAATTGAAGAGAAAGTGAGAGAAGAAAGCTGGCAAGTGGAACTTCCTGACGTCGAGGAAGATGTTTTCCGCAGTGTTCTAGATTATATCTACAGTGGAAATGTGCTAGTGAATGTTTACAACGTGGTTGGGGTCATGAAGGCGGCCCACGAGTACGCTTTACCAGAGTTATGCGCCGCGTGTTTCATCTACGCTAAAAGGAACATCACCCACACGTCAGCTCTGCCTCTGCTCTCAGCAACATTTACATATGGTCAGCTATCATTAAACGAAAGACTCCAAGGCATCATCTTAAAATACATAGCTGAAAATGCAGAAACAATCTTGACTCAGACAGCATTTGACCACCTCTCCAGACAAGAGGTTGATCTGATTTTCCGCCAGTACAATATTCAGGCTTCGGAAGAAACCAAGTTGGAAGCCATTCTCAGGTGGAGTCACAAGTTCAGCGGCGATGCGGGATACATGTACCTTCGAAAAACACTTAAACTTTTTATCCGTCGTGTTAACATGCTGAAAATATCCAAAAGTACATTGGAAAATGTTATAAAACCTTTGTGTCTTTATCCTGACGAAGTTATACCTAAAAAAGCTGTATAGTAGTGGAAAATGTTGATTCTTTGATTAGTAAATAGGTCCCTGCTTAACGTTTGGCCATGAATTAAACATTTTTCCGCTTTACTTCTTGTTTTCAGATTTTCAGTGCTCATGTGTATAAGAGTTTTTTGTATTTTGATGTTGGTACATGTTTCAAATAAATGAGGATTAATTTTACACAACACAAATTTCTGGACTCAGATAAATGTCCTATCGTCTGTATTCGCAAGCAAAGCGCTAATATAGCTTCTTTTTGTCGTCACCTACAGATACTTTAATTTGAAAACAAAATGCGGTACCTTGGCAACCTGAACCATTGTTTCTCTGAGAAATGCTCTTTCGCTCCTTTTTCTCCTCCGATGGTAACTGCATAGAAGCATGCTGGTTTCACTGGCAACTTTATTTAATATGACTTTTATACAAAGGATACAAAATATTGTCAACAAAATTTCAAAACAAGGAACTGGCACTTCGTGTATGCAGTTCCTTAAAATTTCTCTCTTCCATACCCTGTGTTTATGTTGGAAATTCCAGAATCCCTGACGAAAGTACAATTAAAGCGAGAAAGAGGGATTCGTTTATTATACAACTAGATGAAAGACAAGCATTCGAAATTATAAATCACTCACAAAGACCATATTCGGAAAGCTGCGATTCTTTGAATAACAGTGAGTTCAGGTTTGACCTCCTCGACGGATCGTCAGATCTTTCAAATTTTCCTGATCAGACGTTGATCGCAGACTATACAGTCAGCACAATTGTTATGAATTCTAATTTCTCACTGTGAGGCTTTATAAAGCCAAAAAACAAAATTCCTTCACATAAGAACCCTAAAGCTTTTGGAGGGTAGTTTTATAATATAGCAGAAATCCAATGTGACTTTTGGACAGGGCACACTGTCCTTCGATAAAGTGAGAGCTGAGATGGTCTTGTCAACTATACCTGGAGAAAGATGCTTGACATCTACTGTCTCCAGACATCAATCACAATGAATTAAAACAAATCATCTTTCAATCATATTTAGAAATTTGTTATAAGATCAAAGGTACTCATCACTTGACAATAATCCATTCACACCCTGGACAGCCCAGCACACCCAGGGGGTAAAAACAGAGACATATTCGCTTTATCTACCTGCTGTTTGGCGAAGCACTTTTAATATTGGCTACACATCTTCACAGATGTGGTATAGATGATTCACTAAGAATGACACGCCCCATGTAGCCTTAATAAAGTAGCCGTCTCTTTTCACCCACCTATGAAATACTGACTGGACATTCTGGAGTCCACGTTAAAGGTGTCGATACCTCAGACAATAAGCAGATATGTTGAAATTATTCTGCAAATGTCGCCAAGCCCTAAGCTAGCCGTCATCCATGTAATTGTCTGGAGCCAGTGACGGTGGTGTCAGCAAACCCTTGGCTATATATTCACAATGTTTCGTCCATACCCATCAGTTAAAACATTATTGCTTCCCTTTGACACATCGCTTGTGGACCGCATCTTCCTTACTATGGATTGTCAACAAGTCGAATTTTCTTTCGATCACGGAGATGGACTTTGTACTTTCTTAACAACGTCAGACAAAAGACTGTCAACGGATGTGGAACTGCTAAACGTTGAGGGACTGAGCGCTGATCTTTCTCAACTTCTTTGCCAACCCGATTTGTGTGATATTCGCTTTCTCATTGGACCACACAAGGTACCCGTGTATGCTGTCAGTTCCATCTTGGCCGTTCGAAGCAGTTTCTTTAGGAAACTCTTTAACACCAAGTCCACACGCACAACACTGCCCGCAAATGCCGAAGACGTTGTAAGAAAGAAGAACCCACTTTCAGCAATCGCCAAGGTCTTCAAGCGAAAATCGAGGACGCTTAACGTGAAAATTGAAGAGAAAGTGAGAGAAGAAAGCTGGCAAGTGAAACTTCCTGACGTCGAGGAAGATGTTTTCCGCAGTGTTCTAGATTATATCTACAGTGGAAATGTGCTAGTGAATGTTTACAACGTGGTTGGGGCCATGAAGGCGGCCCACGAGTACGCTTTACCAGAATTATGCGCCGCGTGTTTTCTCTACGCTAAAAGGAACATCACCCACACGTCAGCTCTGCCTCTGCTCTCAGCAACATGTACATATGGTCAGCTGTCATTAAACGAAAGACTCCAAGGCATCATCTTAAAATACATAGCTGAAAATGCAGAAACAATATTGACTCAGACAGCATTTGACCGCCTCTCCAGACAAGAGGTTGATCTGATTTTCCGCCAGTACAATATTCAGGCTTCGGAAGAAACCAAGTTGGAAGCCATTCTCAGGTGGAGTCACAAGTTCAGCGGCGATGCGGGATACATGTACCTTCGAAAAACACTTAAACTTTTTATCCGTCGTGTTAACATGCTGAAAATATCCAAAAGTACATTTGAAAATGTTATAAAACCTTTGTGTCTTTTTCCTGACGAAGTTATACATAAAACAGCTGTATAGTAGTGGGAAATGTTGATTCTTTAATTAGTAAATAGGTCCCTGCTTGACTTTTGGAAATGAATTAAAATTTTTTTCCGCTTTACTTCATGTTTTTAGATATTTAGTGCTCATGCGTATAAGATTTTTTTGTATTTTGATGTTGGTACATGTTTCAAATAAATGAGGATTAATTTTACACAACACAAATTTCTGGACTCAGGTAAATGTCCTATCGTCTGTATTCGCAAGCAAAGCGCTAATATAGCTTCTTTTTGTCGTCACCTACAGATACTTTAATTTGAAAACAAAATGCGGTACCTTGGCAACCTGAACCATTGTTTCTCTGAGAAATGCTCTTTCGCTCCTTTTTCTCCTCCGATGGTAACTGCATGGAAGCACGCTGGTTTCACTGGCAATTTTATTTAATATGACTTTTATACAAAGGATACAAAATATTGTCAACAAAACTTCAAAACAAGGAACTGGCACTTCGTGTATGCAGTTCCTTAAAATTTCTCTCTTCCATACCCTGTGTTTATGTTTAAAATTCCAGTATCCCTGACGAAAGTACAATTAAAGCGAGAAAGAGGGATTCGTTGATTACACAACTAGATGAAAGACAAGCATTCGAAATTATAAATCACTCACAAAGACCATATTCGGAAAGCTGCGATTCTTTGAATAACAATGATATCAGGTTTGACCTCCTCGACGGATCGTAAGATCTTTCAAATTTTCCTGATCAGACGTTGATCACAGAATATACAGTAAGCACAATTGTTATGAGTTCTAAATTCTCACTGTGAGGCTTTATAAAGCCAAAAAACAAAATTTCTTCACATAAGAACCCTAAAGCTTTTGGAGGGTAGTTTTATAATATAGCAGAAATTCAATGTGACTTTTGGACAGCGCACACTGTCCTTCGATAAAGTGAGAGCTGAGATGGTCTTTGTCAACTATACCTGGAGAAAGATGCTTGACATCTACTGTCTCCAGACATCAATCACAATGAATTAAAACAAATCATCTTTCAACCATATTTAGAAATTTGTTATAAGATCAAAGGTACTCATCACTTGACAATAATCCATTCACACCCTGGACAGCCCAGCACACCCAGGGGGTAAAAACAGAGACATATTCGCTTTATCTACCTGCTGTTTGGCGAAGCACTTTTAATATTGGCTACACATCTTCACAGATGTGGTATAGATGATTCACTAAGAATGACACGCCCCATGTAGCCTTAATAAAGTAGCCGTCTCTTTTCACCCACCTATGAAATACTGACTGGACATTCTGGAGTCCACGTTAAAGGTGTCGAAACCTCAGACAATAAGCAGATATGTTGAAATTATTCTGCAAATGTCGCCAAGCCCTAAGCTAGCCGTCATCCATGTAATTGTCTGGAGCCAGTGACGGTGGTGTCAGCAAACCCTTGGCTATATATTCACAATGTTTCGTCGACACCCATCAGTTAAAACATTATTGCTTTCCTTTGACACATCTTCCTTACTATGGATTGTCAACAAGGCGAATTTTATTTTGATCAGAAGTGGAGTTAGTGACCGTTGAGGAACCGACCAGTGATCTTTATATGCTTCTTTCCCAATCCGATTGGAATATTTAGGTAGTCATTCTGTCCCAAAAGTGTTTTGTATAAATTGATGGCGTTTGTGCTTACCAAAATATTAACTTGAAAAATAATCAGTACAAAGTCAAACTGCAGCCGTGCGTCACCTCATATCTAGGGACGGATATTTCGATCAATGACGTGCAGCAATTTTTCAGTCACTCATGTTGGTTGGTTTTGATGTTTAATTTGAAATTTTGCCAGAACTCATGGATGTCTTTCCTACTGTTGGCGTTCTGGTAGGTTTGACTGAAATATATGCTTTTTATATGTAGATGGTAACCCGAAAATTGGAGAAAGGTTGGAAATGGGCCTTCCTGCATGACGTCGAGAGGTTTCGAGCTGCGATCACATCGCCCGATGTACAAGTTGCCATGGGAACCAGAAATTCCACACAAATGACCCTTGTTCGAACATCAATCCAAAATATCCCTAACCGACACATTACCTTTTATCCATTTGCCTGTTGCTTAACGCCATACTCAAGGATTTGTTTTTCCTTATAGGCCTCCGATGACAGTCTGTTTTACAGGCGGTGGAAACTAGGGTTCATTAACCAGACCTTTTCAAGTTACTAATGAGCTTTCCCATATGTGCCGTTTAGACATGCGCATAACACTGGAGGAAAGACATCTGGTCTTGAACCACAAGACTGCTCAAGCTGCCGAACACGAGCGTCAGCGATCGCTAATAATTCACCGAACTGGAGGTACCTTTGTTCTGTGGTATGACTTCATGCACTTACATGAACTGACAAGAGGCCCTATTTCACTGGTTAGGTGTGACCATTTGAAAGCTTTCACACTGTCGTCACTACTCTGGTCAAGAAGTGAATACGCATCATACAGATATAGGCATATTAACACAAATTTCATTGTGCGCCACATGTCATGTACTAATTTATGCATATCTCTTATTTCTGAAACATGACAAAATAATCACGTGAAATTATCCTTGTATGCCCAACTAGGACATCTTTCCTCCCGGCCCGGGATCAAAAAACCACCTTAGACTTTAGTCAAGACTTCAACCATTAAATTTGGTAAGTTCGTTTCCGTTATATCAGCTGAAATTTGTTGTACAATAACTTACCCAGAACTTACGTTGCCAAGCAATATTGTGACCTTGTTACATATTCTTTAAAAAAAAAAAAAAGCATTTTACAACACTGAACAGAACGTAGATGACAAACCGTAAACTTTGATAGATTTGTCCGACGCTATTGTCATGAACTTCCAAGTGTGTCATAGTTTAGACATGCTCAAGTTCTGCATGCTTCAGTCCATGCAATTGTCTTACAAGCAAGCTGGTTCGACCCAATTGAGTAAGATTTAATTAATGCATTGTCTTATTGCGCTATAGACAAAGATAACCACATACAGATTTGCACATTTTCTGACAAATGTCACATCTGGATACCCTCAACAACAATCGGCATCGTCTTAGTAACCAACATCGACTTACGACCGTGTGCGCCACGACGGGCGTATCTTATGGATTCGACACTCCTAACAAGTATCAACTATTCGAATAAAATACAGATCTGCTTAATGTTGAATTCTTTTCATCGGGTAGTTGTTGGTGCATCTTTTCCGACAAGTCTATTTTCACAATTGCGAGATACAACCTCGGTAACTTTAAATTTTCTCTTAATAACGGCAAACACATCTAACTTTTTTATATATAGAAGAAATGAAAGGCTGTATTTTCCCAACCTGTGTCCCTGAGTAGGCGAATCAGTGTATACGATGGACTCGAACACTTCGCCTCCGTTTTCAAGGACAGGCACTTTCCCTCGCACTCTTCTGCAGATATGGTGCAAGAATTTGATTGGGTTTTTGCGCCACTCAAGAATATTTCACTTATGGGACGGCGGCCAGCATTATCTTGAGTGGAAACCGGGCATAGCCCGGAGGAACTCACGATCATCAGCAAGTTACCATCAGACTTTCCCACGTATACCGCCGGAGAGGAAGCCAGCATGAACAACTGCATTGGTGAGAGGCTCCTGGGCCATTGCTGGGCGCTGGTACGCTAACTACCTCGGTCCCACAAAATGTAAAGTAACACGAACTGTAACCTAAATGCCAACAGACAAACAGACAAATTAACAACCAATTCTTCTGGTATTATTTATTTTTGAGCGAACTCAAAATATCATAACATAGGACATCAGATTAGCGTTTGCCACCTACACGGGGTTGCTTTGCTGGGGCAATTTTCGTGGCTTTCTGTTTCTGCTGAGGCTTTCCTGCAGGCTGAAAGGGGAGAATCAAAGCATAAGTAATTAACACCACATACAACATTTTCCAAATTTTGACATTCATTAAATTTGCTTTGTTTATATATAATTTTCAGATTTTACACTAAAGCATTGTTTCTTCTGCAGTTTAATAAAAGGAAACACTTAATATATAATACGAGTAGTGATCCACTAGAAATAAGACAGCCTAAAAAGTTATTTATTTATTTGATTGGTGTTTTACGCTGTACTCAAGAATATTTCACTCATATGACGGCGGCCAGCATTATGGTGGATGGAAACCGGGCAGAGCCCGGGGAAAACCCACGACCATCCGCAGGCTGCTGGCAGACCTTCCCACGTACGGCTGGAGAGGAAGCCAGCATGAGCTGGACTTGAAGTCACAACGACCGCATTAGTGAGAGGCTCCTGGGCCATTACGCTGTGCTAGAGCGCTAACCAACTGAGCCACGGAGGCCCCTGATAGCACAAGTATATACATAACCCATGTCCAACTACCTCACCAGATTTTCACCAGATTCTAAGAGTTCTAATGATCTTCAATAGAGACTGAAAGGTGTTTTGTGGTTGTTTGGAATTTATTTCCCTGATTGGTGTTTTACATCCTAACTGAAAAATACTTTGCGTACATGATGGCAGCCAGCATTATGATAGGACAGCTGAAGAAGTCCTACATAGATCATGTGTTAAGATGGATTTGGCATTAAAGGCCCATAGTGCAAATCTCAAACACGTTCACTGTTAAAGAAGAAGAAAATTTAAATATCAATCAAATACCATTGAAAAGAGTATGCATTTCCTTGCAGCTGCATGCCATAAAAAAATTCTAATACTTACCTCAAGTTGATTATAAATAAAGTCAGCAATAATGGGCTCAGCGATTTATGCCAGCTTTGCCGTTTTCAGGCTTTACCCATATGGTGAGGAAAAATCGCAAAATGATGCAGCAGGCACCACCAGAAAGAAAAAAATGTGCTCTTTTCAACCTATAGTGTCATGGTTTTAAGTTTTCTTCTCATTTAACTACCTGTCACACAGCAGAGGCTGTATAACTTAAAGGCTGTAGAAAGCTTACCTTCTTTTTTGTGGCGTCTTTAGCCTTCTGCTTCTCCTTAGCAGCTCTGTAACAGAGATAGCAAAGGATATCAACTTCAACCCCTGTGAGAGAACACTGTTGTGTTTCTTAACATTCAAAATGCTTCAAGCATACAGGCATCTAAAAGGAAAATGGAGAAACATTACAGTTAAACTGTAACTCAAATGCATTAAGGTTTTGATTGTCTTTTTGTGTCCTTTCCTTCTCTATTCAGTATTCATTGTTTTCACATGTCTGACTACTGTTTTACGTATTTATCTTAACTACTACTCTGAACTGACATGCAAAAATGCCTTTGTTTTTGTTTTAAATTTATGGACGAGTTGTTATGTGAGTGAGTGAGTGGATGTGTGAGTGAGTGGATGAATCAATGAGAATTATTTGTTTACTGAGTTTATCAACCCTTTATATTTGGCATGCGAGTTAAGTGATAACAGGGACAACAATATCCAAGGCAAAGACTGTAGAAAAACAGGAGATCAGCCACTGAAAGTTGCAAATCTTCAATGAAGTCTAGCTTTGTCAGCTTGTGTAGATAAGAATATACATTTTAGACACAAAATCTATGTATCGGTTTCAGTGAATTTGGTTCAGTGGTTTTGGAGATAAAATGCTCAATATCAAGCCAAATATGAATACTGATGATAAAAAAAAAGTAGGCGAAAGGACTCCGTATAAAATATGGTCAAACAATGTTCATCTATGCAAAGCTTCATTCTCTACTTACTGATTTATAGATTAAAACATGTTCTCGCCACAATATGGCTGAAAAACTGCCGATCTGGCGTAAAGGCATAATCATTCATTCATTCATTCTCTACTGGAGACAATCAAATTAAACAGATTTTGTGATGAGTTTTGTAAGGAGTCAGTTATCAAGATATTTTGTTGACTGACATACAGTATTACGACCACAACCATATGTCAAAGCTGACTGCGAGTTGAAAATAACTGTTCATGAAATGAACGTGTAGTAATAGCTATATCAGAAATCATCTGCACATGCATATATACATGTAGATGCTCAAATGGAAAAATAACATTTCCACGGCTTTCTACAAAATTTCCCTAATTCTCATCTTTACATTACTCGGGCTTACCCTGTATTGTAATTTTCGGTCTTAAATTGAGGACATATTACATCTTATTTTAAGGCCATTAAATGGATCTACTCAGATGATCTTGACATTACCTAGCCACATTTGCAAAGAGAAAAGAATATCTTTGTTGTTTACATTCACTGCAGTAAAAAAATGAGTCTTTTCACATGGGTAATTTGGCCACTTTGTCTTGTCGACACCCCCTTTCATGTCATGAAAATAGTGTTATACAATTCATGACTGGATCATTAGTTCATAAACTTCAGGTTTTATGACTGTGGCAAAACTGTAAATGAATCTTGAAAAATGAAGCGTAGCAGTTTACCTAATGGCCTGCTCTCGTTGAGCTTTACGCACTTCAGGCTTCTGGTTTCTTTTGGCCAGAATATCTGGCAGTGAAGAGCCTGCAATAGCTCGCTGGAACTTGGTTGTACGGCGAGTCCTTTTCTTAGAAACCTCCTCAGTCTGCCCCTTCTTGTGCTTCCTCCTGTACAGCACAGTCCAGTTTATTTTACGTGGGTTACGCTTCATCATCTGTGAACTCTGACACTTCTGATTGATAAATTGAAACACCTGTAACAAACACACGTTCAAAATACAGTGTTCTAGAATTGAACAAGTACATGAAATGGGATTGAAGATATCGTACAGCATCGACTAATCATCATTTAAATCAAACTTATATAAATGTACATGTAAACTACAGTTCTACCACACTAGCAAAGTTAGGCTCATTCATAGTTTAAAGGATTCATGAAAAGACTGTGTTCTAAAGACAAATGACGAAAGTTATGCTCAAGAAATTTTTTTTTTTTTTGAAATTTTCCTTTCTGTGGCATTTTTACACGTTTATTACTTCCCTGCATTATGCACATTTTCCGGCAATAGTCAGACTTTTTTTGAAATTACATCATCGTTCCATCTTGCTCGGAGCACAGTGAACACCCCGAAGTGTCCCTAGCCCAGTGAAGTGTGGCTGCTACAGTACATTTTTGGCTGTTCCAAAAACAGTGGGATAATTTCAGGCTTTGGCTTCTGCAGATTTCCAGTGACAATTCGACAAGAATGCACAAGGAAAATGAAGCAATCTAATTTTTCCCCATATGACCGCATCGGAATGCTCTGAGCTGTCACACGTCTCCATTAAATGGTCAAAAATTTTTGGTTCAAACTGATGTCATATACTGGATGACAGGTCTTCCACATTGTGTAAAATTTACATTGGGTCTCTGTTCACTTACGGTATATACACCGCACCAGATTTGTTACTGGCTGGCAGCTAGCCCTATACATGTATATACTGTGTAGACAAGCTGAAAATCATAGACACCACATAGGTTCGCTGAGCCAGCTTAACGCCCCCTCTGCTTTCCCCAATCGGTCTCATCCCCGCTCCCCCGCAAGAGTTCTTTTTAATAGGGATCATCGTTGATGTCACCACTACAAGGTACTTAATTTCCAATCTGACCGCTGAGGTCTTAAGGAAACTGTACTTGGAAGTCATTTTTACCCCCCGAAGCAAAGGCTGAAATTTATTTTTGGTGCTGTTATATTATTACACGTCCTAAACTGCATGCTCAGAAATATAGGCAAAGAAATTCATTTGTCCTTTTTAACAGGATTTATATAAAACTTAAGCAGTTAAGTATGCTTTTGCCTGTCACAGTATTTTTGTAATTCCTATGGCATAGTCATGATAGTGTTCACGAAGAGCACATGATGTTTGCAAAAATATCTCACGCTTTAATGCAAAATTTAAGAGATAATGTGAAAAAATATTTTGAAGTGACGTTTTTATGTTTTGAAGTGACGGTTGATGGAGTGGCTGTATGTTGGCAGGCAAGTGTACATCTGCATGGTAAGCACTCAACTGAAACTTTTTGGCATCAAAGTCAATACATTTGTACATAATGGATAAGGCAACGAGTGACGTTAATTAACGACAATGGGAGCTGGATCCTAAAATTTGTATGTTTCTGAAACAGGTATTTGAATCGAAATAAATATTTGTATCGAATAGACAAGTAAAAATGAACTTTCAACAGTGCCATCCACACCAAAACCATTATGAAGGCAAACTTCTGAGACATACTCAAAGACATTACAGCTGGTCGCCTACAATATTTCTACCACTTCTGACATTCACAAAACATAAAATTTTATAATTCAAACGCTGACATTTTACACTAAAATCTAGCAACACCAGTAGAAAAAATTTGAGCCATGCTATATAAGCAGGTTCTCCTGTGTGCGTTGGACATGTTCGATTAAACTGCAGGATTTCAAACTTATCTTACTTTTTAAGTTATAGCATAGCGTTGTTGTAATAGACCTAACTGATTATTTCAATACAAGGCCCTGTGATTTAAGACATGTCAAAATGAGGTTGCTGAAAAATGAACTACTTCAGCGGGGCCTTTACCACTAGACAGTGACAGCAACATACTGTCAGTATTTGCTTGTAAGAGTAACCTAACTGGTAAGAATTCACACACATTGGAAGATAAATATATTAAAATGTTTCTGTTTTTAAAGTACATCACATTTGTTCTCTGGTGCTGATGAAATCATAAACATTGCAGCGTTAGTGTTATTTTGTTTCACCTTTTCTAATTTAATGCGTTGAACTGATCAAACAAACTTAAGTTGAAGGTATATCAAGAATTTTTCAGGGCCTACTACTAAGTTATTATTACGGCATGAGCATGTATTTTCAGGCTGTCAAACAGATGAGATATCTCATGTGAATAATTTGTAGCTTCACGAAGGAATTCTCTTAAGTCACACGTTGCTGGTAATGACCACATACCCTGCCATCGGTTCGGACCAGTTTCTTCCCATGGCCAGGGTAGATTTTGTACCCACTGAACGAACACAGTTCGATCCTAAAAGAATAAAACAGAAGAGTCAAAACAAGCATACATCTCGCCCTTTATTCATGCTTTAAATTTTAACGGATGATGGAAAATGATAACAAATTCTACAGATTTTTTCGCGTGGTACAAGCGCATTATCTCTTACTTCATGTTGACAAGCGGAAAAAGGAAGTAACTCGTACTTTTATCACAGAATAGCCATTTCTCAGACTCGTACATTTGATGTATGTTTGAGCCAATGGAAAACATTCTTCTTGCCACGGCCGCGGGAAGTTTCTAAAATGGCAGCCTCCAGTGAAAAGTTGCAAGGAACGTAACCACTGCTAATTTTTACTGATTTATTCCAGTTGCCATTTTAAACAGATTTTTTAAAGTGTGTTACTTAGTCCACTATGGAAAAAGAAGGTAAAAGGAAGATTCTTGCCACTGTTAAGCTTCAATCACTTCAGCTTCCAAACTCTTGGAGGGTTTGACAGTTGCAGAATATCTAGCTCAGCTAGTCTGGGACACCACGCACGATAACGTGGCGCCAAGCGCCTGTTACTTTGACTAAAATTCACTAAAAATAACACCTCGAACCTTACCTTACATTTGGTATGTACTGATTCACTGAGTCGACCAAAGTGTGCCTGTCACAGCACAGGCCCTCGTATCGATCCAACAGGGCCCGGCCATACACTACTGTATGTGGACTTTACGTATGTAGGAAGACAAGGTCGAAACAAAGTTTCACCGATTAAAAAATAAGCCTTTTCTCCGCTAATTTTGCACTCATCTCTAATTCCTATAACCAAGAATCTCATCTGATATCTTTGAATATGGCGTTAGGCGTAGATCACAGCCGAGGAGTGATCCAGGTTAAAATAGTTGCATGTAAAAAGGGCTTAGCGCGTAGAAACTCCACACCACAAAATCCGTGCAGAATGAACCAGTACATGCATTTACAGGGCAAAACTCCAATAAATCGGGTTGTTGCTTGGTGCGCATACATTGTTGACCTTTCACCACATCTCTATGTTTTGATCAGCTGGCTGTCTTTTCTGATGAACAGAAGGCCAAGTTACAGCGGAGGCGCGAATTTTCGATTGTATGAAGGCTATGGAGCAGAATGATGGACTCGTTGTCTCTGTCTACCGTGCCATTCTAAATTTCATGGAAAGGTTTACCACTGCTGCGCATGCGCGCCCTGCTGACCGAGATTTTAAAAACATGGCAGCTTGCTAAATACAAGACTATTTTGGGAAATGATGATGTAGAGTCTAGTAATGATTGTGGCGAAATGTTCGTAAATATTTTAGCTTTCAGAATTGCCATGCTATATGTGTATTCAGCCTGAATCTAATGGGCATGCATTGGAATTGAACGAGGCGGTAACTCTATGTAAGCCTTAGCCATTATACCAGAATCGAGTCAACATAACTCTCAGGCTAAGGGTGGCCATTGGCTCCAGGATTTCAGTATATAATAGTCAACCTTAGACCAAGGTCTCGGGCTACAATTCCTGATGTCCTGCGAATTCCTACCGTAATGCCTAGATTCGGTCATATACTAAGCTTTTATACGGACAATTTCACTAAAAAAAAACCCTATCTTATTTTTGCTCTCCACCGATTCCCTAAGTCGAACGGACTGTAAACATGTCAAAGCCAGCATCAGTAAACCAACTTTCAACAGTAATCGACAAGTTTAAACTTTGGAGTGGGACAAATGAAACTAACGTGCGCCATGTTTGGAATTTCTTTCTCAACATCGGGCAGTGATGGGTCGCGAAAATTTTATACCACTCAACATTCTGTTTACAGGGCATGCAATTCTTAAAGAGAATGTTGGGTAGGACATAATTTTTGTGGCCCATCACCTTGTCCGAAGTTGAAAAAAAAATTCCAAACATGGCAGATGTTGATTTGAGTTGTCTGATTCGAAAGTTTAATTGGCTGGATTACTGTTGAAAGATGGCTTACCAATGCTGGCTTTGACATATTGTATTTTGGGGGTTTTAGGGAATCGGTGGATAGCTAAAAATACGGTAAGGTTTGAGACATTTTTTTAAAGTGAAATTGTCCACGTGAAAGTCTATATAACTGAAGCTGGGCATTATGGTAGGAACATCCAGCTTAGTGTTGGGCTAATGAATCTTATGCCGACATTAGTTTTTCCAAAATGTCCATAATGTGTACATAATCCATTAGAAGGTCGACTAGTGCTTTATCTTGACACGGCCATTGTTTTCACTTGCGTCATGTTTTGTGAGTATCTGTACAAGTTTTATTAGGTACACATATAAATACATTGTTAGTTGCTTTCAGGGAAAATGTTTCTAATAAGTGGCACAGATGTGTACATTATAGTTCACTGTCTGAAATTGGTTGCATTTCAGCTGTTGGAAGCATCTTGGATTTTACTGGCAAAGGGGTCACAAAGATAGAATACTTGCCTCATGTGGACCCAACAACTATTATATATGACAAGAACGCTATATCAAAATTGGAGAATTTGGAACAGTACAAGCGAGTCCAAGAGGTACAGAAAACCGAATTGTACTTCCGAGTTATGTAACTTTAATTCAAGCTCACATATAGCAGTTCTGTGTTTGTCTTATGCTAGCTGTCAAAGATTTTGATTTTAAGTAATCTCATTTCTTTCCCCTTCTTTCTCCCCCCCCCCTTTTTTTGATATCTTTATCAATTGTTATGTAACAGAACAAAGCACAATGTTTTTGTTTTACTCAATTACGTATTTGCGTGAAGTTTATAACTGCGTCTTAGTTATATTTATAAGACACAGATGTTTTTTTTTTCTTTGTAATGATTTTAGCAATGTAAAACCTCCTTGGTGTTTAATATTTTCAGTTGTCAGTTGCTGACAGTCATATAGTGAGAATGAATGGGCTAGAGAAGCTAAGGACACTGCGAATGTTGAATTTGCCAAACAATAGCATTGTTTCAGTTGAAGGTAATTTGATGGTTATAAAATCCGATACTGAAATAATAATACATGTATGTATAAGAAATGGATACAATCATTATTTGTCAGGTCCCTTTTCAAAGCTATCAAATGTGAATCAGATCATCATCATCAGTAGTAAAAACACCAGTCAAATTAATGAGTAAATATATTAATAAAGCTAGAAAAGTTATGTAGTTATTAGACAGCTCTACACTGAAGGTTAAGGCTTTCGTGTTACATTATTGAGACAAATGATGTGAATTTGGTTTTCCTGTATTGTTGTTTTTCCTGTATTTTTTTCCTATGTGTTTATTTATTTCATTGGTGTTAAATGCTGCAAAGAGTTTTTTCACTTTGTGTTTGGAGCAAAAATATGTATATGCTTTAGTATTCAATGGGTAAAGTTTAAAAAATATAAATGTACATAGCACATGTACATCTACTAAATGTGAGTAGATGCCATTGGTTAGATGTAAAACTAAATGACTTAAAAGCAAATAGAAGTAACCAAAACTTCTAGTGCCAGAAACACTTTCCGTGTACACTTTTAAATTTATCTTGGTCTCTCCTCTCTCTTTCGTCAGGTCTTAGTAATCTGACAAATCTAATGTGGCTGAATTTATCTGGAAACAGTATCAAGGTAGGTTGATTTGGTTTTCTATAGGTACAATCCTTTACAATCACCTCAGTGTTATCTAATATCAGTATGGTGCATGGAGTTACTGTTACAGTAAACTGAAGAATTTTGTTTTACAAATGTAAAACCATTTTCATAAGGTGGCGATTATGCGAAATGGTGGTAATGATATTGTTAATACATATACAATGACTATAAACCAGAAGCTAATGTATTGAGCAATTAATCATTTTTTTTTTCTTTTCAGGTCATCGAAAACCTGTCGTCCAATATTCATCTTCAGCATTTGGATTTTTCTGACAACTGTATCTCTTCTTTAAGTGACCTGTCATTCCTGGGTCATTTGAGGGTACGTCTATGCTATATGTTGATGGGTCACGTTTCTTTTCTGACTGCCGTAATAAATGTCCTTACTGTTTTGTGACAGCCACAGTTGTGGATGTTAATATGTAATCATGTTCTCTGTTCATATTTTGAAAGTCTGCTAATGAAATCCCCATTGCCTATGATTTCTCTATGGCCGTTGACGGGCCCTCTGGGGCTGCTTGTTTATCACTCTGCGCGTAATTACCTCGTCAACGTGACAATTTGGATTGGATTTTAATGAAGCTTAGCAGGGCTTGACAGAGACCTTGTGAAGATGTACAGGTACTATTTGGGTGATTATTCATTCTTTCCAGAGTTTTTTGCTCTTCAAACCTACAAAAGTGACTTGTAGATAGCGAGTCATTGTCAACACATCTCCTACCGTTATGATTCATGAAACTTTGTGGGCATGATAGAGACCATGTGAGGATTTACATGTGGTATTTGGGTTGCACCACATGGAGTTGTTGACATGCCTTATCAGGCTTTCATATATAACATATCTCATTATCTGTATGCTGAGGAGTTGGAGAGTGCAATGCCACACCTTCCACCAGTTTGAATACATATCTGACCCTATTTTTACATGTCAGTTTAATCAGCTGACTGATTTAATATTTACTATCAAGATACAACCTTAACAAGGGAAGCAGTTACTTTTGTCTCTTAAAAATGACATGTCAAAGGTTTTTCATGGCAGTCATCAAATCTCGGATGCAGTGTGCAGAACTGAGTTACATGTAGATCTGTTTTTTGCTCTTTTGACGTTTTTAATGTTTTGTTAGTTGTGACGAGAAGGTATTACACTGTACACAAGCTCACACCAAAAACAAAAAAATTACATCAAGACCTGCTTAAATTTTCAAATTCCCAGGATGTTGTCTGCTATTTTTTCTGCTATCTCTGCTATATATTTCTCCTTCTGTCTAATTACAGACCCTGTTGCTGCATGGCAATATGATCAGTTCTGTACGGACAGTTCCAGACTTCCTGCCCAACTCCATTGTGGCCTTGTCATTAGCAGAAAATGAACTGGACAACTTGGCAGAGGTTTGTAAACAAAAAACATATATTCTTTGCTACACAGAAGTGCCTTCATCAAAATTCATTCTTGTGTCTAAAATTGCATTTATGATTAACAGAAATTGAACTGGAGAATTCAGCAGAAGTTTTTGCAGAGAAAGGACCAAAAACATTCTCTTTCTGAAATATGAACAGGAAATCTGTACTACATGTACTCCATCATAACAAGGTTTTTGGGGGTACAAATCTACCTACTTTTTTTTAACTGTGTTGTATGAAGTTAGCTAGCCACCCAGTCTGTGGCCTATGAGATGGGTAACGACAAAGTGCAATGTTGAATAATGATAGCTCTACACCTTCCTTGTCAAACGTTAAAAGTCATGCTGTAGCTTAAGATTCAGTTTTGACGCATGAAACTACAGAAGGAACATAGTGGATGTAGTGAAGTTACATTCTGATTGATTTGTCTACCTTATAGAGCCACTAACAAAGTCTTGTGGATTTTTCTGATTTCCTTAATTAAGTTGTCCAAAGTAACATGGAAAGGCCAATATGTGCTTCTGAAAGTGCCTTTTAACACACAAAACTGAGAGAAATCCAGTCTGTTGAGACACAAAAAGTTACTTCCTACAATACCTACAGCCATTAGCAGTCACGAAAATGCTTTTTATCCTGTGCTTTTGCTCACTATGGCATTCACTGGTCTATAAATACTCAAAATACCCGCCCCATTCAAATTAGCCCAATTCACATGTAAGTGAAGAAAGAACATAAATGGAACTGAAGTTGAAGCATATACATTCTGTGTTCATTTATTTTGATGTGTTGATAGATGTAAGTGTTGATTGTACAAGTCTTCACCAGTTGTTTTAGCTCTTTTTCTGGGTACATAAGAGCAAGCACACCTCTGTCTTAAAGGTAGATTCTCAACTTATACCACTCAATGCTGTAGCTTCAAAATGCTGCAAAACCAGCCATTATCAAAGGTTCCAGTTTAAACAAAAAGCACCATTTATATGGTAGAGTGATGAGAAGGGAGGTAAGTCAGTAGGGACCTATTGTAAGCCATATTAGCAGTATATTATGGCTTTATAAGATGATAACATGATAGCCCAGCCTTAGAGTGTAAATAAGATAAAGAAAATTTGAAGGTTTTTTTCACTAAAACTAATGAAAGTTTGTAAAGAAGTGGTGTAAAAACAGCTTGGTGAACAATTTGGTGTACACATTTATGATTTACATATGTTGAGGCGTGCAATATTGAAGTTGAGGTGTACACAGAAATGTGGTGATTAAAATACAATTAGCAGAAAATGAACTGTAGCATGTTACTAGTTGATTTCTGTTGTCTTTGGAATGTTGCAGATTTCCTGTTTGTCAAGTCTTATCCATTTGGAGCAGCTTTCAATCATGAACAATCCCATGACAGCTCAACCATATCCTCTGTGATTTTAGACATGCACTCATATTTGCTCTCCACATTTATAATTTGGCCGCATTCCATGCTTCTCACTCATGGCACACATAACTAATGTATATGTACACATATATGGTCAGTGGTCAATGGTCAATGGTTGTACCATGTATTAATAATCAATATCAGTGGTTACAGTACCTCTGTAGGCCTACTCTTACTCTTACACGTCTGTCAACATCTTTATGCATGTACACAGTGTGTATTGGATAGGAATATTTTGGCCTTACTCATAGCATAATTGTAAAGTTGGTACCAATATGTTTTAGATAAGTAGACATGCAAGATCAGATTTTGCAGCTAAAACACTCATCAGTATGTATTGATCATGTATTGACAGGTAGAAAAAGGCTGGTTACCAGCAGTGAATGATAGATCCATTAGAGGAGGAGAGTCAGCCAGTTACTGGCTTAATGACGGACATCTCTCCAGATTAACCACCTTCTGTCAGTCAATGTACCAGATCTTTGTTCTCAAGGCATATCTTATCTTGTTCATGCCTGGAAATAGATCTAGCTTGATTGTCATAGGTGTTGAAAAGTGCAATGTCATTTGATGCTAAAATTGTCAAGAATGCACTTTTATGTGAATATACTGTGTACTTGTAAACTGCTACTCATTTATTTACACGTGAGAGCTAGTCACTATAGCACACACAAAGTGCAGGTTCAATCCCAGCTTTGGACAGGAAATTTGTGAATTCCACTGAGGAGACTTGTGAGGCCGTTTGCCCAGTTTTTGTTGAAGACTGAAGAAAACCCCACCAATATGGTGTGCACATCTGTAGACCCGCCGTTAGTAACTTGCCAAAAACTTGGTGATTTACCCTGTGCACTTGAGTCTCCTCAACCCATAATACAGACTGCCATCACATAAGTAAAAAAAATTTGAGTATGATATTAAACAACAATCAGATAAATACATAAATTTATTTAAATGTGTATTGGGTTTACTAGTCTTAGTGAAGACTTAATTACACAAACCTGTACATAAACCAAAAATACTTGCAAGAGACTTAGATTGCAAGAACTTTTTACTTACTGTATTTAATCATACTGTTTTGTGTTGATTTCAATGGGAATCTCAAATAAATTCCCTTAGATTTTGATTTAATTGGGTATTTGATAAGCGTTGGAGGAAATGCTTCTTGTTTTCTTGACTGTACAAACAGATTTTGATTATCGGCCTCTAGCCATAAGCTGCTGTGAAACTCTCAAAGTCCTGGATGGTCATATTATTTCTGAGAAAGAAAGGTAAGCAAATGAGTCAGACAGTTATAGGCATAGTCTTCCTTTATGTGGCCTAATGGTTAGAGTGTTTGCCTAGAAGTCAGATCAAACCAGGGTTAGTTCGCCCCAAAGAGTTTAAAAATGGTAATTCCTGCTGCAGTTAGAACTTTGATCAAGGAAACCTGACTGGTTGGCCCGATGTCAGTATAATGCGACTGGGTGGCGTGATACTTTAGTGGCAGCAGCACTTTGGCTTCTTGGACTCGTCCCATCGCAAGGAGACACAGTATATGTATACACACATTATGACTTCTTGTCATCATATGACTGAAAAATTGTTAAGTACATACATACATAAATACATCCCCACCCCACTTAGCTTCTCGGCATGCCTCAGTATACTTGGCAAAGGGCAGGGTCTGGTGAGCCTGGTGTCAGTATACTGGGCGTCATCACTATCCTTCAGTGAGACAGCACTATCAAGGTGCATATCTGTAGAACCACTGTGAGATGGTTTTGTTTTGGTTAAATATTGAACATTAGACCAGACACATCCAAACCAGATCATCTCTTGTCTAGTGACTATAGCTCAGACAGCAATGAGTGCAGCCGTAGAAAGAGTCTGTAGCTGATCACAGATATTGTATCAAGTGGAGAGAGTTGATTGTTTTACAATGTATCGGTCACTTTTAAAGACCATCATTAAAAATATGTGTGTTGAGTGTGACCTGACTTACCCTCCAAACAAACAGTCCTACTCCGTGAAAAAAAACAACAAAAGTTTATTTCTTTAAAATCCCTCTTTTTTTTTTCATTATCCAGAATAAAAAGATGAAAAAAAGAAATATTACCCACGCACTATTTTTTTGATAGTGTCCCAACACAGAATTTTCAAAGAATGGTGAAATGGAATATAAGAAGTGTACTTCATTTTCAGATTAAAGACAGAGTGGCTGTACAGCAACAGGAAACAGACTGCATCTGAGAAGGCTGACACCAGGGTGAGGTGAACACTGGGAAGTTTGACCTGTCATAAGCAGGTCATTAATGAGGGGTTATGATATGACGTATATCAGTTCGTCCATCCATCCATCCATCCATAAACTTTTTGTCTCATTGTGTGATATATTGATTTTACATGTTGCATGTTGTTAACACTGCAGAACTGCATGCTTCAGTTATTCATTCATTTGATTGGTGCTTTAGGCCATACTGAAAGAACATTTCACTTATACGACGGCAGCCAGCATTATGGTGGGTGGAAATCGGGCAGATTACAGTTAGAACTCTTAAACGTGTAGTGCCAGTGTATATGCATACATCTGCCAGTAGTTCGGAAGCCTATTGAAATGCCTCCTGACAAGGTTTATCTTGAGGCTCCGAAATTCTGCTTACCACCTTAACAGATTCAATAGCAGAGTTGTCTGTCATTGATCAGTCACCTGAGAATAATAGTACATGGACTGTGACGCCCTCTTGATAATTCTTCGTATTAAACTTAAGTCACAAAGAACAGCAATTCATCTTAGGATTTATATTTCATGTTGTAAAAACAGAAGTACGGAAGCCAACATAGTAGAGTTTATTGTTTCGCAAGAGTAGTGACATTGGTTTTTGACAAGGGGCCGGGCTTCACAGCCACAGTGGATTACTCACACCACTCCTGTTTCCTCCCACTCATAAACTTGATAAAGTGAAAATATTATTGGAGATTATGTTAAGTAAATAAATATAAAGGCTAATTTGTCAAGATAACTCTCATGAAAAAATCAATGATGAGCAGAACGGTTACATTTATAGTTTTAAGTTAAGATATATTTGTTTTTTTGATCATTAGTCAAGATACCTCTGTAGAAATGGTGAAAAGAAAAGATACCTGTGCAAATTTTTGCTTTAGGTTATAGTCATAATCATGTACATTAATTCTTATAAATTGTTAATATGATCTCTGTTGTGATGTCTGTGAGTCTGGTAGTTTGGCAGTTTGATACATTATTACTGGTACAGGGTCACAGGCAACATCAGGGCGGGTGTGATCAGTCAATCAACCAATCAACAGCAATACATGCATTTGACTGATGCAGAAAATAATAAGTCAAAGCTGGCAGTTTTCAGGGAAGAAGAGTCATATAAAGTGACTGGGTGTGCTCTCCTTGTACAGTGTATATGAAGACGTGAAGACTTCCAAACCAACTGAGCATAGGCAGCTTTATACTGCATGGTGTTCAATATTGCAGAGCACTACGAGAGTGCCAGTGCTTGTTATAACTTTCTCTAGACTTCCGTATTTCTGTACTCTACTAAATGTACTCAAGCACAGGCATACAGAGCAAGTGAAAGTTTTTTTTTACATTGTTTTTAAGCAGGGTTACATGATGTATTCTACAATATTTCAGTCATTTCTCACAATTTTATTTTCCAATCTTATTTAATTGTGCACAGTAGGTTACAGTAAATGTGAACACTGCTAAGATTTATGCATATTGGCTCAGTTTCATTTTAACATTATAATTACCAATTTAGACAAAGATGATGCCAAAATTAGAAACATAACCAGTAACAACTTTACTGAATTTTCAGCTTGTTTCACTCCATTGGAAATCTAAACCAGCGATATCAGGTTTTCAGGTAGTTCCTCTCATTGTTCAGTCATTGTGTTAAAGGAACCAATGTTGGTATACCTGCTGATTGTGAACAGGCCCACCCCTCTGTACCCTCCTTAGAGCTCCAGCCAACAATGATGGCTCCCAACCACTGATAGATTTGTCCAGTATAAATCATTGATTTAACTAGGTTCTTACTGAGGGACATGTCTGTACTTGACCTGGCTAGCCTAAAGTGTACTACATTCTCTGAAGTCTTACTATCCTGGGGTAATAGTGGGGCTCTTTGGAGGTACCAGCATGTGGTCTATCTACTGAAGTGAATTTACATGGGATTATTGACATCTGATGAGTTGTGTAAAGTTTACAGCAAGGTTTCTACCCAAACAGTAAGCATTTTCATGTAATCTGTGTTTTTTGTCCCAGAGGAGGGATGTTGTCACTGTGGAACATACCTATAACAGCACACGTTCGCATCCACATTTTGAGTTTGTAGATGATTGAGTGATGATACTTCAGGAGAACTTCTACAGTTTTTCTAATCTGTGAAAGTCTTAATGTCTATGTACCATTTGCTTATAGTGCTGCAGGTACATACACCCAGTTTGTAAAGTAAATTGGATGAATTATTGTCTTTCGAAAATATTTTTCATGGTATTTCAAAATATATAATTATGTTTAGCGTAAGTGTGTTCATTGTTCTTTTATAACATTTATATGGTATTGGTACATATATACAAGCCTGGTTATGTAATTCTTTCAATTCTGTTGAATGGATTGTTAGTCAAAGCTCATTGTTCTACGCAGGTTATAATAAAATCTAATAAGCAAGTGTGATATTTACTGATATGAAATATTAGTTTTACTTCTTAAGGAAATCATCACATTCTCTTTTGTTTCTGTTTGGGTATAAATATATCTCTAATATCAGAATTTTAATACCTCTATGCCAATTAATTACTGGTTTCAGTTTGATTATGTGTGAATATGGCTGTGTTGATGGTACTACTAGGTATGGTATATGCTATAATGTGCACTGTACCGGTACCCACTCATAAATGAAATAGTTCACATGTAAAGTGGGAAAGCTGTAAATACATGTTTTGTTGATTGTTCAGTATTTGTTACCTCCCGATGAGCAGGAAAGTGTTCTGTAAGTTGTAACATGCAGGTACTGTACAGCATGTAAGCTGTGTTACATAAACATTAACCCAGTTCTACAGGTTACACATGTACAGTCCTCATACAAATCACAGTATATCTGAATTGGCTGAGACTAATATAAACAGTTATAAGGGGTAAAAATTAAGAAAATGATGTTTTGTAACACATGGTTTTGTTAGGCTTGGGTTTGGCCAATCAAGATTGAGGTTTGTTAAGAGCCAAGCTCAAAAGGTGCAGAACTGTCTGCTAGGCTATGTCCTATGAAAGAAATATGCTGTAGTACAACACAATGAACATCCATGTTTATGTGTACATTCAGAATGAAAGTCTTACAACCTTACGTAAACCTTTTCTGTTAGCCTGTGTGGTATAGAAATAATGTGGATTTTTTTTGTCTATTCATGACATCATAGTGCACGAATTAGGCCCAGCTTAATTCTTTTATTTGGTTATCAGGAGTAGATTATAACCAGCTGGTTATTATGCTTATTTTACAATAGCCAAGCAACCCACGCACAGCGTTGGTTCACAGAAGATCTTAGATGTTCTTCTACTTCCACTGTTCTTAAGGACCCTGGTTGTAAAAAGCCAATTTGTGTGGCCATACAGTTGGTCCTGAAGTTGGATTTTTTTTGGAGACAACTACCTACCTGTAGAAGTGTATATCTATAGGTATCTATGTAGGGTGCATGGGACTTGTGGGAAAGTGTGTGAGTTACTTGCCATAGGCCAGCAACTATCAACTCCTTGCTGTTGTATATGACATGAAAACGTCTTCAATATGGTGTTTAAACAATTTAAGAATTAATTTTATGTGAAGAACATTTTGTAAGTGAATTTGATAGGTCAGAAAGTGGCAGTTATGTTACCTGTCATAGTGGCACAACATGTCACATGATGGTGCATGCAATGCTAGTCTTGCACAGTACTTGTACTTGTCACAGCATTGGGGCAGTACCAGTCACAGCATTAGGGCAGTACCAGTCACAGGATTGGGCAGTACCAGTCACAGCATTGGGGCAGTACCAGTCACAACATTGGGCAGTACCAGTCACAGCATTGGGCAGTACCAGTCACAACATTGAGGCAGTACCAGTCACAGCATTGGGCAGTTCCAGTCACAGCATTGGGGCAGTACCAGTCACAACATGAGGCAGTACCAGTCACAGCATTGGGCAGTACCAGTCACAGCATTAGGCAGTACCAGTCACAGCATTGGGCAGTACCAGTCACAGCGTGGTGCAAACTGTGCTTGTCTCAGTGTTTTGGCAGTAGGCCTTGATCACAGTTGTCACTATGATTAACACAGCTTTTTATTGGCAATCCTTGTCATTCTTTCTGTGTTCATGTAATTTTTTTTTTTTCACCATCAGCCCAAGTCTGCACAGTCCAATGGGATTTCACACGTGGGACTGATAGAGCAGTTGTCCGACGTCAAGGGGAGACCAGCCACAGCTCCTGTTTCTTACAACCACTCTATACACGGTGAGTGGCTGCATGCTTCGTTGATCTCCCGCAGTAGCTGGGAAGGAATGACAGCAACCCGCGGATGGTCATGGTGTGGGTGTTTCCATGGGCTCAGCCCGGTTTCTTTCCACCATAATGCTGGCCGTCATCGAATAAGTGAAATATTCTTGAGTACTGAGTAAAACACCAATGAAATAAATAAATGAATAAATAAATAAATATATATACATGTCTTTGTGATGAGAAAAATAATGCACAACACAATTACCACTGATTGGCTGGTTTATGATATGGGGAAGTCTGCTAAGCTAGGTTATTAACACTGCACTCGTGTGTGAAAAAGACTGAAGGTAAAATCAATGGTCTGCTATCATGTCTGATGCATCGGCCAATCAGAAGGGAGTCTGTGGCTTTTAGGATATCCTGCCACTTTGAGCATTTATAAAGAGTAAGACGTAAGTTCCACATTGAGCATTTATACATTTTGAATGATTCTTGAAAAGATTCCATTGTATCTGGCTTATTGTCATGTCTTTTTTTTTTTACATTACGCCAATCTTTTTCTCAGAACTTATTGTTATTTGTCCTTTTTAAGGCAACACATTTGATTCTCAGCAAGAGTCTGTTGAGCTGGCGGTGGTCCATGGAGACAGTACTGGTCATGTGACAGGAGCAGATGTCCCTGCGAGAGGAAAGCCAAGAGCAGCATGGAGTAAGGACATCTAGTCTATATCTTTCACTCATTTGCCTAGAAATATACTTTACGCCTTTCCAATATCATTGGAAACAGTTTACTGCTTCTCTTTGCATGATTCTGCCCTGATTTTGAACTTCATATACTTTCTTTGTTCTGTTTTGGATTGTGTTAAGCGTAGTTTTGGAAATTGGCCTCGCAGTTATTTTCCTGGAACGCCCATGTTGGTTGACAGCTGGTTGACAAATGTCTGTTTCGGGTTTTTGATATGGTGTGACTGGGTATGACATCAGTGTTTGGTGTCAGTGCACTATGACCAGATAGGACATCATGTCAGGAGTCATTTACACTGTGACTGAGTTGGACATTATGCCTGGTGTCAGTACACTGTGAGCCTGGGGGGCCTCCGTGGCTCAGTTGGATAGTGCGCTAGCGAAGCGTAATGACCCAGGAGTCTCCCACTAATGCGGTCGCTGTGAGTTCAAGTCTGGCTTCCTCTCTGGCCGTATGTGGGAAGGTCTGTCAGCAACCTGTGGATGGTCGTGAGTTTCCCCCGGGCTCTGCCTGATTTCCTCCCACCATAATGCTGGCCGCCGTCGTATAAGTGAAATATTCTTGAGTACGGCGTAAAACACCAATCGAATCAATTCAATCAACTGTGAGCCTGTGACTGAGTGGGGTGTCATGCCTAGTGTCCGTTATGTGGCGTTCCAGTCACAGAGGGGAGAGAGAGAAAGATGTGATATGACCAGAAAAGCAGCCACAAGCTTACTGATAAGAAACTGAGTTTGTCGTGAAGTTGATTTGGTAGAATTTTGAACATTATGAGACTTAGAATCTGAACAATACCACACAAGCAGCATGTGTGCTTAGAATGTAGTAATGGCATAGTTCATCAGTGTCTTTCACTTGGAACACTTTTTATTGAGTCTGTAGTGAATGGGTGTGTTGTTGTTACACAACAGGTAATCAGGAAGGAGCAGTGACATTGGCCATCTCTCCTCAGACAGGCACAGGACTTCAGACTGCATCAGCAGGTGAGCTTATTTGTCTGATTTGTGCAGTTATATGTCTCATGTCGATCACAGGAAGAATAGGGGTTTTTTTGCAGTGTGAAAATTCTTCTGTGATAAGGATTTAAACCACAAAGGTGGGGTCCTCGGTACTTAAACTGTCATTATTTTTTCTTTGTTTTTTTTCCTGCTCAAAGGCTTTAAATAAATAAAATATAACAGACATTTGATTATTCCCTTATCTAAAACTTTTTTGTGCTTTTAAGTCATGAAGTGTAAAAATCAATGGTGATGTCAGCCTCTTTAAATATGCAAATAGAGTATACATATAAAGAGAGTTTTTTAGGGGGGGGGGGGAAGTTCTGTCACTTTCTATTGTGGAAATATTTTTGTGCTACAAAAGTGTGCTAAATTATATACATGGCTCAGGAGATCTGGACAAGTGCCAAAGACATGTGATGGTGAATGTGTACTTAGAATATCGACTGGGCTAAACAGTGGTCACTCCAGTGCCAACCTCTATGCTGAATATATTTTGAGAGGTGTGTAAATTGACTATAGGTCATGGTATGTCAGTGCTCACCTTAGGGCAAGCCACTGGGTTATTTCTATTTTGCCAGCCGTGACCTCAAAGTACATTTTAGTTCTTATAATTTACTTGGTTCACAGACCATAGCACTTACCTCTAGTCCTCAGCTTTATTAGGGTGAACAAACATTTTCTGATGCCAGTGCGGCTGTTGTTGAGGTTTTGGATTTTTGCCACTTTGTATCTGAATCTAGCCCAAATAGGAACACCATCATATAAATATATTTTGTGTGTTAAGAGGTGAAAGGGTAAAGGTCATAGGTGAGCACTTCTCAGGGAACTGTGTCTGTGAAATGAGTTCTGGTATCACAGATATTGTTGATATCACAGTCAATGGACAGAACTCAGGCTCAGACCGGCTCATGATGTTGATTCGAAGGATTGTATCAAGCAATGAGAAAGGTAGGAATTAGTACCTAGCTTGTCCGTGAGGTGATAAATGAGACCAAGAAGGTCTTGGAGACATGAAGTGCTGGGGAAATATGGTAGCAGGTTATAAAAAAAAAAAAAAACCTCATCCAAAGAACGGAACATCAAAATGTAGCGCACCAGTGTCTAATAGGAGTGGGTGGGACATGAGCCAGCACTTCTGCTTAAACTCTGATTCTACATCAGCTAAACCAATGTTTGTATGTCTGCCTGTCATTCAAGTTCAGTACAACTGGGATAATAGCCCTGGAAAATCTGTTGCTTTGGGCCTTTATTTTACTTTTACTTATCTGATACCTATTTGATTCAAGTAGTGTTTGACTGGAAACGCCAGTGCCCAGGTTTTATTTTTTTCTATTTTTGCAGTTTTTTTTTCAGAAACTACAATGTTGATCAGTTAATAACCCAAAAATTATAACATTATAACAAAAATTATAACCCATTAAAATGCAAACTTTTTTTGGATTCAACATGGTTTATGTGAGTTGGTTGAGTTTTTTTTTCTGTATTTTTTTGTGATTTTTTATTAATTGGATGAGCACTAAACTAGTATATTTTATCTCCTTTTTGAGTTTTATGTAGTACTGTAACAAACAAAGGAACAAGGCTGGTTTTGTGCCTGGTTTGACTGTTTGACTGGGTGATCTGTCTGGCTGTGGTACACACCAGATCATTGTCTCGTAATCAGGCTGAAATTTGTGTAATAAAGTGATAATAACTATCAGCTTCCTGCTGCCATCTGTGTAACGTTGACAGGTTGCTTTGTTACAAGGCTCTTCCTCTACTATACACCTGTTGCACATGTGTACTTTAATTAGGGATTATTTACCTTCATATAAACAGATGATCATATGCTAAATCTTGTTGTCTATTTTAAAATATTATCTGTCTAATTATCTAATATTTTTTTTGACCAGCCCCAATAGTTTGGGGTGCAGTAGATCCAGGGTCAATCCTGGGTCGAGTCACATCTAAGACCTTAAAAGAGGAAGTTGTAGCTTCCTCACTTGGCATTCAGCGTTAAGGGGATAGTGCAATGACTGGTTGACCTGTGTAATCAGTATAATGGTTCAGGCAGGGCGCCTTACTTGCCTTTGGTAAGTCCTCTCAGGGAAGCAGCACTAGACAAAAGAGCGGTGGAAATCCATCCTGCAAGAAGGAGGTACATTACAAGCACATGCTTCATCGTAATGTAACTGGAAAAATTGTAAATTACGATGTTAAACCCTCAGCATTCACACACTTTAATATTTTCTGCACGTTTTACAGTATTTTAAGAGCCTAGTCCATTGGTTCATGGATTCCCTTATGTGATATGTTGATGTACTCATTTTGTACATAAGCTTTGAGATTGGTTGGTCATGTTCCCAGCTTAGCTTCCACATTAACCACTCTGAACCATTACATTCACTCACCTGGAACTCGGTCCTGTCACCTGAGCTCTCCAAAGTGCCAATGCTGTACGCCACAAAAGAGGTGTCCCGTGATCTTAAACTAATTCTGAATTCATATCACCTCATTATATGAGAATAGTAAAGGCCATAACTTCGCAAATAATGCAAATGTAACAGATGCACCCCCTGGGACGGCATCAGAACTTTGCAAGCCACCGTTTTCAAATCATGTGACTCGGTTGCTAGAGGGGACTCAGCTGCTCTTCCCAAAATTAAAATCATCTTTTTACAAAATATAAGAGATTATAGTTCATTTCTGTTCATTATTAACACACAAATTGAAGCTAAGACTCCCAAACAATTTGTCATTCACCCTGTATATGGTGTACATCTCATTGGTTTCAATGAAATAATTCCACCAGTTTATTCCAACTCTAGTTGAAAATGGTGGTTAGCGAAGTTTGGCTTGCTGCCGCTGTAACATACATTTGTGACGTTATGGTCTTTATTATTCACAAATAAGTAGATGATGTGAAGTAAGAATTACTGAAGGATTACAGAAAACATTGTTTTTGTATCGTACATCTTTGACATGTTGAGGGCAGCATGCTCAAAAACACAGAGTTCCAGGTCAGTGTATGGAAGAGTACAAATCAGTATTTCTGAAAGCTAAGCTGGGAAGAATGAAACAGACCTCAGATCTACTACCATCCATAACACCAGACAAAAATGTCCCCCAAACTGTTTTCATCTATATTTAAGAACTTTTACTGTGCCATAAAAAAGGATTTAAGTATATGTACAGTAAAATATGGTGACCTTTTTATGACATGATCTAAGTGATGTAACGTCACATCCTGATCGTTTTCATTGTAAGAATGTATCATCATAGGAAGAAATCCTTAGAAATGTATTTTTGTAAGACACATGGAGTCATTCTTGAACTAGACAATATTTTTTCTGAACTGTTGGCTCTAACTATTCTGAAAAATTGTGGGGCAGTGTGGGGAATGCAATATGGTTCATGTGCTTTGCAAGAGGAGATAAAAACGTGTTACATTACTTGTCTGCGTCTGTGCATGTTTTAATGGGTGATTCAAGTATGTAACATTGGTGTATTAAATCTCATGATTTGTGATGACATGTCTACTGGGTGTACGTTACATACTTGTGCAATGTGTATGCACATGTTCAGAATGGGCCACTGTGTCATGGTGTCTTTTGAGGGTATAAGGCTAATTAAACATGTCATATTAGAATGTAACAAATGCTATGCTAGGATTTACTGCAGTGGTCCTTGGTCTAGGATTTACGGCAGTGGTTTTTGGTCTAGGATTTACGGCAGTGGTCCTTGGTCTAGGATTTACTGCAGTTGTCCTTGGTCTAGGATTTGCTGCAGTGGTGCTTGGTCTAGGATTCACAGCAGTGATCCTTGGTCTAGGATTTACTGCAGTGGTCCTTGGTCTAGGATTTACTGCAGTGGTCCTTGGTCTAGGATTCACAGCAGTGGTCCTTGGTCTAGGATTTGCTGCAGTGGTCCTTGGTCTAGGATTTACTGCAGTGGTCCTTGGTCTAGGATTTACTGCAGTGGTCCTTGGTCTCGGATTTACTGCAGTGGTCCTTGGTCTAGGATTTACTGCAGTGGTCCTTGGTCTAGGATTCAGAGCTGTGGTCCTTGGTCTAGGATTTACTGCAGTGGTCCTTGTTCTAGGATTTACTGCAGTGGTGCTTGGTCTAGGATTTGCTGTAGTGGTCCTTGGTCTAGGATTTACTGCCGTGGTCCTTGGTCTAGGATTTACTGCAGTGGTGCTTGGTCTAGGATTTGCTGCAGTGGTCCCTGGGCTAGGATTTACGGCAGTGATCCTTGGTCTAGGATTCACAGCAGTGGTCCTTGGTCTAGGATTTGCTGCAGTGGTCCTTGGTCTAGGATTTGCTGCAGTGGTGCTTGGTCTAGGATTTACTGCCGTGGTCCTTGGTCTAGGATTTACTGCAGTGGTCCTTGGTCTAGGATTTGCTGCAGTGGTCCTTGGTCTAGGATTTACTGCAGTGGTCCTTGGTCTAGGATTTACTGCCGTGGTCCTTGGTCTAGGATTTGCTGCAGTGGTCCTTGGTCTAGGATTTACTGCAGCGGTCCTTGGTCTAGGATTTACTGCCGTGGTCCTTGGTATGGTTCCTATTTGGCTGATTTAATTATCTCATTCTCATCTGGGTATTTCAGTTAACAGACAAAGCTGACCTTATTTGTCCGTGTGTCACATGTACATATAGATTTAACAAGGTTGCTTATCTAAAGATAAATGAGGTAGTTGATAATATTTGTCCGTGTATAAGTCTTTTAGAATTGCAAGCAGTTATAATTAGCTGAAGTTGTGATTCCAGCTATGGAGGTTGTTTATATCAGCTACATGCAGATATGAGGTGACATTTTCCCTCTGTACTGAGGTCAGTACCTGCCTGTCCACAAGAGGATTTGCCTCTAATCCAGCCTGACACAAAGGCCAGATACAGCATTGATAATGTTGTGCAGATTTTCAGTATTGAGCTCATAACAGACTCAAACAAAACACTGTCAAAGCGGCAATAGTGGATATTTTTACCAAAAACTCAGTATTCACTAATCAAAACTAATTTCTTGTACGTGCCAAGAATAGATAAAATTGCCTCTGAATTAGGACTGTTAGACTCATGCCTTTACTACTCATAGTATTAAAATGACTCCAAAATTTGAAAAGGTTGTAATTTTAGGAACTTTATTATCAGTTTTGAATGGCAGGACATACACATGTTGACAAGGCTGATATTTTTGCAAGGTTATTCCAAAATAATAGCAAAAATTCAGTTGGATTTGCGTTGATCAATTTTTTGCTAAAAAAATCTCCATTATATCGTCTTTAAAGTAGATATCTACTTACTGAGAGTGTAATTACTTGAAGTGTAATAAAGCTCTTCACCCTGCTCCCGCTACCCTCCCCTCAGGGCAGTATAACAAACAATACCAGGTATGTTACTCATGCTGAGCTAATACGTCCATATGTATACAAAGGGAAAATATGTCATGTGTATTTATAATACAATGCACCTGACCATCATTAATCCCCTCTCATTATTGGATCATCAAAATCCCACCCCACACAATTCAAGCCACTGACATATTTAGCCTAGACCTCAGCCCATTCTCTGTTGTCAGTTTGTTTTGATTGGGTCATGGCTACAATTGTATGCTGATTGGCCCTGCTTTTGGTGCCTTCTGTCAGTATTCTGTTAGACTTGGCAGAGTGCCAGGGCTGGCAGAGCTCCAGTGATTCCAACTCAATACTTGGTAGTGGCAGGATCTCAGGTGTGATTATATAGGACTGGTAGAGGGAGCCACGCCACATTATTGTGTGTATGTGTTTACCTGAGGGGAATAGTATGTCTGAAGCTGTGGTGTTGATAAGCGAGGTATGTACAAATATACTGGTGAACAAAAACAAAATATTGTTGTAAGGCAAGGAATTTTTCTTGATGTTTACCTTTCTAGGTCATTTTGGCTTTGTTATAAAGGTAAGGTACCCTTGGTCAGCTGTGTGTGGGATAGGTCAAACCAGTATCATGAACTATTCAGTGACAAAAAGAAATCATTGTCTTTGTGAGCAAGAGCTTAATATTTATGTTGTTAGGTCCTCGAATCTGTTTGCATAAAGTTGCATACCTGGGTTGTTTAGGGTACCCTAGTATACATGTAATTGCCATGATCTGCAGGTAAATCCTGGTCACACCCTGGCTGAACAGTCTACACTGGCTGAACAGTCTTCACACTGGCTTATGTGGATCGCTGCATATAACTCTTGATAAATGAAGTGATATGTTGAAGAAATAAGATGTGTGCAAGGCATGATAACATGTCATAATTAATAAGCTTACTATTGTCCTGGCTGACTGTGACAGTTAAAGCAAGCACCTGCTGTGGCTGTCAATCTGAACCAATGAGGTGAAGGGATGTGGTTTTGCTTTGAGCAATCAGGTTTCCTCTGTCTCTAAACCTGACTGTAGTCAGATAAGGGAAACATTCTTATGTATAGTGTTAAACACTCGTCAAATCAATAAATAAGAAAATAGTATGCGAGTTTGGGTTAAGAGCAGTTTCCTGGCTTCTGATCAGTTGTGTTTTATTACATGTACATCCAGTGACAGAACGGTTGAACGTTGCCCTCTTGGTTATTCTCAAGAGGACAAATGCTGTGACATGTGCCAGGCTGTGACACATATCAACACAGTTTACACATAAAAAGTGATATGTGATATGTGATGTGTGAGAGGTCCTATCAAATTTCAGACAATTTTCTGTGGCTGTGTGTCAGAATAAGTCAAAGTGAGAATCTCCCTGAGTCTGCTCAGCAGGGGGTAGAGCAAAGGGTTTTATCTTCTGTGGGTCATATGCTAATCTTGGACAAGTCTGCCTTCAGTCAGCAGTTGAACCCTATATACATTGATATTCAAAGAGTATACTTCTCTTGCTAGGGTTAATTTTTGTATGTATATTGGCTTTGCTGGAGAAATTGTAAATGGTTTTACAGTAATATCTTCCGATTCTTTGAAGTGGTGGGTGCTTAGTTTTAAAGTTCAGTAAATTAAATTACATTATGCTGTATCACTGGCGATGTAGCCACATGATTTACATTATGTTCGTGACATAGTACAGAATACATGTACCAGTAGCTTAGAATTTGACCAATGAGCTATCAACACTGTGTAATTCTCAAACTCTCGCATTAACAAAGTCTTTTCCCTGTTTCTTGTGGTGACTTGAAGCCTGTCAACGGAGTTATCTATTTTTTTATGCAATATGTTATGTTAAGATTTTTATGCTGCACATTCAATAACGAATGTAATAGGGACTATTTTAGCTCAACTTGCAACCATATTTAAAGTGGTAAACTGTTTGCTTGCTATGCACAAAGACACTTACCTTAGCTATGGAGCTAGCCCTGAGGGATTCTCCCAGGACCGGCCCTATAACCCACATCTGAGGGTGTATTGACGGCACAGAATGGCAGAAGGTTTGACATAGTTATTCAGACTTGGCATAGCTAGTCCATCATAATGGACTGGTTGTCTTGTTGTTGTTCAGGCTAATAAGAGGAATCATGTGCTAATTCTGTGGTCTGAGGATCCATTGCAGAATTTTCACTATTTGTTGTGTAAGATCCAAACTGTTTGAATTATTTTAAGGATTAATTGCCAGGCTTGTGTAACATTTTGATTTCAGCTTGGAGAAGGTAATGATTTGTTCATTTTTTCTTCTTCTTTGATGACAAAGGTTGAATATACAGCTTCTCTTTTGAAGAAGGATACTTTTAGGTGGGATGGAAGTTTGCGTTTTAATGTGAAAACAAAAATTATTAATGTGCCATATTGACAATAATAAGATAAAGTGATGATTCAGGAAGCTCTGAGTTTTGAGAATAAGCAGAAGATGTAGAGAATCCAGTTGATTTCAAACTGTCTGATCACATATTAAATAATTATTACCTGTATATGCAACAGCCTGTGGAAAACTGTTACAGTAAAGAGAAGACAATAGTTATATGTATATATCTTCCTAATTCAACATAATTAATGACGTATCAATGCCTTTGACCAGTTATTTTTTGACTATGGACACTCTCAAATGAATACCAGTCATTCTAACACTTGTACCACTTTTTTAACTACACTGTACATGTATGGCACAGAAAATCTGTGCGTTAACGTTAAGCTTTGATTACACCCATTGATTGATCAGAATTCATTAATCTGGAGATCTGACTTGCCTGTATTCTTAAATTGGAAGATAGCACCTGACTAGTGTCTATGCCCACTGAAAGACTACCGTTCAAAGTGTCTTAAACCAGCGTTAAATATTTTTTTAGATTTTCAAAAAAAAATTTAAAAAAAAGCTTGGTAAAAAAGTTTAGTGAAATATCGTCTTGACACAGCTTCAGCACTCCATTATCGACGTCAAGGTGACGTAACGTTTATTCTAGCTCTCTATCAATGTCCAGGGTATTTTCTGTATTATAGGTTAAGCAGTAGCCTGTGACAGATCAAAGTTGTGGACTTTGGCGATGAAGGTCCAAGTTATTAATAGAGCTGTCTCGGAAATTGGACATGCTGGAAGAATATTTTTTCCACTGCTTGAACGGTGATACTGAAGGCCTATTTACAAGGAACTCCGGCGACCATGTTTCAGTAGCCTAGCTGCAGATCCATGGCCAGGGTCTACTGTTCCTTGTTCAGGTCGGAGCCTGCGGAGGGGTTGTGCTGGTGATTTTGACCCCAATTAAATGTTTACAAAATTACGATAGGATTGTTGTACAACTAGATTCATGCTCAATTCTGAAACAAATGAAAATAAATCCAAGTACCACTGAGGCTGATCTAGGCATTCGTCTGGATTCATTTGGATTTTATGCTTCAGTTTTGTAGCAGTGGCTTCTAAGATTAGAGAAGTGCTGACTTAGTTATCGTGGACGTCAGAGAAAGCCCCTCAGCGTGAACATGGTGTTGCAGTAATTTTATTGTAATATATAAAAGAAAACAGAAAAAAAAACATCCCTTGTATGAAAGAAAGACAAAGGAACAAAATTTTAATTCTTCAGTTTTAATAAATTCAGAGAAATATATTATATCATGAAAGATTCTTAATTATTTTAAGCGTTGTCCAGTGAGATGCCGTCTTCTCATTCTCATAAGCGTTCGGCATCCCTAATGAAATTTGCATTGACTCGGATATTTGTTATTTAGAAACTGCTAACGAAACACTAAAATAAACGACAAGAAATGTATTTGGGGAGACAAATGTGGTTTAGGCCAAGACTGTAATCTACTGTCTGACATAATTTGTTATAGCAAAAATCTGTGTGTTAACGTTGAATAAATCATCGGCTTTTAAATCAGCTGATTTTATGTCTGGTGGTCCGTAAGTGATACAGACTTGCTACACAACACTTTGTGAAATGGCCCTTCGGCTACACGTAACTAAATCATTGTAAATGATCTTAAAATGATGTCTTATGGAGTAGTTTTGTGTTATGATATGTCACTTAATGGACTGAATGGGTAGAGACTACCTCACAGCTTAGGGCGAGCAATCTGATAGCAACGTGTTTGATTGGATAAAATTCTCAAGATGGCTGCAGTATTGACATTTTCTTCTTTATGTTATTCAGTTGAGCACTGTACTGTCTTGTCCTTTAAACAAACCTCAACATACTATAGATAATAATCTCCTACTGTGATTGCTGGATTGATATTGACAGTGTACACAACTATTTTGGGTGATAGTATCGCTGTAATGTGTAAGTTATGTCTGTTTGAAAAACTGCACGGGCTTGTTCTTTGAGAAAAATCTTTCGATTCACTAGTGTAGTCATTCAGCCTGATATTTATCGTAATGTGGCTGTGTCGACCTGCCTCATGGTATTAGAACCAGCTTTATGTAAATGGGGGTTCAAGTCCAGTTCATGCTGGCTTCCTCTCCGGCCATATGTGGGAAGGTCTGTCAGCAACCTACAGATAGTAGTGGGTTTCCCCCAGGCTATGCCCGGTATCCACCCACCATAATGCTGGCCGCCATCGTATAAGGGAGATATTCTTGAGTACAGCGTAAAACACCAATCAAATAAATAAATAAATTTATTTAAATGACGTTTAGCATTAGATTTCAATCTAATGACAATTTGGACTTTATCAACTATGATTTAGTTAATACAGGTGCGATGTGGCATTTGCATAATTTGTTTTCATATCATAATTAAAAGCAGTTGTTGATGGAAAAAGACAAACATCTCTGACAAGCCAAAAACTAAATATGTTTTCAAGTATATGGGTGCTTATATGAAAAGGTGTACCATGACGTGTGACAATTGAAAAAATTTTCAAAATACCATGATTCACATTATCAGTTGTTTTTCACATAAAATAATCATTATATTTTCTGAAAAGCATATCTATTAGATAACTAAGCAGCCCTGTTGACCTGTAACATTCCGAGAATAGTAGATGGTTTTATTATGTTGGACGAACATTGACAGACACACAAGTGAATTTCATACACAATAATTTATTCATCAGTGGAATACATAAATAGCTTTGTTGTTGACTGGTGAGAATATTTATTTTGACCAACAAAATGGATTTTGATACACCACATTACATCTTTTAACCTGTAAGCTTCATGTTTGTTTCTGAAAGTGTTTATTACTTACAGTCATTAAAATAATATTTGCTCTCTTTTTCTCTTTCCAGAATGGACAGAGGATTATGAGTCTGACCAGTTAGAGTCAGAGTCTGTGTACCTTCCTGTAGGGAGTCCTCACACTCCTCAGCTATCCTCACTGGCCACTGTCATTCATCCTCATTCCACAACAGAGCATGGAGCACAGGAGAAAGTGCAACCAAAACCACAGCGTCTGACACAGCACAAGGCACCACCTACAACGCAATCTAAGGCACAGCATCTGACACAGCACAAGGCACCACCTACAACGCAATCCAAGGCACAGCATCTGACACAGCACAAGGCACAGCATACAACGCAATCTACAATACAGCACACAGCACAACCCACGTCATATTCAACATCACAGCCTGTAAAGTCGAGGGAGGTTCTGGCCATAAGGAAGGATTCCCCTGGGATAAAAACAGGAAAAGTCTCCCCAGAGCAGCTGCTCCGGATCCCGTCCCGCCCTGCTCCACAAGCTCCCAGCACCTCGACAGTCTCTAAGAGCAGGTTTGAAAGCCATGAAACACGTGCCATTAAGCCACTGAACCAGGAGATTGCACGAGGTAGGACCCCTGCTCAGTCACAGCACAAAATGGATTTGAAAATTGAGCCTAAAGCTGGAAACAGAAAGCTTCTGAATACCGTGCCTGAGGTGACGAAAAGTGAGCCAAAAAAGAAAGAGGTCATTTCGCAGTCAGTTCGATCACATGCGCTGAGCCACATCAAAGATGTTGCTGAGAGCCGGAAGAATCTGAAGAAAAGTAGTCAACAACAACAACAACAGCTGGTGTCAGAGAACAGCCTGAATATAGGCAAGAGGCTTGTGAGAGAGGCCTGGCTAGGGGGTGGGGTGAGAGACTCAGGATTTCTCTCACGACCATCCAGTGATGCAATCGACATTGATAGATTAGATCAAGGTAATATTTTGTGACCAGTTACAACAATACCTAAGTCTTGAACTTTTGTCTTGTACTTTCACAAGGGTATTTGACTTCTAGTAAAGGTTAGAGAAAAGCACTATTAATAGATGTTACAGAAGAAAAACTTGTGTATGCTGTGTTCAAGATCTGGGCCCGGTTGTTCAAAACTATCTTGAGGGTTAATATCAGATTCAACTTTAAGCCAAGTCTTCAGTTTGTACTTTGCCGAAAAATGATTGTGCAGCATTGTGTCAGATATGAACTAAATCTACTGCTGTTCCATCTGGTCTGGGTACACCTGTATTTTTTGCTGGGTTTTGTTAAAATCGTAAATGTTGACCCTAATTCCTCAACCATTTCGCGTATCAAAGAGCAACTTTCAGTGTAATTTATGCATATTTTTAATTTCACTTTGAGAACAAAACTACATTGATTGGATTGGCCAATTTCAGGGTTTTACTAGAAAGTATAATTTTAACAGTATACACAGAATAATGCCCTTAGAATGTGCTTGAATAAATATGTTGCAAACTTGCAAAAAGGTTGAAGAATTGCAGTAATATGACTTAATACCGGTATTAGCTGATACACTTTTGAACAGCCGTGCCCAGTGGTATATTTTCATATCTAGGTAACACTCCTTTGTTCATCAAACTAGCCGGTTAGACTTAATTGTTTTAATTAGTAAATGCTGAAAATCCTAACTGGTGGGCTACCGTAGGTTTCTCATAATCCTTGGTTACGAAAAAGTCATACGCATACACCTTGAAGTTGTTCAAGTTAATATTATGTATTCTGTATAGATACATTACATCCCATACTGTATGTGTGTCAACAGAGAAGGCTGCTGCTACAAAGATCCAGTGTGTGTGGCGCGGCTACTGGGCACGTCAACACGTCCCCAGGGTGAGGTGGGTGCGAGAGGAGATGAGGAGGAGGAGGATGGAGGAGCACATCGTGTTTCTGAGGGCAGAACTAGACAGGTATGTACAGAATAGGGGACAGGTGAATTGAATTGCCTGGTAATAGCCTTTGAAAAATCTGAAAGAGCTAGTTGGGAAAAAATTTAAACAAAATCTAATGCTCTAACAGAATTAGTCTTTCATGTAAGTGAAAAATGATTAAACAGTGTTCAGTGCCAGTAAACTAAATAAGTCTTTCTGTGTAAATATGACCCTGGAAACGAGAATTTCATTTGAAAAAGGACAAGAAAAGAGCACTTTCGGTTAGACACTACAACATTCATTTAGTGCAACAGAAGAAGAAGTTAATGTATATTTCCTTCCATCACTGAATGGTCTTGCAGACCATGATTGCTGTAAATTGTCAGTCATTGTTCACATGATTTTCTGCGGACAGACAAAAACTGCTGTACAAGGAGGAAAGAGAGCTAAGGCATCTACAGCTAGAGGCTATCAAACACCTGTGGAAGGAGGTACGTGTACAAGCTGTTAATTCCAACTTCATATCATACCACACTACTACAGGCGAGTTGTGGGTTAGAGGGGCTTGGCTTTCATTAACAAGGACACATGAAATGGGGGTTCAAACCCAGCCTTGGACAAGGTGATTGCCTCGCTTCAACAGCTCAGCTGGCTATTTGTGCAGTCTATTGTTTGTTGAAAACTACTGGTCAGCTGCCAATATGGCTAGCGTGCAAATATGTTTGTCATCACACATGGAGAAATTTGCAAGTAACTTGCTGGAAGTTAGTGGCACTCCAGTTTTTTTGCAGCCATAAAAGTGATTGTCATTGGATAATAAAATGAAAAATTCTTGAGTATAGCATTAGGCAACAATCAAGTAAATAAATCAAATCACATCAGTGTTATTCGGCTGATGTAATAATGTATTTATGTAAATATTACCATTACAACCTACAGCAGTTCACTTATATACATGTACGTGTAGAATTTCTTTGTTTACATTTACTTTGATGCCACTTTCAGTCAGAATGAAATATTGGTATTGTTACAGATTATTTACCAGATTTTTACAGTTAATATCTTAATGATCAGTTCAAACTTTTTTCGTGTGTTACAGTCTCCATTCTTCACTGCACCCAGGGAAGTTTTAACTCCTAAAGTCTTTTTGATATAATGTACATGAGGAACTTCTTGACAAATGTTTTTGAAAGAGTAACATCTACATTTCAGGTTCAAGCACTACAGACTTGGAAAGCGAATATTTTGTCAGAACAGACCAGCTGTAACCGACATAAACACCTCAACAAGGAGATGGAAAACACAATGGAAAAGATAGAAGTCATCAGCGAGCAAGGCTACATTAGGGAGAAGACAGTTACCTCCCCTATGCCAGACGAAACCTTGGCCACTAGCAAACAACAAGAACTAGAGAAAACTTGTGCTTATCTGCAGGGCCAGGTAAACATCAGTTAGCACCACGTCTACCATGGTGGTTTAAAGCTCTGACAAATAATTGAAAGTCTTATGAGGAAAGCGACATCACATCACTTGGATGTGGTCCGAAAGTATCATTTTATGAAATAGACAGAAAACAGTGGCGCTGCGTCCAAATAAATCACTAATCTATGCGCTCACATTTTGATGGATACTATCCACAATGTGCATATTTCTGACAAAATATTGGCAGAACACATGAATGTAAAACTAACGAAGAAAGGCTTTATGTCTAAAATTGGTTAAACATTGTTCTTTATATACACAGTAGTATGATTAGACATGTTGGTTCTGGGAAGAGCATTAGATGGGATCCAGGGCCCAGACAGTTAATCCACATGTAGCACAGCATAATTTTGTGATAACACTGTGCCCAATTTGTTCTCAGGTACAACAGTTACATCAGACCTTACAAGGCTTCTCACACCTTGTCCACTCCAGTCATCTACTCACTCAGGCATTTGAGAACCCCTGCAGAGGTAAGGTGCTTCATGATGCGCGTGATGAATGAATACAAGAGAAAAGGGTAGTGTGGATGGATTATAGAGGTTGATGTGTATTAGTGAAGTTTGAACACAATAAATATTGCACTCTTTTAGTATACTTAGGTTCAGTAATGGTAATAAGGAGGTTAAGGTTTTTCCCCACAATTTTAACTGCTGTTGCTGTCGTTCTTTCCTCATGGTAGGATTTTTATCAATTAAATATATTCCCTGCCTGAGGATCACAAGATTATGTAAATACAGTGTAGTTAAAATTGCATGGAGATGCCTGTATTTCTTCATTATTGCCATCAATATTAGTCATGAATACGAGAAGTACAATGTGTTGAATTAGTTGTTTTGATCCTCAACACCAAGCCTCGTGTCATTCACCGTTATTCACTGTGCCATCACAGCTGCATGTTGTTGTTCTGAGACTCTTGTTATCTGAATAATGTGAAATAAGATGCATTATTGAATACATGTATGTTAAATATAAATGTATAGTAACGGTTGAATGATGTACCAGCTGTTATAAGAGATGTAATATTACTAATGGTATCTGTGATGTAAACATTGTTATTTCATCTATTGTTATTTTGTAATATTACTAATAGTATCTGTGATGTAAATATTGTTATTTCATCTATTGTTATTTTGTAATATTACTAATAGTATCTGTGATGTAAATATTGCTATTTCACCTATTGTTATTTCACCTATTATTTATGCCAATCTGTCGTAATGAATAAGTATATCTGGCTCTTAATGGACTGTGACAAATACAAGTAGTTGTACTAAGTTGGTATCTGCCATGCGTTGTATTGTTTCTTTAAGGGAGCCATGAGAGCAGTGTTCATGTGACTGGCTACACCGGTAGCTTAGAGATGCTGTCAACAGGGTCTGCCCATCACAACCACTGGGGTGAGTTGATCCAGTGTTTAAGGCTGCAGGCGCTCTTATGATATATCAGTGTATTAAAAGTATTGGTATGGCATCACTAAATGTTTGTAGAAATGAAACCACTTTCAGATTTGAAAAATTGTATTTTAAAAACTTGGCACTATTTTCGTATTTAAGACATCTTGTTTGCAAATAATGACCACAATGGTTGAAGTTCATTAGACATTGCCAGCTGTAATGTGACAACCCCACAACCTGTCACTTTCATTATATATGCATGTTTGATCACAGGTCTGTTGTGTGCACCCCAGGCAGGGATAGGCGAGAAGGACCCCACAAGCCTCAACCATGCCTCCCCAGGCTGCCCCACCCCTCCCTCACAGCTACAGTTTCACCCCCACACACCCCACAGTCTTGTATTGTCGTGGCAACCCTCAAAGATCATTGGTGCTTCTCAGCAGGAGATTGAGCAGCCATTGTTAGGTTAGGATTTTTCTTAGCTAACTGTTTGTGAGAGGTGTTTATATGAAACAGAACTGGTAAGTTCTCAAGGGTTTCTCACCAGTTGAGCCCTTGATGACTTCTGCGCGAGGATCCCTAGTCCTTATTAAATGATATCACATGGTGGAATTAACATCTTGCTTTCATATTGCCAAAAATGGTTTCCTAACTGGACTTCCTCCCCTTGTAAACTAGAATGAATGATTATGGCTTAACGCCACATCGGCAATATTTCAGCCATATCATGGCGACAGACCTTCATCATGTAACTTCCTGAGTTCAGTGTAAACAATAATCAAATACATGTAGATAGATTCAGGACATTTCACAGTAAATGAATGGGGAAAATTCCTGCTATTTCATTTTATGTTTTGATAGGATTACTTTAATCCTGGATGTTCTTGTAATGACCTTTCATAGCTTGGATAAATATTAAATAAAAATTTTACTCAGACAACATTTATTCTATCTCCATGACAAGTATTTTTAAAACCCTTTATAAAGTGTACCTAAATCAGAAAAAAAATCCCCTGAATATTGGTATTGAAATCCCATCCAGATAATGACGTGCTAAAACCTGTCATAATGCTATTACTTGACATGTGGTAATGTTTAGTTTAACAGCTGTTCATGATTGCTGTTTTGTGTTTGTTCAGGATATCGAATCTATGTGAATGAAGTGCCCCATGGCATGGTGCCGGGTCACCAGACCTCAGCTGTGGTAGACGGGCTAGACAGGGCCTTAACATACAGGTGAGTAATGAATTAGTGGTCAGCGGTAAACAAAGTACACAGTCAAAATGATGTCTGATGCGAGAGTAAAAAAATGTCATATTCATAACAAAATTTTGACAGAGGTCAATTTCTCAGAAAATGTTGAATTATAGAAATCAAGTGGTTATCAAAATACATACTGTAATTTTTCAGTCCAGACCATTAAAAATTGAAATGTACAAATTATGGACTATCAATTACTGCAACACCTGATTCGTCTTATAGAATGTCATGTCAAGATTGAAACAAAACTCACAAAGTTGCAAACAGTATCACGCTGTATTAAAACATCTTGGGAACATGTGGAACAAGAACAAAACATTACTGTATTTCACTTAAAATTTGGTATGTAAAACTGGACTATCAGTAGCAAATAAAAGCCATAAAATCATAGATTTGATGCCAACACTTTACTTTTGCTGATAAGCAGCCCATAATGTCCTTTAAGTAATACTTTCATGGCAAACACTTTAATTTTCCTGATAAGAATTTGTTCAGACTTCACAAAAAAAAACTCTTGATTGGGCCTTTAAGATGAGTGAATCAGTAAGGATAAAGCAAAATGCATCACTTGAAAAATGCAAAACAGTAATCGTTTCTTCATCAGTAGTTGAATGTGAAGTAAATTAAATGTATTAAATTAAACATGAAGTAAACATTAAATTAAATTAGCTTGCAAAAATTAAGCTGTTTGTTCATACGTTTTGAGGTTGTACACAAGACAGAACTCGAGGCCGTTTTGCCTCTATTTACAGATTCCATGTGAGAGGTATATCCAGCATTGGGGAGTCACAGAAGTCTAATGCAGTACTGGTTGAAGCTGGCCCTCACAAGGGTACCAGCAGCAGCAGCAGTAGTGATGAGCAGTCAGATGAGACAGATGATGAACATGGATCCACGGGTAGTCTGTCAGAGGAGCCACGCAGGCAGACAGCAGAGGCGTTAAGCCATCAGAGGACCAAGAGAAAGTCACCTCACAGAGAGAAAGAGGTGCGGAGGAGCCTGGAGGAGAAAGCTGGAGCTGATACATCCAGAAAAGACAGCTCTAGTGCGGATGAGATGACTATATTTAGGTATCCCAGACTACACACACCCAAAAGGGGTGGCAGGAATAAGTCTCCTGAATCAACATTACAGTCTGATCCGAAACTGGTGTCATGTGATGTCAGTGACCTTGACAAGGTCATTTCAAAGTCACCTGAAACTAATCTGAAATCCGAGGACTGCCGGCTTAAGACTGCGGATCATAGACGGCTTACAGCAAGCCCGAATTCACTGACGTCTACAGATTCCTCTCCCAAACAGAATGATGACTCAACAGAGTGGGCTCAAAAGCCCAGGCGACTACGCACAAAGGAATGTGGTGGAGGAACTGTTGGCGATGTCCCTGATAGCATTGTGCAGGTGTGTGTGGAAGATGCGCCCCAGGGTAGTGAAGAAGCAGTGACTGAGGCTGTGGAAAGTGCGCACAACAAGATTAACATTGGCTCACAAAAGGAGGTGATTAAATCCCCTAGATCTCAAGAGAGAGAACTTCCACAAGAGACAAAAAAGGAAAGTTCCTCAAGTAACTCGGGCAAGAATTCGTCAGGAAAAAGTGAGGGAGCTGTAAACAACCCAGGGTTAGTGTTGTCAAAGCCAAAACCATTGCTGAGCACAATGAGGAAACCACCAGCCAGCCAGACAAGTCCGCACAGTGGTTCCGCTACACAGGATGGGGCTATGCCTGCACGACCTTCCTCTGGGGAAAGACGGCGTATGCCAGTAGCAGACATGCTGGAGAGATTTGCAAACAAACAGAACAGTATGCAGGAGTCCGGATCCAGTTACAGGTCATCTGTATCAGGCTCAACTGCTACAATAACTCTGCCCAAAACAAAAACTGCTGAGTCACTGAAACTGGGTGCCCTTGGTGATGAGAATGAGCTGAGAAAGAGTAAATCAGAGAACTCTTCCCCTACGGAGAACAGTCAGCCCGTGATGGCCACGGTTGCGGATAGCGAGCCATTCAGTATTAAAAGTCGAACTCAAGGCAGCTTTGTGTCCAAGCTGTTGCAGAAACTACAGACATTTTCCAAAGCACAAGAGCAGAGTATTCGACAGTCACAGAAGTCACTGAAGTCTCGTGCAAAGTCTAGCAGTGACACAGCTTTGGCCACTGGAGAGAGTGAGGATATAGTGTCAGGGCGTCCTCGTCGTATCAGCGGGGGTGAGGATAGCGAGGAGGAGGCCAGGGCTGTCCTCAGTGACTCAGCACATTGTCCTCCCTCCAGTGAGAAGAAGAAAGTTAACAAGGGACACAAAAGGTAAACTCAGTACATGTTTTGACTGAAAAGATTTTCATGAAACTTGGCAACAATATTTAGGTTTTTTTCTGTCAATCCGTGAATTATTTTCCAAGTTACGGCTGTTTGAAGACAGAATTTGGAAATGAGAACTTGTCAATGCAGCTCCTCCTTTGTGCCCTAAAGAGTAATCAGTGAAAGACTCTACACAGAAAAATGTCATTTACTAGCGTTGGAGGGGTTCACCATCTTCTTATGGCTCTTTTTTTAACCTCTTACCTTAAACAAAAGGATTTGTTGTCATCCTGTGAAAATTTTGATATTTGAAGAACAACTGTAAGTCTCATGCTGAGCATAAATATAAGGTATATATACAAAACCAGTCATCTGTAATAATATTCTGACATGAACTCTGTTGCCAGATCATCTAGTATGCATGGTGCAGGGCCTTTTGTTGCTAAGGAGGCTGCAGCCCTGGAAAGTGGACACAGTCCAATCATTATGGACGGGGCAAGGAAGAAGACTAGTCCCTCAGCTGGATCTGGTAGTGTCCGTAGACACGCCTCATTCCACGGTATCCTTCCCTCCAAAGGCCAGGAGATCAGACAGCCCTCAGAGGTAGTGTATTTTTTATCAGAATTCACTGACCAAACTGTCAAAAATATTAAGACTTACATGTATTGCATTTGATCAATAAAGTACAACACCTAGGGCCAATTATACAACAGTGGTGTATTACAGAACTAATGGAACTTCAGTCTGAAGCTAATTATTGGCCTGTAAACTATTCATACATTTAATGTAGCAGTGCTGTTGCTCATCTATTGCATTTTACGTTTAATGTAGTAGTGCTGTTGCTCATCCTGTGTATTTTACATTCAATGTAGCAGTGCTGTTGCTCATCCTGTGTATTTTACGTTTAATGTATCAGTGCTGTTGCTCATCCTGTGTATTTGTTTTATCAGGATACTTCCTCTGGGAAGATCAGAACTGCCCCCAAACCCTCCCCCACGGTAAGAATGTTTTTGTACTGTTGTAAAAAACATTGTTTGCAAATGACGTCTAGGTTTTCATGCACTGTAATTTGCAAGACCACCATAATGCTGGCCACTGTCATTTAAGTGAAATATTCTTGAGTACGGCATAAAACACCAGTCATATAGATAAATAAATAGTTTGCAAGATCAGGTGTAAAAGTGTATTTTGTGAGAATAGGTCCTCAGATGTTGTAAAATGTGCTGATGGTAAGATAAATAATTAGGTTCACAAACATCATCGTCATCAGTAAATAGAGAGTTCCCACATTTAACTAGCTGTGGGGCGTCAGCGGTCAGTACTATAGTGGAATCGACACAAGATGGCTGAAGTATTCCCAATGTAATGTTAAGCCAGAATCATGGAGTCTGTGTTGGAGTCTTGGAGTCTTTGCAAGAGTCACAAAGAGCAAGTCACATTAAACTGGCTGTGTATACGGATTTTAGTGCTATTTGATGTTAAAAGAAAGACAACACTAGACCAAATGCACATATTCTTTGATAAAGTATCCCACATAAATTTTATAAAGCAAATCTTTTTATTTCTGTGATGTTGCATAACCGAGATACTGCAGTTCAAAGTAAGCAGAATTGTGCACATGGAGAAAATTGAAAGCACCTCCATGTTATTGTTTTGAACCAATCAGACACGAGTTATTTCTACAATGCGAGGATGCACCTGTTTCCGATTATGTCACCCATACTACCTTTTATCCATTAGCCTGGTGGTGCAGGTGACACGCCATCAAATTTCCTGTTTCTGGCTTTGCAGGAATTGAAGATAAAAAGTTGATGTACAGAGTTATCAAGCTCATCAGAGCAAAATGTCTTTCCCCCTTTTATGTCATGTTTAATCCTGTTAATTTTGTGGTGTAATGCCATTGGCAACATTAATATTCAATATTGTCTACAAAATCCACTTTACAATTTAAACATTTGACTTAATTTTAGTTGGTAGTAAAGCAAAAGCTTAAACAAAAGGAAAAGTAACAAAACAAAATAAACAAACAAAAGGAACAGATTTTTGACCAATGTTAGCTTCATTTTTAATGTTTCTATCCTTGTAACAAAGTTGATGTGAATCACTGGGCTAAGTTTACTTGTAAAGTTCAGGTACTGGATACATGATTACATGTACAATGAATTTGATGTGCAGCTGACTTAAGTATTTGTTATTAGCGCTAGGATTTGTACTGACATTGGTTAACATGTGTAATTAACAGGAGAGCAGTGGCCAGCCCACCTTCAGGTCTCGATCTCCCAGCCCTAATGCCAGCACCCGTAGTAATGTTTACCAGCCTGTACTGTCAGCAGCCCAGTTACAGAGACTCAAGTCCCCTGCTGGCATTGGGCACTGAAACCATGGGTGTCCAGTGCCATTGGCAACCAACTAGAGACACTCGTCCCCTGCTGGCATCAGGGATTGAACGGTTGAGCATCCAGTGCCAACGGCATCCCAGCTGCAGACACTCATGACCCCTGCAGGCATCGGGCACTGAACCACAGAGCGTCCAGTGCCAACAGCATCCCAGCTGCGAACACTTATGACCCCTGCCGGCATCGGGCACTGAACCACTGAGCGTCCAGTGCCAACGGCATGTTAGCTACAGACACTCATGACCCCTGCCAGCATGGGGCACTGAACCACTGAGCGTCCAGTGCCAACGGCATGTTAGCTACAGACACTCATGGCCTCTGCTGGCATCGGGTACTGAACCACTGAGCGTTCAGTGCCAACAGCATCCTAGCCACAGACACTCATGACCCCTGCCAGCATGGGGCACTGAACCACTGAACGTCCAGTGCCAACGGCATGTTAGCTACAGACACTCATGACCACTGCCGGCATGGGGCACTGAACCACTGAGCGTCCAGTGCCAACGGCATGTTAGCTACAGACACTCATGGCCTCTGCTGGCATCGGGTACTGAACCACTGAGCGTTCAGTGCCAACAGCATCCTAGCCACAGACACTCAAGTGTCAGCCTGCTGACATCAGCCACTGAGCCACAGAGCCCCTAGTGCTAACAGCGTCCCAGCTACAGACACTTAAGTCAGACTACTGGCGTTGGGCACTGAACCGCAGAGCATCCAGTGCCGTCATTGCCATTGCTTCGCTGAGCCAGTCAGAGTGCATTATTAACCTTAATGGTGCAGGATATGTCAACAGTGTGTTGTCATACAGCAATCTCATTTTCTGTTTGTGCGTTCATTCATTCTTTTGTCCTGGATGGGAAGAGTCTTTGTATCATGTGCTGCATTTGGAACATTGACTGTATACTGAAATTGGTCATTTGATCTCTGGGTGCTTTCAGCAGACAGTATAGTCACCAGAACCTTGTTTAGAGTCACCAGAACTGTGGTAGTCACCAGAACCTCATTGGTAACCAGAACCTTGTTTAGTGTCACCAGAACTCATTGGTAACTAGAACCTTGTTTATGGTCATCAGAACTGTGGTAGTCACCAGAACCTCATTGGTAACCAGAACCTTGTTTATGGTCATCAGAACTGTGGTAGTCACCAGAACCTCATTGGTAACCAGAACCTTGTTTATGGTCATCAGAACTGTGGTAGTCACCAGAACCTCATTGGTAACCAGAACCTTGTTTATGGTCATCAGAACTGTGGTAGTCACCAGAACCTTGTTCACTTGGTTGTGGTTTTCATTAATTGCATATCACAAGACTGATTTTGGCAGTAAAATCAGATGTGTCAAAAAACTCTATTTTGAACAATATCTATATACTTTCTTTCTGTTTATTCATATGTCCATTTCATATAGCATGCAAAAAATTTCACTAAATGTTTACTTGTTTCATTTGATTCCCATCCATGGTACTACAGTGAGAGAGGATTGTCATGCACATGTTCGTGTACCAGGTCATGCTCTATGGATTCACCAGTATTTCCTCTGATCATAACCCTTATTGCTCTAGCATAAGTGAAATGTTGTTGAGTATGTTACTAAACACTAATCAAGTCTCTTCATCGGCACAATAAGGCTGAAATACAGCCATGGTGGCATGACGCCAGGATCATGGCACAATAAGGCTGAAATACAGCCATGGTGGCATGACACCAGGATCACGACACAATATGGCTGAAATACAGCCATGGTGGCATGTTGCCAGGGTCACGGCACAATATGGCTGAAGTACAGCCATGGTGGCGTGAAGCCAGGATCACGGCACAATATGGCTGAAATACAACCATGGTGGCATGACACCAGGATCACAGCACAATAAGGCTGAAATACAGTCATGGCACAATATGGCTGAAATACAGCCATGGTATCATGAAGCCAGGATCACAGCACAATATGGCTGAAATACAGCCATGGCACAATATGGCTGAAATACAGCCATGGTGGCATGACGCCAGGATCATTCATCCAAGCCTTGTAGGGAAGCATTCCAGAATGAAGGTTTTTATCCAAAAGTCATGTCGCCTTCTTTATGACACAAAGCTTTTGGACATACATATTGTACTTTCACAATGACATGAAATTCTTTCTACTGCCGTCCATGTTGATCAACCTTCATGTATGTCTTCAGTATCATGCTATATTGAATACCCATCTATTAATTTTGTGACTAACACGTATTAAGTTATTGAGTTTCATATTGTTACTGGCTTATTCTTGTTGTACATTTAATCCATAACTTGTCGTATACTTGTTTTTGTTGCATCTTCAATGTCTGATCAACTTGGACTTCACCAACATGTACTGTATGTAATTACAAGGTGCAGATCGATGATTTCACATGCAAAATTTAGTTATGTCTTATTAACTTGTACATGTTGTACATAGTAGTTGTGATAATTTTGCAAGTTGTACATGATGATTTGTACACTAAAGTTATGATTATTACCTCATTCTCTGTGTTTTTTGTTTTATGTTTGTATACAGATAGTTCTGTATACAGTTCGAGTTTTGGGCCGTTTGATCGATTTTCAACCGACTCGGATATTCCATATTTTCGTAATGCATAGGTTGCTTCCCTTGGCGTAAGGTATCAGTGCAATTGTCCAATGCAGTTAGCATTTCGTGGTTGCATTGGATGGAATTTAATCAACCACAATGATTACCTGTATCTTCCAAATGCTTACAGTACTGGATAATTGCCCTGATGCCTTCAATAAGGTAAACCGGCCCGGATAGCACAGTTGGTAGAGCGTCCGCTTCGGGACCGGTAGATCCAGGATCAATCCTTGATCGAGTCACACCCAAGACTTGAAAAGAGGAAGTTGTAACTTCCTCGCTTGGCGTTCAGCATGAAGGGGATAGTGCAACGACTGGTTGACCCGTATCAGTATAATGGCTCGGGCGGTGCGGCTTACTTGCCTTCGGTAAGTCGTCTCAGTGAAGCAGCACTAAATAAAAGAGCGGTGGAAATCCGTCCTGCAACAAGGAGGCACATTACACGTACACGACCTTAAACCCCAAGCACTCACTCACTCACTCAATAAGGTAAGTAACCTAACACATGTACTTGTAGCTACCCATAAAGGACCCAAAATTTTCTCCGAGACATGTCATACTTTGCCAGATTCTGGGAGTCCTATTGATCTTAGGAAGGTTTTTTGAGGTTTGCATTTGGAAGGTAGAATTTATTTATTTCTTCATTTGGTGTTTCAAGCCGTACTCAAGAATATTACACTTATACGACGTAAACCAACATCATGGCAGAGTCCGGGGGGGGGGGGGGGGGACCCACCGCCATCTGCACATTGCTGCAGACCTTCCCACATATGGATGGAGAGGAAGGTAGGATTCAAACCCTGTTGGGCAAAATCAAGTTTCAGCAATAAAAACAATATTTTTATGACATTTATTTGCCCCCGAAAATGTAATTTTTGGAGCACAATTTTAGGTCTTCTAATTTACATGTCTTCTGACAGCCAGCTCAAACCAAAAGGGTGATGTACTTTCACAATGCATGTACACAAAATCCTTGTAGAACGCTGGTTTCCAAAAATGACCAAAGTTCAAACTCACTCTCAACCACCATATAATTTATTTTCTAATATATACACAACATTTACAAAATGTTCTCCAAAACACTACTTGGTTCCTGCCCATTACTTCTAGCACCCAGCCTGGAAAGGGCTGGTGTTTTGGTCATCTTCATTTTGTTTATATTGGAATGTGTCCTCTAAATACTGCTTCCAGGCTACAATAGCGTAACGCCTACCAAAAAAAAAAAATAGGTACCTTTCAGCTAATGAACGCCATGGTTCCCACACCTTTTTGCTGATCTGTGATCTTCAATGGTTTAAAAAAAAAATGAGTTTATACCTCAATAAATGGAACTGATGATCCTTTCACGTTAAAGTGATAATACTGACATGCCTGTGTGCATTTCACTGAATAAAGCATTTTTTTCTGGGAAATACCCTAACAGATTATGATGTACTGATTTCTTTCTGATCAACCTAAACTGTGATATTAGCAAAATGAAGAGTATATATATAGGAAGCTTATCAAAAACTGTTAAAAGCTGAAGCAATGTTCTTCACAAAAATGACAACATGTACAAGGCCAAAATCTGATAACTGTCCAGATTTACAAGAATCCTGCTTTTCAGAACTGTGGGCTATACATCATGCCGTGAATGACGACATATCTATTCCACCTTATTAAGGACATAGCTAGGTCTATTGAGTATTGTAAACAATGCAGCTGAATACACCTTTATTCATAGGTTGTGGTTGTTCAAAAGTGTGTCACTGTTCACAGGCAAGCTAGAAGCAATTGTTTACGCCCATTCAATACTCATTCCATTGCAATAACTGGACATTTCTTCAGCACACATAAAATGTTGACAAAACATTAATAATCCTGGAACATGGCCTATCTATTCTGCCGGGAAATTCCCATTTTTTTCTGGAGGAATAACTAAATTGTAGTCTCTTCTGTATGATCAGACGGATTTCTGTCGGACTTCTGCAATGATTGTCTGAAGAAATAAATGTCAAGGAGAGAACATATATTAATTTGCTCATAAATATAAGACAAATATGACATCGAGACTGTTCAGTGATTACTGGTGGAGGAAACTACCGAGGCTCACTGGGTATCCAACAATCGGTTTGACTTCATCCTAACGCTACATGGTAATAAGATGCCAGTCAGGATTACAGGTGGAGGTAACCACCGAGCCTCACCGGGTATCCAACAATCTGTCAGACATGATCCTAATACTACATGGTAATAAGATGCTGGTCAGGATAACAGGTGGAGGAAACCGAGCCTCAGTGGGTGTCCAACAATCTGTCTGACATGATCCTAATACTACATGGTAATAAGAGGCTGGTCAGGATAACAGGTGGAGGAAACCGAGCCTCACTGGGTATCCAACAATCTGTCTGACATGATCCTAATACTACATGGTAATAAGATGCCAGTCAGGATAACAGGTGGAGGAAACCGCCGAGCCTCACTGGGTATCCAACAATCTGTCTGACATGATCCTAATACTACATGGTAATAAGATGCCAGTCAGGATAACAGGTGGAGGAAACCGAGCCTCACTGGGTATCCAACAATCTGTCTGACATGATCCTAATACTACATGGTAATAAGAGGCTGGTCAGGATAACAGGTGGAGGAAACCAAGCCTCAGTGGGTGTCCAACAATCGCTTGGGGAATCCACGGGGAAGACCCCATAACGTTTTGAGCAAAGTATAGACTGTACATCTATTTGTGTGCTTCGCTTCTGGTCAAAAATATGCAGGGAATTGCTGACGCATATAGAATTACAGAAAACTGTAACTCAATAACACCACCTATATACTTTGATACAGTTTCACACCAAAGCGCAAAGTTCATCTTAAAAGAAATTCCAGTTTTCATGTCACTTATCAATGAATAATGAACGATCAGAAACATCACAATTAATACCGACGTATCCCTTTAAATATAATCCAAACTGCGTAAACTGTCACATTCTAATCACATGACTCCATTGATATTGGCTGCTCTCGTCAGCATAGCTGCTATCAGCTTCTCATGTTCATTATCACAATTAAAAGTTAATGTCTCTTTAACTCATCTAAATAACATATTTCATATTTTAAAACAAGGGGGAATTACAATTACAGTTTACTTATTTTGGGGGAAAAGAATCTATTTGTGTATTTGTGTAACATCATCACATACAAATTATGATGTAACAAATGTGAAGTTGTAGCGGTTACCCTATAATGCTGTAGATTTACATCTGCTTTATTCCACACCAACCTAACACCTCCCCTCCCCCCACCACTTAAAAATGACATAACCCGTTCTTCGAACAATGAAATGAAGTCAGAATTACTTTTTGCAGTGAACTATATAGTATCAGGATATTATACAGCTTGTGCAAATTTTTGGGGAGGGTGGATAACTTCTGATTCACACAGGGTTAAAACCTTCATGTTCAATTTTTTTCTTTTTGTGTTTTCTTCATGGCTTCCAGCTGTTTGTCCTGACACTGGACAATACAGAGAATACAACCAAAATAAATCGTAAATATGTTTTCAGCCAAAAAGGATACATCGAGAAGCTGAGAGACTGTAGCTGAAAAACAGAAACACAAAGGTTATCTTCATTTTAAGTTGACTACTTATCCTGGAATTTCTTACAGCTAAAAATTCCCTTCCCTGCACATCCACTTCACTGTTTATAGCAATATTATTTTTTTGTATCATCTCCTATCGTACGCAAAGAAAGATTTATTTATTTATTTGATTGGTGTTTTACGCCATACTCAAAAATATTTCACTTATACGATGGCAGACAGCATAATGGTGGGAGGAAACGGAGCAGAGCATGGGGAAAACCCACGACCATTCGCAGGTTGCTGGAAGACCTTCCCATGTACGCCCGGAGTGGAAGCCAGAATGAGCTGGACTTGAACTCACAGCAACCACATTGACGAGAGGCTCCTAGGTCATTACTCTGAGCTAACGCGCTAAGCAACTGAGCCAGGAAAGATTGAGAAACTCATATTTTGTTCCCAACACTTTCAAAATGTGCACACTTAACTTTAATTTGTATCTCAAATGAGTTTTTCAGCAATATTACGCCTATGCTTCTGATACATTTTCAAACAATGCCATGATCACGGGAAATTACGCTTCTCTGGATCAATTATATTTCTTCTACATGTATGAATCACACATAAGTCCAAACCCTTCAATATAAGTATGATTCAGTCACTTCACTGGCCTCTCTCAGTCTTACTGGTAAGCTGATGTCCTTTGTATGTATGTTTCCCATGCTTGGGGTTTAACATCGTAACAATTTTTCAGTCATATGATGAGGAGGTGACATAAGGTGTTTGTACGTATATTGTCTCTTCTTGTGCTGCCACCACTGAAGTATGGTGCTGAAGACACCAGACAAGACACCCAACCCAGTCATGTTATACTGACACCAGGCCAACTAGTCATGTTTCCTTGCTGTAACCGCTCAAGTGAGGCACCAACAAGTACTATTTTTAGTCTTTGGTATGACCTGACCTGGGTTTGATCCCCGGATCTCCCAACTTGGAGACAGCCGCTCTAAGCATTAGGTTTCCTTTGTAACTTCCCATTTTGAGTTCCTGGGGTCAATTTTACAAAGATGTTGCAACACCTCACCTTGCACGAAGTGACGTATGTATCACTGTTTGTTATCATGGAAGTTATTCTAGGTGCAATTTGCGACAGCTTCATAAAAAAGGCCTCTGGGACTATATGTATACTCACTTGACCTATGAGCTGACTTAGGTTTTCACTGGCCGCCCTTCTCGAGTCTTCAGAGTCCAGCCTGTAACGTTTATAACATGAGAAGCCTGATACGACTCATCCAGATAGGATAAAAAGCTTACAAAGCATGATGAAATACACTACATATAAATAGAGGAAAAGATTAACATGGAAAGAAAGTTCAAAAATGAAAGTAATCATCAGAACAGCCTACTTAAAACTTTCTGGAAAGAAAACCTTTCCTAATTTTGTTGAGTTAAATGCAGTCAAATGCTTACATTATATGGAAGTCTTTATGGACCATATCGATGACGTATGTTGTCACTGAAGTCACTGCCAAACAAAACATCTTTTAAAAATTTTAAAGAAAAGATAAAAAAAGAAAGAAAAATTTCCTCCAGGCTGTGCCCGGTTTTCCCCCACACAATGATGCTGGGCACAATAATATAACTGAAATGTTCTTGAGTGTGACATAAAACCCCAATCAAATCAAATCAAATAAATCAAGCTTAAAAAAGCAAACCTTTTATTTTTTGTGATGTTGCATAAACCAAGATACCACAGTTTAAAAGTAAGGAAAATCAATACCACTGCCATACTATCAATTTTAACCAATTAAGTTTGAGTTTGCCCAAGGATGCACACATTCCTGCTGACGTCATCCGAACCATGTTTTGACTTTGAGTCAAATAAGCCTGGTTATGGGTGACGGGACATCATATTTCTGGTTTCTCTAACATGGTGCCTGTCCTGGTTTCGTAAGAATTCCCTACCAAAAGTTGATTTACAGAAGTTCCTCAGAACAAAATTGTTGTGGCTTTTTAGGTCAGGTTAAACTATTTGTTGTCTTTTCTTTTAATCCCTTTGAATATCCCATACCTGAGGACATGGTGCTGAAGATCCAGCTCAAAATGAAGCCTGGCCAGACGCTCCTGCTGCTCTCGGATCTGATCCATGCGGTCAAACATCCCATCAGCACCTGCAGAAAGACACATATGTACATACAGAATTATACTTAGAATTGGTTGTTGATTTGTAGCTGAGATTGGGGGGCACCATCGTTTAAAAAATTTCCTAGTGTCGGAGAACTAAATTTTGATAATTACTGTATTCCACCAAAACTTTGACCTGTTCAGAAATGCACCCAAGCCTTGAAACGATTTCTAAAGAAATTAATCACACTCTGAAGTGGACTTCTATTAAAGGTGAAATGAATCAGTCAGAATTAAGCAATTTGTATCACTTTGAAAAATGCTAAACTTGCGGTGAAATACAGTAACAATTTTTGGTATCTGTATCCTTTGGAAAATATCAAGGTAAGGCTCATTCACACTGGACACCACATCCACACTGGATACCACAACCACACTGGATACCATATCCACACTGGACACCACATCCACACAGGACAACAGAACCACACTGGACACCACAACAACACTGGACACCACAACAACACTGGACACCGCAACCACACTAGGCACCATATCTACACTGGACACCATATCCACACTGGACACTATATCTACACTGGACACTACAACCAGACTACACTGGACACCACAACCACACTAGATACCATATCCACACTGGACACCACACTGGACATCATATCCACACTGGACACCACAACCACATTGGACACCACATCCACACTGGACACCGCAACCAAACTGGACACCAAGTCTACACTGGACACCACAACCACACTGGACACCATATCCAAACTGGACACCACAACCACACTGGACACCACAAGCACAACATTTTGTATTACTATTCGCACTACTTCTGGACCCAGTTGACACTCGCTTGAAAATCAGGGCCACAACATTCTCCATAATATTATTTTCACAACTCCTGATCTAGTACTGTTATCACATGGAGTGCCACCCACACTGGGTCAGCGCACATAGATGTAATGTGTCCGCATTTCTTGTCTGCCAAAGTTGCCAATTTCAATGGTGAAAACATGTGGCAACAACAACAGGATCAAATCCATATCACCATGGAGACATGGTTAAGGTTTCTATATTCCCTATTCTGTTTTCGTGTTTTCACCAACATTCATTTAGTGCTGTGGATCAACTAGCAAAAGATCATCCACAGAACTACTTTCCCTCCTGCCCTGCATTTGCATCCCTCTCCCGCAACAACTTTTATTTAGCCATCAGGCCAGGTGAAAATCCATTACCCATCAAACCACAGAAGCTCCATTTTAAGTTCTGACTTGTCACATAAAATTGGCAACTGTCACACAGCTTTGGCCTAACGTGGGACAACCAAACACTACTACTATTTGATCGTTATGCTCCTTTATCATGCTAATGAAGTGGTTTATTTACAAATATTTGTAAACCACATGGGCAAGCTTACCAAATGCCTGTAGTTTTCCTGAGTGGAAGTCCTCTAATAAATGTACCAGTCCCTGCTCCATGGCTCGTACATCAGCCACATCTGTCAGAAAGGAATGTTCTTTACATGGCCTCTTGACCACCGGGGCCTCCATCTTGGATGATACTGAAATGTCAAACCAGGGAAAATAAGAAACACTTGTCTTTTAACTCTTGTACAAGTACTAATCTGACAATCAATTTGAAAGTTACTAACAGACAAACTATAACAATTAGACAATTCCATGGCTTGAAGTACTTCTTGCAACTTAAATTCAACTGTCATGACTTTAGATAAGGTTTTGACGTGTGTCATGTGGTGTGTAACTATCACAAGGTGTAACATGCCATGGCCTGTGCATTACATACATGAACAACCACTTTTATTTCTTGTGTGATGTCTTGTGTAATGTCTTGTGTGATGTCTTGTGTAAGAAACCCCGATAACCCTAACACATACACACATAAACATTTCACATCTTTACTTTACTGAGTTTATAGTCTAATTATTTCCATATCAATGAAGACATAAGTCTTTTTCTATATCAGAAATCTGAATAATTGCATGGTAGTTACACATTAAGACAAGGCATAAAAAAAGTTATTGCAATCATCCTTTCCATCCGACATACAGGCATGGTAATTTAAATTTAACTTTCAAATCATATCTTTTCCTCAAAAAGAACATTTAGGTGAAGTACTTTATATGTTAATACATTTGCTGATAAATCTCATGCAAACTTAATCAAAGATTTTATCAATTTTGTCCATGTATATTTTCAAAAATGTTTGTCTGCAGGTTGGGATGGATGCTATATATACAAATCCTCATGTCTGACATGTCAGAAGCTCAATCATATCTTCAAAAGGGGAGATAGATGGGGTAGAAGAAATCTGCTAATTACCCTAACACAAAGAGCTGTCATGTATACAAAGGTCATTGGAATATCTGTTATGTGTTCTGTGGCTCATGCAACTGAAAGGTAACTGTGAAACACTGTGACTGATTATTGGTGACGGCAAAACAAAGAGTCTTATGGCTTAACACCCGGGTGAAACCAGAAAATCTCTTTTTAATGATCTTCTGCTACAATGTACGGGTGTTGCTGTTTATTGCAGTGACATGCAGCACTATATTTTGTTATACAATATTAACCTTTCCAAGTCTTTCCAGCCTGCTTGTTGGTGAGTGATGAGGTAGACGGAGGTGTATCACTGTGCTGAGCCATGGTAAACACTGTCAGTAATAACTATTAATGGTGCAACAGTGAAGTGATTGGTCCTGCTACCTGCTGCCTCAGTAGCTTTATCTTACAAACTATGCCACATCTCATCTACATATGTGCCAAGATTATGTGATGACGGATGATTAACAAACTGTCCTCTTTTGGAATCTGTCACGTCACGTCACATCATCTTCTGGACGTCTGCTGGCTCTATCGATCGCCTATACTATAGTACTCGGTGGAACCTGAAGGGCCTGGCATCTCGAGGTTAATTCTGGGAAGATAAAAAAGAATAAAAAACAATATATCTTACATAACATCCGGCTTGGCCAGTTAACAGCCCTCCTAATACCTTAAGCATATATCGATCAGCATTCGGTAGGTCTATTGATTTTAGATTTTAATATGTTGTTGTTGTTGTTCCTCTTCATCAGGTCTGGTCGTAGTTACTGTTGTTTATTACCACCCACAAGTGAAGCACTGGATAAAACCTCATGCTAGGACTTAAAGAGCTGCGTACCTGCATGGCACTAACTTTTAGCCTATAAGCATTTAACAGCCACCCAAACAAGCTTTCAGTGGAAGTCAAGCGAACCTTTCGAAGCAACACGTCAAATATTACAGGGGGACGTAACTTTGCTCGTCATTGGGCCAGTGTTATCCTCACAAGGTGTTGATTGGTTTACCTCCCCCTTCTTTAGAATTTAGCATCCAAATACATGTATTCTACCTCCATGATCTCATGATAGGCTTATATACACACCCTGTTAGCTGAAATCATGATCGTGTTGCTACTATTTAGGCACATACGTGAATAGTTAGAAAATAAAATCATAGCTGATTTAAACTGACAATAGGTCGGATTTTACCGGTCACGTCCGTGTGACCATTTGTTAAGTGCCACATTGGGCTGTCGCCGCTGCTCTTGTTTTCTCTCTGTGCTGTAGCCCTTTATAATTGAGAAAACAGCACACCTATATCAGTCCGTTTCGGGTAAAAGTAAAGGGCTCGTCATAATTTGATTGTTCCTTAATACCATATTCTAGAATTGTTCACTTACATATAAAATTAATGGTGGTCAGTTACATGGGTGGAGAAAGGCGGAGTGCCCAGAGTAAAACACCAACCACTGGGAAAACGAATTCTACCTCGTCATAAGTTACGTCACATTCGGAATCACGTAAGAGAGTACATGCGCGCTTCACCACAGTCGCGCGATTTTTGTTTTACCGAGTTTTGTCTGCACTTATTGAAATTTTCACTTACGTGAGTAGACCCTGCTCACTGAAAATTTTCATTCAGATTTGAGAGTTTCTAATTTGTCGGCTTTCTATTTCGGGGCACCGTCTCGGTCGACAGCGTGCACGCATGTGCAGCGTGTATGGTGTATGAGCACGGTAGCTACAGTTATGAGTTCAAAAAATTGCAGCCGTAACCTAAACCCACCGGGTTCCGAAGCTATGGATTTTGCGCCGGTTGATGAAAACATTTTATTACAGTTACCTGAAGGCAAACGGACAGTCACCCTAAAACGTGTGCTTTTCGCTCTTCAGAGAGCGGTAGTTCCCTTGTGACTGTTACATAATAAAAAATTAATATGGAAGCGTCGCCAAAACAAAATGAGCACAGCCTGTCCTCTCATAGCCAAATCCATGGCTAAAACGGGCGAGACTTGGGGGCAAAATGGCATCTCGTCATAACATCGGTATCACTGGAAATGAAAATCGTCACAGACGAAAATGCTGTCTGTTCCACTGGATAGGGAGGACGACGACCTCTCCTTGCTCTCACCTGCCGCAGGTGGTAAACTTTCCCCTGCAACAGGCAGCAAAGGCGCCTAGTCGCTGCTCAACCAGATTGATTGAGAGCTTGAGAATGAAAACGAGCAAGGGCCTAAGATCACATCCCAACTCGCAGGAATTGCAGACAAACGTTGGATGTTCAAATTATCGTCAGTTAAACTGGATGCGAAACTCAAAGTGTACAAACCGCCTCAAAACTGCAACAAATTATTTGTGCCTAAGGTTAACACACCTTTGTGGAGAAAACTCAACAACTTTGCCAGAAACAATAACTTGCGTTATATGCAAATTTGCCAAAAAACTAATATGAAGACTTAGATTGCTGTCACTCAGATGACAGACAAACTTCCCGCCTGTAAAAACGATGCGACCCCTATGTACTATGCCACCTGTTGTTTCCATTGCAAACGACGCAATCGCCTTGCTTGGCCATTTCATCACACGACATTTCAATATTGGGACATTTCAATATTGAGGCGGCGGAACTGTATGCGGCCGTTTGTACTCAAGATGTTACCGTCACAGAGTCGCTGTTTTGGCGAAAATCTTTCCCAGACATTAAAGGATGCCAAAGAAGCTAACAGAATTGGACATGACGCCTGGGAAGGGGTCGAACGGGACAGTCGTGGGAAAAAAGGAGATAGAACAAACACAGGCTATGTGATATTGTCATAGTTTGTCACGTGCATTTCTTTACATCATAGCACACGTGTATGTTTACATCACATGATCAGCTCTCCTATATTAGTATTCATGAGGTTGCAGCCTAGCGATTGGCTAATATTACGTAAGTAACATACTGCGGGACTGTTCAAGGTGATGAAGTGAGTGGAATACAGTGATTGTCTGAATGTAGACGCTGTTCCAAGTTATTTATTTATACTTTCTTACGTCGGTAACATAAAAGTATTACATAGTGTCAGAAGTTCAGAAGAACCCTTGAGATGGCAGCAATCGTGAAACAGATGTCTCCCATGGATTTCGACCGCGGCAATGTTGCTGAAAACTGGTCACGATGGAAGGAACTGATGCACCTCGTGTTCACGGGACCGGATGCAGACAAGGGGAAAGCGGAGCAAAAGGCCGCACAGTTCTTGATAAATATCGGACAAAAATGTAGAGACATTTGCAGAGCATGGCGTTCTAGTGGTGAACTTTCAGAGGAAGATTCTAAGAAGCCAGAGAAACTGTTCGAACTTTTCGAGTACTACTGCAACCCGAAGAAAAACACGTCGGTACAACGTATGTTATTTTATCAACGGGGTCAAGGTCAGTCAGAATCGATAGACGAATGGGTCACTCGGGTAAAACTCATTGGCCGTGGTTTTCATGATCTAGACGACATGATTAAAGACAGGATTCTCATGGGCTCAAATTCATCTGAAGTTCAGGAAAAACTCCTCTTAGAAGACAATCTGACTCTAGAAAAAACAACAAAAATTGTCAGGGCTCATGAAGTATCACGTGAACAATTGAAAGTATTGAACAAAACTCCCGATGAAGTCCACGAGCTCAAATTTGAGAATAAATTTGGAAAAAATAAATTCAAAACTGGTCAACAGAAATTTCAGGGACAAAACCAACAGAAATTTAAGAAGTTTGAGAAACGGAACACACATGACAAGCAGGACAATTCTCAGTGTGGTCGGTGTGGATATGAACATAAGAAGTCAGAAACTTGCCCAGCAATGGGAAAAAGTTGTATGAAATGTGGCATTAGAAATCGCTTCAGGACAATGTGTAGGTCTAAATCAGCTTATGCTGTTTGTGAAGATAATCATAAAACAGACACTGACACTGAAGACAATGTGGTATATTTAGGCACAGTTAACAAAACTGAAAACAACGAAAATGAAGCTTATGCAAACATTGAAATAGGAAACAGACAAAACTCTCAGGTGTAAACTGGATACTGGAGCACAGGTAAACTGCATTCCCACAGAAACATACGAAAGACCTCTACGTCTACCGACACGTTTTCTCCCCAAGTTGTCAGGATATGGTGGTAATCAACTCATAGTCACAGGTAAATGCACGGTACCATGCAAGTACAAAAACATTATTCAGAACTTAGAGTTTGTAGTTGTGGATAGCCCCTCCTAGGTTTCAACGCCTGTAAGCTGCTACACCTGGTGAAAGTGGTTATGATAATTGATCAACCAATCACAAAGCAGATTTTGACTAAAGAATCAGTGGTCAAGGAGAACAAGGATATCTTCACAGGGCTTGGTTGTCATCCAGCAAAAGCCAAAATTAGACTCAAAGACAATACACTACCAGTTGTGCACGCATCACGGCGTGTCCCTGAAGCATTAAGGGATCGTGTCAAAAATGAACTAAAACGTATGGAGACAATGGGCGTTATCAGAGCCATTAACGAGCCCATAATGCGAGAGCACTATTAACTTCCTACACTGGAGGACATAACACATAAACTGGCAGGTGCGAAGTACTTCAGTCGGCTCGACGCAAAGTCCGGGTACTGGCAGATCCAGCTAAATGATGAAAGTAGTAAACTCACAACATTTAACTCTCCCTTTGGCAGGTGGGCATTTACACGCTTACCTTTTGGCCTTGTATCAGTCCAGGAAATCTTTCAAAAGAAAGCACACGAAGCCCTGGAAGGTCTTGACGGCGTTGAGGTCTTGGTTGATGACATACTGCTCTAAGCACCAACCCGAGAACTGCACGACGAGCGACTCAGAGAACTAATTCAGAGATGCCGTGACAAAAACCTGCACCTGAATTCTGCAAAAATGGAAATTGGGGTCACAGAGACAAAGTGGACACACTCTCACGTCGGAAGGTCTGAAACCTGACCCAGACAAGATTAAAGCGATTGAACAGATGCCGACACCTACCTCGAAAAAGAAACTGGAAACGGTGATGGGTATGATTAATTACCTCACCAAATTTGCCCCAGGACTTGCCACAGCCACAGCTCCAATAAGAGAACTCTTAAAAGAAGATGTTGAGTGGCTATGGCACACAAATTGTGACAGCATTTGAACAGGTGAAATCCATCATCACACGAACACCAGGACCGGTGTTAGCATACTATGACGTCACCCTCCAAGTAGACGCGTCAAAATCAGGCCTTGGCGCAGTCATTCTTCAAGAAGGCAAACCAGTTGCCTACGCCTCACGAGCACTTACGCCGACACAGCGAAACTATGCACAGATAGAAAAAGAAATGTTGGCAATTCAGTTTGGGTGTGAGAAGTTTCATTCTTATATCTATGGAAAACAAGTGACAGTACACAGTGATCACAAGCCACTTGAGATAATCATGCGCAAGCCACTGGCTTCAGCACCACCCAGGCTACAGCGCATGATGCTGCGCTTACAGCTCTGCGATATGAACGTAGTTTTTCGCCCCGGAAAGGAAATTCTGATTGCGGACACACTCTCAAGAAATTACAAATCTGGACATGACGCACATGAAGATCCGTCCCTGGAAGAGCACGTTCATTCAGTATTTGAACGAATCCCAGTAACTGATCAAAAACAGGAAAAAATCAAATCGGAAACACAGAAGGATCAAACTCTCATCAAACTTAAATCTGCCATTCACAGAGGCTGGCCACAGACTTAACAACAAGAGGACGCTGATCTGAGAGAATTCTGGCATGTGCGAGACGAACTGACTGTTTTGAACGGCATAGTGTTCAAAAGTGACAAATTGTGATTCCAGCATCAATGCATGTCGACATGCTGCAACGGATACATGTAGGACATTTCGGCATGGATCTTTGCAAATGACGTGCTAGAGAATTTCTCTACTGTTCACAAATTGAGGACTATGTGAACAGATGTAGCACATGTCTTGAACACAGATCCCCCCTACCGAAGGAACCGATCGCCGCCGATACCAAACGAACCGTGGAAATTGTTAGCCACAGACCTGTTTGAGTGGCACAACCGTAACTATCTCATTGTGGCTGATTATTATAGTCACCATTTTGAGATCAGCCTATTACCTAATATCACCGCCAACACTGTCATCAATCACATGAAATCAATCTTTGCCCGGCACGGCATATGTGAGGAATTGATATCCGACAATGGAAGCCAATACACATCTGCAGAATTCAAAAGATTCGCTGCAGAATGAAGTTTCAAGCACACCATGAACAGCCCCTACCATCACCACTAAAGGACTTTCTGAAAAGTATGTTGGTATAGCAAAACGGATCATGAAGAAAGCCCAGACCGATGGTACTGACCCGTACATGGGACTGTTAGTCAACAGAAATACACCCACTTATGGAACTGCTACACCAGCTCAACTCCTAATGAGTTGTCGTCTTAAAGACAACCTCCCAGTCCAACAAAAACAGCTCTGCCCATCCGTACAAAATGCAAAAGATGTACAAATTCGACTTTCACAGAAACGGATGAACAGTGAGAAATATTACAACCGTAACACCCAATCTTAAAAACCATTAAGGGAAGGAGAGGATGTGTACATGCAACAACTCAGTGGGAAATGGAAACCAGCGATAGTGAGAAAAGTAGCCGTGATACCCCGATCATATATTGTCTCCACATCTGACGGTGGAAATTATCAACGGAACCGTCGTCACATCATTCAGTCCAAACCAGCCCCTCTAGCCAACAGCCCGAACAACAAATCAAGAGGCTTGAAACCTCCACCACTTGAAAATCCAACTCCTTCTGAGACTCCGAAACCACCTGACACATCTCCTACTTCACAGTTCTCACGTTTTGGTCGACGTATTAAGCCCAAGATTTTATCTGATTTCATAACTGGGTAAAGTGGAAGTGTGTTTGTGTGTTATTGTGAGCACAGTTTGTGTTGCTCTCAGTTGCAGATATCAGTCGGAATGCAAATTCTAGCGCCAACAGTGAATTTGTAAATCAGTGATTAATGTGTGCATTCTGTTCAGTTCATTGGATTCTATCATTCCTCGGCATTGAAATTAATGATGCATTTTCAGATAGGTTCAGGTTTTCCATCACTCAGATTCATGCATTTGGATGATTCAAAGTACTATGATAATTTTATTTGCTATGTTAAATTGTTCCGAATTGTGTGATCGTGATATACTTATGGAAAGTTTAAATTTGTGTTTAGTTTTAAGACCTGGTGAACCACGGATATCATTTGACATTTGACTCCAACTCAAGTTTTAAGTGTCAAACTGACTCTACAAATACTTACAGTTTGCAGTGTATTCTATTTTGTTTCAAATTGAAATTTGTTGCATTTGAATTGTATACTTGGGCAGTTATTTAGAAGCAAAATTTGTTAAAGCCTGTAATACTACTAACTTTTCTTTAAAAAGAAGGGGGATGTGACATTGTTGCAGTTTGCCACGTGCATTTGTTTACATCACATGATCAGCTCCCTTATATTAAAATTCATGACGTTGCAGCATAGCGATTGGCTAATATTACGCAAGTAACATACTGCGGGACTGCTCAAGGTGATGAAGTGTGTGGAATAGTGACTATCTGAATGGAGACGCTGTTTCGAGTCCTTTGTTTATACTTTCTTACGTCAAAAGACGGTAACATGAAAGTATTACAGGCTACCGTTTCAACAAACGTGGCAAAGGTAGTTGTTCGGCGGGAAAGAAAATTTTTTTTTAGGGAGGAGACAGCCTTACAAGACAAGAAGTATTTCTGCTATCTGACCCCGCGAAAGGCTTTCACTGAAGGTAAGTTATCATCCAATACAGTCCAGTGCTAGTATTAATAACCTGCTGCAATACCTTGAAGACAAAATGTTACATTTTCAAGCGGGCAGAATTCGTCAGTATTTTGACAAATGGAAAAAGTTGCGATCCAAAATAATGACAATGGTCCAAAAATAGACTTTGAGGAGTTCCCATTGTTCAGCCAGATACCTTCTTAGGTTGACAGTCGTCGAGCAAACTATTATTGACTTGCTTTTAAAGTTGTCAAAAATTGATGTAATTGAACCTACTGCACTTGAGTTTGGTGAATTTATCTCTACTGTTTTCACAACCATCAAAAAAGATGAAACTTATCGACTTAGTGTGAATCTGAAAAAGCTTAACTCTCATGTTATGTATCATTTTCAAATGGATTCCTCATCAACTGCCATAAAGCTCATGACACCCAATTGTTATACATGGCTTCCATTGATCTGAAAGATGCTTATCATTGAGCCTTGACCTCAGTTATAGAAAGTACCTTAGATTTATCAGGAAGAGCAAATTGTATCAATTCACATGCTTTCCAAATGGCCTGTCATCTTATCCAATAATGTTTACTAAATTACTGAAGCCAATTTTTGCAACTCTTCGCATAAAAGGCCATATTTCTTCTGAACAGATTGATTATTCCTATCTTCAGTCAGACACTTCTGATGATTGTGTTGAAAATGTAAGAGACACTGTTCATTTATTTGACTCCCTTGGTTTTATTGTCCACCCATCTATGTCTGTATTAGCACCAACGTAAAGAATGTCTTACCAGGGCTTTGTTTTGGATTTCCGGCTGACTTCTGACAAGGCTCTTAAACTAAAACAAATGTGCCATGATCTGTTAACCATGCCCTTTGCTGTGATCAGAGACGTTGCGGAGGTGGTTGGAATGATAGTGTCAAGCTTCCCAGGTGTCACATATGGACCTCTGCATTATCGTTTATTCGACAGGAACAAGACTGAATATCTCAAAATCAGTAAGAGTAATTTAATGCCCGGATTACATTGTGTGCAAAGGCAAAGCAGGAATTGCAGTGGCGGTGTGTTAATGCTGAAACCAGAAATTTTGTCAAAACAAACCCTGACATAACTATCCACTAAGATGTCCGCGCTAGAGGAATGGGGTGTATTTCTAAATGAGGTATCATTGGAGGCCAGTGGACATCTGAAGACTCCATAAATATTAAATTAATTATTTGGAATTGCTTGCTGGGTTTTGAGGACTAGATGTGTTTTTCACCCTTAGTGGAAAATAAACATGTCCGACTGATGATGGACAACACAACAGCTGTAGCTGCAAAAAAAAAAAAAAAAAAAAACATACGGGCACCAGTCACTATAAAATGCAATGAGTTGTGTAGTGAAATTTGGGATTGGTGTATACAGTATGGTATATGGCTAAGTAGCTCTCATGTCCCTGAAGTGGAGAAAGTAACTGCCGACAATGAATCAAGACGCCACATCACTGAAACTCAAGGGAAACTAAATAGTGTTATGCTTAAAGACGCTCTCAATAGACTAAGTGTATAGATCATTTTGCTTTCCGATTGAACAAAGACTTTAGTACATAAGAGTGGTGTAACTTAACGCCTGCCCGCATGCCAAACGCAGGCAAAAATCGCTGCGGGTATGTTGGGTTGATTTCCGTATTTTTTGGCACGCAGTTCTGAGATTTAAGTACACCCGACTTGTCATGACAGTGCAAAGTTATTTTGCGAGGGAGAAGGAAATATTTCTGTGGATTTCAACTACATGTCGATTCGAGAATGGATTTATACTCACAGGAGTGCTATTAAAGGCCTCCTTAGCGCACACCAGAAATTGTGCAGACATGTGCAACCGTGCGCAGCAAAGTGCCTTGCGGAATGGACCTATCGGGCTTTTTAATTCAACGATTAAACGTTGAAGCAGGTAAATATTACAAATTGTTGAAAATTATAGACCTGAGCGTTTAATTTAACTAAACTAGTATAGCCAAGACGGGGAGGATCAATTTATATAACATACGCTATGCTTGTGCTTCATGGTGTCATCCATTCTGGCAAAGGCATTTTAGTTGGTAATATTTGGCTCTGTCGAACATTGGCTGTGGGCTAGTAGATCAAGACTATTACCTGCCCGGATGGCAGGCCTCTTCCAGTGATGGCAGGCTCCTTCCCGTGAAGGCAGGCTGACTTGAGGTGCAGGCTGCCCTGATGGCAGGCCCCTTCCAGTGATGGGAGGCTGACTTGAGGTGCAGGCTGCCCTGTTGGCAGGCCCCTTCCAGTGATGGCAGGCTTACTTGAGGTGCAGGCTGCCCTGATGGCAGGCCCCTTCCAGCGATGGGAGGCTGACTTGAGGTGCAGGCTGCCCTGTTGGCAGGCCTCTTCCAGTGATGGCAGGCTGACAAGGTGCAAGCACCAAAAAATTTCAGTTACACCACTGACGTGTCATACAGACCAAACTTTAATGCTTTTGCCTTTTCTCTGTGTTGGAAAACTTACCAATTTCCTGCATTTCCTCCATTTAGTGTGATAACGCATGTGCTAAGGAAGATTTTGAACAACAGGGCAACTGGCATATTTGTGGTTCCCAAATGGCCAACAGGGGCCTCCGTGGCTCATTCGGTTAAAGCGCTAGCGCAGCGTAATGACCCAGGAGTCTCTCGCCAATGCGGTCGCTGTGAGTTCAAGTCCAGCTCATGCTGGCTTACTCTCCGGCCGTACGTGAGAAGGTCTGTCAGCAACCTGCGGATGGTCGTGGGTTTCTCCCGGGCTCTGCCCGGTTTCCACCCACCATAATGCTGACCGCCGTCGTATAAGTGAAATATTCTTGAGTACGGCGTAAAACACCAATCAAAAAAAAAAAAAAAAAAAAAAAAAAAGAAAATCAAGCACTGCGTATGTTGATCGTCCATCCTCTATTATTGCCGAAAAGGGGAGACAACTGTACACCAGCCCAGTCAACCGACAGAGAAACCTCTTACTCACAAGATGCAAGATGCAACTGATGGTTTGCCATTTATCCGCGAAGGAGTCGAAGGTTAAGGCCTTTCGCAGACAACTGGAACTAAGAAACAGTACACATTATACCTGGACAGATGGAAACGTTTCTGTCTTTACAGAAACATTAATCCAATTTCACCACCTCTAAATCAACCTATAAACTTTTTGAGTGAACTTGCAAAAAGTGGATACAGTTACAGTGCTATTAACACAGCCCGTTCAGGTGTGTCTCACCCTTTAGTAAAGCGTTTCATAAAGGTGTGTTCAAAACCAAACTAAATTTTCCACGTTATGTGGAAATATGGGATGTGCGCGATGTGTTTGAATATCTCATAGTACATTGTCACCTGCAGGTGATAACAATTTGAAGCAATTAGCTCTGAAAATAACTTGACCTTATTGACGGCACAGAGATGCCAAATCCTTCATTTTTCGAATTTAGACAATATGAGACTATGTTCTGAAAAACGTGTTTTCACTATTAAGTCACTGATTAAAAGTAGCAAATCTGGAAAACATCTAAAACCGATTAAGCTGTTGAATTATCCTTCAGACAGGTAAACATTCTTCTTTATTACTAAGTGTGGTGTCAACACTGATGTATTTCATGCTCACAATACTAGAGCAGCCTCAACCGCCAAGGCCAGTGTGAATAATCTCCCCTTGGATTGATTTTGACAAGTGCTAGATGGCCATCAGAAAGGACTTTTACAGTTCATTACAACAAGCCTCTTAACGTAAAATGTGGACTCTGTATCACAGACTTCTGAACATACCAGTGATGAGATTAGTTTAATTGATTACATGAAGACCTTACTCAAAATAGGCCTTTGAAAGGCAACACAGATTTAATCACCGTCTAAGTTCTTTTCTTTCTGTGTCACTCCACTGGTGCTTTACTTCTACCGGTACAGTAACACTGTACTTGTTTCGGTTACCAGTTGAAGTGCACTACAATAAATTGTTTGTCATTTAATTTTTGTATATTCCTTGTCATCTTGACTGCCTTATGACCACATGCTTTTAAATCTCACGTAATTCCGAATGTGACGTAGCCCATAACGAGGTAGAATTTAAAAATTAAACGAGACTTACCGGAAAGTTGACGTTTGATTGGTCATTGGCCTGGAACGAGGAATTACGTGCCCACCCTATGGCACATATTGGATACTCCCTACCCTTCAGTAATTCCTCTTCTGTGGCAACTCGGATTTAAATTCTGGGGTGAAACGTGCATGGGCTATCTCACGTAATTCATCGCTCCAGGCCAGTGACTCGGTAGAATTTCAGTCAAACTTTAATTTTCTGGTGACCGGCCCCGATAGCACAGTTGGTAGAGCGTCCCCTTGGGGATCGGTAAATCCTTGGTCGAGGCACACCTAAGACCTTAAAAGAGGAACTTTTGTAACTTCCTCGCATGGCGTCCAGCATGAAGAGGATAGTGCAACGACAGGTTGACCCGTATCAGTATAATGGCCTCGGGTGGGGCGGGTTACTTACCTTCGGTAAGGCGTCTCAGTGAAGCAGCACTAGATGAAAGAGTGGTGGAACTCCGTCCTACAAAAAGGAGGCACATTACATGCGCTCTAAGGATTCCTTCCTCGTCATATGACTGAAAAGTTGTTAAGTACGACGTTAAGCCCCAAGCACGCACTCACTCACTCAATTTCCAGTTAATTCTCATTTAATTTTTATGCCCCGCCGCCATTAGGCGATTTTGTCCCTATTCGTGTTCGGGCCATAACTCCAACTGTTTCCTGCGTAGAGCTTTAATTTTTTATAGATACATGGATGACGATGTGTCGCGACTCACATTTGACCATTTTCGCAGTTGTCATGGTAACCAGATAGCCATTTTTCTTTATATATATATATATACTACATAAATTGAAATGATTTCGTGTCCGGGTTCCAACTTCAACTGTTTTCTGCATAAAGTCTGGATTTGAGGTGGACACCTTTTCCCACTTGTGATGAAGATTCCCGTCGGGTTATTCTCACCACAATGTTGCTATTATTCTTTTATACATTTCAAACAAATGCATTTGTAAGGTTAGTTATGTGGTATGCCCATGGGGCATCTGACGTACAGCATAGGACTATATTGATCGAAGATAAGTGGTCTTCAAAGAATGTCAGTATGAAATTGCTAACGGCCACACGAGGGTCGTCAACCGCTTATTTTTACTAATTATAAGGTCCATACACGAACAGTAGAGAAGGGGGCATTCTATTTATAAATTCCCTGTCCAAGAACTGTATCACTAAGACATTAGCATATCAAAGGCTAGTTGGAACCTTGTGACCCGGCCATATATGTGTTAAGGGCCATCAGAAGTGTACCCAATGACCACTTCAGCCGAATCATTAAAACACACAGGTTTCGACCCCCACATATAATTCATTATTGCAAACATGTAGTGTAGGTCTGAATTACACCTGAAGAAATATATATATTATATATATCACTGTATATCAATTATAGGTATGGAAGTTACTCTCTGGAGAAGGGTTTGAGACATTGAAAGTAATTTGTTGCAGGTTTTAAAGGTATGATAAATGATAACTTGAATGGAGTTATAACAGTAATAGCGTTATACTGACATGCCTAATTACATAATTACCATATTTAACATGACACATATCTCCTTATATGGAACTAAGACACGTTTTGATGTATGCATGCTAATGGGCAGTTATATGGATACCAGTTTCTGTTTCGACGTATTGATTCCTACTTTTGACACAAAAAGAGCCATGTATGGACAGAAACGTATTTCCTGTCAAGTTCGCCGATTAGCACAACATAAAAACAGAAGTGGAAAAAATACGTTCGATACGGTCAAGCTGGATTGCCCTGCTTATTTCCACCATAATACTCGCCTCCGTCGTATAAGTGAAATATTCTTGAGTACGGCATAAAACACTAATGAAATAAATAAAGAAGATTTGCAAATTTCGCAAAAATGACATGCATTTAAGTGATTGTGAAGATTGTCCACAAAGACAAAATACCAGTAATCTTGAATGTAAAATTCATGAGCTGCAGGCCTAAGTAGGGTTCACACCCTCAGTTTTGTTCTAAATTTATCACCTCTCATTATACATGAATGTAATCTACTAAATATCTCCAAACTAAATGCAGCTTGCGAATCTTAAGTATTACTCATTTGAAATTCACCCAAAACATTTGGTTGGTTTGTGACGTGATACCCCACGGTCTATACATGTCGATGTACATATGTTAGGTCATATGATAGGTCTCTATGTAAACTCGAATTTAAATGCTTTATAAAGCAATGATTTTATTAGGTATTTATTTATTTGATCCGTGTTTTAGGCCCTACTAAAGAATGTTTCACTTATACTACTGCGGCCAGCATTAAGGTGGGAGGAAACGGGACACAGTTCGGGGGAAGCCACAGATTGCTCCTCAGGTTGCCTCCGGAGAGGAAGCCAGCATAAGCTGGACTTGAACTCACAGCGACTGCATTAGTAAGAGACTCCTGGGTCATTACGCTGCACTAGCGCGCTAACCAACTGAACCAAGGAGGCCCCGTTATGATTATACGCCCCAAAAAATCAATCAAGCCAACACAGTCATGGAAGCAACACCAAACAAATAAATAATAAATAACTTAACGTAAGCGTGTCGTTTGAAAGGAATCGTTGATCCGATCATATGTTACAGATTACATTTACTTCATACCATTTAGATGCCGACTCTTTATCATAATGTAAATATTCTTGAGTACGGCGTAAAACACCAATCAAATAAATAAATAAATAAATCTGTCATAATGTGTGCGAACAATGGTCCCGTGGTAGTTTCCCATTCAGTTTCTCAGTCGACAGCAATGAATTGCCAAACTGTACCAAACTGTACCAATCTCAGTTTAATAGCACTCGTGTAAAGGCTGAGTTTTCAAAGATAATTTGCTACCGATGACTCCAATCACCAGACCTTAGGATCACGAAGCTGTCTTGGACTTGAGACTAGATTGAGTTTTACCTTAGATTTGTAATTAAAAGCACATTTTGCTTTCATGAAGGTGTAAAGAAAACTCTTACTATTAATATAAAATGAGAAAGGGTGCCAGCAATTAACCTGCTCTGGCCGCCTTATTTAGACCATATCCCAGATAAAAATATGGTTAAACAACTTTAAAATGAGACGGATTTATCACAGTTTGAATGTTTTGGGCCATATAGTTCTACTCTCTACCTTAAATAAAATACCTCTTTCTAAAATCGGACCTTAGGGCCCAAGATTAGCATGGCAAAGAAAGAAACATTTTTTCTGAGTATACGCTTTGAAACTTTGAAACTATTCATTTACACTCCAGTCACCCTCGTGACACTGGAGGTCAAGTATACATCATCACTGATAGATAGGGGATTGGCCATCCGTGAAAACATAAAAAATGTACGAATAACTATGTTACAAGGATGATAATAATAAAAGTAATCCTTATATATTAGGGAACAATAACTGTCCAAAGTTCAGAGTTATGGGTAATGTAGCTAAACATTACAAAACTTCGGTAGAAATACTATTTTCGGAAATATCCAATAATATATAATATCTGTATAATATATCTGTTCGAAAAAGCCCGATATTTCTTAGCGTATTTAATTTTGAAATTTTTAACAAAACAGGTAGTTCAGTTTTAGGTCATTTATTGTTTTGAGATATACTTTTTCCTAGAATCCTGAAAGAAAGGACATGCCAAAAGATAACGTAGTTCATCTATTTCATTTGAGTTACAGAGGCTGCACTTACGCTCCGTTTTTGGTAGTCTACGCATTTTTCCTGTTTCAACTGGCAGGCGATGATTACACAAACGAAATTAAGTGGGATGGTAGCTTTTTAGGTTTTTAGGACACTAATTGGGTAATTTTTTTAGCAAATATTGTCTTAAACAAGTGATAGCATTGAGCTTTTGAGGATATAGATAAAATATATTTGATCTATTTTAAAATCTAGCCCAGGTCTGACGATACTGATCAGTTTGTAGCTGATATATGTATATCTGCGAAAGCAGTGAATAATACCCGTGTTCTGCGACAACCATACATCGGATAAACCAAGTGCACCAAGAACCTGTGTTTAACAAAATATATCCATTTACTAATCAAGTCTCCATTTTCACAACACTTGTATAGACAAAATAAGATAATTTAGAAGTTTAACCATTAAGTAAATGAGCCCAAAAACGAAGGCTGACGTAGATGTTCAACAATCATTGCGTGTGCAAAATTATTGTAATTTTTAAATTTATTTGTAAATTTTAATTTATTATCGTAGACTGGAATCTAGCTCTCGATAATTTGGCTGTGGTTTAAGAAATGCTGTACGCGGTGGTTTAGTGCTCTAGCCTTATGGTCATAACCTACCTCTGTAGATAGTTACCACATGCACTGAATGGTCGTGTCTCCACCTATATACCTCACTGCCGTTGTTTTATTGAAGAATTCTTAAGTATACGGCACTGAACCGCAACCAGGTGAATAAATAAATGTATTCTTTTATATTTATATGTAATAAAGCGCCCCATAATCCATCATCCATTGACTACGTCTTCTTTTACATGTATATGCACAGCAAAGCCGTATTTGAATGATGCCACGTGGTAGTATAGACCTACCCGGTAGTGCCTTCCATGTAGAAAGGTAATATACCACTTACATGTATGCGGCGGTGCAAAGTACCCGGTACTGGATTAATTGTGACATATGATCTGCTTATGGTTGGTGCAAGCAAATATTCTTAAAAGGCGCTTTCATGCAATTTGACATGTCCCATACAGAATATATTGGCTGGACAGAAAATGACGTGCTGTTGAGTAACCATATAGGCCTATATACACGTCTCAATACATATACTAGAGAGCTGGCACCATCCGTAAAGACGCGGTAGTCTGGGAGAACCCATACCCATACTCCTTACAGCGCATGCGTCACTCTCTACATGTTCGCTTCACATCACTGCCACTTTCAGTAAATTTTGTACAAAATCTTAAACAACTCTTAGGTCACTGGGGTCAGGAAGTAATGTCTCAATATTTGTTTCTAATAATACTTTATACACATGCATTCTCTTTATCTAAAGCATGTGCAGCAGATGATTCTAACCAAAACCTGAAACAATTTTATGCATGAATGCTGATTAAATAATTCTGCGCGAGGACACAAGTGGTGAGGCTAAGCCTAAACAAGCCATTACCTGCGTCTCACAGTTCACAAAGGCAAAGCTACTGGTGGCAGCGCTGTAAGGCGAGCGTTGAGAGCGGCACATGTACTGTAAGGGGTATGGCCCCCACCTTCTCTAGCCTAAATCTGCCTGAACTCTCGAGACCGCTGGTTGCCGAGTGGACTTTTATAGAGCTGGGTTGCAGCCGAAGCGCCGATCTGCCATGCAGTATACCACCAAGTTCAAAACTGCACAAAATGGTCTGGCCATGAACTGTGTGAGACAGGCATTAAATTTTCAGCAGAGTGTACAGATCATTGTCTGCGTTGTTTTTGGATCTTTTGAAAGAGATCGACATGGTTAGGAGTCATTCGGTAAGTTTGGGCGACTTATGACTCAGACTGTATATAAAATAGAATCAATGGCGCAAAGTAACGCATTGTGCTTTTAAACTAAACACAGGATTATCAATAAAGGCTGTCAAATTCGTCCAGGAGTCGAGCTTCTTACTTGGGACATACGATCTGATAATGGTTGGTGAAAGCTAATATTCCTGAAAGGCTCGTTCATGCAATTTGACATGTCCCTTACAGAGTCTATTGACTGGACAGAGAATGCTGTGCCGTTGAGTAACCACAGGCCTGTATACGCGTCTCAATACATATCCTAGACATCGGATTTCTCCTCTATGTAATCTAGGGAGCTCTACTCGAGAATGAATTCTCACTGTCACACAATGAAAATATGGATGAAGACAAAGTCGGGAACGCGCAGTTTCCTGATCGATCTCCGAATATTGTGTGGCCTATGCAATTATGTTTACCGGAAACTCCATGCAAGCAGACACCACTGGTTCGTTAGAGAGCCTTTATGTCTACGACCCTATATTGATGGCAGTTATAATAGAAGACATCAAGACTTTGCCGCCTAACCATTGTTGTATGTATGTTCCATGCCCTACATCGTTCGACATGAAAAGTCCATTTTTATTGAAGAGGTAGCTGCTACGAATTCGAACAGTAAAACTACCTTCATTGTACAATCTGTACAACCTGAACAATGAGCCCTTAAATATGGGACAAGTGCCGAGAAAATGAGGGATAAAGCCTTCGAGTGAAGTGATAGAGTAGATAAGTACCTCCCCAATCAGGCGTTCAGTACCGATTGCCCATATGAATAGAAATGGACACGTCGGTCACATTATCCGGCGATGAAGCAGTACCCCAGAGTCACAATGCAAAAGTCATAGAGGAAAAGTCAAGGCCGGTCAAGTCTTTTGCTCTTCGCCGTCGCCACAGGCAACCAGTTCGACTGTCGGTATTCCTCTTATTCTTATAGACCTGAATTAAAAGCCTGTTCAGGTGAAATTTAGCTCTCGCAGAGAACACACGAATCCGTTCTCACCTGGATTTTGTCTTCAATCCTGTTTCCATGGGTACTACTTCATATCTGATTTTCATTCAAGCAACACGACTTTAACATGGCAATTTGCATATCGACAGTTGAACATGTTATCGGAGTCCTTCTCCTTATCATTGGACTGTCCGGATTCTGCATGGGTATGTACACTAAACTACGTGCTGCCGCGAATGACACTTTAATCTTTAAGTCCGATAAAAAAAGTGAACCATTCAAAGCAAAGTAATTTAAATTTGAAAGACACAGTGTGCGTGAGAAATGCAAAACAGTGTCTTCATATGTTGAAATAAACTTTCATGGAGATGGCTAGTGTCAATAGTTGGTTGAGATAGTCTATCATTGACGATTGTGAGTTGTTTGAGACAGTATGTCATTGACGATTGTGAGTTGTTTGGGACAGTCGGTTTGTCATTGACGATTGTAAGTTGTTTTAGACAGTCAGTTTGTCATTGACCATTGCGAGTTGTTTGGGACAGTCAGTATTAACGATTGTGAGTTGTTTGGGACAGTAAGTCGATCTGTCAGTGAAAATTGTGAGCTGTTTGAGACAGTCAGTTTGTCAGTGAAAATTGTGAGCTGTTTGAGACAGTCAGTTTGTCATTGACGATTGCGAGTTATTTGAGACAGTCAGTTTGTCATTGACGATTGGGAGTGTATTTTTTGGACGATCAGTCAGTCATTGGTTGAATATTGGGAGCTCTGGCAGAAATGAACACCTGCGATCGTTTTTCCTTCACATAAAGACTGAAAACTCATTCCAAAGAGTGCCCCATTTTCCGGGATGAGCAATCCCAAACATTCTCGACATTTATTCACGTGGGTATATTCTCGAGCATATACACACGTCACAAATATTCATGAATCGTTGAATGTTTTTGGTTTAAAGTGTCGCATAGATACCTACTGATGAGAGACTACGAAAAGGCGATTAACGCATCGAGTTCTTTAGAACAATTGAAGTAATCACCAACGACTGATGCTGGGAAATCATCTTCTCGCCTCTTTGGGGAAAATGATCTGGCAGTGCACTGAACCATAATAGCCGTTTTACAAGTCCTACTGAAGTTTAGGGCTTATTTATACCTAGAAAACACACGTTCATATTTAAACGGTATGCGATCTCGCCCCTCATTTGGAAGGCCAGCTACCTTTTGTGTTGGCTTGGAAGGTTGTCGCAGTGAAAGTGAAGATTCTATGTGTTTTATTGTTTCCTTAAAACTAAAATTGGAAAATGTTTAATGTTGTAATGTTGTAAAGTTTGTAATTCGAGAGTTGTAATAAGCCCAGTAGTAGGCCAATGAGACAGAGATATCGTACATGCCTCTTTTCCTTCCTTCTTTTTACCAATCATAGGCTCTTGTCCTGAAGGGTTCAACAATTACACAATTGATGGTCCGTGTTACAAGGTGTTCCAGGATAAGGCAAATTGGACCCAGGCCCGGGAAATCTGCCTGTCCCTTAATAGTGACCTGATCAAAGTGGATGACCCTACTACTTACGACACCATGCTGTCTGTGACGTCAGCAGTGTCTGGGTGAGTAAGCAGATGAGAGGTACGGCGAAACATGCCCGTATGGATGAGTATTTATGCGTTACGTTGCCTTGCCAATTAGAAGAAAATAAATATGTGGGCTTGTCCACATCAAATGTTCAAAAACACCGATTTACGATTATTTACAGATCGCATACAAGTATTGCATATATGAACTATGTAAATGGTTCAATTAATTGACAATGCTTCCAACTATTGTTCTTGCTCGAACGATTAAAAGTGTTCTCTGCACCCACTTTTTACTGATGGCCTGAAATAATTGTTCGTCATAGCTGACTTAGGTTGGGAGTAGTCAAAAACAAAAGACTCTGTAACCGTGAACAAACGATATCCCTGTGTGACCTACTTTTCTCCGCCATATTGTGGGGTGACCAAATGCTTTAACAATCTTCTTCTCCAGAACCACTGTACGGATCAAGATGAAATTTGGTATGCTGTCACAGCATCCACTGGGCAATATAATTTGAAAAGGCAGCTCAAACCATTTTGACTGGGCTGACTTATTTTGCATTTAAATTTTCTTATTAGTGTATTTCACCTAAAGTTTATCTTTTTAAGTGACATATTTTGATTGATTCTGGTTGACTCATCCACGGGAGATATTTTTTAAAGAAGCTCGATGAATTTCTTATTACAAAAAATTAAAGTGTTGGCATCAAAAGCATCATTTTAAGGCCTTTGCGATTTTTAAGGCCTTTGTGAAATACAGTATTTATTCTTAAACTATATTATATATTTCTGTTATAATGCTTACTTCAGTCATGGAGATATACATTGTAATGAATCTGTCTGTAATCTATTTATATCTCCGTGTGTCAACCTATATTTTTTTCTTTCAGATCAAAATACTACTGGATTGGCCTTAATGACTTGGTGACAGAAGGGCATTACTATTGGCTGGATGGATCTCCTCTGAAGGAGCATAAATGGGATCCGGCACACAACCAACCCAACGGAGGTCTAACACAAAACTGTACAGTCGGCAATGAAGAGAACAACTTGTGGGAAGACAAAGCATGCGCAGACGTGTACCCGTTTATATGTGAATATTGGCAAGGTATATGAGTTAATGGTTGGAAACAAAAGATTTGCTTACGATAGCAATCTGGTTTGAGAAAGTAAATTCAGTTTAAAACTATAAGTAAAGAATAATAATTTATACAATGCGTTCGAGATCAGTGCAAATATTAACGCATCATAGGCTCATATGCACCATTTTGAATAAAATTATTCATATAACATTGATATTAGTCGAAAAGATTCAAGAATCTTGAAGCGGGGCTAGATGAGAGTGTTGTGCGAAAACGCGCTCAAGTCGAATCAACATCCGCCATGTTTTAAATTCGAATTTCCGCCAAGTTCCGGCATAGTGCGAGTTGGCTGTTTGAAAGACAGGCTGCTGACTAGAACACATTTCTGTTTGGAGGAACTAAAAAACAAAGACACAAAACAAATTCTCAACGTAAAATTCCTCGAACGCCAGCACTTGCAGCATGAGGACCTTATTGTTTTTTCATTGACCTTGACCTTTTTTAATCACCCATTAAATCCATTTCACTTATTTTAATTTTTCAGAAACACGAATCTATGCACGCAAGCACATCGCCTCTTTGATATCCTCGAGTGAAGTGTATTTCAAACAGCACATTCTTAAAAGAACGAAGTCACTGGGGGTGGAGGACTGCGTGCGGCAGTGTTTGCAGATAACCGCCTGTGATAGGATTACATACCAGAATAAAGCGCAGCCTGAAAACTGCTTTGTCGGCTTTTTTGGACCAACACCCAGTGATTTCCCCACAGGACCCGAAATCGTCTCCTTTAAGGTTCATCTCCGGTGAATTTCAAGTGAAACTGCAGATATTTAGTGAAAACCTGACCTGGGTGGGAGTTGTGCTGAAAACTTATTTTTCAACCTGCGCGTGCAGGATGCCAGTATACCGATAGTTTAAATAATTTTAAAACGTGAAGAACTTGTGTGAAACCAAATGAGGTGTGCAAACATTTTATTTACTGTGTATACGTATCTCCCGGACTGCAAGGGGGCAAGCTGGGTGGAAATTCTGTATTCTTAATGTATTCATAGAGCATTTTCATCAGGAAGACGTGTACATACCTTTCGTACATATGTCTTAACGACGCTAAGATGTAAATGTTTGACAGCATTTCTCGACATTACATTTAGGGGCAATGTGTTTTGATTAAAATATTTTACCAAACAGATGTCATCACACTTACGCTATGTTCAAACCGAATTCCATCTGGGACGAATATAGGCCTACATGTATATTCCACGAAGTCAATCATACATGCAACAACAGAGGAGTTAAGACGATCTTTCGTCGTTGAAGTTAAAAAGAGTCCTACTTTATCACGTAAAAGTTAGACAACTCTTGTTGGCATTAATTTGCTGATCACTTATCTCACCGTGTCACGGAGGTGAAAACGACACCTATTTTTTTTTTTAGAAACTTTTAAAGTTCACAAACGTTCAGCTCCTCAATTATCGCTCGCCTACTCCAGCTACTGAAATTAACAATGTTCCCTAACATGTTTGACACATGATACAGTAAGGTTTTTCTTTTCTTTTTTTGACCCTGAGCGATGAACGAATTCTAACTTGAAATTCCCCTATTGTCAACAAGCGTGCTACATGTAAATGGTGATCTGGATAGAAACTTTATTGATTAGCCAGTCATTAGGAACACTTTCACAAAACTTCTAAAATCATAAATTCTCATATATGTTTTGGGAAATGACGTCATAATGCAACGAGCTATTTGAGAAAATCCGTGTTCATGTCAACATAACTCATTCACAGTCAACCGCGAGTGTTAAGGATAAAATGCTATGGTTAATGTCTGTACAACCTTGGTGTTTCTCGAGGAGTCATACATTAAGGTCTTAATGTATCGTCACAACATGTCCAATAAAACAGTGTTAATAGTACAAAAAATTTGTGTTTGAACTGAAGGTGTGATATAGAGTTGATTTTGATGGTAACATATAATTGGCGTGAATAAGTTGCCTTATCGAAGATCAATTCTCTCGGATCTAGTTTGGTTCACTATTATGTGTTATCCTGACATTGTATGCTGTTCTGTCGTACTAAAATCGAATACCGTGTCTTAAAAATTGGGCATTTTCGGATCTGAGCATAAAAGAGAAGTCTGACATGACGCCCCGAAATGCTAATACACGCTCTCAGGGAATAATGAGAGCTAATTATTTAGTGAGGTAAAATGATTTGTTTTGTGTTTAACGATAGCCACACGTTTCTATTGGCTCAGGCTGTCTGGAGTCAACATGCATGGATATGGTACGAAAATGTTATATTACTACCACCTGACATTGAACCAGGACAAGGTTAATATACCATGTCAAGGCCACAAGCTGGTCATTTTCTATCTTCAAGTTCTGATCGTGAAATTAACAGGATATCTTTCAGGTGGGTACATATTAGTCTGTATAGTACTGGAAACAAAGTACATGCATTACGTGCATCCGGTGCCTCCATGGCCTTAATAAAGTCATTGACCTTGAACCGATTTAAATGATAAAATTCTTAAACATATTTATGTAAAGTAGAGCATGCAATATTGAACCATATTCAACTAGTGAAAGAAATCTACAGTCCAAAACTGCAGCTGAATACACCTCTGTAGAAAACGGAAATATTTTCCGATCTTGTGGACGGCGATGTTCGAGTCAGTTTTTGCCCTCTTTTTCTGAATGTAGAAGGAAAATATTTCCGATCTGAAAACATGTGTATTAAGGTTATCTTACCCTTTTCCTTCGTGGGTCAGCGATAAGCTGGTTCTAATAGTCAAATATATAGGAAATTTTACCATGTCATATTTAAAGTTTTTATGAACAAACTTCATGTATTCCTGTAAAAACCTCTACACAATAGTGTAAACAAACATGAAAAATAGGATTAAAAAGAATGTCAGATTAAACAGTGAAATAATTTAATGTGCACAGTGGATCCGAACTCATGGTAGCATTTCCCCTTGGATTTAGACAATGTTACATTCCTTTATTCCAACCATATTCTTCAATATACAGATAACCAGTGTCCAAAACTCAACTCTGGGAGTTCCGGGATAGGGAAGTTAGGTCCCACCCACATTATGTGAATGGTCCACCTGCCATGGCTGATCCGAGCAGCGTCGCTGGAGGAATATAGCCTACATATCTATTTTGCTGTAGGGTGGAAGAAACGGAAAACAGCAATATTCACAAAAATGCCATTACCTTAGCCATAACAACACAGATGTAGAACTGAAGTATGTTCAGTTCCTTGGGAGCTTATAAGCACGTGTAAATGGATGAATCATTCAGTTGGGGCATCCTGCTTTTTATGTGATATGTTGACCTCAGTGAACCATGAGCAGGGTCAATATGATCATAAAATCCTTGTTTCATTATAATCAACACATCTCTGAGAAACCTGTATCAGAATTGTCAATACATATCTGAGAAACTTGTATCAGAATTGTCAACACATCTCTGAGAAACCTGTATCAGAATTGTCAATACATATCTGAGAAACTTGTATCAGAATTGTCAACACATCTCTGAGAAACTTGTATCAGAATTGTCAACACATCTCTGAGAACCCCATATCAGTATGGTCAACACATCTCTGAACTGTGTCCTGCAAGTCCAGGCCACGGACCGGTCACACATGGCACGACGGGAATTGCGCGAACTCCTACAAGTCTGTCAGCGGAAAGCAGGTACTCGCACCTGCGTTATGCCAGAGGCGATCCCTCGAGAAATGATCTGGGCCTAGTTGTTCAAAAGTGAAATTATCCCAAACTAAATTCCCGTTTGTTTTGTACTGCTCTTAGATCGATATTAAAATAGAAGCCTACATCATAGACTTAAAGTCTGACATGATAGTGTGTGAAATGTAATGTTTCCTCAAAGGGTACCACTTGTGATGAAGTACCATAAATCGTGCCATGAAAATGATGGCAGTTAGATTATATCGGCAAATATTGAAAATATGCAATTCTTCTTGATCTAGTTTCCACACCTGATGAACGTCATTGGATAGCCATTGACCCGACTGTTGTGTCCCACCGGCACATATTACGAGAGGATTTTGCCAGATCTGCCTTGGAATGTGCTCGGTTTTGCCTCCAGGACGTCAGCTGTGATATTTTCGCGTTCAATGCCATTTCCGCGAGGGATTCGCGAGACATCAACTGTTTTTCAACACAACTTTCTACCGAACAAACCTCGGTGATGGAACCATGGACTGATTATGAGACTTATCAACCGCAATTCTGAACAGAATAATTTGGAAACTTGTGTTAACAGTTGATCAAAGTTGATGGCGAAAAGACGATTAATTACATATAATATCAGAAAAACATAAATAGAGAGAAGTTTGCCACTGGGTTACAGGGTGTAGGTAGCATGTCTCTACCCCCTCTGGCCTGATAGGCGATGTTACTAAAGATATACAATGGATGATAAGAAATAATTTAACAACAATTTTAACAAAATGCATTGTGACGTGTTCGTGTAAAAATAGCATTGTCAGATCGGATATGTTGTTGTGACTATGGACCAATCAGTGTGGAATGGAATAACCCTACTGTTTTCCTAAGCTGTATCATTAAATGTGGCCAACCCGGTTTTCCGGCAAGGCGTTTTCAGCAGTTATAAGTTGACGTAAGAGAAAAGAGGCGAGTTTTCGATATACGTTAGCGTTTAGCAGACTTAATAGTGATCTGAGTGTAACACTGTGGTTTTAGTGGCATCTAGACTCCGAACTTCACAGCAGTCCGTCCATATGGTTTAGCTGAAAAGCTATTGCACTCTCTTACAAAATGTTCATGAATATAAGGGCTAAAAGCTCACACGGGCTTGTTCTTCACACCGTGTTGGATTTTTTTCGCTTTCCACTGTTATAATCAGCCTTTTAGAAAAACCGTCTTGCTAGAATCCAGTTTTTTCATCATAAGATTACTCAGACGGATCAATCCACGGATTTCCAGGTGCCTCATTTGTTCAAATCGTAGGACTCATTTCCAGAAGGCTGCAGTTTTCATGATTTCTTGGCTTCAGACAATATTTCATTGACATACATGTATATTTCTGCAATGATACTGAGTCGTCCATCCCATCATAAATGGGACCAGTCGGTCCTATCCGCTCATGATAAACCGACTATCACCTTCACGATTGGACCGATCTGTGACAGTCTGTCCCCTCGTGATGGGACGGAGGGTCACCAGTCTATCCCCTGATGATGGGACCGACCGCCACTAGTCGTTCCCCTCATGATGGAATGGACGGTCACTAGTCTAGCCCACCACGATGGGACCGACCGTCAGTAGCCTGAAATCTCATGATGAGCCTCATGGCAACTTTCAAGATTAGACTACCAATTCGAGGTTGCTTGACGGTGTAATGCCAGTGAGGTCGGCACATTGTCATTTCCACCACAATTATTCATTATTCACGATTAAATATCAACTTCTAAACATAGTAAACTAACCGTTTAAAATATAATAAACTAACCCTTTGGTATTTCAGATACACCAGTAAATACCATTATACATAGCAAGAGATGAAAACATTGAAACAGCCATATTTACAAGCCCTTGATATATGTTTTTGGAGTTTAAAATAGAAACATAGGAATATGATGGGTTGTTTTGGTATCCAGCTACATTTGTGCCAAATTTCAAATTGTTGTGTTATAAAATAAGCGAGAAACCAAAGTATTTCTCCACACAATTTTCTCAAAAACAGAAAAAAAGAAAATGTCAGAAGGAAACTCATTTTTTGACAAAAATTCTTCATCATTCGTTTGCAAATTTATTTTAATTAATAATTCCAAACCCAGGATGAAATGCTCAATCGCCTCTGAATATCCCCATCCTATTGTGATGAAGCATGCACCAGGATTAAATGATGCATGTGATTTCTCGATGTCCTGACCTCTGAATGTTCCCATGTTATTGTGATCAGCCATGCCAAGGATGAAATGCTCAGTGACCTCTGAATGCCCCCATGTTACTGTGATCAGCCATGCCAAGGATGAAATGCTCAGTGACCTGTGAATGCCCCCATGTTATTGTGATCAGCCATGCCAAGGATGAAATGCTCAGTGACCTCTGAATGCCCTCATGTTATTGTGATCAGCCATGCCAAGGATGAAATGCTCAGTGACCTCTGAATGCCCCCATGTTACTGTGATCAACCATGCCAAGGATGAAATGCTCAGTGACCTGTGAATGCCCCCATGTTATTGTGATCAGCCATGCCAAGGGTGAAATGCTCAGTGACCTCTGAATGCCCTCATGTTATTGTGATGAGCTATGCTCAGGATGAAATGCTCAGTGACCTCTGAATGCCCCCATGTTATTGTGATTTATAATTTATAAATTTATAATTATAAACTTATCCTGAAGGAAATCTTACTATCACGAGATCGAAAGTATGATAACTGTAGAAAATTTATAGGGAATGGATGGTAGCAATGTGATTACATTAAAATCTTCCTAAAAAGATCGCTTCGGGAGCGGTAGATTCAGGGTTAATTCTGGGTAGAGTCACAACTATAAGACCTTAAAAGAGGAAGTTGTAACTTCCCCGCTTGGCGTTCACCATGTAGGGGATAGTGCAGCGACTGGTTGGCCCCGTATCAGTATAATGGCTGGGACGGGTCGGCTTACTTGCATTTGGTAACTTGTCTCAGTAAAGCAGTACTAGATAAATAACCGGTGGAAATCCGTCCTGCAACAAGGAGGCACAATACATGCACCCTAAGGATTCCTTCGTCGTCATATGACTGAAAATTTTTTAAGTACAACGTTAAACCCAACCAACGTCAAAGCATTCACTCACTCACTTCTAAAAAGATGGAAACAAGATAGTGGGGCTGAATCGTCTAATGATACACCGAAAAGTTCGGACCAAAACAATGAATTTGGGGTATTGGGGCCACATTCTTCACTAAACCTTCAAAATCCGATACCTGTTCCAGTAAATGACACATTATTGCAACTTGATATTTGAGAAAAGTTGTGTAAACGTAGAGGTAGAGGAGTTCTATACTTTTGAAACAGTGCATGTGTAGTCTCTTGTAAATGTCAATAACTTAGTCCACCCAAAATGCACGCCCTTCTACGTTCTTTAAGTTGTGGTCTTTGAATTTACAAAGACAATCAATAATGAGGTCAACATAATTGATTCCTAATCTATCGTTGAATGTGTTAAGCGTTTTTGATAAAATCTATACAACCTTGGACTATTTTAAGAGTCCATGCGTGAAGCCAAGTTATGTATCGTCCCAAACTGTGTTTGACAAAACTATAATATGAACAATATAGATCCAAGTCTTTATGCTTGAACTGAAGGAGGGTTGATTTGGATGGGTTTATAATTGATTTGGATGAGGTGCGTTATTGGACATCAATACTTCGTATTGTTTCCTGATTGGGACATTAAGCAGAAATGCGGTGTGGAACCTCTACATGCCAATGGATGATCTCCGGCAACAATGCAGTCTTTTTGTTTACGGCGAGCCTTAAAACTTAAAACAGATAATTTGTTCGTGTTTATCCATCGCGATACCTTTCTATCAGAATAATCCCGAGTGACCAAAGACATACGGTAAAATTGTTTATATAAGCATACCACCCGAGATTTGACAAGAAACTGTATATATCATGTCGGCAGGCCACAAGCTGATAATTTTCCACCTTCAAGTTCTCTGGGTGAAATTAACTGGGTGTCTTTCAGGTGGGTACATATTAGCTGGCGTAGTATTGGCAACACAGTATGTAATTATTCTCAGTCAGTTGTTTCAAAATGCTAAAAACATTGCCTTAATGAAAATTAAGGATTCTGACGGATTTTAATGCTACAATGTGAACAACAATTGTATGGTTTCCTTCTGTTATGCTTCAATCGCCTTGTGGTTATCACGCTATTTTTAAACACTGATCCGTTGTGTAAATTTCCCCGTGTTATTTATTTATTTATTTATTTATTTATTTATGTATTTGATAGGTGTTTTAGGCCGTACTCAAGAATATTTCACTTATAAGACGGCGGCTAGTATTATGATGGGAGGAAACCGGACAGAGTCCGGGGAAACCCACGACCATCCGCAGGTTGCTGCCAGACCTTTTTTTAATATATAAAATTTGTATACAACAGTGTAAATAGATATGAAAAATGAGACTGGGAAAAAACGTCAGTCATTGAAGGTGAAATAATTTTATTTTGTGCACGTCCGAACTCATTATTGTCTCACAACTTCCGTTTTAACCACAAGCCGTTGACCACAAAGATCAGTGGAGTGCATTGGTCCTCCTTGGCTTTGTATTAGAAGATATACAAGGATTTGACAGGCCCTTTGGCTAAACAAAACCCCTTAACCAATACACTTGTACAGAGACCAAATGAAACCGCTGCAGATTTTAATATACATATTTAATATACTGTTAATCAAATATTTTTGATTACAAAAATGAAGACTTGACCTATTATTTATACCTGATATCCGGACCCGGATCCCTCATTTCATACGCAGTCTGAACTTATCCTCTCTCGTTTGTACGAATGTAAATTTTCAAAAGACAATAATATGTGTCCTTTGGGACATCGTATACAAACTTTATTAAAATGTTTCCTATCTGTTTTGGTTTATTCGTAAAAATAAAAGAGAGCTGTGCTCGAAATGTAAGCATAATTTTTTGGAAACGTGTAAATAAGTTGCACAGTGTACATCATGTATTTCAGCTGCACAGTGCCCGGATGAATTTACCTTGAACCCAGAAGACTCCTTCTGTTACCTTGTAGTTCGGGAATCAATGACATGGACAGAAGCAAGGAACTACTGCCATGGCTTGAGTGGAGACCTGGCTCAGAGTGTTAATGCCGAAACACATAATTTCATTAGTCAGCTTTTGGATGGGGAACCAGGGTGAGTTTTAAAAAGTAATTTGTACCGATTTGAGCAGTGTCTGTATAGACAACACCCCCGAAACATGTCTACAGAATGGTCAACAGGGCTGAGAACCCTGTGTCAGTATCGTTAAGATACCCCTGAACCCTGTATCATTTTGTCAACAGGCTTATGAACAACGCATCTGCATTGTCAACAGTCCTGTTAACCCTGCATCAGTATTGTCAACTGACCTGTCAGTATGGTATCAGTATCAGACCTGTAAACCACGCGTCAATATTGTCAACAGGCCTGTGAACACTGCATCAGTATGGTCAACATATCTGTGAACCACGTATCAGTGTTGTGAACAGGCCTGTGAACCCTGCATCGGTATGGTCAACAGATCTGTGAACCTTACATCAGTACAGACCTGTAAACCCTGCATTAGTGTTGTCCACAGATCTGTGAACTTTACATCAGCACAGACCTGTGAACCCTGCAGCAGTGCGGTTAACAGAAGCAACAAAATAATTTAGAGAAAAAATATTTGTGCTTTGGATAAAATGTATTTCGGTGAAGCCTTGGCAGACGTATGTGTGTAATTAGCTAATTTAAGGAATATAGGAAGGCCGAGAAGTACCTGATCAACTCCGGGCCTAACGTAGCTGTAGCACCACCAGCAGGTACAGCACTGATGCTTGGCCAATAAGATGACATTCTCAAATCCGAGAGCTCTATCTGGATTCCATCGGCTTTTCACCTTTATGGCTGAAAATGTATACTTTTCGGGAGGCTGCTTTAGTGATTTGTGAAATATGCTCCATTTTGTACAATAAGTTGAAATCGCTGTTTTCAGGAACCTAGAATATTGGATAGGAGCCAATGATGTCGTTAAAGAAGGGGAGTTCCGATGGATAGATTACAATCTGGTCAATTTGGTCACCATGAACAACATGGACCGTGGGCAGCCTAATGGTGGAAGCAGCCAGAACTGTGTCGTGCAAGTTCAGAGTAACACGTGGCATGACAGAGAATGTGAGAACGACTACCCGTCTGTCTGTGAGATGAAAACAGGTATAGGCTGGGTGCATATCTGCGGCAGATACAGCCCAGACTTTTATTACAGATACAAATACACAAGTTTAATACAGATTCGAACTCACTATGTTAGTACAGATACAAACACACTGTTTTAGTACAGATTCGAACTCACTGTGTTAATACAGATACAAACACACTGTTTTAGTACAGATACAAACTTACTATTTTAGTACAGATACAAACCCACTATTTTAGAACTCACAAACCCACTAGTTTTAATACAGACACAAACCCACTATTTTAGTACAGATACAAACCCACAATTTTTTGGTCTAGGAGACCTTGATGAAATGTCAAACCAGAACTACTCTGTTCAATAAAAGTTATTGAACGCGACTATAGATGGAGGACTCGCCAATCCCACTTTACGAGATGGTTGTACGCTTTAATTAAGACTGTACCACAGATTTTATAGTGATGCTCAAGAGTTAAATTACATCGATGTGCTTTGATATATTTATGCATTTTTCTTTATCTAGTTGCCACGGCTGATGAACGTCATTGGATAGCCATTGACCCGACTGTTGTGTCCCACCGGCACATACTGCGAGAAGATTTTGCCAGATCTGCCTTGGAATGTGCTCGGTTTTGCCTCCAGGACGTCAGCTGTGATATTTTCGCGTTCAATGCCATTTCCGCGAGGGATTCGCAAGACATCAACTGTTTTTCAACACAACTTTCTACCGAACAAACCTCGGTGATGGAACCATGGACTAATTATGAGACTTATCTACGACAATTCTGAACGGAATAATTTGGAAACTTTTCGTTCGTGTCTAAAATATTAGCATTTTAACGACGAATTAGATGTAAATGGAAAAATCTGTTTTGAATGCTGAATGTGAGCAGCACTGTTCTCCTCCGTGTAGTGTTCACTGGTAATAAATTGAGTTAAATCTGAAATAAAATTCTCTTTTCGTGATTTTCATATCCTGCAAAGTTTAGCAGACTTAGTAATGGTTTGCATGTATACACGATACATAACACAGCTGAGAGCATTACGCGAACCACATTTTAGTGACATACTGGACCCCTAGACCCCATTAGTCTATCGGGTTAAGCTGAAACATTATTGCAATCTCCCACACAAATTATCACGAACGTAGGAACGCGGACTCAATGTGAGGTGAAAGAACAAGCTTGCGCTTGCTCATGCCGTGTTGGTAGCCTTAACTCCCACTCATTTGCTCGAATTGCAAGATTTGTCTTCCAAGAGGCTATTATTTTCAAGTTTGTTTGCTTTTCTGTTCGTTTCTTTTTTCTGTCTGTAGTCTGTAACTTACTTGCCAAAGGACATTGGTTTACTCGAGGATCTCCGGTTTCCCTCACCCATGAGCCCAACCGCCGTTTCACGGAAACCGCATCCGTAAGTTTCTGACAGACCTTGACACGTAAGACGGGAAAGTAAGCCATCATGATAACTGACCAAAGTATTACCCGAGATCATAGACAGATGCTATGTATACTTATATATCTCCCAGTTTCTTTCTTTACATTCTAATACTTCCACTTTATACTGTTATATGCGTTTTTGGAAATAGAAGAAAGCTAGGAAAACTCATAAAGTAAGTCACATAGTGTTACCACTGATACAACTGTTATCAAGGATTAATTAGGCAGATATCATGTGAACAAGCATTCGGAGGATCCAGGTCTTAAGTCAGATGGATACTGTTCTTTTTATGAAAGTGGATGAAAAGAATTTTATACTGCTGAAATAAATTATACAAAAATATTATGATAAAACTAAGCAATAATGTGAACGTCTACAACAAAACCAATAATTTCCGGTGTGTCGTGAAATCAGTGCCACCAGAATAAGTGTGCAGGTGTTTTATTTTCGTATTTTTCTCAATAAATTTATTGTCAAGTTCTGGACATTAGTGTAAGATTCCCCATCCCCCATCCTTTTGGGCGCGGTACAATGACGGATCCGTATTGAAACATTTTAAAGGAGCGACCAACCAATTCGATACGGGTACTTCTTTTCATGGGCTGCCTTCTGTCAATAATTTTAACATCAGTAAAGGTTACTCTGACATGCACATGCATAAAGTGAAAAAGAATCAAATACCGTCGATAAGCAGTCCTAGAAATATTCGTGAGTACGACATAAAGTGACAACTGACAGGTGGTTTTCATGGTTCCGACCTATTTTCATACTTTATATACTTTCTTAGTTGTTTGGTTTGTGTTATGCACCGTTTTGGGAATTGGCCTTGCTGTTATTGACCTGGAACGTCCTTATTAGTTGACGGTTGGCATACGAAAGTCTGTTTCGACGTACAGATTTCGTACCATTATAAGGCTTCCAAATCCATTGTCCTAGCTGGGAATATTAAACCTCTTCTTTCCGGACGATGGTTTTGGTCGATTTAAAGAAAATTGCAGATCGCATCTGTTTGAAATTTGGCAGCAAACTTCTCACAGATATAATCTTTGAGGGTCTTCAAGCAGGAATACAATATCCGATGTGGTATCCCAGCTTGAAATTATTCTTCTGCATCACTTAGTTTCGCGATCATATTGGATTTCGAGAAAAACATTTTAACTTCTTCTAAAGAACAATACCGGCTCCATAAAGTTTAAAAAATACATTTAAATCCGTTAGAACCCTTAGAAGCCCACCATTATTGGAATATATTACGTCATAAAAGTTTTGAATTTTGATGCACCAGGTCGGTGATTCAGAATCTTTGATGTTTTTAGATCGTCAAAAAACTAATTTTAGGGTTGTGAATTTACTTGATTTCACTGGCCTGTACATTGAAAACTATGACATCTAGAAACGTATAATTTACACCAAATTGTGAAAAACGGTATTCACTTTTCGTGGAATCAGAAGGTATTAAAGCTGCGATTTTCTCGCTTGATGTGTGCAAATAACATCATCCTTTTTCAGAAAGAATTTAAACTCGTTCGTTTAACCTAAACTTAAAAGGCAACTAGACAATTACATACTCCTTAACTGTCCATGGTTTCTCTAAATGGACTGTGTATCTAAATACACCAGTATTGCTTAGTTGCTGAAAGGCTGTTAAATACAAACATGCATGGTCATCTCGCAAACTTCTCGATACTTTCAGCATAAGCTGAAATGCATTCGTTCAGACTGCTTGGAAGTCGTGAAACTGCTTGCTGTTCTATGACGTAAGATACAAAAAAGGCGCGCTTAATAAGGATGGCGTAAAGGCAAAAGATTAACCCGATGCACTGACGCCCTGGGTGCTGTATGTACTGGCACCAACTCCACTGTTGAGGGGGTTAACATTCCGTTTTAGCAATCTGGGCAATTTTTGAAAAGGTGATCGTCAAAAGTCAGGAAACTTTATCAAAGTATGAGAATTCTAAATGTCAACTGTGGGAACCTTTCTCACGTAGAAACCCATATCAATAACTAGAGCACAACGCGGGTAAAATATGTGATATTTAATAACACCAATGTGTAAAATAATGCTAAACACATAACTGAGACGGGGACGTCTTCAATTTTCTCCAAACCTTCAACATCGAAACAAAACGGCTGCTTAAAAAAATTCATATATGAAACCACATAAAACATGTGTAATAAAAGATATTCTTTGAACAACTTCCAATGTGCAGTAATGACCTAAAATTGTGGAATTCTAAAAATCCAAAAGGAAAAAAAAAAAGAAGAAAATATCAAACAGAAAACAGAGAAAGATGAAGGGCTGTTTCTTCGTCAGAAACCTCAGTATTTAAGTGAGTGCCCACAGTTTTCAGAATGATATATACCTATATGTTTACTAGCTAAACAAATCTCAATGTTTCAGTGAAACATCTGGGAAAGCTACATTTATAAAGCATAAAAAACAAGGGAATCAGCTACATTAACAACGAACATTTGTAATAAATTGTAATAACATACATGTACATCTGTAGGAATACATCAACCGCCCTAATCAGCTGTGACTGTCACAAAATATCTGGACATGCAGCCAACCAGGTGTAAACCAGGTAAGTTGGTTTGTGTGCAGCCTTAAGTTAGCAGATTTGTCATTGTTATTTTGCTAGGTGTGGTGTTTTCTTCCAGGCTCTGCACAGTTTTTTCCGTCCCTACACCTGGTCACTTTCATAGTGAAATTTCAAAAAACAAATAAATACATGAAATACATGTATAAAGCGAAGTCATAACAGATACAGTTAATCCTATAAGTCACCAAAACATTCAATAAAAGATACAATACTTCATCTGAAATATTGAACACCCCATTAAATAAGTAAGTACATGTGATATAAATATATGTGCAATAAACACACCTGATCCGTTAAGTCTCCAAAACATTAAATATAAGATGGAAACCAAAAAAAAAAAAATAACAAACAAAAAGAGATCTTGTATACAACTACAGATCTCTAGGAGATGTGACATTGATAAATATGCACAACAGGGTATCAATGATCGAATATGACTGTCTTGTCACTCCGCTTTACAATAACAGGTATCCAAAACTTGAGCTCAATACATCAAATGTTTCTTGAGATACATTTAACCTTATTAATGAATACATTACAACCTGAATGAATAATTTATACATTTCAAATTATGTAATTAGCATAATAATGATATCCACATATTTCCAACTCTTAAAGTTAGAAAATGTTATCTCGAAAGTAAGGTAATATCTGTGAATATGCAGTATGTAATATGTAGTAAAAACACCTATCACTTACTTCAAGTTGCCACTGTACTGTGTACAGGTGAAGTAAAAAAAAAACCAAATTATGAAATGAATTTCAATTTTAAATGTAACCACATATCATGGCATAAAAACATAACAATGTTTAATAAAACCATTCACCTTGCAGAACATTTTCAAAAAATATAATTACAATGTAACAAAACATCAACTCGCTCTGTCAACAAGACTTGGTCCACATTGCAATACAATCCAAACACTATATACATGTGTTCTACAGTAATATATAAGTAACACATGAAAATAATTGTTAAAATATTTTCAAATTTTGGTCCGATCATTTGCAGTACGTATACATGTAAGTTTATCACATGCGACATAAAATTCATTAATTTATATGTCCATGTATTTCATTTAAGTTTCCAGGCCAGTTTCTGGGTACATGTACAAATAGCTGTGCATTATTTCTGTGTAACAATTGCTCATGAGCTGTACTGATCCATGTTGGTGACATGACATACTGTACATTTTCTGATCTAACCATTTGACGTAACCATGCTTTCAAGTCGTCGGACACTGCATTTTTCTGCATACAGGTAACCTTGGTGGAAATGTGTTCCTTTTTCACTATTTAGTGAAAATTTGGAGAAACTGCAGATATACACTGTTGATCAAATGTTAGCAAAGACTAGGGGTAAGATCAAATGTTAGCAAAGGCTAGGGTTTGATCAAATGTTAGCAAAGGCTAGGGGTTTGATCAAATGTTAGCAAAGGCTAGGAGTTCGATCAAATGACTCAGAGATGCTGTCCCCCAAAGTGCTGTCATGTTGCGCTGAATCAAGTCTCTTTCTAGGGTTAGCTTCATTAAAGCTAGGCAATTCTACATCTCCATTGTCAATGCTGTGTTCCTCTTCCGTTTGATGCTTACCATCTTCTGTTACTGACAGCTCTTCATTTTCAACATTGAAACTGCTTTGCTTCTGGAACCGTGCTCGTTTTTGTGGCATACTGGAAGCATCAGCTTCAGTCAGGAGGTTCCCAAGAGGAGGTTTCTCCTGCTGAGTTGTACTCAATGTTGTTTGGGGCTCCCCCAATGGACCCTCTGTCCTCTCATCAAAACTGACTTGTTTCACCAACACACTTCGCCTTGTTACAGACGGAGGTGGAGCCACTTCTACATCCTCAAATCCGCTGTCCTGTTTCTTTGGACGAGTTGCTGTTTCGGAAGGATCTTCTTCTTCTTCATCAGAACTTACCAGATAGTAATCCTCTGATAGTCTTTCCTGAGGACTTGTTTCATCACCCCAAACCAGTTTACCCTCATGAAAATCCTGCCAATAAAGTTCAATTCTCCATTAACTGACTATAATACATAAAAAGCAATAAACAGGTCACGTCATTTATGACAGTCTTCTTAAAAACTGGTACAAGTACTGGTGCCAGAACACCAATTAAAATGAGATATAACTGTTATTCCAATAGCTTCCTGTAAGTGGGAAGGTCTGTCAGCAATCTGCAGATGGTTGTGGGTTTCCCCCAGGCTCTGCCCGGTTTCCTTCCACTATAATGCTGGCTGTCGTCGGATAAGTGATATATTCTTGAGTGCAGCGTAAAACACCAATCAAATAAATAAATAAATCCAATGACTTCCTCCTTCAAGAAAACATGATCCAAAAACAATATTGAAAAGAATCTGGGTAGGAAATCGGTCCCACCACAACAAAAATGGACACCAGAAGAAGCCACAGCCAATTACAGCTGTGATAGGCAGCTGTTGTAAGGGCATTCTTCATCTGTGTTTTGCTCCTCATTTTTCTGTTGAATGTCTAGTGCGTGACTTAAAGATTGAAACAAATATTGAGGAGTGTCTTAGTTTTAGTGATGTATAGCCTACTCCAGTCACACTGAAATATCTTTGTCTTAAACACAGCAGAATCCGGAAAATCACTGTACGTACCAGAAATGCAACTTTTGTTAAACACAATCCAATAAATAAATTTAACAAATGAAGATTTCAGCCTTTTAAGTGAGCTACAGATCACACATAGAATAACAAGGTAATGATAGATGTTTAAACGTGCTCTCTGGTCATTCGAAAAAGACATAAGTACTGATGAAAACTCGAACCATCAACCGACTGAGGCGCGTACATGACTTATACTATGGCTCAAAGGTTTTCAATACTATAACATCTATACAATGTATCATCTGCAAACCAGAATTAGTCTATACTTTGTCTCATTATTTCCTCAGCAGTTGGAAAGACAGGACACTGAAAAGTCCTCGGTCTATCTGGTAGCATGGATCAGACAAAAACATGCGCCACTAAAACACTGCTCAATATGTACAACTTTTTGGGCACTGTACTTATTTAATTTAATGTTTTTATGAAACATATTAACATTATAGAATATGTTTCAACTAGATACTACGCATTTTTGGAGCACACCTGTGTAACCATATGGTACTTGACACAGCCAGATGTATGCTTGGCAGCTGAGCTGATGACACATAGATGATCGCTTGAAATATTGACACTCAGACAAATAAAATTAATTAAATTCAAATATCTTTACTGCATAGCAAGGTTCTGGTTTATGTTATGATTTTCCACACCAGTGTTGCATTTTCATAAAATTGTCTGCTGAGAAAAAATGCTAACGGTCAATACTCAGATTTGTCAGTGAACATTTACTTTCCAGACCAGATAAAATGACTTGGTGACAATTATACACTAATAAAAAGTTTGTGTAGTCTTTGATGCCACGTGCAGCTATCTATGTGGCTGGAGTCAAATCATTCTTATGGTTCTCTACATGGTTTTTTTTTTGGCACGTCTATCACTGGACTCCACTGTAGACAATACGGCTAACAAACTCATGTCTACTTGTGACATGGTGAGATAATGAGATAATGCCATGGTGACAGAAATTACCAAGGGTAAAAGGGCTTTGGGTTAAATTTCAAAGTTGACAAGTTACGAAAAAGGCATTCATTTTTTTAAAAAACTCAACACCTTTATCTCATACTCACTTTAGAAACCAAACTTTTACTTTTTGATGACATGTAATTTCACTGGAGTAGGACTAAACTATAACCTTTAAAATTATAACACGGAGAGATAAATGCAGTGAAGTGGAATTCAATCCATCTAGGCACTGATAGTCAAAAATAAAATACAAATTTACAGACAGCTTGCAGGTCACACAGCCACCAGACAGCATTTGGCGCCAAGTATGTAGCCGAGCAAAATATATTAGACTAATCCATTATAAAGGAGGGATAGACTACAAACTTCTGATGAATACTGAAAGTAGGCCAACATGATATGTGAACTAAACTGTGCTTTTGTTGTCTCTGCAATCATTATAGGTTTCACATTAGTGCCTTCAGTTGTGTATTATTTGTATTTATTTGGGTATATGTTAAGAGATTGAAACTCAACTGCTGAAATTATCTTCACAGCAATTTTGTCAATGGTTTTGCCCAAAAATGTTTAACTGACAGGATATGCCCAAATGCTTGTGAGACAATTAATTCGTTGGGAAATCAATAGCAAATTAGCTGTACATCCTTGAATACATTTTAACTCTTTTTTTTTGAGAATTTTTTTTCTGGGGAGCAGGATATAGCTCAGTGATGGAGTGTGCGACTTCCACCAGATGGCGGAGTTGTTTACTAGAAACGCTCTTTGCCTGTAGCATGAAAATTACATTAGTTACGGTACCGTATCAAACTATGCAACAACGTAAAGAGAATACTACCTTATTTGAATGAGGCTTTTAATGTAGCGATCAAGATATTGCCTAATCTGGGTGTGTGATGGGGTTCAGGCTTACACGCATGTAGATGGAGGGTTACATGCTCTATTGCAGATGCAAGCTGATTGATCTTACCTTGATGTACAGGTATAAAATGGCTTAGTTCTGTTAGAAGACCACAAGAGCTTACCTTGCTGAATCCAGATCTTGTAGATTCAGCAAGGTCTAATATCAGGGAGATTGTCAAGTACAAATACTTAATGTTATGCCCTTCCAGCCTTGAAGCGTATCGCCATGAAAACACTGTATACATGTGTGTGTGAAGTAATCATGAGTATGTAATAAAAGATCAATCAAACTAACAAAAAATGAAACAAATCTCCCTGGAATATAAGACATAATTAAGTATATACTGTACCTGGTAAAACCGTTGAGTTTTCTCCCAATCTTTGTCCTCCAGAATCTCCACAACTTTGAGATGGATTTGTCGTATCCTACGGTTTATCCGACGACAGAGCTTTCCATCGACAATTGCAAGGCTCAGCAATCGGTAGTATCGAGCTGATTTCTCAAATGCTTGCCTGGCATCATCTGGTAATTTTGAAATGTATAGTGTAATTTATTATGTGTGACAAATAAAAACTACAAGCTAGTATTTAACTTTAATATTTTCACCAATCAAAACTGTCCCTCATTTCTTACACAGTGAAATGTCATAATACATCAACGACATGGGAAAATTAACGCATAAAAATTTTTCTCTCCATATTCTTTCAGTCTGTCCCAGCCCTCTTTGTGTTCAGATTTTTAGCTTTAAACAAGGTAATTATTAAATAAAGTAAAGCAACCTTGAGACGAGACAAAACTCACCTGTCAGTGAGGAATCTTCTGGTCTCTGAAGATGCCTCCCTTTTGCATACTGTATAAAACCCAGCGTATGCAGTGTGTTCACCAACAGCTCACGTGGCACGCGTGGCTTCTTGAGAATGCGCCAGGCATGCTTGCCATGATTGGAGGCCTTTCTGTAATTTTCAAGGGCTTCTGTGTAACCCGCCAGTTGTCTCTCGACATCAGCGATATTTAGCAGCCACAAAACTGTTGTCTTATTATCTGAAGTACCTAGCTTCTTTGTTATGTCCAGTGCCTTCTGCATGTACTGCAGAGCATCCTCCAAGCTGCATTCTGCTCTACCTTTCTCATTTCTTCTTCTGAATTCAGCAGCCATTTTCAATTTTGCATTGCCCATGTTGTAAAAGTAAAAGGGGACATTTATATGCCCGTCATTGATCATATGGTTTTTCTTTAAATATTTACACAAGCAACTGTATGCCTGTTCAAATTCAAAAAATGATTTTTCATAATCTTGCATCCTGTAGTGGATAGACCCTTTAGCATTATGTACTTTTGCCATTTCCACTTCAATTGTTTCTTTAAGGGATTTCAGACGACTTTTTGATTCAACATGTTCAAGTTGTTTCAACGATTTGCTGAAACACCCCAAGGCAAAGTCATGCCTTTTCTCTCGTTCATCTTGATTATGACATTGTTCTGTCTGATCCATGGTAATCAAACCCTTGGCATAAAAATATCGACCAAGCGCAAAGTTTTTCAAAGGAAAATCTTTGTTTGGCAGTTGATCAATCTGACTGGATTTCTCATCAAGCTTCATCAAAATGTTAACTGCTTCATTATCCTGTAATTCTCTCAGCAAGATAACTCTCCGAACCTTAACATTAAATTCCTCCACAGCATCTGCCTCAGTGTCTTTGTTTTCCAAAGAGAGATCCAGATCTCTGAGGAATATCTTTTGTTCCTCTCTGTCAGAAGAGAATCTTAAAACTTTGCACAATGTTTCTAATGCAGCACTTTTCTTTTCATTATTCTTTGGGAATTGATAACCATTCTCCTGAAGAACTTGGAAAAACTGATCAAAATAAGGTTTGAAGTCAATTATGTAAGCATAATCATTGCCTCTGTAATAATAATTTGACTCCAGTTTTAATGATCTAATTTTACCAGAAAAAAACTCGAAAAAGTGAAGTCTGGCTTTATCTTTGAGGTCAGTGTAGTTTCTATCCGGGTACTTTGCACAAACTTTTGCCAAACAATCTAGTACAAGTGGGTGGAATGAATATGTGATGTTTTTTTCAGCTTCACCAGGTATCTCATGTTTCTGAAGCAGGTTTTCTTTCGCTAACTTCGAAAGTCCAAAGCAAGGTTGTTCTTCCATGATAACAGATTTGGCCATCTCCTCATTAAACACAGTTTCAAAAAAGGACAACTCCATCAAACGTTTCTGTTGACCTTTTGACAATGAGTCAAAGACTGCCTCCAGACAAGGCCTGAAGTCTTCATCAGAATACGACTGCATGTTTTTCATCACAGTTTTAATAACCAGGGGGCAGCACTGACATTTCTGGACAAGAAAGTTGCTTTGTAAATCTTTCAGCCTCACCTGCAATGTATAGACATGGTAAATATCTTTATTTATAGATATGGCACTGACTGCATTAAGAGCATACTGTGTATAAACGTAATGCTATGATTGGTTAGTTTAAGCTATAATCCTCCTTTTGGAATGAGAGCTGGCAAACTGTAACATTATATATTTATACACTATCTCCTTGTACTAAAAATTGTATATTTTCACATGTACAAAAAATATTCAAGCATTGTACGATTTATTTATTTGATTGGAGTTTTGCGCCGTACTCAAGAATATTTCACCTATATGACGGCAGGCATCATTATGGTGGAAGGAAACCAGGCAGAGAACAGTGGAAACCCATGACCATCTGCAGGTTGCTGATAGACTTTCCCATGTACAGCCTGAAAGGAAGCCAGCATGAGCTGGACTTGAACTCACAGCGACCGCATTGGTGGGAGTTTCATGCGTCATTGCACCGTTCTGGCATGGTAAACCCCTTGGCCATGGAGGCCCCATCATTCTATGAGCTTGAAGGATGGCCACACACATACCGTGTTTACTACAATGTAATATTTTTAGCTACAAACAGAAAGATTCCTGGATAGAAAAGAAACTGTTCAGAAGCAAGACTGAAATGTGAATAAGTTGATAAGAACACACTTACATGTTGTGTTTCCTTCATGCTGTTCTTAAGTAGCTGTTTGGCCTCATCTCTTGGCAAAGCTTTTAGCTCTATTTGAAGCAAAGTTTCTGGATGTGGATTAGCTGGGAGGCTAAGTTCTCGTCTGTTGGTCATCACAAACTTAACCTTGGAAAAACACACAACCAAAGAATGCTTTGCATGCATGAATGTTTGCAATAATCACATGTAGGATTGCATGCAACTTTTTAAAAAAATTCTCTTCACTTCAGTGACTAAGTGTTAATTTATCCAGGAATCTTGAGTCCAAATCAAGTGTCTAATGTTCAAGCCTATAATGCTTAGAAAATCATGCAGGAAAAAGGAAAAGGCTAAGCATTAGCCAGGGTGGGGATTGGGGTCGAGGGAGGTATACTTTGCTTGAGCGGGCATCTTGATTGTTATCTTCAGTATGTTGTTGTGTCATGAGACTATTTCCCAGATAAGCCTGTCCTGTTTACAGACCATTCCAAGCAAACAAACTTATCAATTATTTTAGGTTTAGTACTCATTGACATGCTAAGTGAGTTACTGCTACAGGACCCAGGTCCTTGACACATAAGGTGTTACTGTTGAGTTGGAGGTTTTGAAAGACATACTTCTTCCTTCATCAATCACCCTCCTTAAGTCCATGAATGTTTTAAGCAATGTTAAAACTGCTGATTCAGCAACCTGCGGATGGTTGTGGGTTTCCCCCCAGGGTGTTAGGTGTGACCCAATCCAGAAGTGACCCTGGACCTACCGCCCCCGATGGCTCAGTTGGTAAAACGTCTGCATCGGGTGCAGTAGACCCAGGGTCGTACAAGTGAAATATTCTTGAATACGGCATACAACACCAATCAAATACATAAATAAATAAAACTGGTGAGAGCATCAACAGATCATCACACCATGGTGAATGTCAGGCTTTTGAGCAGTGAGGTTGCAAGCTCAAATCCAGCTTTGGCACAGTAAATCAGGATTTTTGTCAGATGTGACTGGCAAGACTGCAAGTTCTTGCCATATTGCCTATTCTATCTATAATCTTCATATAAAGTGGCATACTCTTGCTGACATGGTAACAGTTCATAGTTCAGCCATATTAGGTCATTGTTAATTCCCTGAGGGCATGAAGTACCTGCACAACTACAACCCTTCAGCACGCATCAATGAAGAAGGTGGGAAAGGCCTTTTTCAGTAGTGGTTACCATTTACCCCATAAAAATCGGACAAAGCTGAAAACGCTTGGTCAGATGTGCTAACTGTCAGACTAAAGCTGTCAAAATAAAGCTAAATGCTTTATTTATTTATTTATTTGATTGGTGTTTTACGCCGCACTCAAGAATATTTCACTTATATGATGGCGGTCAGCATTATGGTGGGTGGAAACCGGGCAGAGCCGGAGAGGAAGCCAGCATCAGCTGGACTTGAACTCACAGCGACTGCATTGGTGAGAGACTCCTGGGTCATTACGCTACTCTAGCGCGCTAACCAACTGAGCCACAGAGGCCCCCAAAGCCTTGTTTTAAAATCATACCAAAAGCCAAAGTTCTGGTGAATACCTTGTCAGTCTTGATGTTGAGAAATGTCTGTAAGGCTGTGAGAAACTCTTCTCCTGTGTGCTGCTCAATCTCATCCACGTTGTCAAGAAGAAGAACTGTATCTGCAACAAGAGGGTAATTTTAATGGCTAAGATTAATTACCCCTTTTCCTTGTTCAAAAATCTTCACAGTCTTTCTTAAAACATGCCCAAATTCCCCTGGTCTATATGAACTAAAGAAACACGCCACGGTAAATGAACTAGAGTTTCACACTTGTACTTGGAAAGTGTATCGCAGCATTCATTGTGTTCAAATGGGAATTTGGGAAAAACTAATTTGTGGAGATTAAGCGTGACTACCCAGTACCTTCATGCATGTGGTGTGTCATGTGAAATATCTTTTTTTAAACTGCAGGGCTGTCCGCACTCAAAGCTGTAGCAGAATTCAGCATACCGCGAATCCGCAAAAATAGGCCTTCCATCAGAGGAGATGAATTTGTCAAATTGCGATGAAAGTGACATCTACACATATGCATTTGCACAGCTGCAACTAAACATTTCTTGTTCATTCTAACGTAATTTCAAAGGCTGTCAACTTCCGGTCATATTTTGTAAAGATAAATGCTTAATTTACTTAATACTTCAAGTCCACTGAGATGAAATTTAAGTCATACAGATTGGTTTTATCTACATGTACATCCAAGCCACTTACAATCACACGACTCGCAATTTCCAAGTGTCTACCCTTTGATCAAATGGTTATTGCTGGTGAAAAGCAAAACAACCTCATCTGTTGATGGCAACACATAAATCACATTTATAAAAAACATTTTGTTTGTAAAGCCAGTGACGGTGTTGTGCGAACTCCTAACGTGATAACAACTCAAACATATCCTGTCTCCCAATATGCCGGACTCGCACACAGTGCTACCGACAAGGGATAATAGTAAATCATGAGAGTTTATGGAAACCTCGCGTGGCGCGCGTTTTCTGTGTTTAATGGGAGCTTCTTGATATGAAAACGTGGGGAAAGGAACTCTTCCACAATCAGAGGACCATTCCAACTGTGAGACAAAATGTGCGTGTAGACTGACATATTAAATAGGAATTTCATGTACGCAAGAAGCTGAGTACAGATATTCTCAGCAAAATCGTCTTTTTGCTGAAATACATTTGTGCACATACTCGATGAATAACTAGGGCTCTCAGCAGAACGTGACTTCCACGTAGGTCCAACCTACCAATAATTGGTTTGCCTGAAGTGTACACTGTTCCTGTACATTCCTTGTTTGGCGAGGTCATTCTTTGAGACAGTGCTTGGAATTTAAAGGTTTGTAGTAGACATCACCTGTCTTAATACTTTCTTCAATTTGATTCATTGGTATATTTAGAGATGTACATGTAGGCCTATGAGTCAGGAGACCTGCACACCTCACTGTCAGTGACTTGTCCCAATGTGGTGAGGATTAGCAATCTGAGATGCCGAGTGCCATGCTGGGAAATGGGAAACGGGCAGGGGGCTAATCGCTCTTTTCTGTCATCTTGTCACCAACTCAGATCGTGCGAAAGTATACGGCATTAACTTACATGCAAAATCTTAGGTCACTGACCGTATATAGACATGCATACAGGGAGGTCTACTCTGAGTGAAAAGACAGTTTTCTGTCAAAACAAAATTTGAACAAAGTACTAATCTCACCCAAAATTTCAAACAGATCTTCATTCAGACATTGACCACTGGACCAATGTCATGAATGTTCAGTTGGTCTGAAGTCGTTTAGTTTGCATCCATAGAGTAGAGACGACATACACCAAGCTTCACGAATTTTGAACGGATTACAACACAACTGGGCAACAAGATTTTTAACGCATGAATGACTTTCAGAGATGTTCACCTTTGACCTCTGTATGATCTGCATGAAACAAATACCCAGGCAGGTATATATGTCACATGTATGAAATGCCATACAATATCCCTTGAGGCAGAGAGATAAATTCCAACAAAACCTGTACGTCTAATGGGCTGATTAATTACTATGAGAGTATGTACCTGTTTTATAAGACAGTAGAGTCTCCTCCACTCGGTCTATCAAAGTGTCCAATGTCTGTCCAAAGTTCTCAGTAAATTTCACTTCCTCATTTATTTTCTGGGCGTTAGAGAGTCTGATCATCTTGGAACGACAGAGTGAATAAAATATGGACAAGAAGAAATCTCTCATCGACTTCTTACGCCTGTAAAACAAGTACAACCCGAATTTAACACACTTCCGGGCAAATACTCATGTACATATACACCGTGTACATTGTATCAAGTTGATGTATTTTAGTGACTGTTATGACAATGTCGTGTCTACCTGAAAATCATTTAACAATAGGTTTCTGATTGGTAATTATGACTCATAAAATGTAAATAAGGTAACATTCACACCTTCTTTCCTCTATTATTTGCATGTAGCAATTATTAATTGCTAAAAGCTCTTTATACTGTCCCGGGGTATTACTGCAGTTATCTTGATGCAGAAGAATCCTGGAGAATGAGCCTCAACCTCCTTGAAGTAAGATGTCATCAATTATTTTAAATAATATGTGTAATAATCATGAAGTCTGGCAAACAAACATGAATGCCAAAGAGTTTTCAAAACAGACTACAAACCAATTTTTACCTTAAGTTGTTGATGAGTATGGTTTCAAGTTTACTTCTGTGGCAGACTTCTTCAGCCAGAGCTGTTTTGCCCATCCCAGCGTTTCCCCAAATGTAGACACCTACAGGTAACACACAAAACAAACAGTACTTGTTTACACAATTGGTTAGGGTTTAAACTTGACACTGATTTGAGATCAGATTTCATATCATACCTCTTACAGTTGGGCTTTGAGTCCTTAAAAAGCACAGGATTTCATTCATTTCTCTTATCCTTCCCACGAAGTTGGCGTCTTTCGGTGACAGGCTTAGCTCTCTTTTTAATTTCGCTGTTTTAATCTCATCACTGTACTTCTGGACTAATGTTCGGAATGTGTCGCCAGTGGAATCCATCATTTGACTTCCAAATTCTCTTTTGGAGATGTTGACCAGGAGTTCCATGAAGTCTCCACCATTTCTCTCCACGGCATCCATCAGTTGGCCAATGTCTGTAATGTCTTGGCCGTTCCCATCAACATGTCCCACTCATAACAGTATTAGTTCATTCAGCTGTTCCTTCGTTAAAAAATTCCTTAACTTGTAGACCAAGGCCTGCTTAGGGTGAACCTGGGAATCCTCAAGGCCCCGGGCTTTCTCCTCTATTTCGTCGTTTTCACTCTCCATCACTGAATTGTCACAAAGAGTGTCATGCACACCTTAGACTTTCTGGTGACCAAGCTGGTCTCTTAAGCCATGTTAGATCAGTTCCAACTGGGGGTCATCGCCCAAGGGGAGCCTAAAAATTATATAAAAATAAAACCACCGTAAAAACCACTACTAAACTCAAAGTTTAGAAAGTATTTAATATTAGCAGAATACAGGTTGTGACATATCAAAGACATTCATTACGGATATCTAAACTCTTATGAAACAAAAGGTACATGGATTTGTGCATGGTGTTTGGCTGCGGAGAAGGTGTGGTTGGCTCAGAGATGCGTCCGGCATGAGGGAGGGCACAGTCAGGAAAGGCAGCAGAGAGTGCAGGAGTTGGACAGGTCTTCTTACAGGAGCAGACATCACCTGGTTGAAACATATTTCAGTCAAAAGCAGAAAGCTTTCTGAAAAGTATCATACTTTATTATTTTGATGAGATTTCACCAAACACCATGTTGAACAAAATGTCAATACTGCACAAATGGCTGGTGTGAATCGAGGCAGCCATCTAAAGAATTTTATCCAATGAAACACGTTGCCATCAGATTGCGGGCCTAAGCTGTGATGTAGTCTCCATGAAGTGACATATGATAACACAGAACTACTGCATACGACATCATTTGGAAATTGTTTACAATGATTGAGTTACATGTAACCAAATGGCTATTTTACACAGGGTAGTGGGATAGGTGTGTATCCTTTATGGATCACCAGAGCAAAAATTAATTGATTTACAAACCATGTAATATTCAACAACTGTTTCACAGACAGCAGCATACCGTTTTGGCCCAAACCACATTCATCTCCTCAGTACACCCTGGTCAAGATATATGGTGCTGTACGTAGTGGGGCCTGTTTAATTCTTGAAAGTCGTGTTCCCTTTCTCAAGGTGCTGGAGTGGTATGTTTAATTTTTTTGTCAAGTTTCTCAAAGGTGGTGCTGGACAGTGTGTGTTTGGTTTGCTTATCAGTTTCTCAAAGTGAAGTTTAATGGGTGTGTTTGATTGTTTGTCAGTTTCTCACGCTGGAGCTCGACATACAGGGGTGTTTTTTTTTTTTTTGTTTTTTGTTGTTGTTGTTGGTCAGTTTCTCACGCTGGAGCTAGACAGATGAGCTTGAGTGTTGTTAGCTGTGTGCATACATGTTGAGGCCGGGCGGGTAAATATGCTGCTAAAGTGCTGCCAAAGAACTATCACGCTCGATAGAGGCAGGCGTCGATCCAACACACGAGAAGCAGAAATTCCCCCTCAACATCGTCTTGGTCGATACAGACTTACATTCCGCAACTGATGTTTCATAGAAAGGACGTCTGTTATTGGGATGGCATGGTTACACTCGATCAATAATTTGTAAATTCAATAATTACAAGGCAAGGAATCGAGCATCCAAGTCTGAATGTCATACACTGTACCTTGACAGCAGGAGCTCTACCCCAGGTGAGTAGGCCTACTTCCAACTCCTCTCTGGGCTGGCGTCAGTGGTGCAGGCCTACCATAAACTGTGCAGTCAGCAGAAGTTGTAGTGATACACTCTGCAGGAAATTCAGTTTACTTGTAATTATTGACAAAAACTAGAAATTTGTGATCAAACCTACCCAGCTACAGACTCAATCCGACTTGAAATACTTAAAATGGCGCCCACTCGCAAGTGGCGATTTAGTTTCATTTTCGATGAAGAGGGTCTCGATGAATGGAGTTCGTGTCCTCATGTCTCGGGCCATTCCATAGATTTCGCTTTTTTCCGGTAAACGAACTTCGCAGACATTAGAAAGTTACATATAAACAAGAATACTGAATGGAATGGTATATTATAAAATAACACCGCTTAAAACTAACATAGAGTTTTCACTGTGAACACCCTCTCTCCTGACCCTCCTGTACATCCGGGTCTGGGACATCTATCGAGCATTTTCCTAGGCAACAAACCAGAACTTGGCGGAAAACACAGTACCAGTAAGGGTTATTTTGGCGTCATTAACTTTCACAGGTAGTCTAGAGCTGTAATTGGGAGAGCCTTAATTCTTAAACATATCTACGTAGACCAAGGCCTGTTGACAGAAACAGTGGTTGGATAGACCTTCTCGTGGGGTCAGATCGAGTTGATCATGATGTCGCAAAATTTACACACAAAGTTGTCACTCTGACGCTTACTTGGGATTAAGGCCAGAGGCCAGATCTTAACTCATTGTTTTATACTTGTGCTTATATTTGAATTAGATTAATGCATTAATTTGTTTTGAATTGAATTAAGTTAAAACAATGTCAAATTTAACCCTACCCTGCTGATGATGTATTTGGGGCCAGATTCTTTTCTTTTGCCTATATTATACATGTATAGTTATGAATGTCAGACATTGGAAGCAGATGAAAAGTGGGGAGGTGGGGTTTATGTGCACTGTCCCAACCAAGGAGGCGAGGGTCCAGGGATTGAAAAGGTCCCGGAAGCCCTTGGCTCCTGTGTATAGCCGTACATGTGTTTGAGATTCTTTTAAGAGAAAACTAGAATTTATATTGGTGTAAAAGAGGTGTGGTTATTGCACAGTGCAGTTGCAGGACTATAACGAATGTGGGTTAATTGTAGATCTAACAATGCAGTTCTAAGCCGCACTGACTAGTTGTATTAAACGGTAGGTCCAACTAATGTGTATCTATCGGCTGCAAAACGTCAGGTTTTAAAAGGTGCCATTATTAGATTTTTAGGACCCTACATTTGATCACTTTGTGAAGATGAATGTGCTGTAACAAAGTGGATGAAATGAATCTTCCTCTGACTCTGGAAAGAGCAAACCTGTAATACTCAACCTAATTTTGGTAAATCGGAGCAGTGAATGCAATGGTTTGTGTTTGGCAATGCTTGACTCCCGAAGAAAGAAATTCTCACAGTTACATAAATGATGTAGGTAAATCAGAAAGTGACAAATTGTGCCCCATATGTTTACTTGCATAGCCTGACTGCCAGTTACAAAATTTCAGATATCAGTTTTCACTGATGACATATGATTGCATTCCCCAGATGAAAATATCTGACCAGTAAAATTACATGTAGTGCGTTAATCTTTGTGAAGTTATTTGAAGAAATGTTTTAACATCCGATTCATTTTATTTATTTGATTGGTATTTTATGCCGTACTCAAGAATATTTCACTTACACGATGGTGGCCAGCATTATGGTGGGAGGAAACTGAGCAGAGCCCAGCAGAAACCCACGACCATCCGCAGGCTCCTGGCAGACCCATATGATTCAAAAGAGTAAGGGAAACCATTGAACAGTCACTGTGGTGTATTTTTATAGGGTAGGGGTAGGCATGGGGGTGAGAGAGAATATATGTTGACTTTTGAAAGGGTGGGGGCACTGACACTCCAGCTTCTTACGCTACACTATATGTGATGTTTTCAGTATATAGACCTAGCTAGATGTGGACTTGTCTGGAGATATTGATTGAATGGTTCATCTCAATTCACTTTACATCCTAGTATATACACTGTACGTGACTAGACCGGAAAGCACACGAATGGCCGAGTTGCCGAAGACTCTGACCGGCATGACAGTAGGACTCAAAGAGTAGGTTTCCTTATAGCTAGCTTACTTGTTACCCATTATACATTATAACAGAGGAAAAGGCAGAAAAAAAGGTAGAAAGTAGAAAAATCCAACTGTATCATGTGACCTGTCAAAAACGTTTGCAACTATGTTTGATCACGTTCGTGATAAAATGGACATTTGAAAAAAGTGTCATGAAAAGTAATTTAGAGTGGAGGAATTATGGAGAAGATTGAGAATCTGAGTGTTTGTGAACTTGAGAAGTTCCTAAAAAATAGGGGGTGTGATTTATGCCACTGGGAAAGTGGGACAGGTGAATGGTAAATTAAGGTCAACAAAGTTTGCCTTACATTTTTCACCATTCACGTGACACAGTAGGACTGTTTTTTACCTTTGATGACAGCAGACTTCCAACTTAAAACCCCCCTATTGCAGCTTATAGTTTAGCTGGGGCCTCTGTGACCGAGGTGCTTAGCACATCAACATGGCGCCAGGGCCCAGGAGCCTGTGCTGGCTTTCTCTCTGGCCATATGTGCCAGGAAGATCTGCCAGCAACCTGCGGATGGTCCAGTTTCCTCCCACCATAATGCTGGCCCCCGTCATATAAGTGAAGTATTCTTGAGCATTAATTGCATAAAACACCAATCAATCAAATAAAAAAATAAATGTAACCTGATCTCAATCAACAAGTCCAAAAACTTTTTCCAGCCAGGCGTTGTTAATGCGGTGATCTGTGATGAGACAAAGTCACATCCTGTGATTTAAAAATGATACTGGTAATTTAAAAAATGTATTGATGGGGCATTTGATGATCTGGAAACACAAGACAGGTCTACGTGTGTGTAATCTGTGCAGTCGTACGTCAAAGTGAAGGATCTCTATCTCTATTTTTATCTTCATTCTGTGTTGTAATTAAATTTCCATATACCTTTCCAAAAAGCAACTTAAAGGATACATGAAAAGGTGGGCCATCTGTAAAAAGATGAGCATGTTTAAGTGAAATTAAGAAAGATATGCCAAAAATGTGGAAAAAAAAAATTCATTTTTAGGCATAGTTTATATTTCTTGGTAAGGCCTCTGTTTTATACATATTGTATACATTTGTTTTCTGTCAGTCCCAGAAAAAAAGTCGCATTATGATAAGGCTTTGTTAGTATGACCATTTGGCTGACTGACTGGCTAGCTGCATGGCAGGCTGTTTCCCAACAAGCCCTTTTGTGTTGATTATTTAGTGTATACTTACATCGTCGCATAACTTGGAGTTTGTAAACTTGAGGTGTTCAATTTGCACCAATGGCCCAGAAGTTGAATTCAGTTCAGTATGAATATTAATTCACCACCCGCATTCAGCATACATAACCACAGACAGTATAAGCACAAATTCTTGACAAGAATAAGACTAGTAAATCTTTTAAAAATGGATCATCATTTCCTGTAATTAAATCTCTAATACTGCTAATTTGATTTACAGGCATATATAAGCAATGCATGTACGGAATATTACCAGAATTCATGCCCCTTGTGTGTTTCAGCTAACCTCTGGTCCTTCCTGAGTTATAGAGAGTGTGTTTAAATATGGCGGGGAGTTCAGAAGTAGCAGAATGTTTGGATTCTCATTGCCTGGAGGTTGATTATGCTGAGCTTTTCAGTGAGATGAGTGCCAAGTTAAGGAATGAAGATTTCTATGAGATGAAGATCCTGTCCAAGGACAAGCTGGAAACAGAAGACATTGAGAGTGTGAAGGACTGGAACAGTTTTTTCAAACTTCTGCATGACAAGTTTAAGGGGAGACAGGAGGAGCTACTGAAGTTTTTGGAAAATGTTGCTAAACACACAGGTAAAACTCAAAATCTGTAAGAATGCATTTCACTGTTTTCTTATTGTAAGGACAGAGAATGTGCATGTAATATATCTTCAGTCTCTGTGGATGAGGTGGTTGGACTGGGATATATCTGCCTATTGAAAGTTTCCTAAAATTTTATTCGTGACTAAGTTTCAAAATCATTTAAGTTCTGTTGATGATAAAAACATATTTTGAGGTTTGTGTAGAATTTAGGATCATATGCTAGTGGAAAAATATGACTTTCATCACCAAAATGAAAAGTCATATTTACCAGGCGATCTACCCCAGGTTTCTCATTGTCCTTGTCTTTCAATTATTGATAGAGTTATGTATATATATTGATGTGAAAAAGACATTTGAACACTGAAGCAGTGGATGTATTTATTTTTCAATAGTGTAAGAAAAAATATTGATGGAATTAATTGAATTGTTTGGCTTACTACACCATGTGTGTACTTTCTCTGTGTCTACATGTGTAGAAAACTTTATTGGACCAACTTGTGAGAGGCTGCAGGACATCATCAGTGAGTACCTGCAAAAATTTAAAGCTAAAAAGGAGGAGATGCGACTGCATGGAATATCCAAAGATGAAAACTTTGTCGGAAGAAGAGAAGAGTTAAAGAAGATATGCCATTTTTTGAAGGAAGAATCTTCTCAAATTCAAGGTATATGATGTGAATGTAAAGTACTAATGTCAATGATGAGAACTTGTTTAAAGTGAATACTGCTGTACACATTTATGAAGCTTTGGTTTCCTTCACCTTTAAATGTCACGGCTTTAGTTTCATTATGTGTAAAGAATTCTTGAGGAGGCCAATGAATACTTATTAAGTAATTCAAAATATGATTTTTCTTAGTAACAAGCTTGTTCTGAAACAGTCAAACACTGTTACATGTTTTTTCGGTAGGGGTCTGTATTTGTGGCTTAGCTGGGATGGGCAAAACAAGCTTGGCTACAGAGGTGTGCTACAGACTCAGACAAAAGTCCGAAATATTTGTCAAGAAGACATTAAGCTTGAGGTATGTTGCTATTAGCAGTCTCATGCATGATTGTGGCCGATAAGTCCTACATGTACTCTGTGCTGGCTGGGTTTTATTTTCTGTTTTTTCTATACTTTAGTTTTAAAGGCCAGCAAATTATGTTTGGTAAACTGGCCATTTAAAGTCTAGCTGCTGGAGAATAATTGTCCCCCTCCCAAATATAATGTGGGGCAATGTCAATTTGCACCTGTCCATCATAGAGTGTGTGGCACATAGACACAGGGTTCAGCGTCTGATAATTGATTCACATGGTGAGGGTGATTTTGTAACAAAAAGTTTATTTTTCTTGACCATTTCCATTCACTGTTGGAAGGATTTCTCACAAATATAACGATAGTTGCGACATCACACTGTTGTTCCCCAGATTATTTTTCACGCATGTACACTCAGTAAGCTATTTTAGTTGGCTGAAATATAGAAATAACAGATAATCATATCTGATCCATATTTCCTCATGCATGTATTGGCTGTACACCATCTTGTGTTGTTTTACCACGTGTAAAACAGCACATTGGTATTGCGTGAAGTCCGATATTTGTTGTAAAAGTATCTTGAGGACTGTGCTGTTTGTACAGCCAAATCAAAGCATAGGCCTGAAGTGAACCTATACTGCTGTCATGTCACAAGGCCACTGTGTATCAGAGTAGATTATTAAGATTGATTTTCTGATGTTTGTTAACTATGCCATGTACTTATACTGTTGTGATGTCACAAGGTCAAGGCCACTATGTATCAAAGTGCATGTATTAAGGTTGATTTTCTGATGTTTTTTAACCCTTCCGTGAACCTATACTGTTGTGATGTCACAAGGTCAAGGCCACTATGTATCAGAGTACATTATTAAGATACCGGCCCGGATAGCACAGTTGGTAGAGCGTCCGCTTCGGGACCAGTAGATCCAGGATCAATCCTTGATCGGGTCACACCTAAGACTTTAAAAGAGGAAGTTGTAACTTCCTCGCTTGGCGTTCAGCATGAAGGGGATAGTGCAATGACTGGTTGACACCCGTATCAGTATAATGGTTCGGGTGGGGCGGCTGACTTGCCTTCGGTAAGTCGTCTCAGTGAAGCAGCACTAAATAAAAGAGCGGTGGAAATCCGTCCTGCAACAAGGAGGCACATTACACGTACATGCACCCTAATGATTCCTTCGTCGTCATATGACTGAAAAATTGTTGAGTACGACGTTAAACCCCAAGCACTCACTCACTCATTATTAAGATTGATTTTCTGATGTTTGTTCACTCTGCAATGTACTTATACTGCTGTGAAGTCACAAGGTCAAGGCCACTATGTATCAGAGTACATGTATTAAGGTAGATTTCCTGATGTTTGATCACCAAATTTCACCGTTTTTTGTTTTCTTTTTTATTCCACTTTTCTGTGTTTTACATGAGTTCATGAGATGTTAAAATATATGTTGCCTACCTGTTGATTGGCAGACCCCATACAGAGATCATCTTTAGTAACATTTTTATTTTTATACAAAACTTTGAAAAGTGATGTTCTTTTTCAGAGGCCAGAACACTGTGGCTGATTTCTATCACTCTGTTCTGAGTGGCTTGTCAGCTGAGATTCAAGGTTACATTCCACAGAAGCACACTGAGAATTATCTGAAAATGGCTGTTGAAGAAAAACTGAAGGACTTGCAAAAGGGTTTGTGATGCTTAAGCTCTGTTCATGATTGTATTATACTGACTTGAAGAATTCAACAAAATGACAAATTTGTGGAGGTTTAACTTTTTGTGGATTCACAGATACAGAGGTGACAGTGTGTCATGACATTTAATTGCTGGAGTTGCCATGATAGTATCCAGATTGCCATTGGTCTAGTGTTTAGGACATCCACCTGAAAGTTGCGATACCTGGTGTCACACCAAAAAGGGGAGCCTCCGTGGCTGAAGAATTAGCACGCCAGCACGACACAGTGAACAAAGAGACCGTCAATAATGCGGTTGCTGTGAGCTCAAGTCCTGCTCGTGCTGGTCCATCTCTAGCTGCACGTGAGAAGGTCTGCCAGCTACCTGCAGATCATCATATATTCCTCCCGCCATAGTGCTGGGCGCGTTACACCAATCAGATTAACCAAATAAATCATTGTTTAAAAATTGACTTGCTACTGCTTGCTTGAACAGGTTGACCTGGTGGCAGTTTTATGTAACAGGGTTGTGTGTCATGTCTGGTGTCTTCGGTATGATTCTTCGGCGGCAGCACTTTGGTTGCATGGGCTCGCCCTACCACAAGAAGACACAGTATACACACATTGAATGACCCCTAGTTTTCATACTACTGAAAAATTGTTACGTATCACGTAAAACTCCAAGCATAGATATTGCCATTTCAATATTATCTGCCATAGACAGGTTTGAAGCTTGAGTCCAGGCAACTACTCAGATTCCTTTCCACATATAGTCTTAATTTTTTTATGGAAACACAGAGACAGAGATGACGATTTGTAACAATTGACATTCATTTATTTTCATGTTTGCCGCGGTAAAGATTGTCATTTCCCTGTTGTCTATTATATAGATACATGTAGGTATGAACTTTGTGCCCAGCCTTAACATCTCCGATTGGTTTGCCAGTTTACCTATACTTCTATTTTGGCCATAGATACATGTATGTAGAAGTGTTCATGTGTCACATCACAGTAGCCAGAGTGCCAGTTTCTTGATGTCTGCTATAGAGATATTGCTTATGTAATGCTGTAATCAAAAAAATTAAATGACAAGATGGTTGGGTATTCCAGGTAAAAATTGCCCAAATCATAAGAAAACAATCACACCTTGCCAGGTGTAGGACATATTCACCGACAAATGTACAACACCAGGTTAGCATGCTAACACAGCACATTGACATACGAGACTCTCCCCAATGCGATCGCTGTGAGTTCAAGTCCAGCTCATGCTTGCTTCCTCTCTTTCGTACATGGGAAGATCCGTCAGCAACCTACAGATTGTTTCTCTCAGGCTCTTCCCAATTTTCTCTCGCCGCCCGTCTCATGATATAACATTCTTCAGTATGGCCTAAAACTGTAATCAAATGAATAAAACCTAGGTAAGTAAGAACCATTAATGTTACAGTTATCGGGCACTGTCATTCTCGGGACATAAACTTGATTATAACCCTCTTATAATTAATGGTTACTCAGTGTGACAGAATAGGATTTCATTGGAAATAATTATTTACCTGTACTTGTGTTTTTATCCAGATGTAATTCTGTTTCTGGACAACCTTGATGATGTATCGCGGAATGTAGATTTTCACAATGCCCTCCGAGAACTTCTGAAGATGGAAACAAACAAGGTGTGTATTGGCGGACCATCAAGTCATTTCTGTCACCTACTGATCAGATGTTTGCAACTTTTTTCTCCTAAGAAACTCAACATTTACTATGACCATTATTTTTTTCAAAATTACAAATATATTATCATGAGATGAAAGAGTAAATGTTGACTTGCCCCCATAGGACGTGCTAAGCTGGCCCGGCGAGGCCATGCAGAGTCTGAGCACATGTCACCTTGCTTACACTGTATGCAGGGCTAGCAGCCAGCTGACAATAAATCATGTGCAATGCAAGTGAACAGAAACCAATGTAAATTTATAAACCATGGAATACTGTTATTCAGCATATAACCGTATCAGTGTGAAGCAAGAATCTACGACTGTTTAATGGAGGAGTTTGACAGTGGCAGTTTCATCACTATAGCGATTGAGGTTCCCTGGACTCAGGCCACTTTGGGGGTGGATGGAGAATGTGGGGGTGTTCATCACGCTCTGAGGAAGAGCAACGGTGACATAAAAAATCTGACCATTGACGGAAAATATGCATAAAGTAGAGCAGTAATTTGCAGGTGAACATTCAAAAAGCCAAAACAACAAAAAGAAATTGGGGTATAATTTTCTTCATTTGGCTTAGAAACATAATTTTTGTTTTAGATATCCTTCCATGTATCCTTTAAGGCTTAAGATGTGTGATAAATATGAGCCTGATGTTTGCACTGATGATTGCGCTCATGTTTGCCTACATGATTGCACTGATGTTTGCACAGATGTTTGTCCTCATGTTTGCACTGATGTTTGCCCTCATGTTTGCACTGATGTTTGCCCTGATGATTGCACTGATGTTTGCCCTGATGATTGCACTGATGTTTGCCATGATATTTGCACTGATGTTTGCCTACATGACTGCACTGATGTTTGCCCTCATGTTTGCCCTCATGCTTGCGCTGATGTTTGCCCTCATGTTTGCACTGATATTTGCCTACATGATTGCACTGATGTTTGCACAGATGTTTGCTCTCATGCTTGCACTGATGTTTGTCCTGATGATTGCACTGATGTTTGCCCTGATGATTGCACTGATGTTTGCCCTGATATTTGTACTGATGTTTGCCCTGCTGATTACACTGATGTTTGTACTGATCTTTGCAGAGTTGATTGCACTGATATTTGCGCTGATGTTTGCCCCGATGATTGCACTGATGTTTGCGCTCATGTTTGCACTGATGTTTGCTCTGATGTTGGCACACATGTTTGCACTGATGTTTGCCTTTGGTTATATCTTTAAGTCAGGAGGTGTCTCAGTTACCTCTGGTTAAGATCAGTGGTACCACTTACCCTGTGGGCACTCTGCTTTTCTCCACTCATAAGCCTGACCACTATGATATACAAAGTGAAAAAAACCTTAAATCACTGCAAGTAAGTCAATCAATCAATCAATCAAATCAACATATTAGGAGGTTATGGATCTGGTAGAAGTATGTCAGTAACAATATGAAGCAGACACTATCCTTAATGAAACCATATGGGTTCTATATGGGTCCCAGAAATCTGTAAAACATAAAGTGACACAATTGACCGGATTCCTATTGATTGATCCACTTTATATGGCCACTTAAGAGATTTTTTTGTGAAATTTGATTAATTTCTTCCCAGAAAGGCGTTAATATTGGTATCAAAATTATCCTAATTGCGCATTTTACAGGCCAAACTTTGTATTATGTGCAATTATACAGACCAAACTTTCTGTGAAATACAGTAATTTGTTATTCCAGGAGGAATATTGGGAAAAATAATGCTGAACTCTTGTATTTTCCAAATTTTTGGCATTACATTTCAGCAAGTGAAGCTGCTGATCACCTGCAGACAAAAACTGGTGGACTCGGAAGACGACCCAGGAGAAAGTGTCTTCATGACACGCTTAGATGGGAGCATCTTGGAAGTCACTCTGGGCAGGTTGTCAATAGAAGATGCCAAAAAGCTGCTCAAGCGATATGCGGGAGATGTAAGTGTTCAGGCATGTTGCCAGTTGCTGTATAGAGATAAAGTACAAGTAGCTTACTGTTGTCGAATATAACAAATTTTTGTTGATACAGTTAGCAGGTAAAGATTCACATATGCTGTCTACTTTTATCTGAGTAACATAATCATGGCATTTGCCTGGCCTTAAATTACCAACCAGCTTGATCGGTGATGATCAGTAGGCCTGCTCTGAATTAACTCCCTTGTTACATGAAAGCGACTATGACGTTACATGACATTAGTTTCGGAGGCATGAAGCTACAGGAAGTGGGACATCGTTTCACAGCACGTGTGTAGGTTATACCATAACAGTTACAAATATTTTCTAGACAACAGAGTTTAATGAAACTTGATATTAACCTTTGAGAGTCGTAGAAGTATTGAGAGATTGTAAATGAAGTCAGTGTTTTCAGTTCAAGAGCTTGTTTATTGTAACATAATTTGGGCCAGGATTTTAAAATTACCTCCGAATGGATTTAAAAAATACATGATGTTTATGATAGAGTTTTCCGAATAAGTTCACAAAATTAAAATCTGCTTTAAAACTAGGTTATCAGATATCTTATGCCAGTTTTACTCGGAAAACTTGCCTCCAGAAATTTTATGAGGTCCCACTTAACCACAACATACTCTTTAAAGTGCACCTTTTAAACAAGAGTGACCCCAAAGGGAGGTAATTTGGTGCGACCCTGTTTGCAGAAACTACAGCACATATATGTGCTTTTGAAATTGCTCCGCATCATTCAAGAATGCAGCGTCACTAGGACAAGTTGAGTGTAACTTCATGTAGATGTAACATTATTAAGTTATATTATGTAAGTTACGTATGTGTCGTTGTGGTTTATTTTCAAGGGCTACATTTAGGGCCTGGTATTGTCTTAACATGATACTGTGATTCATTCAACTTGACACTTTTTTTATTTCCTTATAACCACGATCAACTTTATGCTTGTTTCTGTGAGTGGGAGGGCATTATTAACCTTCAGCACTACTTAAAAATCTGTCTTTTTGCAGATAGAGAACTACGAGGGTCGGGAAATTGTCCAACTGTGTGGACAGTGTCCTTTAGTTATAAAGGTCATGGGAGATTATTTGAGTCGTTCTGACATCCAGCCAATGGATGTGATTCGACGCCTGAAGTCGACAGGATCAAGCTTTGGGGAAGAACAAGTCACGGCATGTTTAAATGCAAGTTTCCAGGTTTTGTCACCGATTTGCCAAAGCGCTCTTATTCAGCTCAGTGTGTTTGAGACGTCTTTTGATTGGAGCATGGCAAAAGCTGTCATGAATATGCGTGAAGAAAAAGCCGAAGATATTTTGAAACAGCTGAGAAATCACCATTTGTTAGAGTATGGCTCAAAATTTGAGGAAAAAAACTTCAGTCTGCAAGAATCTCAGCTCTCGGATGAGGAAGATGATGACGAGACATTGATGAAAAGAGATTTAACTCCCAAATCAACCAGGGTGATGAGCTTTGAGCCCAAACGTCAAAAGTCAGTTGTGATATCCCCAGAAGATTATTTATATACCTTCCATCCTATTGTTCTGCGATTTTTGCAGCAGAAGAGCAATGAAGAGCCAGATTTGTATGAAAAGATGAAAAATGATGCCGAAGAAAGATTCTGCAATTATTTCTACAACTACATCAAGACAACACTGGGAAGCCAGTTAGATAGAAACAGCATCTCAGCGTGTTTATATATCCATGAAAACTCAGTCCTTCTCAACAAATTTTTTGAGCTTCTGAAAGAGAAACGATATGATCTGCAGGCAGACACTTCTGAAGATGTCAAGTGCCTGTTCCACTTAAGCAAAGTTCGGTCCTATGTTGGCTCTCACTTCGGACAAGCCGATTTCTATCATACTCTGGCAAAACAGAAAGAGGATGCTCTGGATGATCTGTTTGTGTTTTATTCCAGGATTCATGAGTTGATAAGCGAGAAGATACTTGATAATGTACGAGGAGTAAAGAAGCTTCAAAGCAACCTGAAAACTATGCTTCCAAGAGTAAAAGATGGGCAGCAGGGCCGCTCTGCATTCAGGAACCTAGCTTTGGCCGACTATCACATGTTGATGGGTCAAGATGCTCTTGATAATGCAAAATACGCAGATGATCGGGTTTCATCAAAACCAATACTTTGTGAGGCATTGGATCATTTCAGGAAAGCCCATTTGTTGTACCTTAAGGAAGAATATGTCTGGTCTGAAAGGGCACGGGTGACAGACTGTATGGGTTGTGTGCACTCTCAGCTGGACGAGTTTGAAACCGCCAAGAGGTATCACCAGGAAGCATTACAGCAGATGAACAGAAACCTTGACAAAGGTGGAAAACATGGAGACATTCCAAATTACCTGGTCAACATTGGCGCCGTTTATCATTCCATAGCAACACAAAAACCACCAGATACTTCTGAAGCCGAGAGACTGTTCCACAAGGCTTTGAAATACTACAGAGATGCCACGGACATGGACAAGGAGCTAGGCTTCCCAGATGAGCTTGTTCAGGCTCGCAGACTGAGAAATATGGCAGATATCTACAGACGGTTGAAGGAATTCACCGAAGCTTACAGAGCCGCCTGTAAATCATTTCGTATTTTCCAGGGTCATTTTCAACCACCACACGTAGAATTAACAACCACTTTGCATCGTCTTGGATATATACAGTACTGCAAGGGCAAGCACTTAAAACAACTGGCCAATAATGACCTCACTGGTAAGACTGAGAAAATCTCTGATAGGCTGTACTATTTTCAGTAATAATAATTTGCCATCACGTTACTTGCTGGCAAACATTGCATTCCTGAAGAATTACTGTCACCACATTCATTGCACTTGTAGAGTTTAAAGATATGTTGACGACAGCATTTGTTTTTTAAATGTTGGAGAAAATTAGATTCATTATTAAATAATGTGTTATTGTGGTGGCTGACAAGAAGCAAAGTATTTGTGGAGACTTACTTATTTATTTACCTTTTGTTCTTTGCCATACTCAAATATATTTCTCTTATATGACGCAAGTGAGCATTATGGTGAGAGGAAACCGGGCGGAGCCTGGGGGGAAACCCAAGACAATCAGCAGGTTGCTATTTATGAGGAAACCATTATGAAATACTTTAATATAACTAATGTGTTGCGTGTATATCAGTTAATGTGTTGCATGTATATCAGTTAATGTGTTGCATGTATATCAGTTAATGTGTTGCATGTATATCAGATAATGTTTTGCATATATATCAGTTAATGTGTTGCGTGTATATCAGATAATGTGTTGCATGTATGTCAGATAATGTTTTGCATGTGTATCAATTAAATGCACTAAGGAATTCTTTACATTTAGGCTTAAATTACCAGAGAATGTGTAAACTGTAATATAAATGTAATTTGTGTTTGGGGCTGTTTTTTTTTGTTTCAGATGAAGCTGAAAATGCTTTCAAGGAAGCCAAAAAGAATTATGACAATGTTGCTTATATGATAGAGAACGGTGGATTGTCTAGGAAGCACCAAGACTACCAACACGTGCGTGATACCCACAAAGGAGTGATGAAGGCTTTAGGGAATTTTGATGGGCTATGGCAAATCACAAACTTTTACAGGGTAAGTATTTTATTTATTTATTTGATTGGTGTTTTACACCATACTCAAGAATATTTCACTTATTCGACGGCGGCCAGCATTATGGTAGGTGGAAACTGGGCAGAGCCTGGGGGAAACCCACAACCATCTGCAGGCTGCTGACAGACCTTCCCAGGTATGGCCGGAGAGGAAGCCAGCATGAGCTGGACTTGAACTCACAGCGAGTTCATTTATGAGAGACTCTTGGGTCATTACGCTGCACTAGCGCTCTAACCAACTGAGCCACGGATACAGGGTAAGTAAAACTGCCACTTGAGGAGTTGGAAGTCATATGCTTAATTTTCACTTGGAAGTTAAATTTGGCCTAGTATGACTGGTGTAACTGTTTTACCAGTTTATATGAAATGTGCTTTCCCATTGAGCTTAAGTGAAAGGTATTGAGTGGAAGTGAACTTGAGAGTAATGTAATTTAGGTCATAACAAACCATATGTTTACTTCTCGATTTGATACAGTACATCTTTGTAACATTAATGGTTCAATATTTTGCACATGAACAGCCTTCAGTGTTGCCAAATAATGTGTTAATAAATTCACAAATTTCCTAGAATTTGGAATCCGGAAAGTATGACAAGGAGATTAACAACATGCAGCGTCAAGTCGCTGGTGAGAGCAGTGGAAGTGACATGGACTCTGAGGAGGACGAGGTGGAGGAGGAGGAGGAGGAAGAGGTGGTGCTAGAGGAGGTGGGGGTGGGGCTAGCTGTCGGGGGAGGAGCCATCAACAGACAGGACAGCAGTTTTGTTGGCAGTGATGACCTAGACTTTGCACAGAACCAGCATGATTATCCTGAAGTTTTGGATGAAGAAGACAATGGAGTTTTTCATGCAGGTCAGTATATTCTCAGAGCTCTTGAGGACTGACTAAATACTATGTATGTAACAATGGTAAAAACAGTGAAGCAATCTGATCTATATTTCACCTTTGAAAGCCCATAACTGTTGGAAGATTCTACAACGTACGGAATTCATCACCTGCACTTTGCTGATGAAGTATGCGTTGCCATTTTTTTATTTTTTTATGCTTATGCAAGGCATAGTGTTAATCAGGAAGCTAAATAAAGCTGGTGGAATAGACGCTGTTTGATTTGAGCATGCTCATTTGAATAATGTCTTGCTCTTGCCAACAGTCCTGGATGAATGCTGTTGTATGCTCAAATGCAGCTATGGCTGGTTAAACAGCAGCTCTGAAATTTGTGTCATATCCCAAGCATTTCCATTTGTGTCCATTCCCTTACTGTTATAAGTATACAAGAGATATGCTTGAGGTACTTCTGAGGTGTACCTTTGGGGTGTAGCATATCTGAACTGAGGTGTGTCTAAGGTATATTTGAGATGTATTGAAGCAGTATCTGAGGTGCTGCCAATCATGCAAATTAGTACCTTAAGTAAATCTATTGTACACCTCAGTGGAGGTGTACCCTGTAAATATAAGGTAAAAAATATGATGCCTTAGGTGTATCTGAGGTGCAGCTGGGGTACAGCTGAAGTACATGCTTATAGGCAAGGTGGATGTATACTGTTCCCACTTTTATTTAGACAGAAAACAAGCTCAAAGCACTTAAATATTGGCTGTATAAATAATAGATACGTTCAGAAAAGTTTGTAAGTGCATGTTGCACGTTGTTTGTTTACAGTATCTGTAAATCTCATCTGATTTACAACAACAACGATGTACATTTACATGAGGCTTTCTAGCTGCTTGATCAAAATTTAGTGGTGCTCCTTTTCTGTCCCCTTTTAGAACTGTTCATGTGCCCAAAGATGTTACAAATTCTTTCCCAGAAAGCATCAATCAGTGCATAATTGGGTTGTTTTCCACAGCCTGGAATATATATGCAGGGCATATATTATATATATTTATTGTTCAGGGCAACATCTTCATTTTCAAGAAATCAGTACCTCTTTTTAAAATGATCATAACTGTCTGAAAAATGTTTCAGGAGTCTTTATAACCATTTTCTGTGAAAAATCTGGCATTGTCAGTGTTGTACTTGTAATTTTCAGGTAAATCTCAGTCTAATAAATAAATAAATCAATAAATATGAGAGGCATAGGCTATATAGACAAGACTGCCCTGATAGCAGTCTTTAGATATATAATACCATTGAAATTAATATCAACCTGTAGTCATGATGAATTCCTTATGTTTGCTGTACAGGCTGTGCACTAGGACTTTTGTGCCATGAGTTTTTATTACCCGATCAACTGACCAGCATGTACATTATGTCAGACAGATGGCATACTGTGACGTGGGAATAAGGTCGGTTGGCAGGAACATGGCCCCTCATTGTGGTTTCTTTATAGTGAACCTTTATTGTTTAAGGTCCGCAAAGAATAACCAGCTATATTATGTCAGAGCTTTGTCACAATACATGTAGTTGTAGAGAATGATGCTTATATAACTGTTGTGTGCATGTGTTTTTTTTTTACATAGATTCTTGAAGATTGACTCAAAGAAACCCCCTTTATAATTGTCAGGAGTCAACACAGGGACACAAGAGTCAACACAGGGACACAAGAGTCAACACAGGGACTATTCTGACTCTGATTCAAAATGGTTTGGTCAAGACAGTTTCCAGATTAAATTGCAGTATAATTGTTAGTCTGTATACAGTATATATTATGTTTGTCATCAGTTCAGTGATTTGCTGTGGAATGCCTGTTGGAAACTGTTATATACTTTGAAACCTTACAAACTTAGTATATAAGCAACTAGGTGTACAGGAATATAGTTGGCTTTCAGAGTTTCTGATATGTACATGTATGAAGCTTCAATACACACAATTACTGACAGGTAACAGCGGTAATTTTACTCAAACTATGTACTAAATTTTAAAGATTGTCCTTGCAATAGTGATTGTATCAATGAAACTGATCTGTTATTTTGACTGTGTTGTTTTTTTTTTTTTTGTTTCCTTGTTGTTTTTTTTGGTTGTTGTTTTTGTTGTTTAGACCATTTTTTAAAGATATACCAGTATCTGTGATTTTGATAATTTGCTTAAAGGGTACAGAATCCAGAATCCCTTCTGATTGGCTGATGTGAGAGATGTCCAGGCTCAGGCACATCTGTTCAAGGCCAGAAGATTTAACCTAGAAAATCCTATCTCAGTCAGTCAATCAGCATTGATTCACTATCTGTTTAAGTTCATTCATGGTTACAATGTAAGACGTCTAATTAGTCAACTGAATTAGACTTCACAAAGAGACATATCACCTTCTACATTTGTATAGACCATATGAAGAAGAATGTCTCACAAAGTGAAATTAAAGTCTCTGCAGAGTCAAAAAGAATAATCTAAACAGGCAGGACCAATCGTTTTTTAAGAACCCCTTGTTAAAGTAAAAACAATGCTCAAGGGAAAATAATATAGAAAGCTGTTCAAACAAAACATGTACATGTATGGTATGAAGTTGATGATGTATATGTAACTGTATTTTTTATATATTTATAACATGTAGTGTGTCTCCAAGATATATTGGTAATCAACATGTAAAGCTGTTATTTTGATAATGTACATTGTAAGCTAGGTTTTAGCAGGTCTTTGTTACTTTTGTTTAATGAATTGTGAGATCAATAAGAAGACCACATCATGTGAAGCTGAAAGTCTCCACAAAGAAAGATATCAGGGTGAATAGTCAGTAGATTAATTAATGATATGATTTGTTTTTGCATACATTACCCTAATTCTTAGAACTTTGGGGATGGATATTAGTAGTGTTGAAAACAGAATATTACATTTCTTTATCAGCCTTTTGGAAAAGTAAAGATATGAGTATGTTGTTCATTAGATGGTATAACCATGTGAGAGAAAAGAAATTCAATATTCCTGGTACAATTAGAGACTGGTATATATTGGCTAAAATCAGTGGCTCAGATCTCCCAATAATTAGAAGAATGACACATGATAGTTTTCTTGAATGACGCATTATAGTTTCCCTTAAAGACACATTATAGTTTTCCAAGTGTGTGAAGACCTATAGACAAGTGCTGAAAATATTAGAAGCTATGGTGTTATATAAGATGTAGTTATTCTGTTGGTTTCTGGGTCAGGTTCCCTGTTACAGGAGATTCATGAAACTCATAGTTTCCTTTGACTATTTTAATTGCTTGTGATTGGTACATATTTACAGTCTATCATTAAATTAATATACGCTCATATTTTCCGTGATGTTCTCATGTTTTGAAAACTAGTTATCAAAATAAACAGTTTACATTTAGTATGTGGGACGTTTAATTGTGGATGATGCCAATATTCGGCCGTTCTAGGTGATGTCCGTCCATCGCTATCCCTTTAGGTATGTGGATCAATTTTCTCTAATTTCTTTACATTTTAAGAACTAGTTAGTGGAGGATCCTGAAAGTCACAGGTTACATGTGTATCTTGTGGGTTGCACATATTTTAATTAATCAGGCTGATGTTGATCCATATTGGCATTAACTTATTACAACCTAAGAATTTAGCGTTTATTTGTAAACTCTGAAGAGAAGGATTACAAAACACACTGAGCTGTAAATGTTTCACAATTAGAAACTTAGGTCATCTGTGTATATGTATATGTATCTGTCTTAAAATATTATTGCATCTGCATGTGTTATATTCCATAATTTGCATATATTTTTAAAACTTTTAAAGGGAGAACCATGCATTATTGTAACTAATCTCATTTTTTTGTACCATTATATTTTAATAGTTTACATTTGTAAGATAATATTTTAATAGTTTACATTTGTGCCATAATGCTGTAATAGTTCACATTTGCAAAATAATATTTTAATAGTTTGCTCTGCTATATGCTCTTTATGATTGATGTGTTGTGATCTTCTACCACACAAACACATGCACATGTGTACTTGCTGCTTGAAGGTTTAAAACCAATGAAACCAAAGGCGGAAAAGTGATTTATACTCTAGTACTGGGGGGTTGGTTACTAGCTTCCAAAAAATGGGTAATAGGAAACAGGACTCGATGGGAAACAAGACTCAATAGGAAACAGGACTCAATAGGAAACAGGACTCGATAGGAAACAAGACTCAACAGGAAACAAGACTCAATAGGAAACAGGACTCAATAGGAAACAGGGAGGTATTGAGTAATTACAAATATTTAGGATTAACTTTTACTTCCACTCTTAGTCTCTGTAGTTCAACTTTCATTTTTGTCGATTCTGCAAAGTATGCACTGACAGAGATACTACGTACTATGCAGTACCTACGTGATATGCCGTTGAGTAGCTTTTTTAAACTGTTTGATGCCAAAGTGATGCTGAAGAGATATGGGGGGTTCCAAAAATGCAAACAACTAGAATAAAATGTAGTTCAGTACATGGTTTGTAAACAGTGGCTTAGGATGGGGCAAAGTACTCCGAATGCTATGGCCCTTGGGGAGTCTGGTCGGTACCCATTGTACTGCTCCACTGCAATCCGCTGTGCCAAGTACTGGCTTAAGATAATAAGCATGTCTGACCCGAGATACCCAAGAACAGCATAATCCATTACATCTTGATGGGACAGGATAACATACATGGGCCACAGGGGTAAAACAGCAGCTCTTCCAGCTAAGTTTTGTTTTGTTTGGGTAAACCAAGGGATAATGAACCAACAAGTGTTTCTGTCAGTGCTCAAACAATGTCTTGTTGATAATTTCCAGCTAGAGTGGAGTGCCACTCTGGCATCTAGCAGAAGATATGGTTTGTACAGGATGTATAAAATTGTATTTGGTGAAGAGGTATGCTTGAGTCTTGTCACAAATCGTAAAAAACATGAGCGCTCTGGCAAGCATGAGAGTTGGTACCGTTGGCCTGCATGTCAACATTGGCACATTTACAAATGTTCTGTCTGCAATCAATACCTTGCTGAAGACCAATTCCAATTGGTTTTGGTATGCCCAATGTATGAGGACTTTCATCGTGAGCATTTACCAGTGAAATATTTGTCCAGACTATCACACTGTTTTGTTCTACCCAGGCTCAAGTGCATCCTTAAGCCTGATTAATGAATTGGCTAAGTCCTGTTACCTATCTCTAGAGCGACGCACCAAGTTCCAAGAGTCCCTTAGAGTCAACAGTGTGTAAACTATTGTTGCCCGGACACTGAGTTACACCACCAGCCTATGAACTTCCAGAGATGCATGTATATGGGCCTATGGCCTAAAATACTGTTAATAAACGAATTTATTATTGATTACTGTTCATGGTTTTCTTTGCGTTGATTTGCTTTTTCGATTGCAGAAAAATCACAGCTCATACTGTCTCTGCATGGGATTACAGCAGTTCAATCTCATCAAATTTATTTATTTGATTTGATAGGTGTTTAATGCTGCACTCAAGAACATTTCTTATTAAACAGTAGCCAGCATTATGGTGGGAGGAAACTGAGCAGAGCCCAAAAAAACCCACTTACGCTAGCGCAATAACCAACTCAGCCACGAGGATGGCTGTATGTGACACTTCCCTGTAGGTGGAGGATGGCTGTATCTGACACTTTACTGTGTATGGAAGATGGCTGTACCTGACACTTCCCTGTAGGTGGAAGATGGCTGTACCTGACACTTCCCTGTAGGCGGAAGATGGCTGTACCTGACATTTCCCTGTAGGTGGAGGATGACTGTACCTAACACTTCCCTGTAGTTGGAGGATGGCTGTATCTGACACTTCCCTGTAGGTGGAGGATGGCTGTACCTGACACCTCCCTGTGAATGAAGGATAGCTGTACCTGTCATTTTCCTGTAGGTGGAAGATGGCTGTACCTGACATCTCCCTGTAGGTGGAAGATGGCTGTACCTGACACTTCCTTGTAGGTGGAGGATGGCTGTACCTGACACTTCCCTGTAGGTGGAGGATGGCTGTACCTGACATTTCCCTGTAGGTGGAAGGTGTCTGTACCTGACACTTTGCTGCGTGTGGATGATGGCTGTACCTGACACCTCCCTGCAGGTGGAAGATGTCTGTACCTGACACCTCCCTGTAGGTGGAAGATGGCTGTACCTGACACTTCCCTGTAGGTGGAAGGTGTCTGTACCTGACACTTTGCTGCGTGTGGAAGATGGCTGTACCTGACACCTCCCTGTAGGTGGAAGATGGCTGTACCTGACACTTTTCTGTAGGTGGAGGGTGGCTGTATCTGACACTTCCCTGTAGATGGAAGATGGTTGTACGTGACACTTCCCTGTAGGTGGAAGATGGCTGCACCCGACACTTTCCTGTGTATGGAGGATGGCTGTACCTGACACTTCCCTGTAGGTGGAAGATGGCTGTACCTGACATTTCCCTGTATGTGGAGGGTGGCTGTACCTGACACTTCCCTGTAGGAGGAGGATGGCTGTACCTGACACTTTCCTGTGTATGGAGGATGGCTGTACCTGACACTTCCCTGTAGGTGGAGGATGTCTGTGCCTGACATTTTCCTGTAGGTGGAAGATGGCTGTACCTGACACCTCCCTGTAGGTGGAAGATGGCTGTACCTGACACTTTCCTGTGTATGGAGGATGGCTGTACCCGACACTTCCCTGTAGGTGGAAGATGGCTGTACCTGACACTTCCCTGTAGGTGGAAGATGGCTGTACCTGACACTTCCCTGTAGGTGGAAGATGGCTGTACCTGACACTTTCCTGTGTATGAAGGATGGCTGTACCTGGCACTTCCTTGTGGGTGGAAGATGGCTGTACCTGACACCTCCCTGTAGATGGAAGATGGCTGTACCTGACACTTCCCTGTAGGTGGAAGATGGCTGTACCTGACACTTCCCTGTAGGTGGAAGATGGCTGTACCTGACACTTTGCTGTGTATGGAGGATGGCTGTACCTGACACTTTGCTGCGTGTGGAAGATGGCTGTACCTGACACTTCCCTGTAGATGGAAGATGGCTGTACCTGACACTTTGCTGCGTGTGGAAGATGGCTGTACCTGACACTTCCCTGTAGATGGAGGATGGCTGTACCTGACACTTTGCTGCGTGTGGAAGATGGCTGTACCTGACACTTCCCTGTAGATGGAAGATGGCTGTACCTGACACTTCCCTGTAGGTGGAGGATGGCTGTATCTGACACTTTCCTGTAGGTGGAAGATGGCTGTACCTGACATTTCCCTGTAGGTGGAAGATGGCTGTAGCTGACACCTCCCTGTAGGTGGAAGATGGCTGTATCTGACACTTCCCTGTAGATGGAGGATGGCTGTACCTGACACTTCCCTGTAGGTGGAAGATGGCTGTACCTGACACCTCCCTGTAGGTGAAAGATGTCTGTATCTGACACTTCCCTGTAGGTGGAGGATGGCTGTACCTGAAACCTCCCTGTAGGTGGAAGATGGCTGTACCTGACACTTTTCTGTAGGTGGAGGGTGGCTGTATCTGACACTTCCCTGTAGATGGAAGATGGTTGTACGTGACACTTCCCTGTAGGTGGAAGATGGCTGCACCCGACACTTTCCTGTGTATGGAGGATGGCTGTACCTGACACTTCCCTGTAGGTGGAAGATGGCTGTACCTGACATTTCCCTGTATGTGGAGGGTGGCTGTACCTGACACTTCCCTGTAGGAGGAGGATGGCTGTACCTGACACTTTCCTGTGTATGGAGGATGGCTGTACCTGACACTTCCCTGTAGGTGGAGGATGTCTGTGCCTGACATTTTCCTGTAGGTGGAAGATGGCTGTACCTGACACCTCCCTGTAGGTGGAAGATGGCTGTACCTGACACTTTCCTGTGTATGGAGGATGGCTGTACCCGACACTTCCCTGTAGGTGGAAGATGGCTGTACCTGACACTTCCCTGTAGATGGAAGATGGCTGTACCTGACACTTCCCTGTAGGTGGAAGATGGCTGTACCTGACACTTCCCTGTAGGTGGAAGATGGCTGTACCTGACACTTTCCTGTGTATGAAGGATGGCTGTACTTGGCACTTCCTTGTGGGTGGAAGATGGCTGTACCTGACACCTCCCTGTAGATGGAAGATGGCTGTACCTGACACTTCCCTGTAGGTGGAAGATGGCTGTACCTGACACTTCCCTGTAGGTGGAAGATGGCTGTACCTGACACTTTGCTGTGTATGGAGGATGGCTGTACCTGACACTTTGCTGCGTGTGGAAGATGGCTGTACCTGACACTTCCCTGTAGATGGAAGATGGCTGTACCTGACACTTCCCTGTAGGTGGAGGATGGCTGTATCTGACACTTTCCTGTAGGTGGAAGATGGCTGTACCTGACATTTCCCTGTAGGTGGAAGATGGCTGTAGCTGACACCTCCCTGTAGGTGGAAGATGGCTGTATCTGACACTTCCCTGTAGATGGAGGATGGCTGTACCTGACACTTCCCTGTAGGTGGAAGATGGCTGTACCTGACACCTCCCTGTAGGTGAAAGATGGCTGTATCTGACACTTCCCTGTAGGTGGAGGATGGCTGTACCTGAAACCTCCCTCTGAATGAAGGATGGCTGTACCTGACATTTCCCTGTAGGTGGAAGATGGCTGTACCTGACACCTCCCTGTAGGTGGAAGATGGCTGTACCTGACACTTCCCTGTAGGTGGAAGATGGCTGTACCTGACACTTCCCTGTAGGTGGAGGGTGGCTGTACCTGACATTTCCCTGTAGGTGGAAGATATCTGTACCTGACACCTCCCTGTAGATGGAAGATGGCTGTACCTGACACTTCCCTGTAGGTGGAAGAAGATATCATGGACCTCCGCCCGAGCTTTTTAAACCAAATAAATAAATGAATGTAATTGTTGTGTTGTATAATTATATCACACAAGAGGCTTAAAATACATTTTGACTTTCACATGAGTGATCTTATACCATCTAAAGTGTAAAGTGCATCTTGAGGTCAAGAACCTACACGGATGTCCTGATGTCGGAAAACTGTAGGCTACTTTTACAACAATGATTCTATTGTCCTCACATTTTTCATGTTTCGTCTTCACTGATGGTCTGGTACCGGCCTAAACAACACAAGGTGTAGAAAGAGAGAGTGTGGTAATGGTCATATTACTTAATGGTCACATCTGTATGGCCTAAAGTTTCCATTGTAATTACAGGTATGACAGTAGTTGTATTTGCGGTGTTGGTGTTCCATTGAGGAGTGAGTTTAGAGGTGTGACACAGGTATGACGTCACCGGGTTATGTAAGTACCGGGATATTATGTACGTGGTTAGGTCACGGGGTTTTTCCGTCACGTCATGGATTGATGTAAGTGTGGATGCACCAATCAGCGAGACGGGAGCAAAAACGTCGGCTTGTAAAGTTGAGTGGAGCAGCTCCAAACAGCTCCCTTGCGCCAAAACGGACCAATGGATGAGCACCATTCGGCACCAAAATGGGTCGGGGTGGCTGGCATAGCATGGAGCTGTTGGGGCTGCTCCACTCAACTTTACAAGCCGACGTTTTGCTCCCTGTCGCGCTCATTGGTCCGTCACGTCCCTCGCTCATTGGACGTCGCAGTGCAAAGGTTTGCGTGGAACATGAAAAGCTGTTATAAGACAACCCAGAAGCTAGAACCACGCGAAAAAAAAATTTGTTTTTTCTATTTTGGAATATTACACAGGACAATGCCTGTTGTCAAATCGATGTCAGCGATAGCGTATTCGTTGAATTTGAGTCATTTTCAGCCACCCAGATAGCCTTGGTGTTTTTTGCAGAACTCATGTGATGTTTTTTGTACAACATAACGCTAGACATGCAGGCCGTCGACTGAAACTGACATATTTATCATACGAGCATGTAGTATAAAGACATGCCGTATTTTGTTCAGAGATATTCAGGGGGGATAACTCTGGGCCGCTTGTTGACACGGCTATAGACGGGGGAACAGCCTTTGGCACTGCATGGCTAATCAAAGCCCACCTGTTTAAACGGACTGATGTAAAATTGAAGAAAATAATAATTATTGGGACATCACTGTTAGCGTTGTATGGCTAATCTAAGCCCACTTACCATCATGCTTGCTAGGTCTAGAAAAAAAAGGACTTTTCTTTCTCAGTTGGTATAGCCGAACACTCACTGAAGTGTAAACACATGCCATTTTTCGTACTATGAATGATTCAATTTTCGATACTTGAGATTTACGGGTGAACTGCTTTCGCAGTAGCACAGCGAGTGCTACATAACCATATGCCTCCAAGTTATCAGCTTATGTTTTTTACCTATATGTTGCCTCACACCTTTCTGTGGTCATATTCTCTGGATTTGGTGCTTTTTCTATGTAAATTTGAATAAAACAATAATTATTGGACATCATAGATGGCGCTGTAGGGCTGTTCTAAGCCCACTCATATGCGTGTCAAAGTTCACTTTGCCTACTTCTAGTTCGTCAGCAGTGAGACCAACAGCAAGGTGTGGGTATGGCATCCGCGGAGAAGGCTTTGCTGCATGGTGTGGCCGGGGCGCCAAACGAAGAAGCAGGATACACCAGGATACACCAGAAAATGGGCATAGAAAGTACGGCGGTCCACCTCCCGACTGGGAAAGCCCGGCTCCTTTAAAGGGTTGCGAAATTTTCGTTGGAAAGATTCCAAGAGACTGTTACAAAGACGAACCTGTTCCAGTATTTGAGAAGATAGGGAAGATTTACGAAAGGAGATTCATGGGCTTCTCTGGATCCAATAGAGGATATGGCTTCGTTATGTACACTAAAAAAGCAGACGCGAAACAAGCGGTAAAGGAGCTTAACAACTTCGAAATTCGTAAAGGCCGGCTCTTGGGTGTTCGGAAATCCATCGACAACTGTCGATTGTTCGTTGGAGGTATTCCAAAGAACAAACAGAGATGGAATTTTGCTGGAGATGAAAAAGGTAACAGATGGTGTAACGGGTGTCTTTGTACCTTCATCAGCCGTTGACAAAGCAAAGAACCGTGGATTTGCGTTCGTGGAATATGAATCGCATCTGGCAGCCGCCATGGTGAGAAGGAAGCTCATTCCCGGCAGAATTCAGTTATGGGGCCATCGGATTGTAGTTGATTGGGCTGAACCAGAACAAAATGTTGATGAAGACGTTATGTCTACTGTAAGTCATGTAATGTCCACTATAGAAGCCTTTTTGGTTGTCTTTTCATTGCAAATTAAAACACATTTAATTGCCAATGTAGACAGCACCAGATGTCGGAAATATCGGTTGGTTAGTTGTAAAATTCACGAGTAGGTATCACAGTCCAAACAAATTTGACCTTTATGTAAGCCGTTATTTGAAAAGTTATGATTGAACTAAAGTTTTTGTATCAAAGGGGTGTTTTGTGTGGATTTATATGTGTAAAATGTCGCGTAACTTGTTGAAATTTCTTATCGTCTGCTCTTTCATTTTCTGTCACGAGAGGGTGGTGTGCGCGCGCGCGCGCAGCATTTGTTGCAACAAGTCATTGCTTTTGTATGGGAGGCAGCGGTAATAATTAATATAGTCACTTATGGCTTAAAAGCACATGTCCAAACAAATTTGACCTTTATGTAAGCCGTTATTTGAAAAGTTATAATTGAACTAAAGTTTTTGTATCAAAGGGGTGTTTTGCGTGGATATATATGTGTGAAATGTCACGTAACTTCTTGAAATTTCTTATCGTCTGCTCTTTCATTTTCCGTCACGAGAGGGTGGTGTGTGTGCGCGCGCGCGCAGCATTTGTTGCAACAAGTCATTTCTGTTGTGCGGGAGGCAGCGGTAATAATTAATATAGTCACTTATTGCTTAAAAGCACTGATGCTGAGCCTTATGTTGACAACTACAGAAGACAAAATTAGAGAGCTGTGCAGTCAAGTTGTGGGAAGAGACAATGCTGTGGAAAGAGTAAAGAAGATAAGAGATTATGCATTCATTCATTTTAGAGACAGAGATGATGCTATTATGGCCATGACTAAACTTAATGGTGAGAAAAATTATTTATTTTGGAGTTGTGTTGATTGGTTTTGGATAAATACAAAATGCATTAATGGAAGTATATTTCTTCTATCGGTAGGTGAATGTAGTTTTTGTGTGCATTTATAGAGTGGGATATATTTCCATTCTGATAGTTCTGTTTCTGATAATTAAAAGTTAATTTTTATTTGTCAGTCACATGTGGCACATTATTATTTTTCTAACCAGTTTTTCACTTGATTGATGTTTACAGAAAATTACATGATAGAATGTCCACCAACATCTAAGGGAGAGTATTTGGAAAACATGCTAACTCAAGTAATTAAGATGAAACAGTGAATAACTGACACATTGCTTGCCTATAGGATGATTGATACTCCAACTACGTACAGGAAATGGCGCACAATTATGGGACAGACTTACATATATTTACAGATTCACGCTTCGAAACATAAGCTGTGTGCAGTCTCTAGAATGTTTGTTTGGATATATTTCTGTATAATTTGGATTTTATGTTAGCTTATTATTAACTTAATATCGTCCCTCATTCAACATGGATGGGAAGGTCTGCCAGCAACCTGTGAATGGTTGTGGGTTTCCACCAGGCTCTGCCTGGTTTCCTCATGCTATAATGCTGGCCGCCGTCGTATAAGTGAAATATTCACTTATACAGCGTAAAAACACCAATCAATAAATCATTCAGCATGAAAAGAAGCTGTTGAACATTAAATGTTTAAAGGTTTAAAGGTTTAAAGAGGGAAGTTGTTTCAATAGTTACATGTCATAGGCTGAATATTGAACCCAAGCTCCCAGGACCATTTTGCCAGGAATTTTTGAGAATATAAGAAGTTTTCTTAGGGAGAAACTGTAGGTAGACAGTATCTGGAACACTTTTTAACTGATATGTAGCATTTGTATTAGGTCCTGATTCTTTCAAGAAATAAAATTAAAGGAAGATCAAGATGAAAAGGCTTTATATAATAAGTCATATATATTTCTCTCTAGGAATGAATGTTGAAGGCACTTACGTTGAGGTTGTATTGGCAAAGCCTGTGAACAAAACAGATTACGTGAGATATTCCAAAATTGGGACAAGGGGATCTTTGGTGACAAGGGGAACTGGTGAGTTCTCAGCCTTAAAGCCTAGCACACATGGACAATTTTGTTGTCGACAATCGGATTTTCAGATGCGGGTGTAAAATGATCCAGAATATCGTTTACCTGCACACGGGCAACATTTGTTGGTCATTTTTGAAGATTCTAGCGGCGAAAGACAGTGAGATACGTTTAAGGTCATGTGATCCCAAATGTTGCTTCAATTTTGTAAGTACTCATATGACATTTCCATAGACGCTGATTGGTTGATGTAGATGACAATAATCTCACAAGATCTAGATTGTCCTCACACAAGCAAAATCTTTTGCCCGGCTCACTTGTTTCTGCATTTTTTTGTTGGCCAAAATTGAACCATTGGAGTATTTGGATCAAATGTTCCAGACTCAGGAATTCTTGTTGCGGTTACCGGCACACAATTAAATTTTGAGGATTTTTTGTTGTCTGGATCAAGAAATCTTGTTTTCAACAACAGATGTTGTCCGTGTGCTGGTTTTTATGTTGTTTATATTTCCAGATTTTAAGAATTGAACTTAATATTCTTATAAAATTTGGTACATGTTACACGCGTTGGTGTATGTATGATGTCTGAGCAATTGTCAGCAGTGATGGAGGCATTGATTGGGAAGCAGCTGTGAAGGTGCTTTTGTGGTTGAACCGACTGCACCTTATTATAGTCTCCTACTGGTACCACAGGAGATAGGTATTTGTCTTGTCTGTCAGTCTGTACCAATCAGTTCTGGACTTTTTTTTCCAAACAGTTCACCATATTCAATTTAAACCTGGTGCATGACTTCAACATAAAGACTTACAGATCTAGAAAGCTCAAGTTTTGGCTTGTTCCATCAATTTTCAAAAAAAATTATATGGCCTTTCTTATGCTGCTTTTGAACTTTTAAAAACGACTTTGACAACTTCTGGACCTGTTTTAAAATGATTCGTCTTTTTGAATTGAAACTTGGTACATGGCTTCAAAATGACTAGTTACAGATGAAGTTCATCACTGGGGCCACTTTGTTTATTTGCAACAAAGTTATGCCCTTTTATATCCAACTTTTTTGAATAAATTTCCAGACTTGTTTCCAGACCTCTTTCTCATTATATCACATTTCCTGACGACACACCATTCACTATAACTTGGTCACAGTTGTATGCCCGAAAATATTTCACAATGTTGTGGTTTCACACCTGTATATACCTTCAAAAGATTCAATAAAGAAAGACTTTAGATTTAATACATTCTTTGCACTCAGAAGCCGTAATACATTCTTTGCACTCAGAAGCTTGATTGTCGTGTAATTATTCAAATGAAAAACCTTGATACTATTCTGATTTGAGTTAGAGTTAACCTGCATTAAACAGTGTCTTTTCCTAGTTTGAAATTTTTTTTTGTTTTAACAAAAACTATTTTTGCCCTGTTTTATGACTTGGGAGAGTAATCGGTACAGTTACATTGTATTGAATTGAAACTTATTACACGGTTACATCATGTCATGTGACAAATCAAGTTAGAGTTTCAAACCCATTTTATCCAGTTTCAAGAAGATCACAGAATTGTATTGAATTGAAATATGGTTTCATCAAGATGAGTTGTAGTCAGATGTTTGGTTTTTGAGCCTTTGTTTTCACCAAAATTAAGGTCATCTTTGTTTTGCTGTGAACTTTGGCATTGCCATTAATAGTCTGATGCTTCAAAGGGTGAGGATTGTTTTATACATTTTATACTATGTTTGATGTACATTTCTGTTTGGCACTGATGGCTTATGATGTTGAAATTTTCCAGTGTGTAGAAATATTGAAGGCCTCATATTTGTACTTTAATGGCTTAGCCTTTCAGGCAGTTGATTAAAAATGATTAGAACTACATGCTAAAAATCTTTAATAATAACTTTTTTAAATCTGTGTATAATACTATATTCAAGAATTGTCACATTATTCCACCACAATCAGGTTTATGGATGGAGGAAATTGGAGTAAGACCTGGATTTGTACATGAATTCACTGGTCAAGTTCCTACAGTGGAAGCAAGTCAGCTGTTCAACTGTCTGAGCCAATCTGCTTTTATGCATGCTTTGGTTGTATGACAAGTGTACTTGATACTGTGACAAATTTTTCAGGGCTATGGCTATGATTTTGATCCTAGTTACTCTCCACCATCATATTACAACCCGATGTCTCCACCACCTGCAAGGTAAGAACTATTTTGGCCTGAAATTCACAACTCTGTTCACCCAATATAAGAATACAGATGAGAATCCAGCACAGCAGATGATCTTGCAGTCAGAATAGAGTTGTATTCTTCGAATTTTTATAAAAAATCGGTTAGCTTAGAACAATATTTGCAGAATTAGGAGCATAGGTTGTCATATTCCACTGTGTGTGTCCAGTTTGTCTGTTTAATATCAGGGTTCTCAGAACTGTCAGATGCTCTGTCATTTGTGTGCTTCAGACCAGGGACAGGATATTTGTTTTTGGTTTTAAATCATTTAAGTTAGGATAATCTAATATGAAATCTTAGATAACCTAAGATTAAATTTTACCTTATGATTTGTCTGTAATAACTGTAAATGTAAATAAGCATATATAAGTGGGTTTTACAAAGTACAGTATTGTAGCTCTCCTGCTGATATGCTAATGGATACAGAGTACAGAGTGAGAACTAGGAAAATGACATGGGCAAGTCTACTTTGGCAACTGAAATCCAAAATGAGGTAATGACGGATTTCAGTTGGAAGGTGTTTCACATGGAGCAGAAATATCTGCAAGACTGTGCAAGGCATAGCTTTATTGAAAACAGGCGATTTTATTGAATGGTAGGGGCTTGCTTTTTGCCAAGAATTAATGTGAAGTTAGTACCACCTGTAACCTATATTCTTTAATTGTCACTGTAGCTTTCCATTCATCAGCATATATGTAGGAAAGGTACACTACCATATTTGGTGGTTTTGCCATTGTGGTTGATAGAGTCATTTGACATGAAAGAAGTTGCATTTATGTGCTATCCATGCAATGTCCTCAAAAAATGTTTTATGAACTTCTTACATGTAAGTATACAAAGAAATGTTAAGTTTCATCAACTGAACCTTAATAGCTCAATATATTTGATTTTATGTGAACATCCCAGGAGGAAAAGCAGGAAGAAGAAACTTAGAAGGCTCAGTCACATAATTTTTACTATGAAATAGCTTGAATATTTGTACTTTTGTACTGTTAGCAGGGGGTTGGCAGAGTGAGGTCACATGGGCATCAAAAGCCCTGTGCGAGGCCGAGGGCTCCAGAGGTATAGGTGTGGGGCAAAGAGGAGGGATGATGAGTGGGTGGGGCTTTAAGAAGCATCCAGCAGAGGTGTGTATCGTTGTCAGTGCAGAAGGTTTCTGGTCCCATATCCCATTAAAAAGTTATGCATTGCAACTTTTTCTGAAGCATGCTTAAAGGATTACAAAGTCTTAAAATCTATAATCTGCCTACGCCGTACTAAAAGACATGAACCGATTGTGCAATTAACCAGAAGGTGAGTTAGTCCAGTTTCGTTGAAGATGGGTGTTTGTTTAAACTTTGAAGTAACAAGTAACATACTTAGAAACTAATTCTTATCTAATATTTCGTATACATGTAATGAGATTTGAATTAAATTTTGTTAATTCAGATGTGTTAATAGCTAAAAAAAATTGGCTGTTTTGTTATCATTGAAAATTGTCATAATGCAAGGCTCTGTGTTTAACCTTTGACCCTAATTTTGTTTTGTGGAAGAATTTTTGTTTTACTAATTACCTTTAATTTATAGCCTGATTGCCCCAGTGAGGCTTCAGTAAATCAAGAGTGTCAGAAGTGTATGCATGTAACCGCATTCACTATAGGTGCTCGATGACCTTTGCCAGAAGAATGGATGGGGAAGTCCTGTATACCAGCTTCATTCTGCTGTGATGGAAGTGGTGCCCAACAGCTCTTTTTGTACAAGGTACTACCATAGGTTTCAACAAAATGTTGACAAGAAACTTGTTTGAAGAGATAAGAATCAAGTTCTTTTGCTGGAATGTAACTTTTTTATTTATTTATACAATTAATCACATCCATGTGTACCAGAAAGAATAAGAAGTAAGTTATCTTATAAAAACAATTGATCTGAAGTAAATCGAAAAAAAGAATTTTGTGGTTGTGATTTATACATGTATAAGTGTCATGTAGAAGTTGATGTTAGGCATTTACATTTTTAATCTATTTTAAAGTACAGTTGTCTTTCAGATCACCATACCAGCTCTCAGTGCTCAGTTTCCAAATCATAACCCATTTGCCCCACATAAACTGTGTTCTACTGTTGAGGGGGCAAAGGTTTTTGCAGCAGAGTACACTTTGGTGCAGTTAGGTGTGCCTGTTGAAGGTAAAGTTAGTGTCCAGAGAAAAAAGGAAAGACAAACAAATGCTTCACTGCCCAAGCTCTACCCTTTTTCACTTATGATACATGATTGAATAAGTGGCCATTGTAGGCTTTGATTTCTTCTTACTTTCCTGAGCCAGCTTTGCTTCTTGAAAGTTAATTTAAGAAAGTAAGAGCTGTCTCATTTTACATGTTTATAACAGTATATGAAAAGTATAAAAACTTCTTTACTGGATAATATGTAATAAGACATGCTGCAAAAACTTAATTGCTGAAAATTACTATTAATAGCTGAGTGAAAGGAGAATGTGTAAATATGACAGCTCTAAAAGTATGCTTCGTCCTCACCCTCCCTGCCTTGTAATGTGCATAGTGCTTCCTCAGGCTCACTTCAAAATGCCAACCCAGTTCAAACCCAGAGGGCTGTTTTTCAGAGTACTTATAGGCCTAGTCAGAATTAAGCTATCCTCAGTCTATAAATTGAGTGTTATAAATTAACATGGCAATTAGACCACATGTGTATTGTTATGACTGCTTTGAAAAACTCCCTGTTGCCTATTATATAACCAAGCTTTAAGTATAACTTTGACTTGCATGTTTAGAAATCAGTATACAAAGAAGAATAAAGGAAAGAAGGTCTTTCTTTAACTTGGTATTTTACATGCACTGCAGTAAGGGGATTTTCTGTTTATATGTTTTTCAACATTTATTTGACATATTTCAAAATTTGTTGTTTCCATTTATGGACTTCAACTGGGTGGTGTATATATTTGTGGGTCTGTTTGTCCTTAGATGGTGAAGTGCGTGTAAGTACTATGGTTGCCCCATCCAGTCCATATCAGGTGGGACGTCCCATTGCTCCTGCCTGTTCCCTGACAAATGGTGCGCACTGTGATCATTTGACTCATACCTCTGCCGTGCCTGTAATGTCAAGCGCTTGTTACGGAGATTCTCCGGGGAAAATGCCTTCCAGTAAGACATCAGCTTATTGCTTCCCTTCAACTGTTTTCTGATCTTTGCACTGGAGATTTTTCTCTATATTTATTTTTTGTTTTAACTGTACATATGAATTATTGCCGACTAAAATGCATGTATAATATGAAGTCAATCCTTTTATTGTGGGAGTTCTTTGTTTGACCGTTATGTAAGCACTTGTGACATGCATCAGGTATTCTGTGTCTTAGCAACTCATTTGAAGAATGAATGGTTAACTACTCACATACATACATGCATGCGGTTACCCAAGTATATTTTGACTGAATATTAGCCAGGAAAGTAACTGTTTGCATAACTAGAATTGTCAGAGTATATTGTTTTGTGCTGCAGCCCCAGAGTACAGTAGCCCGCCATATCCTTACACCCAGCCCAGCTATGCCAGCCACTCCAGCCCAGCTGTGGAACTCCATTGATGACCTAAGGTACATGTAAACTAAACACCTGCCTCAACACGACTCGCATGAGAAAGGTTTGTATTATAATGTGCTATAATAAAGACCAAATATTTTGACATATGGAGTTAGGAAAATAAGCGTTTAAATCATCTTTTACAATTTGACTTCAGACAAAATCAGATTTGTGGAACCGGTGCCTCGCGCGTTCTGGATAACGATATATGTTACTTAAACCCTGACCTTAGAAATAAGCGATGTTAGTCAAATTTTAATGTAAAATATTTGTGATACCAATCAAAGTTTCCATCATAATGAATATAAAAATGAAGCTGTTGTTCATGTCTAGCCAATAAGGACTGATTGAAAAATCCTCAAATAATTTAATAATTTAATTTCTACCACAGGAAAACGAGAAAGATTTATGTGAAGTTGAACAGTAAAATAAATACTTTTACTGCGTTTACCACCGGTGTGACGTCACAGGTCAAAGTAAGTGGTTAGGTAACGGGTTATTTAAGTGGTTAGGAAACGGGTTATGTAAGCAGAATAGCGGCCGGCGATGACCTAGCGAGCATGATGGCAAGTGGGCTTAGATTAGCCATACAACGCTAACAGTGATGTCCCAATAATTATTTTGTTCATTTTTACATAAATCCGTTTAAACAGGTGGGCTTCGATTAGCCATACAGTGCCAAAGGCTGTTCCCCATCTATAGCCGTGTCAACAAGCGGCCCAGAGTTATTCCCCCTGAAATTCTCTGAACGAAATACGGCATGTCTTTATACTGCATGATCGTATGATAAATATGTCAGTTTCAGTCGACGGCCCGTATGTCTAGCGTTATGTTGTACTAAAAAACATCACATGAGTTCTGCAAAAAACACCAAGGCTATCTGGGTGGCTGAAAATGACACAAATCCAATCTACTATCGCTGACATCGATTTGACAACAGGCATTGTCCTGTGTAATATTCCAAAATAGAAAAAACAAATTTTTTTTCGCGTTGTTCTAGCTTCTGGATTGTCTTATAGAACAGCTTATCATGTCACACAATTATCTACTGGTATCGATAGTCATACTTTTTCATGTATGTGCAGAAGCGAATAGCTGTGGGTGTTGACCTAGCGAGCATGATGGCAACTGGGCTTAGAAGAGCCATACAGCGCCATCTATGATGTCCAATAATTATTCTTTTATTCAAATTTACATAGAAAAGGCACCAAATCTAGAGAATATGACCACAGAAACGTGTTAGGCAACATATAGGCAAAAAATAAGCTGATAACTTGGAGGCATACGGTTGTGTAGCACTCGCTGTGCCACTGCGAAAACAATTCACCCGTGAATCTTAAGTATTGAAAAATGGACCATTCATAGTAGGAAGAAACAACAAACCGAATTGCCGAACTGTAGGCCCGACAAGCTCGCATGCATGTCCCAGAGTTCGGTGAAATACCCGAGAGTTATCGTCCCTTACCACTGTCAAACTCTAATTTGTTTACATTTTTTAAACATGATTACCTGTTTCATTGTCCTCAATGGTGATGTCCCCAAGTAAAATGAACAAAAACAGACCAAGTTTAACACAGCCTATGAAATCTACAAACCCATTTTTCGCAGTTTCGGACATTAAAAGTGTTGCAACACGAACCGACCACATTCTGTTTATACTTGTGGGCTTAGATGAGCCACACGGCGCCGTCTGTGATGTCCAATAATTATTATTTTATTCCATTAGAATAGTATCCAGTGTACATGCATATTTGGGTGTTGTGTACGGCTTATTCGAGGTAGGCAGACACGAGCAAACCAGGTCACGGTGATCAATCCATCAATCAATCCATACCAGGCAGGCAGGCCAGCCCAAAAAAAAAAAAAAAAAATCCCACCGACAGGCTCTACGGTCCATAGCGACGACCCTCTGCCTGCAGCAGTGAGCCTTCCTGGGCAAACATTGTTGCGAAGACACGCTGAGCGATCCTACCCACCAGCCAGCAGTCAGGCAGGCCAACAATGTTGTCGGCTGTGGTTTGTTTTGACACGTGGTTTTGTTTTGACTGGCTGTGACCTGCCTGTCTGCCTGCTTGCCTGCCTGGCTCTCTCTATCACGTACGGTGCATTCCATAACCCCTAGCTCAACTCATTCAACCTCACCCGTGCTATAGGTGAGACATCACCAACACAAATAACACAAAGACCGGGGATGATTCCCTAGTAATGTAAGACCTGTTTGTCTGCGGTTGAATCACCTGCGAGACTATCTTACCTTGTCGGGTGGACACGTGACTGGCTTTTGGGGGAACAAGTGTTAAATATATGCTGGACAAAGAAACACAAATGCTCTGGTGGGTTTTCACAAGTGCCACAGCGTGAGAATTTATTACGTGAGGCAGAGGTAATCAGTATAAGAGTAGGAGTATCTGTAAATAGGTTTCTTCCCTTCCTTCCTTCCTTCTGAGTTTGGACAGTGTTCCCGCTGAGGGACTCACAAGGAGAAGCAGCCTGGAGGGTAACGTCTGGCAGTCAAGACGGTACAGCACCTGGGTGAAATGTATGAATGAAGACTGGCTGTGATCTTGGCGAAACACGTCTTGACTGCTCGGCTGTCTTGGAGGGAATGGGAGAGCTTTCAAGTATTAATGAGTAAATAATTTAGAACTTAGCTTTTAAAGACTTAACAGAAGTGCCATATGATCATAACAGGTAAGTTAAACAAGTTACGGTGTTGGACATGATTATTAACCCAATTATATAATAGACACGTTTGATGTGTGTCCACATGTATACACAGCGACCTATACACATACATGTAGGTCAAGGTAGGTTGAAGTTGAGAGGTCAGCCTGACAGTCAGACCATAATGCATGTAACGTCTAAGCATGGCATCTAGAAACCAAGTGACATCATGCTAACAATGATCGCAACATAGTCAATACTAGAGAGGCCAAGGGTCACAGGGTTACCGGTATCCTGTTTAAGAGAGGCATCTAAACATAATGTCAAGTACGTTGCCAGGCTAATAAGGGGCCAGGCTCGCATTAGAAATTTAGATGACTCAGTGTATCCACATGATGGGTACAAATGCATTTTATGATGCCAGGTCATATCTCATATATAACAAGACATGCTGGTCTATGCCAGCTGACCTTCACCTCCAACCAAAACATAACATTCGTAAATTACTCTTTTGATCATTAAACATACAGGTTACAAATCAATAGTGTAGGTTAATGTATGCAGTAATAATCGGAGTGGTACATTTTTATGGGCTGTATACATATTGTACAACCCACAACGGTTACCGCATGAGGAACAATGATACGGGTCACGCAGGGTATTTTGATAATACCTATAAACTAAATACAATATTACCACACGATAGCCTATATGCATATTAACTGTATATACAAAGTTAATATCTATATATATGTATCTATCAACAATAATAACAAATGCTTACTGACTGGCCATAGAGAACATGTACACTGGACTCAAAATGTCAAAGTCCAAAAGCATGATAACTTCCAGTATATGTGCATCTGCAGTGATATGTAATTTCTGAGGACTGTGTTGTGTTAGGACTATCACAGGCATAACTAAATACAAAAACTCAGAACAGTTACAAGTGGTTGCTTTTGTACTGAGTTTTCATTTGGCCTGTGTACTGCTGGTGCAGCCATCTTGTTTAGCCACTTGATAGAGGCTGGGCTGATAGGATGAGATTAACCAGCAGGGGTCATCAGGGGCAATAGATGCCAAGGAGAAATTAATCCCTTCCAGATGTGCTGCCACCTTGCTTACATACACTGGGGTAATACACATGTCTGTAGCTACTGGAGGCTGGCATGGTCAGCTCAAACAAAGGAATTAAGCTTGACCATGTGTTAACCAGTGTAAAAGGAACTATTTGTTCTGGAAGTTAGGAGATCAAGTTAAGTTTAGGCAAAAGCTAGTAGTTGATACATATAGTCCTTAAATTCCAGATTAATTTAAGTAAACAGTGGTCACTTTTTAAAACTAGTGAACTTAAGTGGGTTAATAGTTCCAATGTGGAGGTTTATCCCAAACTAACACAGCTAACCAAATATTTTCACTGTAAACAGGTTGATGGGAGAAGCAGTTATCCCACCTGTTTCTTAGTGTAAATTCCTGAAAGCTATTCAGCCAATCCTTTTAGAATGTGTGTATCTCTTTGCAGAGATCACACTAACTTGTGAATAACTACTCGAAGTAATAACTTAAATTACTCAAAAAGATGTGCATAATATATCCTATATGGCACAGTCAGATAAGTGCATATGTAACAACAATTATATATATCAGTTTATGGAATTGTTCTGAGACCACAAGGGTTAAATTCTTACCTGGGTGAAATGTATGAATGAAGACTGGCTGTGATCTTGGCAAAACACGTCTTGACTGCTCGGCTGTCTTGGAGGGAATGGGGCTAAAACAAAGGGCCGCATGGCAAGGCTAGGGTGTGGAGGTCATGTGACCTCCAACCCCCTCTCAGGCCATGGGCACTCCCCCACAAGCATAAGGCTTGGTTACTGATGTGACTAGTTTACTGGTGAACACCCAGAGCAGGTCTGGCCTGGAGATTTGGGCAGATCTGACCTTGGGGTTTACACTAAAAAAAAAAAACAGTATTATTATTATTTACAGCAATGTACAGGCATTTAACACGGAGCGTTGATAGAGTAGTGACTGTGTGGTTGGCAGGGAGTCGCACTTCGTATATTAACCCGGGGCGAACAATTTCTACATAATACTGCCGAATGGGTCGGGGATCCTTGACATGCCGGCAGACGTCTTCAGTGTACGCTCGCAGCACCTGCAGTCGTCCCCCATTCACCACACCATCCGCAAACATACTGAGAAGTACACCCTTGTAGCTTTGTAGGTCGTTGACGACAGCTACCCAGTCTTTCCACTTAGGTGTTGTACACAGCTTAGTCAGGTTAGAAAGACTTAAGGCAGACACCGTCGTCATTCTAGTGCCGTCACCGACCGAACCATATCAACATCAATCAAAAAAAAAAAACACAACTCACTCCACTCACCTGAAGTAAAGGTAAGACATCACCAACACAAAAGACCGGGGTGAAATTTCAACCTTAAAACTTTTATTTGAACTCGAACAAAGAACGATGAAATGTGTGTGTTTTCACGGTAAGACATGCCACGTAATGACGGTTGAATCACCAATATGAATGTCCTGGCACTGGTCAATGTTTATAACTCGCACCACCCTAGTCACCTTCCTGTAAAACACATAGGTAGAACGAGAATGAATGAAGGGGGAAAAAAAACAAACAAAAGTCAGGGGTGCGAGGGGTAAGGGTGTGTTCACTATCACCGTCGGGGATGTTGGGGGCGGTAGTAGCAGCAGCAGCAGTCCCTTCCCCCTCCATCTCCATCCCCTGCTCTTGGGTGTCGTTATCTTCAGCCTCCACCACCATCACCAACAAGGCGTCGATGTCGGGGATGGCCTGTACCTGCTTTTGAACGTGATACCCTCACTCGTCGGGTAGAGGGGACCGTTCGGACGGTAGGCTCGCCATTTCTTCACATGAACATACAGGACACCGTCCGAGGTTGTCCGAGTGGAGAGAAAGTAACCGTTGGATAACAGTTCCCGCGCTGGTAAGCCCACCTCGGGTAGATTAGCAGTCAGGGTCTTGAGCCGAGTCCACCCTCCCCGTCAAGCCTGACACGCTTGGGTGGAGCGTTCGGGTCTATGGGTGATTGGCAAATCTCAATCGTCTCGTCTATACACACCCTCGGCAGGTTGTTGCAGCTCGACAATGGTGGGTAGCAGGGCAGGGACAGAAGCAGAGCGTTTCATCCTGATGGCAGCATGCAGGGGATTAGCAGTCGTAGAGCGTTTCATCTCGGCAGTCTCTCTTCTCTCGGCAGGCAGTAGGATAGAAGCAGGTAGGTAAGCAGGCGGGTCAGTAGGCAGCTAAGTCTAAGGATGGCTGTCGTCTTCTCCCGGCTGGGCGCCGTCACTTCCTGTGACGTCACACTCCACTCACTCCCTAATACCGCACCAACTCAACATTTCCTACTACTGGAAAGTCTGTAACTTACTTGGCGAAGAACACTGGTTTACTCCAGGACCTCCGGTTTTCATCACCCATGAGCCCAACCGCCGTTTCATTAGTAATGAATTATTCAGATTAATGTGGCAATCATGTTAAATAAATCAACCAATAGATAAATACCTAAATATAAATACAATGGAATGTATCCTAACATCTCCTGCATTGCACTTCTTATGCGCCTCTATCACAAGATAAACCAGGCAATCAGGTTATTTTAAAGGTGGAGAAAACATGAAAATGAAATAAGGTTTAGATGAAAGATTGCCAAAAGTTATTCCTAAATGTGGTCTTCAATATTTTTTCCTCCAGGAGAAAAAGACAGTTGAAAGTAATTTTTGTATGGTGGGTATTTCGGACCACCTTTTGGTATTTATAGTCTTTGTTTAATGAGTGAGTGCTTGGGGTTTAACGTCGTGCTCAACAATTTTTCAGTCATATGACGACGAAGTCTTTGTTTAATAATGTCATAAATGAGGATGAAACACAGATTTAATAAATATTGTTGCACTAGAATTTGTTCTTTACAGTTAACACGTGTTAAACCTCAATTTGGATCATATTTATATTTTTAATATGTTCATAAATATTATTATAATTAAGGTTAAATGCATATGTTTCCATATAAACAAATTTACATTCAAAAAAATTTATTAGACAAGCATCACATCCTTTTTTACAACATTATCATCCAACAACGATCAATACCAAAAGTTGGTCCCAAATACCACCATAGAAAAAATTTTCAAATATGCGTTTCTCCCGAAAAAAAAGAAGCCAAAAAATATTAAAGTTCATATTTGCAATTAAGTTTTGACGCCCTTTCATCTGATTTTGGCATCATTTTTCTCCTTTAACTTTGCTCCTAGGACATTAAGGGCTATAAACTTTTTTATTTTCCTCTTAAAAATCAGTATGACCAGTTTCTTAAGCTGTTTTTAAAGCCCCTATGCCCCTCACTTCAAATGTGATGGAGCGTCCGCTCCGTGAGCGGTAGATCCAGGGTCAATCCTGGGTAGAGTCACACCTAAGACTTTAAAAGAAGGAGTTATAACTTCCTCGCTTGGCGTTCAGTATGAAGTTGATAGTGCAACAACTGGTTGACGAGTATCAGTATAATGGTTCGGGCAGGGTGGCTTACTTGCCTTCGGTTAGTCGTCTCAGTGAAGCAGCACTAGATAAAAGAGCGATGGAAATCCGTTTTTTTTTTTTTTTTTTTGGTTAGATGGCTTTGCTGTCCATAATCTTTGAGTTCACTTGATATCTTCCACTCACCATTCTTTTTCTCTGTTGAAGGAGTCCAGCAAAATACAATCCAAGTTTTAATGTTTTGGTAGCGGCAACTGACGATATGTTATAGGATTAGTATCCAGACTAGACATGGTCTAACTTGGGATTTATTTATTTATTTGCTTGGTGTTTTACGCCGTACTCAAGAATATTTCACTTGTACGACGGCGGCCAGCATTATGGTGAGAGGGAACCGGGCAGAGCCCGGGGGAAACCCACAACCATCCGCAGGTTGCTGCAAGACCTTCCCACGTACAACTTGGAATTTAGCCTAGCGGTACGACTAGTGAGTAGAGCGTAACTCGTGCCGTAACCGAATCCAGTCTACTCGTACCCAACTCCAGTCAAGTCGTACCCAACATTTAACTGACCAAATTTATTTATTTATTTGATTTGAGTTTCACGCCGTATTCAAGAATATTTCACTTATACGACAGAGTTCAGCACTTTTGTTGGAGGAAACCACAAGCATCCGTAGGTTTCTGACAGACCTTGACATGTAAGACGGGAAAGTAAGCCATCATGATAACTGACCAAAGTATTAGGCCTACCCGAGATCATAGACATATGCTATGTATACTTATATACCTCCCAGTTTCTTTCTTCACATTCTAATACTTCCACTTTATACTGTAATATGCGTTTTTGGAAATAGAAGAAAGCTAGGAAAACTCATAAAGTAAGTCACATAGTGTTACCACTGATACAACTGTTATCAAGGATTAATTAGGCAGACATCATGTGAACAAGCATTCGGAGGATCCAGGTCTTAAGTCAGATGGATACTGTTCTTTTTATGAAAGTGTATTTAGTAAAAAATTATATAAAAATATTATGATAAAAATAAGCAATAATGTGAACGTCTACAACAAAACCAATAAGTTCCGGTGTGTCGTGAAATCAATGCCACGAGAGTAAGTGTGCAGGTGTTTTATTTTCGTATTTTTCTCAATAAATAGAAGTTTCGAATTTTGATGCATCAGGCCGGTGATTCCGAATCTCCTTTGATTGTTTTAAATCGTCAAAAAACTAATTTTAGGGTTTTGAAGTACTTAATTTCATTGGCGTGTAAATTGAAAACTATGAGATCTAGAAATGTATAATTTACACCAAATTGTAACCCACGGTATGCACTTTTGGTGGAATCTGAACGTATTAAAGCTGCGATTTTTCTCGCTTGATGTGTGCAAATAACATCACCCTTTTTCAGAAAGAATTTAAACTCGTTCGTTTAACCTAGAATTAGAGGGCAACTAGACAATTACATACCCCTGAACTGCCCAGTTAAATGTCCATGATTTCCCTAAATGGATTGTGTATCTAAATACACCATCATTGCTTAGTTGCTGAAAGCCTGTTAAAAAAACATGCATGGTCATCTCGCAAACTTCTCGATACTTTAAGGATAAGCTGAAATGCATTCGTTCAGACTGCTTGGAAGTCGTGAAACTGCTTGCTGTTCTATGACGTAAGCTAAAAAAAAAGGCGCGCTTAATAAGGATGGCGTAAAGGCAAAAGATTAACCCGATGCACTGACGCCCTGGGTGCTGTATGTACTGGCACCAACTCCATTGTTGAGGGGGTAACATTCCGTTTTAGCAATCTGGGCAATTTTTGAAAAGGTGATAGTCAAAAGTCAGGGAACTTTTTCGAAGTATGAGAATTCTAAATGTCATCTGTGAGAACTTTTCTCACTTAGAAGCCCATATCAATAACCAGAACACAATGCGTGTAAAATATGTAATATTTAATAACACCAATGTGTAAAATCATGCTAAACACATAACTGAGACGGAGACGTCTTCAATTTTCTCCAAACCTTCAACATCGAAACAAAATAGCTGCTTAAGAAAATTCATATATGAAACCACATAAAACATGTGTGATAAAGGATATTCTTTGAACAACTCCCAATGTGCGGTAATGACCTAAAGCTGTGGAATTCTAAAAAGCTAAAAGAAAAAAAAAAGAAAATACCAAACAGAGAAATATAAAAAGCTGTTTCTTCGCCAGAAACCTCAGTATTTAAATAAGTGCCAACAGTTTTGTTGATATATGACATATACCTATGTGCTTTCTGGCTAAACAAATCTCAATGTTTCAGTGAAACATCTGGGAAAGCTACATTTATGAAGCATAAAAAACAAGGGAATCAGCTACATTAACAACGAACATTAGTAATACACTGTCATAACTTACAAGTACATCTAGGTATAAATCAGCCGCCCTAATCAGCTGTGACTTGTCACAAAATATCTTGACATGCAGCCAGGCAGGTGTAATCCAGGTATGTTGGTTCGTGTGAAGCCTTAAGTTAGCAGATTTGTCATTGTTATTTGGCTAGGTGTGATGGTTTCTTCCAGGCTCTGCACAGTTTTTTCCATCCCTACACCTGATCACTTTCATAGTGAAATTTCAAAAAACAAATAAATACATGAAATACATGTATAGAGCGAAATCATAACAGATAGGGTAAATCATATGTCACCAAAACATTCAATAAAAGATATAATACTTCATTTGAAATACTGAACACCCCATTAAATAAGTAAGTACATGTGATATAAATATATGTGCAATAAACACACCTGATCGGTTAAATCTCCAAAACATTAAATATAAGATGGAATCCAATAAAAAGACCAAAAAAAACTAACAAACAAAAAGAGATCTTGTATACAACTGCAGATCTGTAGGAGATGTGACATGGTGAGTAGTGTAGTAATGTTGCACAATGACTCAGGAACCTCTCACCAGTGCTGTTGCTCACCCCGAGTTCAAGCCAAGCTCCGGCTGTATCCAAAACTTGAGCTCAATACATCAAAAGTTTCTTGAGATACATTTAACATTTTACCTTATTAATGAATACATTGCAACTTGAATGAATAATTTATACATTTCAAATTATGTAATTAGCATAATAATGATATCCATATATTTCCAACTCTTAAAGTTAGAAAATGTTATCTCGAAAGTAAGGTAATATCAGTGAATATGTAGTATGTAATATGTAGTAAAAACACCTATCACTTACTTCAAGTTGCCACTGTACTGTGTACAGGTGAAGTAAAAAAAAAAAAAACCAAAGTATGAAATGAATTTCAATTTTAAATTTAACCACATATCATGGCATAAAGATATCACAATGTTTAATAAACCATTCACTTTGCAGAACACTTTCAAAAAATATAATTACAATGTAATAAAATATCATCTCGCTTTGTCAACAAGACTTGGTCCACATTGCAATACAATCCAAACACTATATACATGTATTCTACAGTAATATATAAGTAACGCATGAAAATACTTGCAAAAAATATTTTCAAATTTTGGTCCGATCATTTGCAGTACGTATACATGTAAGTTTATCACATGCGACATAAAATTCATTAATTTATATGTCCATGTATTAAGTTTTCATTCAAGTTTCCTGGGCAGTTGCTAGGTACATGTACAAATAGCTGTGCATTATTTCTGTGTAACAATTGCTCATGAGCTGTACTGATCCATGTTGGTGACATGACATACTGTACATTTTCTGATCTAACCATTTGACGTAACCATGCTTTCAAGTCGTCGGACACTGCATTTTTCTGCATACAGGTAACCTTGGTGGAAATGTGTTCCTTTTTCACTATTTAGTGAAAATTTGGAGAAACTGCAGATATACACTGTTGATCAAATGTTAGCAAAGACTAGGGGTAAGATCAAATGTTAGCAAAGGCTAGGGTTTGATCAAATGTTAGCAAAGGCTAGGGGTTTGATCAAATGTTAGCAAAGGCTAGGAGTTCGATCAAATGACTCAGAGATGCTGTCCCCCAAAGCGCTGTCATGTTGCGCTGAATCAAGTCTCTTTCTACGGTTAGCTTCATTAAAGCTAGGCAATTCTACATCTCCATTGTCAATGCTGTGTTCCTCTTCCGTTTGATGCTTACCATCTTCTGTTACTGACAGCTCTTCATTTTCAACACTGAAACTGCTTTGCTTCTGGAACCGTGCTCGTTTTTGTGGCATACTGGAAGCATCAGCTTCAGTCAGGAGGTTCCCAAGAGGAGGTTTCTCCTGCTGAGTTGTACTCAATGTTGTTTGGGGCTCCCCCAATGGACCCTCTGTCCTCTCATCAAAACTGACTTGTTTCACCAACACACTTCGTCTTGTTACAGACGGAGGTGGAGCCACTTCTACATCCTCAAATCCGCTGTCCTGTTTCTTTGGACGAGTTGCTGTTTTGGAAGGATCTTCTTCTTCTTCATCAGAACTTACCAGATAGTAATCCTCTGATAGTCTTTCCTGAGGACTTGTTTCATCACCCCAATCCAGTTTACCCTCATGAAAATCCTGCCAATAAAGTTCAATTCTCCATTAACTGACTATAAAACATAGATAAAGCATTAAACAGGTCACATCATTTATGACAGTCTTCTTAAAAACTGGTACAAGTACTGGTGCCAGAACACCAATTAAAATGAGATATAACTGTTATTCCAATAGCTTCCTGTATGTAGGAAGGTCTGTCAGCAATCTGCAGATGGTTGTGGGTTTCCCCCAGGCTCTGCCCGGTTTCCTCTCACTATAATGCTGGCTGTCGTCGGATAAGTGGTATATTCTTGAGTGCAGCGTAAAACACCAATCAAATAAATAAATAAATCCAATGACTTCCTCCTTCAAGAAAACATGATCCAAAATAATATTGAAAAGAATCTGGGTAGGAAATCGGTCCCACCACAACAATAATGGACACCAGAAGAAGCCACAGCCAATTACAGCTGTGATAGGCAGCTGTTGTAAGGGCATTCTTCATCTATGTTTTGCTCCTCATTTTTCTGTTGAATGTCTAGTGCGTGACTTAAAGATTGAAACAAATATTGAGGAGTGTCTTAGTTTTAGTGATGTATAGCCTACTCCAGTCACACTGAAATATCTTTGTCTTAAACACAGCAGAATCCGGAAAATCACTGTACGTACCAGAAATGCAACTTTTGTTAAACACAATCCAATAAATAAATTTAACAAATGAAGATTTCAGCCTTTTAAGTGAGCTACAGATCACACATAGAATAACAAGGTAATGATAGATGTTTAAACGTGCTCTCTGGTCATTCGAAAAAGACATAAGTACTGATGAAAACTCGAACCATCAACCGACTGAGGCGCGTACATGACTTATACTATGGTTCAAAGGTTTTCAATACTATAACGTCTATACAATGTATCATCTGCAAACCAGAATTAGTCTATACTTTGTCTCATTATTTCCTCAGCAGTTGGAAAGACAGGACACTGAAAAGTCCTCGGTCTATCTGGTAGCATGGATCAGACAAAAACATGTGCCACTAAAACACTGCTCAATATGTACAACTTTTTGGGCACTGTACTTATTTAATTTAATGTTTTTATGAAACATATTAACATTATAGAATATGTTTCAACTAGATACTACGCATTTTTGGAGCACATCTGTGTAACCATATGGTACTTGACACAGCCAGATGTATGCTTGGCAGCTGAGCTGATGACACAGAGATGATCGCTTGAAATATTGACATTCAGACAAATAAAATTAATTAAATTTAAATATCTTTACTGCATAGCAAGGTTCTGGTTTATGTTATGATTTTCCATACCAGTGTTGCATTTTCATAAAATTGTCTGCTGAGAAAAAATGCTACCGATCAATACTCAGATTTGTCAGTGAACATTTACTTTCCAGACCAGATAAAATGACTTGGTGACAATTATACACTAATAAAAAGTTTGTGTAGTCTTTGATGCCACATGCAGCTATCTATGTGGCTGGAGTCAAATCATTCTTATGGTTCTCTACATGGTTTTTTTGTTTTTGGCACGTCTATCAGTGGACTCCACTGAAGACAATACGGCTAACGGACTCATGCCTACTTGTGACGAGATAATGCCATGGTGACAGAAATTACCACGGGTAAATGGGCTTTGGGTTAAATTCCAAAGTTGACAAGTTACAAAAAGGCATTCATTTTTTAAAAAACTCAACACCTTTAACTTATACTCACTTTGAAAACCACACTTCTTTTTTTTAATTTCACTGGAGTAGGAAGAAACTATAACCTTTAAAATTATAACACAAAGAAATGGATGACCATCAAATACATGCATGCATGCAGTGAAGTGGAATTCAATCCATCTAGGCACTGATAGTCAAAATAAACTACAAATTTACAGACAGCTTGCAGGTCACACAGCCACCAGACAGCATTTGGCGCCAAGTATGTAGTTGAGCAAAATATATTAGACTAATCCATTATAAAGGAGAAGTAGACTACAAATTTCTGATGAATACTGAATGTAGGCCAACATGATATGTGAACTAAATTGTGCTTTTGTTGTCTCTGCAATCATTATAGGTTTCACATTAGTGCCTTCAACTGTGCATTACTTTATTTGGGTATATGTTAAGAGATTGAAACTCAACTGCTGAAATTATCTTCACAGCAATTTTGTCAATGGTTTTGCCCAAAAATGTTTAACTGACAGGATATGCCCAAATGATTGTGAGACAATTAATTCGTTGGGAAATCTATAGCAAATTAGCTGTACATCCTTGAACACATTTTAACTCTTTTTTTTTTTTTTTGAGAATTTTTTTTCTGGGGAGCAGGATATAGCTCAGTGATGGAGTGTGCGACTTCCACCAGGTGGCAGAGTTGTTTACTAGAAACGCTCTTTGCCTGTAGCATGAAAATTACATTAGTTATGGTACCATATCAAACTATGCAACAACGTAAGGAGAATACTACCTTATTTGAATGAGGCTTTTAATGTAGCGATCAAGATATTGCCTAATCTGGGTATGTGATGGGGTTCAGGCTTACACGCATGTAGATGGAGGGTTACATGCTGTATTGCAGATGCAAGCTGATTGATCTTACCTTGATGTACAGGTATAAAATGGCTTAGTTCTGTTAGAAGACCACAAGAGCTTACCTTGCTGAATCCTTGAAGCGTATCGCCATGAAAACACTGTATACATGTGTGTGTGAAGTAATCATGAGTATGTAATAAAAGATCAATCAAACTAACAAAAAATGAAACAAATCTCCCTGGAATATAAGACATAATTAAGTATATACTGTACCTGGTAAAACCGTTGAGTTTTCTCCCAATCTTTGTCCTCCAGAATCTCCAGAACTTTGAGATGGATTTGTCGTATCCTACGGTTTATCAGACGACAAAGCTTTCCATCGACAATTGCAAGGATCAGCAATCGGTAGTATCGAGCTGATTTCTCAAATGCTTGCCTGGCATCATCTGGTAATTTTGAAATGTGTAGTGTAATTTATTATGTGTGACAAATAAAAACTACAAGCTAGTATTTAACTTTAATATTTTCACCAATCAAAACTGTCCCTCATTTCTTACACAGTGAAAGGTCATAATACATCAACGACATGGGAAAATTAACGCATAAAAATTTTTCTCTCCATATTCTTTCAGTCTGTCCCAGCCCTCTTTGTGTTCAGCTTTTTAGCTTTAAACAAGGTAATTATTAAATAAAGTAAAGCAACCTTGAGACGAGACAAAACTCACCTGTCAGTGAGGAATCTTCTGATCTCTGAAGACGCCTCCCTTTTGCATACTGTATAAAACCCAGCATATGCAGTGTGTTCACCAACAGCTCACGTGGCACGCGTGGCTTCTTCTTGAGAATGCGCCAGGCATGCTTGCCATGATTGGAGGCCTTTCTGTAATTTTCAAGGGCTTCTGTGTAACCCGCCAGTTGTCTCTCAACATCAGCGATATTTAGCAGCCACAAAACTGTTGTCTTATTATCTGGAGTACCTAGCTTCTTTGTTATGTCCAGTGCCTTCTGCATGTACTGCAGAGCATCCTCCAAGCTGCCTTCTGCTCTACCTTTCTCATTTCTTCTTCTGAATTCAGCAGCCATTTTCAATTTTGCATTGCCCATGTTGTAAAAGTAAAAGGGGACATCCATATGCCCGTCTTTGATCATATGGTTCTTCTTTAAATATTTACACAAGCAACTGTATGCCTGTTCAAATTCAAAAAATGATTTTTCATAATCTTGCATCCTGTAGTGGATAGACCCTTTAGCATTATGTACTTTTGCCATTTCCACTTCAATTGTTTCTTTAAGGGATTTCAGACGACTTTTTGATTCAACATGTTCAAGTTGTTTCAACGAGTCGCTGAAACACCCCAAGGCAAAGTCATGCCTTTTCTCTCGTTCATCTTGATTATGACATTGTTCTGTCTGATCCATGGTAATCAAACCCTTGGCATAAAAATATCGACCAAGCGCAAAGTTTTTCAAAGGAAAATCTTTGTTTGGCAGTTGATAAATCTGACTGAATTTCTCATCAAGCTTCATCAAAATGTTAACTGCTTCATTATCCTTTAATTCTCTCAGCAAGATAACTCTCCGAACCTTAACATTAAATTCCTCCACAGCATCTGCCTCAGTGTCTTTGTTTTCCAAAGAGAGATCCAGATCTCTGAGGAATATATTTTCTTCCTCTCTGTCAGAAGAGAATCTTAAAACTTTGCACAATGTTTCTAATGCAGCACTTTTCTTTTCATTATTCTTTGGGAATTGATAACCATTCTCCTGAAGAACTTGGAAAAACTGATCAAAATAAGGTTTGAAGTCAATTATGTAAGCATAATCATTGCCTCTGTAATAATAATTTGACTCCAGTTTTAATGATCTAATTTTACCAGAAAAAAACTCGAAAAAGTGAAGTCTGGCTTTATCTTTGAGGTCAGTGTAGTTTCTATCCGGGTACTTTGCACAAACTTTTGCCAAACAATCTAGTACAAGTGGGTGGAATGAATATGTGATGTTTTTTTCAGCTTCACCACAAGGTATCTCATGTTTCTGAAGCAGGTTTTCTTTCGCTAACTTCGAAAGTCCAAAGCAAGGTTGTTCTTCCATGATAACAGATTTGGCCATCTCCTCATTGAACACAGTTTCAAAAAAGGACAACTCCATCAAACGTTTCTGTTGACCTTTTGACAATGAGTCAAAGACTGCCTCCAGACAAGGCCTGAAGTCTTCATCAGAATACGACTGCATGTTTTTCATCACAGTTTTAATAACCAGGGGGCAGCACTGACATTTCTGGACAAGAAAGTTGCTTTGTAAATCATTCAGCCTCACCTGCAATGTATAGACATGGTAAATATCTTTATTTATAGATATGGCAAGAACAAATCACTGACTGCATTAAGAGCATACTGTGTATAAACGTAATGCTATGATTGGTTAGTTTAAGTTATAATCCTCCTTTTGGAATGAGAGCTGGCAAACTGTAACATTATATATTTATACACTATCTCCTTGTACTAAAAATTGTATATTTTCACATGTACAAAAAATATTCAAGCATTGTACGATTTATTTATTTGATTGGAGTTTTGCGCCGTACTCAAGAATATTTCACCTATATGACGGCAGGCATCATTATGGTGGAAGGAAACCAGGCAGAGAACAGTGGAAACCCATGACCATCTGCAGGTTGCTGATAGACCTTCCCATGTACAGCCTGAAAGGAAGCCAGCATGAGCTGGACTTGAACTCACAGCGACGGCATTGGTGGGAGTTTCATGGGTCATTGCACCGTTCTGGCATGGTAAACCCCTTGGCCATGGAGGCCCCATCATTCTATGAGCTTGAAGGATGGCCACACACATACCGTGTTTACTACAATGTAATATTTTTAGCTACAGACAGAAAGATTCCTGGATAGAAAAGAAACTGTTCAAAAGCAAGACTGAAATGTGAATAAGTTGATAAGAACACACTTACATGTTGTGTTTCCTTCATGCTGTTCTTAAGTAGCTGTTTGGCCTCATCTCTTGGCAAAGCTTTTAGTTCTATTTGAAGCAAAGTTTCTGGATGTGGATTAGCTGGGAGGCTAAGTTCTCTTCTGTTGGTCATTACAAACTTAACCTTGGAAAAACACACAACCAAAGAATGCTTTGCATGCATGAATGTTTGCAATAATCACATGTAGGATTGTATGCAACTTTTTAAAAAAATTAAGACTTCACTTCTGTGACTAAGTGTTAATTTATCCAGGAATCTTGAGTCCAAATCAAGTGTCTAATGTTCAAGCCTATAATGCTTAGAAAATCATGCAGGAAAAAGGAAAAGGCTAAGCATTAGCCAGGGTGGAGATTGGGGTCGAGGGAGGTATACTTTGCTTGAGCAGGCATTTTGATTGTTATCTTCAGTATGTTGTTGTGTCATGAGACTATTTCCCAGATAAGCCTGTCCTGTTTACAGACCATTCCAAGCAAACAAACTTATCAATTATTTTAGGTTTAGTACTCATTGACATGCTAAGTGAGTTACTGCTACAGGACCCAGGTCCTTGACACATAAGGTGTTACTGTTGAGTTGGAGGTTTTGAAAGACATACTTCTTCCTTCATCAATCACCCTCCTTAAGTCCATGAATGTTTTAAGCAATGTTAAAACTGCTGAGTCAGCAACCTGCGGATGGTTGTGGGTTTCCCCCCAGGGTGTTAGGTGTGACCCAATCCAGAAGTGACCCTGGACCTACCGCCCCCGATGGCTCAGTTGGTAAAACGTCTGCATCGGGTGCAGTAGACCCAGGGTCGTACAAGTGAAATATTCTTGAATACGGCATACAACACCAATGAAATAGATAAATAAATAAAACTGGTGAGAGCATCAACAGATCATCACACCACGGCGAATGTCAGGCTTTTGAGCAGTGAGGTTGCAAGCTCAAATCCAGCTTTGGCACAGTAAATCAGGATGTTTGTCAGATGTGACTGGCAAGACTGCAAGTTCTTGCCATATTGCCTATTCTATCTATAATCTTCATATAAAGTGGCATACTCTTGCTGACATGGTAACAGTTCATAGTTCAGCCATATTAGGTCATTGTTAATTCCCTGAGGGCATGAAGTACCTACACAACTACAACCCTTCAGCACGCATCAATGGTGAAGGTGGGAAAGGCCTTTTTCAGTAGTGGTTACCATTTACCCCATAAAAATCGGACAAAGCTGAAAACGCTTGGTCAGATGTGCTAGCTGTCAGACTAAAGCTGTCAAAATAAAGCTAAATGCTTTATTTATTTATTTATTTGATTGGTGTTTTACGCCGCACTCAAGAATATTTCACTTATATGACGGCGGTCAGCATTATGGTGGGTGGAAACTGGGCAGAGCTGGAGAGGAAGCCAGCATCAGCTGGACTTGAACTCACAGCGACTGCATTGGTGAGATACTCCTGGGTCATTCCGCTACGCTTGCGCGCTAACCAACTGAGCCAAAGAGGCCCCCAAAGCTTTGTTTTAGAATCATACCAAAAGCCAAAGTTCTGGTGAATACCTTGTCAGTCTTGATGTTGAGAAATGTCTGTAAGGCTGTGAGAAACTCTTCTCCTGTGTGCTGCTCAATCTCATCCACGTTGTCAAGAAGAAGAACTGTATCTGCAACAAGAGGGTAATTTTAATGATTAAGATTAATTACCCCTTTTCCTTGTTCAAAAATCTTCACAGTCTTTCTTAAAACATGCCCAAATTCCCCTGGTCTATATGAACTAAAGAAACAAGCTACGGTAAATGAACTAGAGTTTCACACTTGTACTTGGAAAGTGTATCGCAGCATTCATTGTGTTCAAATGGGAATTTGGGAAAAACTAATTTGTGGAGATTAAGTGTGACTACCCAGTACCTTCAGGCATGTGGTGTGTCATGTCAAATATCCTTTTTCAAACTGCAGGGCTGTCCGCACTCAAAGCTGTAGCAGAATTCAGCATACCGCGAATCCGCAAAAATAGGCCTTCCATCAGAGGAGATGAAGTTGTCAAATTGCGATGAAAGTGACATCTACACATATGCATTTGCACAGCTGCAACTAAACATTTCTTGTTCATTCTAACGTAATTTCAAAGGCTGTCAACTTCCGGTCATATTTTGTAAAGTTAAATACTTTATTACTTAATACTTCGAGTCCACTGAGATGAAATTTAAGTCATACAGATTGGTTTTTACTACATGTACATCCAAGCCACTTACAATCACACGACTCGCAATTTCCAAGTGTTTACCCTTTGATAACATGGTTATTGCTGGTGAAAAGCAAAACAATCTCATCTGTTGATGGCAACACATAAATCACATTTATAAAAAACATTTTGTTTGTAAAGCCAGTGACGGTGTTGTGCAAACTCCTAATGTGATAACAACTCAAACATATCCTGTCTCCCAATATGCCGGGCTCGTACACAGTGCTACCGACAAGGGATAATAGTAAATCATGAGAGTTTACGGAAACCTCGTGTGGCACGCGTTTTGTTTAATGGGAGCTTCTCGATATAAAAACGCGGGGAAAGGAACTCTTCCACAATCGGAGGACCATTCCAACGGTGAGACTAAATGTGCGTGTAGACTGACATATTAAATAGGAATTTCATGTACGCAAGAAGCTGAGTACAGATATTCTCAGCAAAATTGTCTTTGTGCTGAAATACATTTGTGCACATACTCGATGAATAACTAGGGCTCTCAGCAGAACATGACTTCCACGTAGGTCCAACCTACCAATAATTGGTTTGCCTGAAGTGTACACTGTGCCTGCACAGTCCATGTTTGGCGAGGTCATTCTTTGAGACAGTGCTTGGAATTTAAAGGTTTGTAGTAGACATCACCTGTCTTAATACTTTCTTCAATTTCATTCATTGGTACATTTAGAGATGTACATGTAGGCCTATGAGTCAGGAGACCTGCACACCTCATTGTCAGTGACTTGTCCCAATGTGGTGAGGATTAGCAATCTGAGATGCCGAGTGCCATGCTGGGAAATGGGAAACGGGCAGGGGGCTAATCGCTCTTTTCTGTCATCTTGTCACCAACTCAGATCGTGCGAAAGTATACGGCATTAACTCACGTGCAGAACCTTAGGTCATTGACCGTATATAGACATGCATACAGGGAGGTCTACTCTGAGTGAAAAGACAGTTTTCTGTCTTTTCACTCAGAGTAAACTTTATTCAAACAAAATTTGAATAAAGTACTATTCTCACCCAAAATTTCAAACAGATCTTCATTCAGACATTGACCACTGGACCAATGTCATGAATGTTCAGTTGGTCTGAAGTCGTGTAGTTTGCATCCATAGAGTAGAGATGACATACACCAAGCTTCACGAATTTTGAACGGATTACAACACAACTGGGCAACAAGATTTTTAACACATGAATGACTTTCAGAGATGTTCACCTTTGACCTCTGTATGATCTGCATGAAACAAATACCCAGGCAGGTATATATGTCACATGTATGAAATGCCATACAATATCCCTTGAGGCAGAGAGATAAATTCCAACAAAACCTGTCCGTCTAATGGGCTGATTAATTACTATGAGAGTATGTACCTGTTTTATAAGACAGTAGAGTCTCCTCCACTCGGTCTATCAAAGTGTCCAATGTCTGTCCAAAGTTCTCAGTAAATTTCACTTCCTCATTTATTTTCTGGGCGTTAGAGAGTCTGATCATCTTGGAACGACAGAGTGAATAAAATATGGACAAGAAGAAATCTCTCATCGACTTCTTACGCCTGTAAAACAAGTACAACCTGAATTTAACACAATTCCAGGCAAATACTCATGTACATATACACCGTGTACATTGTATCAAGTTGATGTATTTTAGTGACTGTTATGACAATGTCGTGTATACCTGAAAATCATTTAACAATAGGTTTCTGATTGGTAATTATGACTCATAAAATGTAAATAAGGTAACATTCACACCTTCTTTCCTCTATTATTTGCATGTAGCAATTATTAATTGCTAAAAGCTCTTTATACTGTCCCGGGGTATTACTGCAGTTATCTTGATGCAGAAGAATCCTGGAGAATGAGCCTCAACCTCCTTGAAGTATGATGTCATCAATTATTTTAAATAATATGTGTAATAATCATGAAGTCTGGCAAACAAACATGAATGCCAAAGAGTTTTCAAAACAGACTACAAACCAATTTTTACCTTAAGTTGTTGATGAGTATGGTTTCAAGTTTACTTCTGTGGCAGACTTCTTCAGCCAGAGCTGTTTTGCCCATCCCAGCGTTTCCCCAAATGTAGACACCTACAGGTAACACACAAAACAAACAGTACTTGTTTACACAATTGGTTAGGGTTTAAACTTGACACTGATTTGAGATCAGATTTTATATCATACCTCTTACAGTCGGGCTTTGAGTCCTTAAAAAGCACAGGATTTCATTCATTTCTCTTATCCTTCCCACGAAGTTGGCGTCTTTCGGTGACAGGCTTAGCTCTCTTTTTAATTTCGCTGTTTTAATCTCATCACTGTACTTCTGGACTAATGTTCGGAATGTGTCGCCAGTGGAATCCATCATTTGACTTCCAAATTCTCTTTTGGAGATGTTGACCAGGAGTTCCATGAAGTCTCCACCATTTCTCTCCACGGCATCCATCAGTTGGCCAATGTCTGTAATGTCTTGGCCGTTCCCATCAACATGTCCTACTCCCAACAGTATTAGTTCATTCAGCTGTTCCTTCGTTAAAAAATTCCTTAACTTGTAGACCAAGGCCTGCTTAGGGTGAACCTGGGAATCCTCAAGGCCCCGGGCTTTCTCCTCTATTTCGTCGTTTTCACTCTCCATCACTGAATTGTCACAAAGAGTGTCATGCACACCTTAGACTTTCTGGTGACCAAGCCGGTCTCTTAAGCCATGTTAGATCAGTTCCATGTCAAACTGGGGGTCATCGCCCAAGGGGAGCCTAAAAATTATATAAAAATAAAACCACCGTAAAAACCACTACTAAACTCAAAGTTTAGAAAGTATTTAATATTAGCAGAATGCAGGTTGTGACATATCAAAGACATTCATTACGGATATCTGAACTCTTATGAAACAAAAGGTACATGGATTTGTGCATGGTGTTTGGCTGCGGAGAAGCTGTGGTTGGCTCAGAGATGTGTCCGGCATGAGGGAGGGCACAGTCAGGAAAGGCAGCAGAGAGTGCAGGAGTTGGACAGGTCTTCTTACAGGAGCAGACATCACCTGGTTGAAACATATTTCAGTCAAAAGCAGGATCCTCAAGCTTTCTAAAAAGTATCATACTTTATTATTTTGATGAGATTTCACCAAACACCATGTTGAACAAACTGTCAATACTGCACAAATGGCTGGTGTGAATCGAGGCAGCCATCTAAAGAATTTTATCCAATGAAACACGTTGCCATCAGATTGCGGGCCTAAGCTGTGATGTAGTCTCCATGAAGTGACGTATGATAACACAGAACTACTGCATACGACATCATTTGGAAATTGTTTACAATGATTGAGTTACATGTAACCAAATGGCTATTTTACACAGGGTAGTGGGATAGGTGTGTATCCTTTATGGATCACCAGAACAAAAATTAATTGATTTACAAACCGTGTAATATTCAACAACTGTTTCACAGACAGCAGCATACCGTTTTGGCCCAAACCACATTCATCTCCTCAGTACACCCTGGTCAAGATATATGGTGCTGTACGTAGTGGGGCCTGTTTAATTCTTGAAAGTCGTGTTCCCTTTCTCAAGGTGCTGGAGTGGTATGTTTAATTTTTTGTCAAGTTTCTCAAAGGTGGTGCTGGACAGTGTGTGTTTGGTTTGTTTATCACTTTCTCAAAGTGAAGCTTAATAGGTGTGTTTGATTGTTTGTCAGTTTCTCACGCTGGAGCTCGACATACAGGGGTGTTTTTTTTTTTTTTTTTTGTTGGTCAATTTTTCACGCTGAAGCTAGACATGCTGGGGTGTTTTTTTTTTTGTTGTTGTTGGTCAGTTTCTCACGCTGGAGCTAGACAGATGAGCTTGAGTGTTGTTAGCTGTGTGCATACATGTTGAGGCCGGGCGGGTAAATATGCTGCTAAAGTGCTGCCAAAGAACTATCACACTCGATAGAGGCAGGCGTCGATCCAACACACGAGAAGCAGAAATTCCCCCTCAACATCGTCTTGGTCGATACAGACTTACATTCCGCAACTGATGTTTCATAGAAAGGACGTCTGTTATTGGGATGGCATGGTTACACTCGATCAATAATTTGTACATTCAATAATTACAAGGCAAGGAATCGAGCATCCAAGTCTGAATGTCATACACTGTACCTTGACAGCAGGAGCTCTACCCCAGGTGAGTAGGCCTACTTCCAACTCCTCTCTGGGCTGGCGTCAGTGGTGCAGGCCTACCATAAACTGTGCAGTCAGCAGAAGTTGTAGTGATACACTCTGCAGGAAATTCAGTTTACTTGTAATTATTGACAAAAACTAGAAATTTGTGATCAAACCTACCCAGCTACAGACTCAATCCGACTTGAAATACTTAAAATGGCGCCCACTCGCAAGTGGCGATTTAGTTTCATTTTCGATGAAGAGGGTCTCGATGAATGGAGTTCGTGTCCTCATGTCTCGGGCCATTCCATAGATTTCGCTTTTTTCCGGTAAACGAAGTTTGCAGACATTAGAAAGTTACATATAAACAAGAATACTGAATGGAATGGTATATTATAAAATAACACCGCTTAAAACTAGCATAGAGTTTTCACTGTGAACACCCTCTCTCCTGACCCTCCTGTACATCCGGGTCTGGGACATCTATCGAGCATTTTCCTAGGCAACAAACCAGAACTTGGCGGAAAACACAGTACCAGTAAGGGTTATTTTGGCGTCATTAACTTTCACAGTTAGTCTAGAGCTGTAATTGGGAGAGCCTTAATTCTTAAACATATCTACGTAGACCAAGGCCTGTTGACAGAAACAGTGGTTGGATAGACCTTCTCGTGGGGTCAGATCGAGTTGATCATGATGTCGCAAAATTTACACACAAAGTTGTCACTCTGACGCTTACTTGGGATTAAGGCCAGAGGCCAGATCTTAACTCATTGTTTTATACCTGTGCTTATATTTGAATTAGATTAATGCATTAATTTGTTTTGAATTGAATTAAGTTAAAACAATGTGAAATTTAACCCTACCCTGCTGATTATGTATTTGGGGCCAGATTCTTTTCTTTTGCCTTATATTATACATGTATATTTATGAATGTCAGACATTGGAAGCAGATGAAAAGTGGGGAGGTGGGGTTTATGTGCACTGTCCCAACCAAGGAGGCGAGGGTCCAGGGACTGAAAAGGTCCCGGAAGCTCTTGGCTCCTGCCGTACATGTGTTTGAGATTCTTTTAAAAGAAAACTAGAACTTATATTGGTTTAAAAGAGGTGTGGTTATTGCACAGTGCAGTTGCAGGACTATAACGGATGTGGGTTAATTGTAGATCTAACAATGCAGTTCTAAGCCGCACTGACTAGTTGTATTAAACGGTAGGTCTAACTAATCTGTATCTATCGGCTGCAAAACGTCAGGTTTTAAACGGTGCCATTATTAGATTTTTAGGACCCTACATTTGATCACTTTGTGAAGATGAATGTGCTGTAACAAAGTGGATGAAATGAATCTTCCTCTGACTCCGGAAAGAGCAAACCTGTAATACTCAACCTAATTTTGGTAAATCGGAGCAGTGAATGCATTGGTTTGTGTTTGGCAATGCTAGACTCCCGAAGAAAGAAATTCTCACAGTTACATAAATGATGTAGGTAAATCAGAAAGTGACAAATGGTGCCCCATATGTTTACTTGCATAGCCTGACTGCCAGTTACAAAATTTCAGATATCAGTTTGCACTGATGACATATGATTGCATTCCCCAGATGAAAATATCTGACCAGTAAAATTACATGTAGTGCGTTAATCTTTGTGAAGTTATTTGAAGAAATGTTTTAACATCCGATTCATTTTATTTATTTGATTGGTATTTTATGCCGTACTCAAGAATATTTCACTTACACGACGGCGGCCAGCATTATGGTGGGAGGAAACTGAGCAGAGCCCAGCAGAAACCCACGACCATCCGCAGGCTCCTGGCAGACCCATATGATTCAAAAGAGTAAGGGAAACCATTGAACAGTCACTGTGATGTATTTTTATAGGGTAGGGGTAGGCATGGGGGTGAGAGAGAATATATGTTGACTTTTGAAAGGGCGGGGGCACTGACACTCCAGCTTCTTACGCCACACTATATGTGATGTTTTCAGTATATAGACCTAGCTAGATGTGGACTTGTCTAGAGATATTGATTGAATGGTTCATCTCAATTCACTTTACATCCTAGTATATACACTCTACGTGACTAGACCGGAAAGCACACGGATGGCCGAGTTGCCGAAGACTCTGACCGGCATGACAGTAGGACTCAAAGAGTAGGTTTCCTTATAGCTAGCTTACTTGTTACCCATTATACATTATAACAGAGGAAAAGGCAGAAAAAAAGGTAGAAAGTAGAAAAATCCGACTGTATCATGTGACCTGTCAAAAACGTTTGCAACTATGTTTGATCACGTTCTTGATAAAATGGACATTTGAAAAAAGTGTCATGAAAAGTAATTTAGAGTGGAGGAATTATAGAGAAGATTGAGAATCTGAGTGTTTGTGAACTTGAGAAGTTCCTAAAAAATAGGGGTGTGATTTATGCCACTGAAAAAATGGGACAGGTGAATGGTAAATTAAGGTCAACAAATTTACCAAATGTTGCCTTACATTTTTCACCATTCACGTGACACAGTAGGACTGTTTTTTACCTTTGATGACAGCAGACTTCCAACTTGAAACCCCCTATTGCATCTTATAGTTTTGCTGGGGCCTCTGTGACCGAGGTGCTTAGCGCGTCAGCATGGCGCCAGGGCCCAGGAGCCTCTTACTATTGCAGTCGCTGTGAGGTCAAGTCAAGCCTGTGCTGGCTTTCTCTCTGGCCATATGTGCCAGGAAGATCTGCCAGCAACCTGCGGATGGTCCAGTTTCCTCCCACCGTCATATAAGTGAAGTATTAATTGCATAAAACACCAATCAATCAAGTAAAAAAATAAATGTAACCTGATCTCAATCAACAAGTCCAAAAACTTTTTCCAGCCAGGCGTTGTTAATGCGGCGATCTGTGATGAGACAAAGTCACATCCTGTGATTTAAAAATGATACTGGTAATTTAAAAAATGTATTGATGGGGCATTTGATGATCTGGAAACACAAGACAGGTCTACGCGTGTGTAATCTGTGCAGTCGTACGTCAAAGTGAAGGATCTCTATCTCTATTTTTATCTTCATTCTGTGTTGTAATTAAATTTCCATATACCTTTCCAAAAAGCAACTTAAAGGATACATGAAAAGGTGGGCCATCTGTAAAAAGATGAGCATGTTTAAGTGAAATTAAGAAAGATATGCCAAAAATGTGAAAAAAAAAAATTCATTTTTAGGCATAGTTTATATTTCTTGGTAAGGCCTCTGTTTTATACATATTGTATACATTTGTTTTCTGTCAGTCCCAGAAAAAAAGTCGCATTATGATAAGGCTTTGTTAGTATGACCATTTGGCTGACTGACTGGCTAGCTGCATGGCAGGCTGTTTCCCAACAAGCCCTTTTGTGTTGATTATTTAGTGTATACTTACATCGCCGCATAACTTGGAGTTTGTAAACTTGAGGTGTTCAATTTGCACCAATGGCCCAGAAGTTGAATTCAGTTTAGTATGAATATTAATTCACCACCCGCATTCAGCATACATAACCACAGACAGTATAAGCACAAATTCTTGACAAGAATAAGACTAGTAAATCTTTTAAAAATGGATCATCATTTCCTGTAATTAAATCTCTAATACTGCTAATTTGATTTACAGGCATATATAAGCAATGCATGTACGGAATATTACCAGAATTCATGCCCTTTGTGTGTTTCAGCTAACCTCTGGTCCTTCCTGAGTTATAGAGAGTGTGTTTAAATATGGCGGGGAGTTCAGAAGTAGCAGAATGTTTGGATTCTCATTGCCTGGAGGTTGATTATGCTGAGCTTTTCAGTGAGATGAGTGCCAAGTTAAGGAATGAAGATTTCTATGAGATGAAGATCCTGTCCAAGGACAAGCTGGAAACAGAAGACATTGAGAGTGTGAAGGACTGGAACAGTTTTTTCAAACTTCTGCATGACAAGTTTAAGGGGAGACAGGAGGAGCTACTGAAGTTTTTGGAAAATGTTGCTAAACACACAGGTAAAACTCAAAATCTGTAAGAATGCATTTCACTGTTTTCTTATTGTAAGGACAGAGAATGTGCATGTAATATATCTTCAGTCTCTGTGGATGAGGTGGTTGGACTGGGATATATCTGCCTATTGAAAGTTTCCTAAAATTTTATTCGTGACTAAGTTTCAAAATCATTTAAGTTCTGTTGATGATAAAAACATATTTTGAGGTTTGTGTGGAATTTAGGATCATATGCTAGTGGAAAAATATGACTTTCATCACCAAAATGAAAAGTCATATTTACCAGGCGATCTACCCCAGGTTTCTCATTGTCCTTGTCTTTCAATTATTGATAGAGTTATGTATATATATTGATGTGAAAAAGACATTTGAACACTGAAGCAGTGGATGTATTTATTTTTCAATAGTGTAAGAAAAAATATTGATGGAATTAATTGAATTGTTTGGCTTACTACACCATGTGTGTACTTTCTCTGTGTCTACATGTGTAGAAAACTTTATTGGACCAACTTGTGAGAGGCTGCAGGACATCATCAGTGAGTACCTGCAAAAATTTAAAGCTAAAAAGGAGGAGATGCGACTGCATGGAATATCCAAAGATGAAAACTTTGTCGGAAGAAGAGAAGAGTTTGAGAAGATATGCCATTTTTTGAAGGAAGAATCTTCTAAAATTCAAGGTATATGATGTGAATGTAAAGTACTAATGTCAATGATGAGAACTTGTTTAAAGTGAATACTGCTGTACACATTTATGAAGCTTTGGTTTCCTTCACCTTTAAATGTCACGGCTTTAGTTTCATTATGTGTAAAGAATTCTTGAGGAGGCCAATGAATACTTATTAAGTAATTCAAAATATGATTTTTCTTAGTAACAAGCTTGATCTGAAACAGTCAAACACTGTTACATGTTTTTTCGGTAGGGGTCTGTATTTGTGGCTTAGCTGGGATGGGCAAAACAAGCTTGGCTACAGAGGTGTGCTACAGACTCAGACAAAAGTCCGAAATATTTGTCAAGAAGACATTAAGCTTGAGGTATGTTGCTATTAGCAGTCTCATGCATGATTGTGGCCGATAAGTCCTACATGTACTCTGTGCTGGCTGGGTTTTATTTTCTGTTTTTTCTATACTTTAGTTTTAAAGGCCAGCAAATTATGTTTGGTAAACCGGCCATTTAAAGTCTAGCTGCTGGAGAATAATTGTCCCCTCCCAAATGTAATGTGGGGCAATGTCAATTTGCACCTGTCCATCATAGAGTGTGTGGCACATAGACACAGGGTTCAGTGTCTGATTATTGATTCACATGGTGAGGGTGATTTTGTAACAAAAAGTTTATTTTTCTTGACCATTTCCATTCACTGTTGGAAGGATTTCTCACAAATATAACGATAGTTGCGACATCACACTGTTGTTCCCCAGATTATTTTTCACGCATGTACACTCAGTAAGCTATTTTAGTTGGCTGAAATATAGAAATAACAGATAATCATATCTGATCCATATTTCCTCATGCATGTATTGGCTGTACACCATCCTGTGTTGTTTTACCACGTGTAAAACAGCACATTGGTATTGCGTGAAGTCCGATATTTGTTGTAAAAGTATCTTGAGGACTGTGCTGTTTGTACAGCCAAATCAAAGCATAGGCCTGAAGTGAACCTATACTGCTGTCATGTCACAAGGCCGCTGTGTATCAGAGTAGATTATTAAGATTGATTTTCTGATGTTTGTTAACTATGCCATGTACTTATACTGTTGTGATGTCACAAGGTCAAGGCCACTATGTATCAAAGTGCATGTATTAAGGTTGATTTTCTGATGTTTTTTAACCCTTCCGTGAACCTATACTGTTGTGATGTCACAAGGTCAAGGCCACTATGTATCAGAGTACATTATTAAGATACCGGCCCGGATAGCACAGTTGGTAGAGCGTCCGCTTCGGGACCAGTAGATCCAGGATCAATCCTTGATCGAGTCACACCTAAGACTTTAAAAGAGGAAGTTGTAACTTCCTCGCTTGGCGTTCAGCATGAAGGGGATAGTGCAATGACTGGTTGACACCCGTATCAGTATAATGGTTCGGGTGGGGCGGCTGACTTGCCTTCGGTAAGTCGTCTCAGTGAAGCAGCACTAAATAAAAGAGCGGTGGAAATCCGTCCTGCAACAAGGAGGCACATTACACGTACATGCACCCTAATGATTCCTTCATCGTCATATGACTGAAAAATTGTTGAGTACGACGTTAAACCCCAAGCACTCACTCACTCATTATTAAGATTGATTTTCTGATGTTTGTTCACTCTGCAATGTACTTATACTGCTGTGAAGTCACAAGGTCAAGGCCACTATGTATCAGAGTACATGTATTAAGGTAGATTTCCTGATGTTTGATCACCAAATTTCACCGTTTTTTGTTTTCTTTTTTATTCCACTTTTCTGTGTTTTACATGAGTTCATGAGATGTTAAAATATATGTTGCCTACCTGTTGATTGGCAGACCCCATACAGAGATCATCTTTAGTAACATTTTTATTTTTATACAAAACTTTGAAAAGTGATGTTCTTTTTCAGAGGCCAGAACACTGTGGCTGATTTCTATCACTCTGTTCTGAGTGGCTTGTCAGCTGAGATTCAAGGTTACAGTCCACAGAAGCACACCGAGAATGATCTGAAAATGGCTGTTCAAGAAAAACTCAAGGACTTGCAAAAGGGTTTGTGATGCTTAAGCTCTGTTCATGATTGTATTATACTGACTTGAAGAATTCAACAAAATGACAAATTTGTGGAGGTTTAACTTTTTGTGGATTCACAGATACAGAGGTGACAGTGTGTCATGACATTTAATTGCTGGAGTTGCCGTGATAGTATCCAGATTGCCATTGGTCTAGTGTTTAGGACATCCACCTGAAAGTTGCGATACCTGGTGTCACACCAAAAAGGGGAGCCTCCGTGGCTGAAGAATTAGCACGCCAGCACGACACAGTGAACAAAGAGACCGTCAATAATGCGGTTGCTGTGAGCTCAAGTCCTGCTCGTGCTGGTCCATCTCTAGCTGCACGTGAGAAGGTCTGCCAGCAACCTGCGGATCATCATATATTCCTCCCGCCATAGTGCTGGGCGCGTTACACCAATCAGATTAACCAAATAAATCATTGTTTAAAAATTGACTTGCTACTGCTTGCTTGAACAGGTTGACCTGGTGGCAGTTTTATGTAACAGGGTTGTGTGTCATGTCTGGTGTCTTCGGTATGATTCTTCGGCGGCAGCACTTTGGTTGCATGGGCTCGCCCTACCACAAGAAGACACAGTATACACACATTGAATGACCCCTAGTTTTCATACTACTGAAAAATTGTTACGTATCACGTAAAACTCCAAGCATAGATATTGCCATTTCAATATTATCTGCCATAGACAGGTTTGAAGCTTGAGTCCAGGCAACTACTCAGATTCCTTTCCACATATAGTCTTAATTTTTTTATGGAAACACAGAGACAGAGATGACGATTTGTAACAATTGACATTCATTTATTTTCATGTTTGCCGCGGTAAAGATTGTCATTTCCCTGTTGTCTATTATATAGATACATGTAGGTATGAACTTTGTGCCCAGCCTTAACATCTCCGATCTCAAAAAAATTAAATGACAAGATGGTTGAGTATTCCAGGTACAAATTGCCCAAATCATAAGAAAACAATCACACCTTGCCAGGTGTAGGACATATTCACCGACAAATGTACAACACCAGGTTAGCATGCTAACACAGCACATTGACATACGAGACTCTCCCCAATGCGATCGCTGTGAGTTCAAGTCCAGCTCATGCTGGCTTCCTCTCTTTCGTACATGGGAAGATCCGTCAGCAACCTACAGATTGTTTCTCTCAGGCTCTTCCCAATTTTCTCTCGCCGCCCGTCTCATGATATAACATTCTTCAGTATGGCCTAAAAACTGTAATCAAATGAATAAAACCTAGGTAAGTAAGAACCATTAATGTTACAGTTATCGGGCACTGTCATTCTCGGGACATAAACTTGATTATAACCTTCTAATAATGAATGGTTACTCAGTGTGACAGAATAGGATTTCATTGGAAATAATTATTTACCTGTACTTGTGTTTTTATCCAGATGTAATTCTGTTTCTGGACAACCTTGATGATGTATCGCGGAATGTAAATTTTCTCAATGCCCTCCGAGAACTTCTGAGGATGCCAACAAACAAGGTGTGTATTGGCGGACCATTAAGTCATTTCTGTCACCTACTGATCAGATGTTTGCAACTTTTTTCTCCTAAGAAACTCAACATTTACTATGACCATTATTTTTTTCAAAATTACAAATATATTATCATGAGATGAAAGAGTAAATGTTGACTTGCCCCAATAGGACGTGCTAAGCTGGCCCGGCGAGGCCATGCAGAGTCTGAGCACATGTCACCTTGCTTACACTGTATACAGGGCTAGCAGCCAGCTGACAATAAATCATGTGAACAGAAACCAACGTAAATTTATAAACCATGGAATACTGTTATTCAGCATATAACCGTATCAGTGTGAAGCAAGAATCTACGACTGTTTAATGGAGGAGTTTTACAGTGGCAGTTTCATCACTATAGCGATTGAGGTTCCCTGGACTCAGGCCACTTTGAGGGTGGATGGAGAATGTGGGGGTGTTCATCACGCTCTGAGGAAGAGCAACGGTGACATAAAAAATCTGACCATTGACGGAAAATATGCATAAAATAGAGCAGTAATTTGCAGGTGAACATTCAAAAAGCCAAAACAACAAAAAGAAATTGTGGTATAATTTTCTTCATTTGGCTTAGAAACATAATTTTTGTTTTAGATATCCTTCCATGTATCCTTTAAGGCTTAAGATGTGTGATAAATATGAGCCCTGATGTTTGCACTGATGATTGCGCTCATGTTTGCCTACATGATTGCACTGATGTTTGCACAGATGTTTGCCCTCATGTTTGCACTGATGTTTGCCCTCATGTTTGCACTGATGTTTGCCCTGATGATTGCACTGATGTTTGCCCTGATGATTGCACTGATGTTTGCCATGATATTTGCACTGATGTTTGCCTACATGACTGCACTGATGTTTGCCCTCATGTTTGCCCTCATGCTTGCGCTGATGTTTGCCCTCATGTTTGCACTGATATTTGCCTACATGATTGCACTGATGTTTGCACAGATGTTTGCCCTCATGCTTGCACTGATGTTTGTCCTGATGATTGCACTGATGTTTGCCCTGATGATTGCACTGATGTTTGCCCTGATATTTGCACTGATGTTTGCCCTGCTGATTACACTGATGTTTGTGCTGATCTTTGCAGAGTTGATTGCACTGATATTTGCGCTGATGTTTGCCCCGATGATTGCACTGATGTTTGCGCTCATGTTTGCACTGATGTTTGCTCTGATGTTGGCACACATGTTTGCACTGATGTTTGCCTTTGGCTATATCTTTAAGTCAGGAGGTGTCTCAGTTACCTCTGGTTAAGATCAGTGGTACCACTTACCCTGTGGGCACTCTGCTTTTCTCCACTCATAAGCCTGACCACTATGATATACAAAGTGAAAAAAACCTTAAATCACTGCAAGTAAGTCAATCAATCAATCAATCAAATCAACATATTAGGAGGTTATGGATCTGGTAGAAGTATGTCAGTAAAAATATGAAGCAGACACTATCCTTAATGAAACCATGTGGGTTCTATATGGGTCCCAGAAATCTGTAAAACATAAAGTGACACATTTGACCGGATTCCTATTGATTGATCCACTTTATATGGCCACTTAAAGAGATTTTTTTGTGAAATTTGATTAATTTCTTCCCAGAAAGGCGTTAATATTGGCATCAAAATTATCCTAATTGCGCATTTTACGGGCCAAACTTTGTATTATGTGCAATTATACAGACCAAACTTTCTGTGAAATACAGTAATTTGTTATTCCAGGAGGAATATTGGGAAAAATAATGCTGAACTCTTGTATTTTCCAAATTTTTGGCATTACATTTCAGCAAGTGAAGCTGCTGATCACCTGCAGACAAAAACTGGTGGACTCGGAAGACGACCCAGGAGAAAGTGTCTTCATGACACGCTTAGATGGGAGCATCTTGGAAGTCACTCTGGGCAGGTTGTCAATAGAAGATGCCAAAAAGCTGCTCAAGCGATATGCGGGAGATGTAAGTGTTCAGGCATGTTGCCAGTTGCTGTATAGAGATAAAGTACAAGTAGCTTACTGTTGTCGAATATAACAAATTTTTGTTGATACAGTTAGCAGGTAAAGATTCACATATGCTGTCTACTTTTATCTGAGTCACATAATCATGGCATTTGCCTGGCCTTAAATTACCAACCAGCTTGATCGGTGATGATCAGTAGGCCTGCTCTGAATTAACTCCCTTGTTACATGAAAGCGACTATGACGTTACATGACATTAGTTTCGGAGACATGAAGCTACAGGAAGTGGGACATCATTTCACAGCACGTGTGTAGGTTATACCATAACAGTTACAAATATTTTCTAGACAACAGAGTTTAATGAAACTTGATATTAACCTTTGAGAGTCGTAGAAGTATTGAGAGATTGTAAATGAAGTCAGTGTTTTCAGTTCAAGAGCTTGTTTATTGTAACATAATTTGGGCCAGGATTTTAAAATTACCTCCGAATGGATTTAAAAAATACATAATGTTTATGATAGAGTTCTCCGAATAAGTTCACAAAATTAAAATCTGCTTTAAAACTAGGTTATCAGATATCTTATGCCAGTTTTACTCGGAAAACTTGCCGCCAGAAATTTTATGAGGTCCCACTTAACCAGAACATACTCTTTAAAGTGCACCTTTTAAACAAGAGTGACCCCAAAGGGAGGTAATTTGGTGCGACCCTGTTTGCAGAAACTACAGCGCATATATGTGCTTTTGAAATTGCTCCCCATCATTCAAGAATGCAGCGTCACTAGGCCAAGTTGAGGGTACTTCATGTACATGTAACATTATTAAGTTATATTATTTAAGTTACGTATGTGTCGTTGTGGTTTATTTTCAAGGGTTACATTTAGGGCCTGGTATTGTCTTAACGTGATACTGTGATTCATTCAACTTGACACTTTTTTTATTTCCTTATAACCACAATCGACTTTATGCTTGTTTCTGTGAGTGGGAGTGCATAATTAACCTTCAGCACTACTTAAAAATCTGTCTATTTGCAGATAGAGAACAACGAGGGTCGGGAAATTGTCCAACTGTGTGGACAGTGTCCTTTAGTTATAAAGATCATGGGAGATTATTTGAGTCGTTCTGACATCCAGCCAATGGATGTGATTCGACGCCTGAAGTCGACAGGATCAAGCTTTGGGGAAGAACAAGTCACGGCATGTTTAAATGCAAGTTTCCAGGTTTTGTCACCGATTTGCCAAAGCGCTCTTATTCAGCTTAGTGTGTTTGAGACGTCTTTTGATTGGAGCATGGCAAAAGCTGTCATGAATATGCGTGAAGAAAAAGCCGAAGATATTTTGAAACAGCTGAGAAATCACCATTTGTTAGAAGCAGAGGCAGAGTATGGCTCAGAATTTGAGGAAAAAAACTTCAGTCTGCAAAAATATCAGCTCTCGGATGAGGAAGATGATGACGAGACATTGATGAAAAGAGATTTAACTCCCAAATCACCCAGGGTGATGAGCTTTGAGCCCAAACGTCAAAAGTCAATTGTGATATCCCCAGAAGATTATTTATATACCTTCCATCCTATTGTTCTGCGATTTTTGCAGCAGAAGAGCAATGAAGAGCCAGATTTGTATGAAAAGATGAAAAATGATGCCGAAGAAAGATTCTGCAATTATTTCTACAACTACATTAAGACAACACTGGGAAGGCAGTTAGATAGAAACAGCATCTCAGCGTGTTTATATATCCATGAAAACTCAGTCCTTCTCAACAAATTTTTTGAGCTTCTGAAAGAGAAACGATATGATCTGCAGGCAGACACTTCTGAAGATGTCAAGTGCCTGTTCCACTTAAGCAAAGTTCGGTCCTATGTTGGCTCTCGCTTCGGACAAGCCGATTTCTATCATACTCTGGCAAAACAGAAAGAGGATGCTCTGGATGATCTGTTTGTGTTTTATTCCAGGATTCATGAGTTGATAAGCGAGAAGATACTTGATAATGTACGAGGAGTAAAGAAGCTTCGAAGCAACCTGAAAACTATGCTTCCAAGAGTAAAAGATGGGCAGCAGGGCCGTTCTGCATTCAAGAACCTAGCTTTGGCCGACTATCACATGTTGATGGGTCAAGATGCACTTGATAATGCAAAATACAAAGATGATCGGGTTTCATCAGAACCAGTACTTCGTGAGGCATTGGATCATTTCAGGAAAGCCCATTTGTTGTACCCTAAGGAAGAATATGTCTGGTCTGAAATGGCACGGGTGACAAACTGTATGGGTTGTGTGCACTTTCAGCTGAACCAGTTTGAAACCGCCAAGAGGTATCACCAGGAAGCATTACAGCAGATGAACAGAAACCTTGACAAAGGTGGAAAACATGGAGACATTCCAAATTACCTGGTCAACATTGGCGCCGTTTATCATTCCATAGCAACACAAAAACCACCAGATACTTCTGAAGCCGAGAGACTGTTCCACAAGGCTTTGAAATACTACAGAGATGCCACAGACATGGACAAGGAGCTAGGCTTCCCAGATGAGCTTGTTCAGGCTCGCAGACTGAGAAATATGGCAGATATCTACAAACGGTTGAAGGAATTCACTGAAGCTTACAGAGCCGCCCATAAATCATTTCGTATTTTCCAGGGTCATTTTCAACCACCACACGTAGAATTGACAACCACTTTGCATCTTCTTGGATATATACAGTACTGCAAGGGCAAGCACTTAAAACAACTGGCCAATAATGACCTCACTGGTAAGATTGAGAAAATCTCTGATAGGCTGTACTATTTGTAATAATAATAATTTGCCATGGCATTACTTGCTGGCGCACATTGCATTCCTGAAGAATTACTGTCTCCACATTCATTGTAGAGTTTAAAAATATGTTGACGACAGCAATTTGTTTTTTAAATGTTGGAGGAAATGCTTGAAGCATTAGATTCATTATTAAATAATGTGTTATTGTGGTGGCTGACAAGAAGCAAAGTATTTGTGGAGACTTAATTATAATTAATGTGTTGCATTGTATATCAGATAATGTTTTGCATGTGTATCAATTAAATGCACTAAGGAATTCTTTACACTTAGGCTTAAATTACCAGAGAATGTGTAAACTGTAATATAAATGTAATTTGTGTTTGGGGCTGTTTTTTTTATTCAGATGAAGCTGAAAATGCTTTCAAGAAAGCCGAAAAGATTTATGACGATGTTGCTCATATGATGAAGTATGGTGGATTGTCTAGGAAACACAAAGACTACCATTACGTGCGTGACACCCACGAAAGAGTGGATGGAGGCTTTAGGGATTCTGTTGGGCTACGGCGAATCAGAAACTTTTACAGGGTAAGTATTTTATTTATTTATTTGATTGGTGTTTTACACCGTAATCAAGAATATTTGACTTATACGACGACGCCCCAGCAATATGGTAGGTGGAAATTGGGCAGAGCCTAGGGGGAAACCCACAACGATCCACAGGTTGCTGCAGACCTTTCCAGGTATGGCCGGAGAGGAAGCCAGCATGAGCTGGACTTGAACTCACAGCGACTGCATTGGTGAGAGGCTCCTGGATCATTACGCTGCGCTAGCACGCTAACCGAGCCACAGATACAGGGTAAGTGAAACTGCCACTTTAGCAGTTGGAAGTCATATGCTTATTTTTCAATTAGAAGTTAAATTTGGCCTGGTATGACTGGTGTAACTCTTTTACCAGTTTATATGAAATGTGCTTTCTCATTGAGCTTAAGTGAAACGTATTGAGTGTTAATGAACTTGAGAATAATGTAATTTAGGTCATAATAAACCATATGTTTACTTCTCGATTTGATACAGTACATCTTTGTAACATTAATGGTTCAATATTTTGCACATGAACAGCCTTCAGTGTTGCCAAATAATGTGTTAATAAATTCACAAATTTCCTAGGATTTGGAATCCGGAAAGTATGACAAGAAGATTAACAACATCCAGCGTCAAATTGCTGGTGAGAGTAGTGGAAGTGACATGGACTCTGAGGAGGATGAGGTGGAGGAGGAGGAGGAAGAGGTGGCGCTAGAGGAGGTGGAGGTGGGGCTAGCTGTCGGAGGAGGAGCCATCAACAGACAGGACAGCGGTTTTGATGACAGTGTTGACCTAGACTTTGCACTGAACCAGCATGATTTTCCTGAAGTTTTGGATGAAGAAGACGGTGAAGTTTTTCATGCAGGTCAGTATATTCTCAAGGCTCTTGAGGGCTGACTGAATACTATGTATGTAGCAATGGTAAAAACAGTGAAGCATTCTGATCTATATTTCACCTTTGAAAGCCCATAACTGTTGGAAGATTCTACAACGTACGGAATTCATCACCTGCACTTTGCTGATGAAGTATGTATTGCCATTTTATTATTTTTTATGCTTATGCAAGGCATAGTGTTAATCAGGGAGCTAAATAAAGCTGTTGGAATAGACACTGTTTGATTTGAGCATGCTCATTTGAATAATGTCTTGCTCTTGTCCTGGACGAATGCTGTTGCATGCTCAAATGCAGCTATGGCTTGTTGTACAAGCTGTGCACCAGGAGTTTTGTACCATGATTTTTTATTACCCAGTCAACTGACCAGCATGTACATTATTGTCAGACAGATGGCATACTGTGACGTGGGAATAAGGTCGGTTGGCAGGAACATAGCCCCTCATTGTGGTTTCTTTATAGTGAACCTTTATTGTTTAAGGTCCGCAAAGAATAACCAGCTATATGTCAGAGCTTTGTCACAATACATGTAGTTGTAGAGAATGATGCTTATATAACTGTTGTGTGCATGTGTTTTTTTTTTTACACAGATTCTTGAAGATTGACTCAAGGAAACCCCCTTTGTAATTGTCAGGAGTCAACACAGGGACACAAGAGTCAACACAGGGACACAAGAGTCAACACAGGGACTATTCTGACTCCGATTCAAAATGGTTTGGTCAAGACAGTTTCCAGATTAAATTGTAGTATAATTGTTAGTCTGTATACAGTATATATTGTGTTTGTCATCAGTTCAGTGCTTTGCTGTGGAATGCCTGCTTGAAACTGTTATATACTTTGAAACCTTTCAAACTTAGTATATAAGCAAATAGGTGTACAGGAATATAGTTGGCTTTCAGAATTTCTGATACGTACATGTATGAAGCCTCAATACACACAATTACTGACAGGTAACAGCGGTAGTTTTACTCAAACTATATACTAAATTGTAAAGATTGTCCATGCAATAGTGATTGTATCAATGAAACTGATCTGTTATTTTGACTGTTTTTTTTTTTTTTTGTTTACATTTTTTTTTGGTTGTTGTTTTTGTTGTTTAGACCATTTTTTAAAGATATACCGGTATCTGTGATTTTGGTAATTTGCTTAAAGGGTACAGAATCCAGAATCCCTTCTGATTGGCTGATGGGAGAGATGTCCAGGCTCAGGCACATCTGTTCAAGGCCAGAAGATTTAACCTAGAAAATCCTATCTCGGTCAGTCAATCAGCATTGATTCACTATCTGTTTAAGTTCATTCATGGTTACAATGTAAGACGTCGACTTAGTCAACTGAATTAGACTTCACAAAGACACAGATCACCTTCTACATGTGTAAAGGCCATATGAAGAAGAATGTCTCACAAAGTGAAATTAAAGTCTCTGCAGAGTCAAAAAGAATAATCTAAACAGGTAGGACCAATCGTTTTTTAAGAACCCCTTGTCAAAGTAAAAACAATGCTCAAAGGAAAATAATATAGAAAGGTGTTTAAACAAAACATGTACATGTATGGTATGAAGATAATGATGTATATGTAACTGTATTTTTTATATATTTATAACATTTAGCCTGTCTCCAAGATATATTGGTAATCAACATGTAAAGCTGTTATTTTGATAATGTACTTTGTAAGCTAGGTTTTAGCAGGTCTTTGTTACTTTTGTTTAATGAATTGTGAGATTAATAAGAAGACCACATCATGTGAAGCTGAAAGTCTCCACAAAGAAAGATATCAGGGTGAATAGTCAGTAGATTAATTAATGATATGATTTGTTCTTGCATACATTACGCTAATTCTTAGAATTTTGGGGACGGATATTAGTAGTGTTTAAAGCAGAATATTACATTTCTTTATCAGCCTTTTGGAAAAGTAAAGATATGAGTATGTTGTTCATTAGATGGTATAACCATGTGAGAGAAAAGAAATTCAATATTCCTGATACAATTAGAGACTGGTATATATTGGCTAAAATCAGTGGCTCAGGTCTCCCAATAATTAGAAGAATGACACATTATAGTTTTCCTTAATGACACATTATAGTTTCCCTTAAAGACACATTATAGTTTTCCAAGTGTGTGAAGACCTATAGATAAATGCTGAAAATATTAGAAGCTATGGTGTTATATAAGATGTAGTTTTTCTGTTGGTTTCTGGGTCAGGTTCTCTGGTACAGGAGATTCATGAAACTCATAGTTTCCTTTGACTATTTTAATTGCTTGTGATTGGTACATATTTACAGTCTATCATTAAATTAATATACGCTCATATTTTCTGTGATGTTCTCATGTTTTGAAAACTAGTTATCAAAATAAACAGTTTACATTTAGTATGTGGGACGTTTAATTGTGGATGATGCCAATATTCGGCCGTTCTAGGTGATGTCCATTCATCGCTATCCCTTTAGGTATGTGGATCAATTTTCTCTAATTTTTTTACATTTTAAGAACTAATTGTGGAGGATCCTGAAAGGCATAGGTTACATGTGTATCTTGTGGGTTGCACATATTTTAATTAATCAGGCTGATGTTGATCCATATTGGCATTAACTTATTACAACCTAAGAATTTAGCGTTTATTTGTAAACTCTGAAGAGAAGGATTACAAAACACACTGAGCTGTAAATGTTTCACAATTAGAAACTTAGGTCATCTGTGTATATGTATATGTATCTGTCTTAAAATATTATTGCATCTGCATGTGTTATATTCCATAATTTGCATATATTTTTAAAACTTTTAAAGGGAGAACCATGCATTATTGTAACTAATCTCATTTTTTTGTACCATTATATTTTAATAGTTTACATTTGTAAGATAATATTTTAATAGTTTACATTTGTGCCATAATGCTGTAATAGTTCACATTTGCAAAATAATATTTTAATAGTTTGCTCTGCTATATGCTCTTTATGATTGATGTGTTGTGATCTTCTACCACACAAACACATGCACATGTGTACTTGCTGCTTGAAGGTTTAAAACCAATGAAACCAAAGGCGGAAAAGTGATTTATACTCTAGTACTGGGTGGTTGGTTACTAGCTTCCAAAAAATGGGTAATAGGAAACAGGACTCGATGGGAAACAAGACTCAATAGGAAACAAGACTCAATAGGAAACAGGACTCAGTAGGAAGCAGGCCTCAATAGGAAACAAGACTCAATAGGAAACAGGACTCAATAGGAAACAAGACTCAATAGGAAGCAGGACTCAATAGGAAACAAGACTCAATAGGAAACAAGACTCAATAGGAAACAGGACTCAGTAGGAAGCAGGACTCAATAGGAAACAGGACTCAATAGGAAACAGGACTCAATAGGAAACAAGACTCAATAGGAAACAAGACTCAATAGGAAACAAGACTCAATAGGAAACAAGACTCAATAGGAAACAGGACTCAATAGGAAACAGGACTCAATAGGAAACAAGACTCAATAGGAAACAAGACTCAATAGGAAACAGGACTCAATAGGAAACAAGGAGGTATTGAGTAATTTCAAATATTTAGGATTAACTTTTACCTCCACTATTAGTCTCCGTAGTTCAACTTTCATTTTTGTCGATTCTGCAAAGTATGCACTGACAGAGATACTACGTACTATGCAGTACCTACGTGATATGCCGTTGAGTAGCTTTTTTAAACTGTTTGATGCCAAAGTGATGCTGAAGAGATATGGGGGGTTCCAAAAATGCAAACAACTAGAATAAAATGTAGTTCAGTACCTGGTTTGTAAACAGTGGCTTAGGATGGGGCAAAGTACTCCGAATGCTATGGCCCTTGGGGAGTGTGGTTGGTACCCATTGTACTGCTCCACTGCAATCCGCTGTGCCAAGTACTGGCTTAAGATAATAAGCATGTCTGACCCGAGATACCCAAGAACAGCATAATCCATTACATCTTGATGGGACAGGATAACGTACATGGGCCACAGGGGTAAAACAGCTGCTCTTCCAGCTAGGTTTGGTTTTGTTTGGGTAAACCAAGGGGTAATGAACCAACAAGTGTTTCTGTCAGAGCTCAAACAACGTCTTGTTGATAATTTCCAGCGAGAGTGGAGTGCCACTCTGGCATCTAGCAGAAGATATGGTTTGTACAGGATGTATAAAATTGTATTTGGTGAAGAGGTATGCTTGAGCCTTGTCAGAAATCGTAAAAAACATGAGCGCTCTGGCAAGCATGAGAGTTGGTACCGTTGGCCTGCATGTCAACATTGGCACATTTACAAATGTTCTGTCTGCAATCAATACCTTGCTGAAGACCAATTCCAATTGGTTTTGGTATGCCCAATGTACGAGGACTTTCATCGTGAGCATTTACCAGTGAAATATTTGTCCAGACTATCACACTGTTTTGTTCTACCCAGGCTCAAGTGCATCCTTAAGCCTGATTAATGAATTGGCTAAGTCCTGTTACCTATCTCTAGAGCGACGCACCAAGTTCCAAGAGTCCCTTAGAGTCAACAGTGTGTAAACTATTGTTGCCTGGACACTCTGAGTTACACCACCAGCCTATGAACTTCCAGAGATGCATGTATATGGGGCCAATGGCCTAAAATACTGTTAATGAACGAATTTATTATTGATTACTGTTCATGGTTTTCTTTGCGTTGATTTGCTTTTTCGATTGCAGAAAAATCACAGCTTATACTGTCTCTGCATGGGATTACAGCAGTCCAATCTCATCAAATTTATTTATTTGATTTGATAGGTGTTTAATGCTGCACTCAAGAACATTTCACTTATAAAACAGTAGACAGCATTATGGTGGGAGGAAACTGAGCAGAGCCCAAAGAAACCCACTTACGCTAGCGCAATAACCAACTCAGCCACGAGGATGGCTGTATGTGACACTTTCCTGTAAGTGGAAGATGGCTGTATCTGATACTTCCCTGTAAGTGGAAGATGGCTGTATCTGACACTTTCCTGTAGGTGGAGGATGGCTGTACCTGACACGTCCCTGTAGGTGGAGGATGGCTATATCTGACACTTCCCTGTAGGTGGAAGATGGCTGTACCTGACACTTCCCTGTAGGTGGAAGATGGCTGTACCTGACATTTCCCTGTAGGTGGAGGATGACTGTACCTAACACTTCCCTGTAGTTGGAGGATGGCTGTACCTGACACCTCCCTGTGAATGAAGGATAGCTGTACCTGACATTTCCCTGAAGGTGGAAGATGGCTGTACCTGACACCTCACTGTAGGTGGAAGATGGCTGTACCTGACATTTTCCTGTAGGTGGAGGATGGCTGTACCTGACACTTCCCTGTAGGTGGAGGGTGACTGTACCTGACACCTCCCTGCAGGTGGAAGATGGCTGTACCTGACACTTCCCTGTAGGTGGGAGATGGCTGTACCTGACACCTCCCTGTAGGTGGAAGATGGCTGTATCTGACACTTTCCTGTAGGTGGAGGATGGCTGTACCTGACACTTCCCCGTAGGTGGAGGATGGCTGTACCTGACACCTCCCTGCAGGTGGAAGATGGCTGTACCTGACACTTCCCTGTAGATGGAAGATGGCTGTACCTGACACTTTCCTGTAGGTGGAAGATGGCTGTACCTGACATTTCCCTGTAGGTGGAGGATGGCTGTACCTGACACTTCCCCGTAGGTGGAGGATGGCTGTACCTGACACCTCCCTGCAGGTGGAAGATGGCTGTATCTGACACTTTCCCTGTAGATGGAAGATGGCTGTACCTGACACCTCCCTGTAGATGAAAGATGGCTGTACCTGACACCTCCCTGTAGATGGAAGATGGCTGTACCTGACACTTCCCTGTAGGTGGAGGATGGCTCTACCTGACACTTCCCTGTGAATGAAGGATGGCTGTACCTGACATTTCCCTGTAGGTGGAAGATGTCTGTACCTGACACTGCCCTGTAGGTGGAAGATGGCTGTACCTGACACTTCCCTGTAGGTGGAAGATGGCTGTACCTGACACCTCCCTGTAGATGGAAGATGGCTGTACCTGACACTTCCCTGTGAATGAAGGATGGCTGTACCTGACATTTCCCTCTAGGTGGAAGATGTCTGTACCTGACACTTCCCTGTGGGTGGAAAATGGCTGTACCTGACACTTCCCTGTAGGTGGAAGATGGCTGTACCTGACACTTCCCTGTAGGTGGACAATGGCTGTACCTGACACATCACCGTAGATGGAAGATGGCTGTACCTGACACTTCCCTGTAGGTGGAAGATGGCTGTACCTGACACTTCCCTGTAGGTGGAAGATGGCTGTACCTGACACCTCCCTGTGGGTGGAAGATGGTTGTACCTGACACTTCCCTGTAGGTGGAAGATGTCTGTACCTGACACTTCTCTGTGTATGGAGGGTGGCTGTACCTGACACTTCCCTGTAGGTGGATAATGGCTGTACGTGACATTTCCCTGTAGGTGGAATATGGCTGTACCTGACACTTCCCTGTAGGTGGAAGATGTCTGTACCTGACATTTCCCTGTAGGTGGAAGATGGCTGTACCTGACACTTCCCTGTAGGTGGAAGTTGGCTGTACCTGACATTTCCCTGTTGGTGGAAGATGGCTGTACCTGACACTCCCCTGTAGGTGGAGGATGGCTGTACCTGACATTTCCCTGTAGGTGGAAGATGGCTGTACCTGACACCTCCCTGTAGATGGAAGATGGCTGTACCTGACACTTCCCTGTGAATGAAGGATGGCTGTACCTGACATTTCCCTCTAGGTGGAAGATGTCTGTACCTGACACTTCCCTGTGGGTGGAAAATGGCTGTACCTGACACTTCCCTGTAGGTGGAAGATGGCTGTACCTGACACTTCCCTGTAGGTGGACAATGGCTGTACCTGACACATCACCGTAGATGGAAGATGGCTGTACCTGACACTTCCCTGTAGGTGGAAGATGGCTGTACCTGACACTTCCCTGTAGGTGGAAGATGGCTGTACCTGACACCTCCCTGTGGGTGGAAGATGGTTGTACCTGACACTTCCCTGTAGGTGGAAGATGTCTGTACCTGACACTTCTCTGTGTATGGAGGGTGGCTGTACCTGACACTTCCTTGTAGGTGGATAATGGCTGTACGTGACATTTCCCTGTAGGTGGAATATGGCTGTACCTGACACTTCCCTGTAGGTGGAGGATGGCTGTACCGGACATTCGTCTGTAGGTGGAAGATGGCTGTACCTGACATTTCCCTGTAGGTGGAAGAAGGCTGTACCTGACATTTCCCTGTAGGTGGAAGATGGCTGTACCTGACACTTCCCTGTAGGTGGAAGATGGCTGTACCTGACACTTCACTGTAGGTGGAAGATATCTGTACCTGGCACTTCCCTGTGGATGGAGGATGGCTGTACCTGACATTTCCCTGTAGGTGGAAGATGGCTGTACCTGGCATTTCCCTGTAGGTGGAGGAAGATATCATGAACCTCAACTCAAGCTTTTTAAACCAAATAAATAAATGAATGTAAATGTTGTGTTGTATAGTTATATCAAACAAGAGGCTTAAAATACATTTTAAGTTTCACATGAGTGATCTTATACTATCTAAAGTGTAAAGTGCATCTTGAGGTCAAGAACCTACACGGATGTCCTGATGTCGGAAAACTGTAGGCTACTTTTACAACAATGATTCTATTGTCCTCACATTTTTCATGTTTCGTCTTCACTGATGGTCAGATACCGGCCTAAACAACACATGGTGTAGCAAGGAAGAGTGTGGTAATGGTCATATTACCTAATGGTCATATCTGTATGGCCTAAAGTTTCCATTGTAATTACAGGTATGACTCGGTGGAATTCAGGATTTCTGGTGTCAGTTTGTGGGTGTGCTATTTGGTTTCTTGTGCAAACTTGTAGGTGTAACGTACGTAATGATCATTTTAAATTTCCAATATCCAATTTGACTTAAAGTAGGACCATTGTACGCAGAGAACCTGTTACTCTATTCAATGAACGACCCAATCCTTAATTATTTGTGATTAAACAACTGCATTAAGCTTCAAGAAACTCTGTAACATGCTTCTGTAAATTCACGGCTTAGCCTCATTTTGTAATGGACTCATCGGTAAATGTTAACCTTAATTCGGTGGTGTCTGAAAAAGTACTGCATACTAAGTTGACGAGGGAGGGAGTTGCATTGTTGATGATGTGTGTTGAATGACCGTAAATTATAAAATTCAAGTTTTAGTGTCTTGTGCATAAATCAATCAATTTATTTATTTATGGATTGATTTGATTGGTGTTTTATGCCGTACTCAAGAATATTTCACTTATACGACGGCAGACAGCATAATGGTGGGAGGAAACCAGACAGAGCCAGGGGGAAACCCAAAACTATCCACAGGTTGCTGCCAGACCTTTTTACGTACGTAAAAGAATCAATAGATAGGCCTATATATATCTCAGTATTAGGGATCAAATAGTAATGCATGCATTGAGATCAGGTTTTGCATGCATAGAAAGTAGGTACAATAACAACTCTATCAAGTTTTGACTTTTCTCACGACTTTCAATCTCGGATATACAGTGTTGCTTGTCAGTTGCAATTATATTCAGCACCACACTGGAAAACGTAAATCCCTCACGCATATTTTCCCGTTATTTTGTATCCTCTTCACTAAAAAGTTGCGTATTTATATGTACGATTTAACTTTCTAGCAGATGATTTACACACAAAAAGCTGACTAAAATCAAAGGATTTTGTTCCAGAAAAACTTTTGTCAAAATTTAATTCGTGACATTTAATTAGAAAACAATTATAAAAATCGACTCAGGAAATTTTTTTTCTTACATGTTAAGTAAAGCTTTTTATTTTCTAATTTTTTAGAGGTCAAAAATATTGTGCGACAAGTATACGATAAATTTTGCGTATGCCAATTTGCGAAACCGGCCAGTGGGCCCATTGTCGTGAACAACGTTTTGACTTAGTTGTCGCCCTTTAGTCTCGAAGCTCTTTAGCAAGGAAGTTCGTGTAGTCTGCTTACTTTCTTTTCTGTTCCTGTCAAAACAAAGACACGGAAAACTGGCCAGTAATAGCACGGTAAGGTAGATAATCTGTGCATCATACTCATGTGAGACTAACTGTTTGAAGTTGTATGTGGTTTGAACAATGATACGGTGTCTGGACTCCAATCTTGAAAACCGCGGCAGTTGTTAGTGAGTGATTTTACGGGTGAACTGCGGCGTGCGGTGGTGAACTAGTTCAAAGTCAGAATTAACAGTTATCCATCAACTTTGTAGGTACATACATTAATTTGGTTTAACATTAGTTGATTGTAGCTACGTTAGCAACACCAAAGGGATGGTAAGGACATCAGGGGAATTTTAAACTGGAGGTTGCTGTGAAGTGGTAGAGCGACGTCAGTTCATTGATGAACTATCGGTAACCTTTCACAATGAACATCTGAGAAGGGCTCACTGACTAACAAAAAGATCAACTTAATCTTTACAACTGCCAGTACTGATAATAGTATTAATAACTTAGAGTGAAGATAACACCAGATTTAATAATGTATTAATGTACCAAGCAGATCAGCTTCACCCACACTCCTCGAATGTAATTGCCGGTGCTGGAAACAAAACAACCTGCTTTCGGAAATGCATTATAGTAAGGACTGACCTAGTATATTTATATGTCAGTGACGAGGTCAAATCTATCTGAGCATTTCTGCATCTGTGGCTTCCTTGCTTGGTGTTCAACATCAAGGGAAAGTGCAAAGACTAGTTAACCCATATCAGTATAATGGCACGGGTGGGACGGCTTGCTTGCCTTTGGTAAGTTGTTTCAGTGAAGCAGCAGTAGATAAAAGAGTGATGGAAATTCATCCTGCAACAAGGAGGCACGTTACATGCACTCTAAGGATTCCTTTGTCGTAATATGACTGAAAAATTGTTAAGCACGAGGCACTCACTCACTCGTTTTGTAGGTTCTGGTCACAGGCGCTCGAAACCAGTCCGTAAACCTGATATATGCCATATACCAGCCTCCTACATATATAAAAGAAATAAAGATAGGAAACGACTTTGGGCCGGCACCACCCAATGTCTCCGAAAGTCAAGAAATAAAGCCTTCAACCTCTAACTTTTTCACTCCTTTCCCTACTTGGGGCTATTATCATCTCGAATCCACCATAAGTATTTCCGAATCAGTGGTATTTTGTCCCAGTGGCACTCATATGTGCTAGTTGACCTCATAATACATTGGTTGTGTCCATGTGTCATTTTGCTTAGACTAGAAATTTGTCTCTATTGGGGCCATTTCCCTGTACAAGGAGGCACATTACATGCACTCTAAGGACTCCTTCGAATATATATAGTAGAATAATTATAGTACATTATATACATACATGTTATTACTTCAGTTCAGGTATTCATAGATTTTGACCCTGCTAAAGAATTGTAGCAATGCCCCTGAAACTATACATCTTTCCAATCATCCAAACAAGTGCATACTTAATTTTAATGGACCATCAGATTATTAGCTGAAAGCTGGAAGCCTATTGTTCTTGCTTGGACAATTAAAAAGTTCTGTTCGTTTATTTTGTAGAAAACTGTAAATTGCAGGTGTTTGGAATTTGGCAGCAAAATTCTTCCAGATGTTATCTTTTACAGTTTTGAAGTTTGTTGGGTCACTTGGGATGGTGGCCATATTTTACTTGAGCTAAACCTTTTGGCTTCAAACATCTTCTCCAAAAATAGTAGATGGATCATTCTAATATCTCATATATACATCTACAGTGATACTAGTTTCATGAAGTTTGAATAAGTTTAAACTTATGAAGCTTGTCATTGGTTCCATATATGAACTGACCTTATAAAAAGTTTTTGAATTTTGATATAAGTTTGATGTATTCCTGTGTATTTTGGGCTGGTGATTCCAAACACCATTCCTGCCTATGTTTGTAACTTCTTGAAGTAAATGTATAGGCAAAAAACTAATTTTGAAGGAGAAGAAAACTTAAAACAATGACATTATAGGCTGAAAAGAGCACATTTTTTTTCTATGTGGTGGACCGGCCGGATAGCACAGTTGGTAGAGCGTCCGCTTCGGGACTGGTAGATCCAGGATCAATCCTTGATCGAGTCACACCTAAGTGGGGCAGCTTACTTGACTTCGGTAAGTCGTCTCAGTGAAGCAGCACTAAATAAAAGGGCGGTGGAAATCCATCCTGCAACAAGGAGGCACATTACACGTACATGCACCCTAAGGATTCCTTCGTCATCATATGACTGAAAAATTGTTGAGTACGACGTTAAACTCCAAGCACTCACTCTGTATGGTGGTACCTGCTGCATAATTTTGCGATTTTCCTACCCATACAGGTAAAGCCTGAAAACGGCGAAGCTGGCATAAATCGCGGAGTCTGTCGCGTCCTACATCTTCATCACCCTGTAATTTATGCTGGGGGGGGGGGGAGGGGGGGGGGTGTTGCCTCTCAGCAGTGAGAGTCCTTAAGCTGCCGCTTGTTCATGTAAACTTGAAACTACGTCCAGCATTCCAGTTTCCGGATCGTCAAGCGAAAAACAAACTGTACTGTTCGCTACCTTCTGGGAAGAAGAGTTCTACTGCAAATGTACGAAATGCACTTCGGCAGTTTCCAACGGTAATTCTCCTCCTAACACAGAAGCCGTCAGGACTAGTTTCTTAGGCAAAATTGAGTCACCCACCACGGGCGCTGACTTATTTTATAATTTGTCAACTTGAGGTACTGATTAAAAATTTTTTTACGGCTTGCACGTGCGAGGAAATGCATACTCTTTTCAGTGGTATTTATTTGGTATTTAATTTTCTTCTCTTTAAGGTTTTGAAGGCCTGTAATTTTAAAACTATAAGCGCTAGAAATTTGTAATATGCATCAAATTGTAGCCCAAGATACATAGTTTTGTTTATAACTGAGATGAAGAACTATAACTGAATGAAATTTTAGTTATCATTAGTTTCATAGTTACCTCCAGTCAGCTACATGGAGTAATAATGCTTTATGTATACAGCTAAAAGGGCACGTTGAAGACACATTTAGTTAGTAGTACTTCTGCTCTCACTTTTATATTTGTATATGCGAACTGAAAGATCTTTTGGTGCTGTTCCTAAGAATTTTACTCTTCATTTTTTGGGACATTTTTCTAATCTGTTTAAAATGGAAATAAAGCTTGGAGTTCTAAGATTAATTTTATGAACCATATAGGAAATGGTCAACACAGTCATATCATTGTACTGTTTATAGCTGCTAAACTTTACTGTCACACAAATACAATGTTTCAGTTGAAACGAACAGAACATTATATTAGGTGGATAAATAGATGATGGGACTTCACTATATTCTGTATGGTCTCAACAGGTCACCATATATTACCAGCAATATTCACAAGTATGAGGTAATACCGAGCAACATGTATATTACTATTGCACTGATAAAAGTGTTTGACTGAATATTAGCCTATTAAAACATTTGAATACATTCATATTTGTATGAATTGTTTAATATGTTTACAGTTTGTCAATCCACCACTCATTGCTGTTGTCTGTGATAAGCATGCGTGATTAGTAAAAGAGAACATAATATGAACAGCCAGGTATGGATACACACTGTGTTTCATACAAGCACTTGATCTCTTCCTGAATGTTTATCATAGTTAGTGCTTGATTTATACCTGACCTGGCCTGTGCTGATGTATACAACCATTGGAGGACTGTAGGCCTGCATTCATGCCAGTGGGCAGTGTTTAAAGTCTCTACTGGTGGACTATCCATATGCTCTCTCTCTACATATGTGGGTTTTCTTGGGAGAAATCTGGCTACCCATGTGGTAGAAATCTGGCTACACTTACAGAGGAATTATAATTCAGACTGGTAAAGGGCTATATAAGATTTTCCACATTTGCCCGACAGCATCGCAGGGGAACTTTACACTTTTATGACCGTCAAGGTAATCCTTAACAGTTTTAAAAGCTCTTTTTGTATTGGATGACATAACTAGCTATCTGTGCTTTTACCAGTTGCAGATATTTCGATCAGTAATGTTTATGTATATCTTTTATCTCAAAATTATGTTTCACTGTACCACTAAGAGGTAGTCTACAACCACACTTTATTATGACATTTGTTTTATGCACACTCAAAATGCATGCTGCATTTTATTCCATTTTTACCTCATCATTGCGAAGGAAGACAAGATACATGTATTATTTGAATAGGAGGAAGTGGCATCTGTGTTGGTGTCCAGATCAAGCTGGAATAGCTGTTACGTCTGACAGCTATTCCATTTACATGAAATCACAGAATAAGGGTTTACAGTTATGATTATTTTTCTCCACCATACATTTTTTTTTATTATCATGCTTTGAAGATGTAGACCTCTTCATGTTGAAATGAAATATTATTTTTTTCTCTCATAATTACCAGGTTTTTTGACTCATGTACATTTAGTCAAAGAGGGTTTTTGTTTTTGGGTCAGCTACTCTTTCAGTTTTCCCATACTTTGAAAATATGCACCTATTTAATTTGAAATAATTTGTAGCAGTTTTGGCCAAAATACCAGATTTTTTATCTTTTCCTGTTTGAATCCAGATCAGTTGAGTGAATAAAGGGGTATGTTGTTAAGGGCTAGAGCTTTGTATGTGGCTGCATGAATTAAACATCTGGTCAACTTTGAGCATGTTAATACAGTATTCTGCATTTAATCTGCAATTTAATATAAATCAGCATGCCATCTTTCTCACAACTCTAGTTTTGTAGACAGCACTTTCAGGAGATAAATGTGAATACAAGTAAAAATTAATGTTGCTTGTGTAATACAAGGGATCATCCACCCCATACAATAGATCATCCACCCCATACAATGGATCACCCACCCCATAATATAGATCATCCACCCCATACAATAGATCATCCACCCCATACAATCGATTACCGCCCCATATAATAGATCACCCACACCAAACAATACATCACCCATCCTATACTTCCCATGTTTCTGTGGAGCCTGTGATAAAATACATCACCCATACTATACTTCCCATGTTTCTGTGACGCCTGTGATACAGTGCATCACCCATCCTATACTTCCCATGTTTCTGTGGAGCCTGGGATACAATACATCACCCATGCTATACTTCCCATGTTTCTGTGGAGCCTGTGATACAATACATCACCCATCCCATACTTCCCATGTTTCTGTGGAGCCTGGGATACAATACATAAACATGCTATACTTCCCATGTTTCTGTGGAGCCTGTGATACAATACATCACCCATCCTATACTTCCCATGTTTCTGTGGAGCCTGGGATACAATACATCACCCATCCTATACTTTCCATGTTTCTGTGGAGCCTGTGATACAATACATCACCCATCCTATACTTCCCATGTTTCTGTGGAGTCTGTGATACAATACATCACCCATGCCATACTTCCCATGTTTCTGTGGAGCCTGGGATACAATACATCACCCATCTCATACTTCCCATGTTTCTGTGGAGCCTGTGATACAATACATCACCCATCCTATACTTCCCATGTTTCTGTGGAGCCTGGGATACAATACATCACCCATGCTATATTTCCCATGTTTCTGTGGAGCCTGTGATACAATACATCACCCATCCTATACTTCCCATGTTTCTGTGGAGCCTGGGATACAATACATCACCCATACTATACTTCCCATGTTTCTGTGGAGCCTGGGATACAATACATCACCCATGCTATACTTCCCATGTTTCTGTGGAGCCTGTGATACAATACATCACCCATGCTATACTTCCCATGTTTCTGTGGAGCCTGTGATACAATACATCACCCATCTCATACTTCCCATGTTTCTGTGGAGCCTGTAATACATCACCCATCCTATACTTCCCATGTTTCTGTGGAGCCTGGGATACAATACATCACCCATCTTATACTTTCCAGTAACTTGGGATAAACTACAAGGAACCCAACCACTAGCATGATATAAAATATCTGTCTGGAGTTCTCCTGATGAAACAGATTCATAGCATTTATAGTAATGGAAAAGAAGAGCAATTAATGAGGTCTAAGGCTGCTTGAAGTTATTTAGACCTGACTGTTTTAACATAAGGTGCCCTTCTGCAACATTTGGATACAATATTAACCTTGAATGCATAAATAACCATCAGTTTTTCATTTTTTTTTCCAGTTAGAATGACTGTACTGTCATGATTGTATTACCTGTTGCACTGTTATATTTGGTATGTCTTTAGATATAGGTTGAAAACATTATTTTTAACAGTTACATGAGAATAGCTCTTATGTTACTCTCATGTTACAGTACCTGTACATACAGACATGATGCAGAAAGATCAGTTTTGGAGTTTATTAAGGGGATGAACAAATCATGCAATCCTATCAGATTTCATAGATTGTCACTAATATGTATTTGAGATCTGCAGTTTAACATGTACCTGACATACTGTAATAAACATGACTATAAGCTAACAAACTGTCAGACTAATTGATCAAACTACTATACATATACATGTGCTCACTGGTGCGTGTGCCTGGTCAGGCATATCAGGACCAGAGTGAAGATTAGGGTAAGATTTAGGGTTGTTCTTTGACAGATGTTAAACATGTGCTTACTGGTTTATACATGCAGGCACCTGTAGCTCTGTTCAGCTAACAGATAGCGCTGTTAACAGGGAGATGTGCGAAGATACCGGCATAAGCGTGATAGATATAGACAGGATGTACAGGGAATGTATTGGCTGTCTTCTCAATTTTATTTCTGTCATTTTGTGAAGGTATATAGTATTCAGTTACACTGAAGTAGCAATTGCACAAAAAAATGACTGTATATATGATTATGAAGTTGTGCATGTATGTTTCTCAATAAAACAAAATTATTACTTTAACAGTATTATCATTATTTGGAATTTACACGTTCCAAGTCCAGTACCAATTGGTTCTAAAATATTTCCTGAATACATTAGTCATTAGAATCAGTCACTAACTAGTGTAACTCACAGTTTCTTCTTTCAGAGGCATTTAGGAATTGGGATGGTATAGATTGACAGAGGCATTACTTATGGATAACAACTCCTGGATTTATTGTGTTGGTGACGTTTCGATGTAGGTTCTTACATCGTTATCAAACCATATGAACATACAGAGATACAAGACAACATATATACAGTAAGAGAGTCTTCCAAATCTTACATCAAAGACTCAGCAGAATTTTGTAACAAAATTAAAGACATTCCAGGCACAGCCCAACTGATCAGTTACGACGTCATCGACCTATTTACCAATATCGTTAGAGAAGAATCCCTAGACATCATACGACAGAAGCTGAACAGCGGAAAACACCATCTCAACACAGCCACGAAACCTGACAGCATAATCAGCCTTCTGGACTCGTGTGTGCATTCCACCTATTTCACGTGGGGGGATGACATATATGAACAACTCCACGGTTTACCGATGGGATCCCCCCTATCACCACTTATCTCCGAAATATACATGACAGAATTTGAGAACAAAGCCTTAGCTGCAAGCCCCATCAAACCATTGTGTTGGTTCCGTAAGGTAGATGACACATTCGTAGCACTAAACAAAACTGACAACCCCCAGTCCCTACTTGACCACCTCAACACCCAGAACTACAGGATACAGTTTACCATGGAACAAGAATGTAACAAAACCATACCGTTTCTGGATGTACTTATTAGCAAGAGCAACGACAAACTCCTCACTTCAGTATACCGCAAACCAACACACTCAGACCAATACGTGAATTACCAATCTAACCAACCTAATCGGATCAAGAGAGGAATAATATCTACCCTAACAAAACGAGCCCTACAGATATCCAGCATCAACCTCCAAGAAGAAATAAATCACTTCAAAACAGCCTTCACCACCCAAAACCGATACCCCCTACAGTTAGTGGAGAGAACGATCAGTAAAACCCTCAATCCGGCTAACAAGACCAGAGCAACAAGACCCGACCACCCCAATATATATATAACCATTCCGTATATAGGCACCCCAAGCTACCAGGTAAGAAGACTCCTACATGACAAACTGAACATACAAACAACGTTTACCTCTGCCTCTAACCTTAAAACCCTACTCAAAGCCAATGGAAAGAAACAGCCAACCCATAGGGAAGAACCCAAAGGATCTGTGTACTGCATTAATTGTGATTGTCAACATCAATACATTGGAGAAACCGGTAGACCACTCAATATCAGAATTGCAGAGCACAAGGCCTCAGTAGAAAAATTAGATGGAAAATCAGCCCTCAGTGACCACATCAGAGCCCATCCAGAACACCAACTCCAATGGAACACAGTTCATACCCTACAAAACAACCAGTCAGACTATAAAAGAAGGAAACTGCTGGAAGCCATCATGATCCGACAACACAATCCACAGCTTAACCGAGACAGCGGGTACCACCTACCGAGCGCCTACAATGACCTCATCAGATTAAACAGTGACCGCCTTAAACCCTGAAGCCACTAACCATGAAGTTATTATCTATGTTACATTGTTGCCTGATTTTGACACCACTCACTCTCTTACTGTATATATGTTGTCTTGTATCTCTGTATGTTCATATGGTTCGATAACGATGTAAGAACCTACATCGAAACGTCACCAACACAATAAATCCAGGAGTTGTTATCCATAAGTAATGCCTCTGTCAATCTAACTCACAGTTTAAGATTTGTTATGATAGAAAAGAAATAAACAGCTGAAATTCCGTAGAAAAAAATTTTTTTTTGCTGTTGCAAAGTTTTCTGAGATTTGTATGAGAATCACTAACTCATTTACTGTTTTACCTTTTTTTGTTTTTTTTTTTTAAGATAGTGTTTCATAGGTAGTTCTTGATTGCCTCACTTTAACAGGGCAGCTTTAAATTGTAATTTATGTATACATGATCCAGTAAGCATGATCTTAAGTTATTGTGGTATAACTAGTTTTAACTGGATTGGCCAAACTTCAGAGGATTTATATGAGAGTAAAAATGGTCAGTTTATGAAAGTTTGAGAAATGTGTGAATTACAGTGTAGTTAGGTGTAACTTGCTTGCTGCAGCACACTTTACATATACTGTGACTTGCATATTATCTCGTACTTGTGGCCACATGACGAAGGTGAGTATTGTACTGTCAGGTTTAGGTAATATGACACATGTATGTGGTGATATGGGGGTAGAGTGTTAATTAGTTCCTCCTAATAGGCCAGTCTTCAAATATCTGTTCTTTAGGGTAACACACTCGCATTAAAAAAAAACTGGGTTGGTTAATTGGTAGGGTTTTTATTGTTTTTATGTTATCCTGGCTAATGAAAGAAATAGGATTTTAAAGAGAAACATAAGAATGCCATGCAAAATCCAATAACTACTTTTTGAAGGATAAGTTGGGTTATTAATCTCAGTGAACATATTTTCAGTGATGGCCTGTATAAAAGCAATGGCTACAGGCTTGTTCATGACATGTATCAGGCGTGGGCTGTTCTGATCTGAGAGGTGATACTGTGACATAGATCAGGGCACGGGTAAGCTGTCAGTCACCGTGATCAACTCAAGCCTAATCTGGCATGCTGCTAATGAGCGCTCCTGCACGCAGTCCTAACAGTCAATTAATTCAGACCTTGTTGATCCACATCTGATAGACAGTAATTAAACTGTTACAGGTGACATGTTTTTGGACAGGAGTTGTTATACACGCATGCACATCACCGTTGCAGAAAACAGATGTCAAACAGAACCCTCAACCCTCCCTCCCACAGCACACTAATCTATCGGTAGGTACATGTACTCTACAAAATCTAGAATGAGGCATATTTCAGTATGGTGCTGTCACTGGTCCTTGAAAGCCTTTAAAGTGCTTGAATTTTGTTTATAGGTTTTCAAGACCTAGAAAACATTTGATTTTTCAGTGTTAAATGCCATATTGTATTATCTACGAAGGTTTGTACTTAAACTGAATGGCCCTTAGAAGTGCTTATATCCTAATACATAGGATATTAGGATATGAAGTCCTTGAATAACGTTTTCTTTCACCGGGAGAACTCTGGCAGAAGTTTTATTGCTTCTCATTGTATTGTGTCAGTATTTATTTATTTGATTGTGTTTTATACTGTGTTCAAAATGTTTCGCTTACAGGTAAATGATAGTGACTAGGTGTAAAGATCAGAGTGTGGTATTAATTTTGATACTAGTATAAATCTCTGCATGCTTATTGATTAATGGCCTTTAAGATGTTTGTATATAAGCATGCACACTCCCTAGAAAGGGACAAGAAATGGAGGTGGGTCATGGTGACAATGACCAGTGTTTATAGATCTATTAACATTGTTTCAGAAAAAAGGGGCAAGGTGCACAATTTAGGCATAATGTGTAGCATTTCTCCTGGGAAAAAAAGCCTAGAATGAGATTATGGAGTAAATGGCTGACTGGTATACAGGATGCTTAGGTATTCACAAACATTTGTTGCTTACCAGGTCTTGTTGAATCTTTAGCATGCAGTATACTGCTGACGATACCTGTATACAGATATTCAATGAGTACTCGCTGAACAGGAGCACTTGCTGGTTTGTTTGACTAAAGTCTAGCCTTCTATATGGCCAGTCTGCCTTGGCCTCTGAGATCACCAGCTTGAAGAAAAACTCGTGGTTGTTCAGCTGCAGCATTAAGATAGCAGATCTGTCAGGTGTAACTTCTCCTTTTTCTCCAGGTGTGTAGTAGAGGATGATGAATGAGGATGTGAACCCTGTGGGGAAGTGGCTGGAGGAACTGAGGATGATGACTGAAGGAGAGTGTATGTGTATTCTACAGGGCAAGTCCCTCGTCTCTGACAAGTCCCCACCACACCCCGTCCAGAAAATTAAAGGTATCAGCCGAACTCCTCTGAACTCATCCTTCATGTGAAATTATACAATAATTTGATGATCTGAAGATCTGATAGCATAAGCTTGAAATACTGTTTATGTATTCCGCTTTTTGATTTATATATTTGAATTGTCTTTCATGCTGTACTCAAGAATGTTTCACTTAAAACTGGGCAGAGACTGGCAGAAACCCACAACCATCCGCTGGTTGCCGGTAGTCTTGCCCAAGGAAGCCAGCATGGACTCACAGTGACCACGTTGGTTAGAGACGGCAAGGTCATTGTGAGGTGCTGGCATGCTTACCATCTCTGCCATAGAGGCCCCTGTATGATTTTGGCACAAATATATAATACATGTATGTATCATTAAACAGAACATTTGCTTGTGAAAGGAAGATTTTGTTCATATAAAACTCTGTGTGTGTGTAAGAATTATTTCTTGGAAAGTACAGAATTTATACTATTTTGACGCATATTTTTGTATTTTAATTATTACCGACATGTTTATTGTTTACTATTTTGTGTGTTTGCAGATGGCATTGACAGGATTCGAGAACAAGCAAACATTATCACAGGTGACTTCTCCAAGCTGTTCAGGTAAGCCTCTTCTCAAGGGCGGGAGGTGTGCATGCTGCCACATGCGTGCTGGTTCTGTGGATGCTATGTTGAGGGGTGTAGAGCTGGACACCATGATAGTGATGCCTGATGTACAGAATTGGCCCTTATGTATCATTTACAGAACAACATCTAAAAACAGGAAACTCTAATAGCACCGTGATCAAACAAAAGAAGACCACTGTTTGAGGTTTTGGAACAAGTCTCATACAATGTATCTACTACAGCCCATATATAACATCATTAACACCAACTATTAAAATCTCTTGACACGATTGGTCACTCATGTGCATGTGTAACACCCATTATGGGGCCACTAGTGTTCTCTTTGTTCACCCAGGGATCTACAGTTAACATTCATCAATAAAAATGTCTTGCATGCCCAATGGAATCAGGCATTCTTGTGTTAGTAATTGTAGTTTTGTATTTACTGAACTCATTTTCTCCCTCATCACATGAGCATGGTCTGTTTTAAGATTTCTGTCCAAAACTTGCGAGTGCCTGTGTGGTGAGGATGTTACAACAACGACAGTATGTGTGGGAGGGTATGATGTCATAATTGTCTTGTATCGCCCTTGTAACTTCTGGCAAAAAGCTAAATCTGCAGCATCATCAATGTCTGTGCAGCTGAACTGATGTTGAAAATTCTTTTAATTATTTCAAGCCATTGAATGATGCTTTTTTGCAGAAGGGTAGAGAAAGAGAAGTGGAAGCATCTGAGTTATAACAGCCTTCAGGTTACATGCCCTATCAGGGGACTGATCAGTCTGTCTAACACTTACATCCCTGACCCACCGACCTATATCATGGAGGTAAGTCAGTCTGTAAACCTGGAATGCAGTTGTTGTTAGTCCCTGACTCTACCACCTACATCTCTACCGCCCAAATTCCTGATTCTACCACAACATCCCTGACCCATCTATCTACACTGCACATCCCTAATCAACCCACCTACATCCCTAAATGATTCACCTAAATGCCTGACTCATACCACCACATTCCTGACCTATCCCTTTACATTCCTGACCCATACACCAACATTCCTGACCCATCCCCTTACACCCCTGACCCATTTCTTTACATTCCTGACACATACACCAACATCCCTGACCCATTCCCTTACAGTCTTGACCCATCCCCTTACATCCCTGACCCATCCCCTTACACCCCTGACCCGTACACCAACATCCCTGACCCATTCTCTTACATTCTTGACCCATCCCCTTACACCCCTGACCCATCCCCTTATATTCTTGACCCATACACCAACATCCTTGACCCATGCCCTTACATCCTTGACTCATATACCAACATCCGTAACCCATCCGTAACCCAACCCTTTCATTCCTGACCCATCCCCTTACATTCCTTACCCATCCTCTTAAATTCCTGACCCATCCCCTGACATCCCTGACCCATCCCCTTACACCCCAGACCCATCCCCTTACATCTGTGACCCATCCCCCAACATCCGTGACCCATCCCCTTACATTCCTGACCCATACACCAACACCCCTGACCCATTCCCTTACAGTCTTGACCCATCCCCTTACACCCCTGACCCATCCCCTTACATTCATGACCCATACACCAACATCCCTGACCCATTCCCTTACAGTCTTGACCCATCCCCTTACATCCCTGACCCATCCCCTTACACCCCTGACCCGTACACCAACATCCCTGACCCATTCTCTTACATTCTTGACCCATCCCCTTACACCCCTGACCCATCCCCTTACATTCTTGACCCATACACCAACATCCTTGACCCATGCCCTTACATCCTTGACTCATATACCAACATCCGTAACCCATCCGTAACCCAACCCTTTCATTCCTGACCCATCCCCTTACATTCCTTACCCATCCTCTTAAATTCCTGACCCATCCCCTGACATCCCTGACCCATCCCCTTACACACCAGACCCATCCCCTTACATCCGTGACCCATCCCCCAACATCCCTGACCCATACACCAACATTCCTGACTCATCCCTTTACGTCACTGACCCATCCACCTACATGTGTACATCCCTAACCCATCTCATTACATTCCTGACCCATCCCCTTACATCCGTGACCCATATTCCTACATCCCTGAACCATCTGCCTACATCCCTCAGCCTGACCTATTCACCTACATGTACATGTACCACAACCCATCTACATCTCAGACCATCCAATATACATCTCAGACCTTCCCAACTGCATCCCTGACCCTCCTATCTACATCCCTGACTTCCGCGCCCCCTGCAATCTAACTCCCATCTACATCCCTAACCCTCCCATCTACATCCCTGACCCTCCTATCTACTTCCCTGACTTCCCCGCCCCATCCAATCTAACTCCCATCTACATCCCTTACCCTCCTATCTACATCCCTGACCCTCCTATCTACATCCCTAACCCTCCTATCTACACCCCTGACTCCCCCGCCCCCTCCAATCTAACCCCCATCTACATCCCTGACCCTCCATATGTGTCCACAATTTCATTTAAACAAGAAGATTTTTGTTCAGATTTTTCTTGGTGTAGTATAGTTTACCTTCATACTGCATGTAAATGCTTCATGGATTAAGTTCTGTGTTGTTTTGTTTGTTGACAGCAAGAGGAGGTTGTGATGGGAGAGTGTGCTAAGCTGGCCCAGCAGGCTGACAGGTACATCACTGATTTGCATAATGATCATGCGGTTTTCACCTGCATCTTTCTTATGTGAACTGGGACCAATAGTTCAAAAAGATAGTACAAGCTTAAAATCTTAATACACTTTTGAACTGTTGAAACCAATTCTGCATGTCCTGCAGTGGTAAACTGGATGGACAAAGGAATATCTCAGGTACTCAAAGAATGGTCAGTCACATGATCAGGTCAGGTGGGGTACAGATCTATTCTTGAATCATGCAGAAGACATCAAATGTGTCTTGTGAGTAGGTTATCTCCCTTTGTTGGGCTATGTTATGGTCGCATGGCTGAAGTGATTTACCTACATGTATACATCAGTCTTCTGCACTGCATTTACTTAAATATGTGACTGTAGCTTTAACACTATCACCTTATGTCACCAGCTTTAACATTAACACCTGTAACTCTGCGGTCCTGAGGGTGCGATTGGTCAACCAGCTCACCTTCCTTGGCCAATCCTTCAGCCGATTGGTCGATCTTCTGCTGAGTCACTTAGTGCAGGTATGTGTGTGCATATACATGTACATAAATTCAAACTCGATTTGTTACAGTAGACTCAGTAATCTGTAGGGCCGCCCTTAGATCGCTAGTCCCAGACTACATGTAGCTATGTTTTATATATGTGTGTGATATCAGCTGTCTCTAGCTTACTCTGGTGTGACTGTCTGTCCAAATATATTTCACCTACGCTATATATCTATATGACAAACACCATATTTTCCTAAGGCTCTGTCACTGTTTCTTGCCAGTAATCCTGACTTCTGTCACATATGTAAAATGATTCTGATTATGGAATCAGTTTTAAAAAGATGTGCTGTAGTTGTTTTTGGGTGGCATCCACTGAAATGTTGTTATGATTAAAATATGACCCACGGCCAATTTGCTCTTTTGTCCCATTCTGATAATTCTATTGATATTAGAAAGGTGTTTTGAGACTTGTTTGGAAGCATATGTTTATTGGAAAAATGTAAATTTGATCACCAACAGTAATATTTTGAGATTAATAACCTCTAAAAGTGCTCTTTTTGGGGCAAAATTTGCAGTCACTTTACTAGAAACTTCTGATATTTTGCCAGTCTATCGTAATGTTTTTGGAGGAGGCGGAGACCCCGCAGGAGCTGAACACCGCCCTCAGTACCCTCATCAGCCTGGGCCTGGAGGGTGAACACATGTGCTACATCATTGCCAGAGTAAGCATAGTCTTCCAAGTAATTACCTGTGTGGCAGTAGGATGTAAGGACCCTCAGCTTCTTCTTGTTTGCTTTGGTATTCTCAGTGTTCATGGGGGTGGAGGGGAACAGTTTTGAACCTTTTGAACATTGTCAGACAGTAGAATAAGTTACTCTTTGTAGTTCTTTCTCTCAATTCTTTACAGAAATGCAGGTCTGAAACAAAATCCCTGCTAGAATAGATAAATGTCAGTGTTATAGTCAGTGGATTATATGTACTGTTAAACTTCTTGAAACTGCTGAGAATGCATTTCATACCATGTAGAAAATGTGGTGGCTATATTCTTTTTTCTCCTTGCTGCCCTCGGTCTGGGTGCCCAAACTTTTGAGCTAGATCAGCCCTTGGGGAGGGAGGGCTGAGGGTGCTGTTTGACATCTGTTTTACCAGTAGGAGGGAGGGTTGATGGCTCTGTTTGACATCTGTTTTATCACTTTGCTCATCTCCGTGTTGTAGGAGGGAGGGTTGATGGTGCTGTTTGGCATCTGTTTTATCACTTTTCTCTTGTTTCTGTGTTGTAGGAGAGAGAGTTGAGGGTGCTATTTGACATCAGTTTTATCACTTTTCTCTTATCTCTGTGTTGTAGGAGGGAGGGTTGATGGTGCTGTTTGGCATCTGTTTTATCACTTTTCTCTTGTCTCTGTGTTGTAGGAGGGAGGGTTGATGGTTCTGTGTGGCATCTGTTTTATCACTTTTCTCTTGTCTCTTTGTTGTAGGAGGGAGGGTTGAGGGTGCTGTTTGACATCTGTAGAAGCACATCACTTCAGGGCAGCCAGTCGCAGGCCCTGAGGGCTGTGGCGACTATTTGCTGTGTGACAGAGAGTATATTGGAGCTGGAGAGGGTAAGACACTATTCTGCAGACATTTTTAAACTTTATTGCCCTTTATATTCTATCGTTGGTACCTTGTCTCCTTGCCGGATGATGAATCTGCAGCATTTTTAGGAGTCTTTCTCTGAAATAATGTCATACTTGTACATGTATGCTGCCTAAATAATACAGTATTACAACCTGAACAGTGAAGTTTGCACAAGTTTGTCAAAGTGCCTTTTTGCCTCTACTGAAGATGACAAACCCTTTACCAATGACCCCCTGTGTTTAAATCCTGCTCCTACAGGCCTACAATAGTTTGCTGAATAAGTTTTGATGAGATGCAATCATTTAATATTGGCCTTTGCCTTCACCTTTGAGCTTGATATATCAAGGGAATGCATTCACTCAGACGCTAATAATCTTATCAACATTTACACATATGTGTGTCAATCTGTTATTTCCTATTTATATGTATTATGTTTTCATTTAAGGGTTTAATGCTTTCTTCAGATATTGTAGCGGGAAATAGTTGGTCTTAATTAACAAATCCATAGCCAAAAAAATGGGGTTTGATAAATTGCATATTAGCGTCATGAAGAAGTAGTATTACAACTTTGTGTTTTTTGCTGTGTAGGTAGGTGGAGTGGAATGTGTCAGAGAAATACTATGTGACAGTAGGTCCAGTGAAGAGCTCCTGGGCGAGGCAGCTGGGGTTATTGCACAGATTACCTCCCCTTGTCTGGAAAACTATCAGCATATAAGTGGATTCCAGGAGAACATGGCTGATTTGGTGCCAGCATTGATAGGTAAGGGTGAAATGTTGCTGTGATGAAGACTCAAAATGTTTTAAAAACTTTCATACCTCATGTTTTAGCAGTTAGAGCTGATTAAATTAAACAAGCATCCAGAAGATCCAGATTCCTTGGCAATGAGTCATTGTTTGAAATGGTTGCAAAGTGTGTATATTGCTAAAACAATTATTCCTACAATTTGAAGATAATGTGCACATTTTTGAAAGTGTCCACTACAAAAAGCTGTGAGCTTCATAAGGTTTCCTTGCTCACAGTAGGAGTATGTGGTCATGTACTCAGTGTTGGACGAACGTACAGAAGTATGGAAATTAAGTTAAATAGGCAGTAAGACAATAAACTTAATTCCTATAGTAAACAGTCATGGGTTAATCTATTTTCACATACAGTGACTTGTACATACTGAAATTCTATTCTGTTTTTGCGTAATTCAGCTGTTTATAATGTATAGAATTGGTCTGTGTTTACAGTTCTATGTGATGCCAGCACAAAGCCAGAAGTGATGTTGTTGTCAACCGCTGCTCTGGCCAACATGACCTTTATGGACAGTACAGCTTGTGAGCTGTTACACCAGGCTGGTGCTCCCCGCGTTTTGGCCAAGGTCATCTCGGAAACCAAAGCCAGCTCTCTGTTTGCTAAAGACCAGGTTTGTATGATCCTATCCCAAGCTTGCCAGTTTGGATACTAAGCTTGCTACAGGACTTTAATAGACTTATAACATTGTATATATATATATCTATATATATATATATATATATATATATATATATATATCTACTTGCATAAATACATAATGTCTGCTTCTGTTTAGACTAAAATTTACATTTGATTAAAAAATGGTTTAAACAAAAATAATGCTGTTTCAAATGGTTTTTCACATAATACACAGAAAGCCGTAAATAAGCTAAGACTGCTATATTTTTGTTAGATATTCCAGGCATTATTTGGCCCTATTTTGAAACTGTACAATGACATAAATTATACGTGCTAACTTGCTATTAAACAGTATATACATTCTTCCTGTTCCAATACAGGTGGCCACAATACTAGCCAACATGGCTGCAGTGGAGGTGTGTCGTAATGACATAGTGGAGCACCGAGGGATAGAGTTACTGCTGAGTTTCCTTCATGAGGGACCCACCCCCAGGAGCAGTGAGGCAGAATTGTCGGCGTGTGAACGTGTCCAGCAAAAGGCTGCCATCGCCCTAACCAGACTCAGCCGAGATGCGCAAAACGCAAGGGCTGTCGTTCAGCAACATGGTCAGTGCTGACATCATTATTATGGGTGCTGGAGTGTTCACTCTAGAGCTTTAGATATTACCCTCTTTTCATGACCTTTTCAGTCAGGTCAAGAGGTATTTGGCAAAATGGGAAAGGGCCTGGGAGGCATTGGATTATAAAGCAGTTGAATAGCACACTGGAAGTGGTTTGTAGCACTCAACCCAATGATTGAGGGCCCTATGTCTTTGCATTGCATTGATTGTTATTTCCATGTGATATTTGAAGTTGTGAAAGGCAGAAATGTAGGTCATTCTGCTGGAGTGATTTCTCAGCTTGTATTACATATAATTATCTGTCCTCAATTTGCTGATGGGATGTGAAAATGTTACCATAGAACTCACTTTTATTATGTTAGCCTTCCTGTTAGAGTTTGTCAGTGATTGTGTTGAGCTGATCTATAAATCAAGGTAGAGCTACATTTAACGCAAACAGAACAGACTGCAGGATGCAGTATGTGTGAGGATGTGTCCTTACAATAACAACAGATTCACAGATGACACAAACAATCGGCTCTGGTATTTTTTAGCTTTATTTTTGCGATAAAAAGTATAGAGGCAGGGGCCTTGTGTTTGCCCTATAAACAAAGACATTAACCTATTGTAGCCTATAAATGTATGTTGGCAGAAAGCATTATGCAGAAGGCTTACTTGCTACAGGATCTGTGTAATATTTCAGATATCTCCCAGTCTAGGCAGTGATGACAATGTGATAAAAACATACTTACATAATGGCTTACTTCTGTTGTCTTGAGTACAGAGCTTTAATATCAAAGTGAACAGAGTACGATGTTAAACCCCAAGTACTTACTCACTCACTCAAAGTGAACATTGATGAAGAATATTCTTCTGAGTTATGTCCCTTGGATAGAATAATATTCTCGAATACTTTCTAACAATGTCGGGTGAATAGTAAAATATCTCCAAAACTTAAACACATGGATTCACAGGTTGTTAGGGTTCTTCTGCCTGATTAGATTGTAGTCAGTGCAACTCGTATTTGACTTTTCCCAGGTCAGGGTTCATATTTGTTGTGGTAATTATCTCTTGTCAACAAGAACACTCTAAAACCACTGAGCCAAATTAAATGAAACTTCATACATTGACAGGTAACCTAGAATGGATTACACTGACTTTTGTCATGCTCTTTCAGGTGAAAGTTAATGTTTGGCTCTCCAGAACATTTGGAAAAGTATTGAAGTATCCATATTTTTTGGATATGGGGATCTTGCTGTGGTGAATTTTGTGCTTAAAGGAAGTTGAATTATTTTTATTTTTTTTCCCTCTCAAATCGATGCTCTAATTTTCAGGAATGCCTCGTCTAGTGCAGCTGTGTAGAGATGTACATGAGAGAAATGACAGTGATGCAGTATTAGTGGCATGTCTGGTAAGAACTTTTTTCTTCTCCATAGTTAAATATTTCCAACTTTCCCTTTGTGACTCTCCTAATACCCAAGTGTAAATTTCATGATTAAAAATATTTAGAATATCAAATGGCAGACTGGGAGGTGCATACATGTACACTGTATATGTAGTTCTCTGTATCTGTCCTTGTAACTCCTTCACACACTTAGCTGTACAGTTTTTCTCAGTCAGTTGAGTAACATCTCATTATGTATGTACATACATACATGCTTATATTTTCAATAAGATCTCAATAAGTGTATTTGATTTCTGCTATGTCCTTTAGCCTTTTAACCGTTTAATGTGCTAAAACTGTTGGCATGGCTTTAAGCAATTGTCAGTCTGTTAATAATGTTTGTTTGTTAACAGGCGGCCCTGCGTAAAATCTGCTCTCTCTGTGGCGTAGGAGACATGTCCTTGATTGATGTACAGCAGTTAGTACAGCCTCGTCTTATGGACTCTTTCCTGATATGTACACACAGAGATGAAAACTTTGTCTGAACAACTTAGCACCAACACACTGAAAACTAAAAGTACTAGCTCCCTTCAGAAGTGGACATATGCAGGAATTCCCTCCAGAGATAGCAAGGCATAAACTGGGATTTGAAATAACTGAGGATTTGAAAAACACAATTCATCTTGTGTCTCAAAGGCAAAAAAAATGTTTTACCATCTGCAATGGTTGTATGAGTGGTGAAAGTTCATAGAAATGGACAACAAAGGGCTGGTACTTGAACTTGAATATTTTGTCAGTGCCTTTTAAGCTTGTGATATCTAATTACTCCTTGTCCAATATATCCAGCGTTTCTAATGATTTTCTGACAGTGTCAGTTAGAATTGCCTTAAAACTATATTCATGGATATTTATTTTGAAGGGCTTGCAATATTTTTTATGTTTTTAAAGTAATCAAGAATTATTCATTGACATAAAAGTGTTGAAGTTTATAGGTGGTGGAGACCAAAGTGCCAGGTAAACCCTTAGGAAGGTATCTGACAGAGAGGTCTGGTACCAAGTATAGATTTTATCTGACGTGTAAGAAATTATGTATTAAGTATAGGTGTTTATTTGAAGCAGTTGTTTACAAATCTTCATGCCACATATACTAAATTATCCTATATTCACATATCCTATGCACTCACCAACACATATCATTAAGATGTCATTAGAGCACATTAACGTAAAGAATACTATAAACAGAACATTAACAACTGGAGGCGGCTGTGGTTGTGACGTTGATTGTGGTTGTCACATTGATTGTGGTTGTGACATTCATTGTGGTTGTGACTGGTACACTCAACCTGTACATTCTGTTGACACTTTTACTGTAACTCTTCAACCTTTTCAGCCACCTCTGCAGCCAATATTTTGAATCATTCTGAGAGAACTATGGAGTGTAGAGAAATAATTTGCACAGTTTTATGAACCTTACATCTTTAGTGACACAAACAAACCATTTCTTTATTGTCATTTTTATTCTAAATGTATTCATTAATTCCTCTTAAAAATGTGTTTTAGTGTGTGAAATGGTTGAAGATTTGGACGGATGTTTTGAAAGAAAAGACATAAACCAAATATAAATATCCATCAATAAAATATTCCACATAAAGTGAAAAAGTATACCTTTTTTCTGGTGTTGCATATCTGGGATTCAAAGGAAGCAAAATTGTGCACATTTGGTTTTTCTAACATGGCGTATATTATGTCCATGTAACAATTCCATATCAAAAGTTGATTTATAGAATTACCAAACATGGCAGTAGAATATTTAGAATTGTTTCTGTTCCTCTTCTGAAGTAATATGGCTTATTGAACAGATGTTTTATGGTTTGCTGGACTTCTGTGCCAAGTTCTGCAGCAGTTTCTAAAGTGGCTTAGAATTGGACAGATGTGTTGATTTATCATGATTTTATGGACAGCTGGGTTAAACTTATTCTATTTTATCCTAGTGTTATAGGTGAATAAACTAGACACATTAAAAACTCACTTGGTATTGAATATCGATAGCAAGTATTAAACTGTTATATACATTGGTTTTTTCATCAACATATTTGTATTGTTCTTTTAGCTAACTTAAAATGAATTTTATTGAGGCGTTGTCTATTATTTGTGAGTTTGCAAAAATACTCATGGTTTAGTATTATTTTTATCGATGCTTGATATTGGTATACGTGTACATTAGTATGTGCTTTAATGTCTGTGAAATCAGTTGTCTACAAACAATGTATGTGCCATATTGATGTTGTGGACATATGAGAGCTTAAAGAAAATACTCACCAGAGTTTCACCAGTGAGAAATACTCTTCTTTCATGATTGTTTCTGTGTTTAACATTTACAAAAACTGAGGAGAATTCTATGAAGGTTTAGCACCATCTAGTTTCTTTTCGCTGTTCACCGCTAGGTGCTTCAGTGTAAATGAGCACTGGGTGTTTTTTATTCTTAGACAGTAACAAAAGTCATCAATAGCAATACCTGCTATGTTTGAATAATTTTTGGTTCCGCTAACATAATATATTGCGAGAGGTTGTAGCTCTCTCATCATTGAGCTTGTAAATGTGAGTCTCACTCAGGTTCTCAGCACATTATTCAGTGTTTGTTGGTAAATGCAAGTCTCTCTGAGGTTCTCAGCACATTATTTGATGTTTGTTGGTAAATGTCAGTCTCTCTCCAGTTCCCAGCACATTATTTGGTGTTTGTTGGTCAATGTGAGTCTCTGTCCAGTTCTCAGCTCATTATTTAGTGTTTGTTGGTAAATGGGAGTCTCTCTATGGTTCTCAGCGCATTATTTACTGTTTATTGGTATTTAGAGGACCATGATATTGTAAAGCTGAAGACTATGGAGTACATTCACTGTACATTGCATTTTTTTATTGAATAGCTAATCTTTTTAAACTTAACAAAGTGAAGCTTAGTACATGTCTTTTTCGCAGCAATATCAATTGCTTGTTTGACAGATTCTTTAATTTCTGACAATTTTTCCCAGTAAGCTACCCTGGGTTTCTCATAACCATTGTGTTTTATATCCGATTGCATTTATCTTTGTATGTGTTTATTTATTTCCAGTATTTATTATGCGGCAGTATTTATAAATCAGCTACATGTGTATTTATAACATATCCACATCTGACCAGATTTTTGTATCATTATTGAAGTAAGCTATTGCAGCATGTTTCCGTCCATCGTCTGTAATCTCTTGCATACAATAAAACCTGTCAATTTATAAACAACAATTACGACTGTCCTGTTAAAATTCTACAATTTTACAAGCTACAGAATTTAAGATTAAACCTCACTCGTGCCGAAGCCTCTACTATCATCATGGCTTAGCTTGACAGTGTGAGGTCGGGGCCTCCGTGGCTCAGTTGGTTAGCGCGCTGGGTCATTACGCGCGCTAACCAACTGAGCCACGGAGGCCCCTGTCTGGATACAGAAATGGTCATTTCTTTTAGATAAATTCTGTTCTTCGCCCATATAAAAAAAATACTTTTCTTTATAAATTCCTCTATCCAAATTCCTTTTATTGCAGCACATATAACGGCATTTGGAATGAAATAAGTGAAAAAAAAAACCAAAAGCAGGACTTCTATCCAGCTGGCTCAGACTGATGCAGTTTTCAGCATGGGATTGTCATATTTTATAGCAGCATTGTACTCCTCACGTGTAGCCCACATGTACATAATCACCTTTACTGGGTTACTGTATATTACTCCAGTGGGCAAACGTAACGTCAGTGACTCCACCATATACAGGCTGTCGCCTTCATTTCACAAGTACAGGGCTGTATTGTTAACTGTTCGTCAATCCTTTTATTACACGGACAAAAGTGTTTTTTGATAGCTTGAATCTTCACGTATGTACATGTATAAGTGACAAGTCTAGTGTTAACAATGTTTTGTGAATTCACACACCTTGGTTAAGTGCTGGACAGTTTTGTCCCAGTTGGAGCTTAATTTGTCTGACTCAAGGCAGTTAGTGAACAACACGTTCTTTGTAACGCTGAATTACGCTGAAGTGTCAATAGTCCACACTCTCATATACCGGTATGGCCACGATATCACTGCAACACTGGCAACGTTAGGTTAATCCATAAGCATTCATTCATTTCATGTACATAGGGTCGATTCCACAAAGCCGTTTCTGACTTAAATCAAAATTTAATAATTTATTATACTATGCTTAGTTTTTGATGATGTAAGTTTGAACACGTTTGTATTAAGATACCATTGATGAGGAGGACAAAATTTTAATTTCTAACGCCCAAAAATGAGCTTTAAGATCGTATTTCAAATTTTGCGTTGTCAGAAATGGTTTCGTGAAGTCGGCTCCTGGGCCCAGTTTCACAAAGCAGGGTATGACATTTTTTATCCTACATTTGTCATACGATACTTTGTACGTCACTGTTAACGTATCATTTTCCTATATGTCCGATATCGTACAAAGTACGACATCTTTGTGAAAGTGACCCGAGGCACTTGGACCGTTGGTGGACCGAAATTTTGGTGAAAATGTGTAAAATTTGGACTGAATTACTTAAAAGATATTATATTCGTCCATCACGTGACGTAGGACCGGGGCCCACTGTAGCGACTTCTTTAGCTAACTCCAAGGAAACCGTACGAAACCGGTACTATGATTTAGACCACGAATAATTTTTAAAAATGACATCGGGATTTCCAGACCTGTACGGAATCAACAGCGCAATGTTTGCGAATCAACTGGACATAGCAACGAATGTAGTGAAATAAGCTCCACAAAGAATTGTCAGCGACGTGTGAGCCGGAGAAACACCACGTAGGCGTAGACTTTTATTTATTTATTTGATTGGTGTTTTACGCTGTATTTAGGAATATTTCACTTATACGACAGCGGCTAGCATTATGGTGGGAGGAAACCGGGTACAGCTCGGGGAAACCCACGACTATCCGCATGTTGTTGTTCGACCGATGATGCCAGCATGATGCGGACTTGAATTCACAGAAGTAGGCGTTGACGAAATGCAGAGGAACAGTTACGTAATGGAGAAAGTACGAGTAACAGTACTCTCCCAAAAGAGAATCGACGAGGTGCCATAGTGCCGAGTCATTTCTTCTTTCAGGAAAATAATGTTACGCGTGCTTTTTCCGTCTCTAACAATATTCATGTGCCTAAGTGACTTTCTACACTACTCAAATGATAGGTGGAGTAAACATCTGACACAAATTGTCCTATTTTATGCAATGAATTTGGACTATACATATCCACAAGGCTGAAAACTTTATTACCGTCCTTTATATAACATGTTCGTGAATTTATAATCGGTTGCTTTTTACATGCGGACCCAGTTAAATTGTGGCTGATATCTGTGTGCATGTTTCTTGGATCTTTGAACAAATGCGCCAATTGAACAAGAAGGCATGGCGGTAAAACATGATATGGCATTTACATGGCAAAGGTAGTGGTTTGCCCAAGTGTCTTATGCACGGTTGGGGTGGCCCACTGTGCATTATTTCAGCGTGTTATGCTGATTTTGGTGTCTTTTTACACCAAGTTCTCCTTCGCACTGTACTTTCCAGAATAAGAATGTACACTATCTGTAGTTTTCTTAAAAAGAAACAACAGTTTGATAATACAGGAACGCCACAACTATCATTTAAGTTGTCAGAACGAAGCAGCATCGATTCAGGTGATCCCACTACTGTACTGTGTCGTCTCTGATAACTTGCCACTGAACCAGAACCACAAGCAGAGTAGAACTAGGCCCTTTTAACCATCCGATCAACTGATTGGCGGAGATTTTCACATGTGACGCGAATATTAGTTCAGTTTCTAGGAATTTGTTTGTAGATGGATGAGCTTTATATAATGCATGAATTGGTCTGAGGATCCTAAACGATATGTAAAAGTAGCAGCCAGTTCCATTGGATCAGAGATATGCCATTAACCGATAATGTTTGATGCTCACATCCTATGTTCTTGTTATATTCAGTGAAGATGAAATAATTAACAATGGACTTTAAACTGATTAATTTTTATTTGTGTAGGCTTTGCATTCGAGTGGTTAGTGATCACCAAGGCGGCCGCTGTTCATGTCTAGCTCATCTTGGCCTCCTCTGTGGTTGTCTGTGGACAGTCTATCAGCAACCAGCGGATCGTCGTGGGTTTCCCCTGGAATTAGGATAGACGTCTGTCTTAATCCCAGGATAGAGCCTTTCGCTATAATGCTGGACGCCGTCGTATAAGTGAAATATTCTTACAGCGAAAAACTCCGATCAAATAAATAAATAGACATTGATATGTGTAGCAATGCAATGGTTGTGGATGTTTCTTGAAAATTCTTCGTCATTACGTAATTTCGAAAGGTGAGATATACCAGACGTATAGTAAAGGAATCACGGTATTAAAGAATGTGCAACTTTGCGGCAGGTGCAACTGTCAAGGTAACGTGTGACAAGATACTTGTATGTGTGACAATGACAGTTACGCTTGCACAAAATTGCACAAGGTTTGTAGAACAGGCTACTGATTTCAATTCCTTATTTACACGCCTATGCATGTGCACAACTGCAGCTTTATACGTTTAGATTTATATTCACTGGTGTGCATAACACGGTGATAACATAAATCACACATCGGTTTGCATGTGCATTTCCTTCCCTGCAGGCCTGTGTATATTCAGTGTTTTGTCTGTGTCAATCGTGCATATATGCAGTATTCTATACGAGACTAAATCCCTTACTTCCTATATATAACGGTGGAAACTTGATACGACGCTGATTCAAGAAAAGGCCATTTGAATATTTCATTGTGTTAATGTATGAATAAAGCGCGCGGTTTACGAGTCCACACATCGGAATGTGGCTTGTTAAAATAAATGGATTAAACTAACAGTTTTGCGAGATAAATGTTAATGTCACAGAAAATATTCATTGTCCAGCCATCATTGTCATCTTATAGGACCTGATAGGACCTGTCTCTGACATGCTGTAGCGTTTTGGGGGTAGGTCATTGCCACGAGATCAAGATGTTTCTCTTTTATGCAGTTATCATACGAGGTGTTGATTCAATCCCAGTTTCAGACCGGACATTTCTGACATTCTCCCGCTCGTCGGCTTACTATCCCCTGGGCCATGTTGACAATAATTAAGCGGTGGACGGCCCTTGTGTGGCTACATCATGACGTCCGGTGTATATCGGATCATATGCCTTCCATCAGGTATATACACACATAACTACAACTATGTGGGTGCAGATTACTGGGTACGTGAGAGTTTGTCAGTGACTTGGTATAATGGTTTCCTCCGTGGGTCCCTCCACCCATGACGCAGACCGTCGTGCATGGCATCAATGACATACTCTATAGCACGGCGTTAAAATAAGCAATAAAACAATGTACCGGTACAATTAATAAATAAAGCTTTGCGTGCAAATCACTTATGCCTCTCTTTAAACAACAACTGTGCCTTGTGACGAGAGGGGTTGGAAACACATGCTGATGGGCTGATGGGCTTTGTGGAGCGAATTCAACAATTTCTGACATTTATCTGCCTCAGGTAAGTATCAGAAATTGTTGAAAGTGGACCTCAACGTTTAACTTAAATGAACGAGGGTTCGAGTCACCTCCACGCTCATTATCCCTGCTTAATGCTTTAATTTTCACACCTTTTTTCCCACTTTTAAAAGGTAATACCACATGCATGCTTACATACATGATAAAAGGTGTATTTAATGAAGTTGCTGAAAGGGCTTGAATAAAGAATCAACATTTCTTTTGCATTTGTGTCGGTCCATTGAAAATCTGGGTGGGAAAGGCACAGTTTAAGACCTCGTGGGAAGTCTTTTTAACGTCTGGGACAGTGGAGCCGCCCGTTTGAGTGGTGTATTGTGTGATCGCCATGTATGGCACACGGTCAACAAGTCCATCGTTGCTCAGACACATTCAGAGAAAAATACCTTTTTGCTTGTATGACTGAGTGGTGAAGTCAGAAAAGAAGTTCAGGGTTTATTTGAAGGCCGACGTCAAATATTTGACCTCTCCGGAGCAAACTACTGTCACTTGGTTTATCAATATTTCTGCTCGCTTGTTGAAAGCCGCGGTTTATAGATGTCGTGTCAACACAGCACGGATATTACAGGCTGTCCGCAATCAGTTGTATGTGAGGAGATCCCAGTAGGGTCATGGATACCTGAACTGAGCCGTGTTGACAAGAGCGGTATACCGTGTATACATATATCTCACTGCGTAACCTCAATACAGAGATTTAACAGCAGGGCAGTTAACGCCTGTGGTGCATAAAAGTTGGTCCTGTTGAAAAAGGGATTGCCATCATTTCAGTTGCATTGTTGAGAAAATGGGGTATAATTACGTCAGAGTTTGTTTCAACTGTAGAAAAGTCTCAACGATGTAGAATGTTCTCTCGAATCCTGGCGCTTGGATGGCAGAGACAGCACATGCACGCAACAGGTGCCTAGGGATGAGCGGAATTAAGATTGGCCTGGGTCCGCCGTGTCCTCACAGGCGGGAGTACAATGCGGCTAAAGTCAGGATTGATCAGGCACTCGAGACTCTCAAGCGAGAACTGGTGAGTGAGCTATATATATATATATATATATATATATATATATATATATATATATATATATATATATAAACTGAATGAATAAACTGAATGTCATATAGGTGGATCAAGTCATTTTTAATTTATTATATTGTCAGGTTTATAAGTTCAGTGCGCACGTTGATTAAAAAGCCACATTATATCATAGTGACATTAATTCATATTGCCTTTTGCGATATTGTTTCACATAGCTATTCACACGATGTACGTGAGTTGGCTAAATGGAACAAATGAATTCATACTATCAATAGCTCTATGTGAATATGGGTGGATCAGATTGTAGCATATGCTAAAGGAATCATAACGGCCTGATTGCATAGTGAAAATTCGAAGTCTGACAGTTAGAAGTACCGGATGAACTCTTTTATCTATACGACCCACTTTTTTTAGGATGTATTGACATGACAAATCTTGTTGACCTTTGGGCTATTCGTTAGCTTCCGGGAGTCAAAAATATAGAGGGTAATGGATAGTTCTGTTGGAGTGTCATAAATATTAGGGGACGAGGTGACAAATTAACATATAGATATATATACACGTAGGCTCAGCCATGTTTTGGCCTCCTTAGTCTGGCCTCCTTAGTCTGGCCTCCTTAGTCTGGCCTCCTTATTCTTTTTAATGTGATGTGTAGGTTTATGAATTGAGGAAAACTGACATGCAGAGCCCAACGGAAACCACCGTCCTTCACCTGGTAATTCTCTGACGTAAAGCCGCAGTGGTACACCTGCCGAGACTGGATTTGAACACGCAATCTCGTGGGTCAGTTATGGACTTGTCACGAGCATTGTTAAGGAAGCCATATAGCTGATCATGATCCAAGTCATTAGGAGTCATATTTAATCTATACCGCGTATTTAATTGCAGGCGGTCATTATATACGGCCAGTTTATGCAGGATGTATAAATATTTCTTTCTGTCTTTCATCTGCGTTTTACGTTTTACTTCACTATGTAGGCGTCCTCAAGGCTTGTTGGTTGAAGAAGCCTAGTAGAGGACATATGAAACTACTGCATATGCATCGACCATGTTTGCAGTTACCTGAAAAATCCCCTGAAATACATGGTCTTAAGCAGACGGACTAGCAAAAGCTGGATTTGAATAAACGATCACGTAGTTCTTAAATATGAGATTTCCGCTACCCATATTTAGGTTTGTGCATGTAAGCAGAAACTTAAGAAGAAGTAAGTGTAAGAAAGAAATTTTTTTTTGTAAACGGGTGTGTGTGCATGCGCTCAGTTTTATATTTATTGGGGGTATTCACTTGTTAAAAGATAAGTCAAGGCTAAAGGCAAATTCGCCTGTAAACAAGCAAAGGTACATATAGTCTCTGATAACCTGTGTTCACTTGTCATTCAAGGTATTCACTTCTTAACCGGTAAGGGGTATAGTCTGTGTTAACTTTTGACAATCAAGGTATTCATTTGTTAACAGGTAAGGGCTTTTGTCAATCAAGGTATTCACTTGTTAACAGGCAAGGGCTTTTGTCAGCCAAGGTATTCACTTGTTAACAATTTTTATCTATGAAGTTCCTTCGTGACAATAGCGGGCGATTAAATATTTGTATATATTTGCACTTTTCCTCACCAACCTCCAACATATTGACCTTATTTCTCTTGTGTTTCTAACAATTAGAGATGGGTTTATACTGCGCAATTGTTCCATAGACAGATTTAGAATCAATCAAGAAACGGAAGGCAATATAACCACAGGAATTTTTATCTCGAGGGATTTATTTACTGCGAGGATAACCCCTGGTCCTGTTGACAGGCATTTTTTCCGAATGGTAGCCTTCATAGCTGCGCTGAAACGTTTCATTCCGTCGTTCAACATGGCTCCTATTTACACCCGAGAAACATTATTTCACGCGGTGATTAATTAATTAACACTGACTATCCTAAACATTGTCCGAAACCAGCACTGCTTATGACAGAAGTTCCATGTACGCTACAGCATGTAATGTGTTTACATTGTTTGTAGATGACTAATACAGAAAATTACGTACAGCTTAGCAATTAAGTCCATGTGTCGATGTTGGACAGGAGAGTAAACCTGGTGTTGTTGTCATTTTAGTATAGTCCATCATTTTGATGTTAGTTCAGATGGAAAAGATTGTCAAAATAAATGGTGAATGGATATATAGTGATACGACACATGCAAATGTGATACTCGAATTATTGGAAGTCATCCCGTGGTGTCGGCTGAGCTCAAACCAGTAAAGATATTTCCTGCAAATATACAGTGCTTTACATAGGCCGTACATTCTGGAGAGATTCATTTTGATAATGATTTACCGCCGCCTACCCAATATCATACTAAAATACGATCCACACTTTTCTGACACAGCGACCCTATCAATTTACTAGGATGCCTTGTTTTTCCAGATAAGCAGTTCCTGTGTAGAGGTATGTCATATGTTCGACAGCTTAAAATTTGAAGGGCACGATCCTGCCTTTGATAGGTCAGCCCCGGTCATAAAGACAGTTTAGTCAATGAAACAACCGTTCTGTTTTTATATTCCCGGTATAAAGGTCGTCATATGGTATGGCGTTGTCCATCAACATCTGCGTCCGTTTGGCCGTCCGTCCGTCCGTCCGTCCATGTGTAAGGCGCTAGCTCGCTACTACAATAACTACACAGACCGGCTCCACTTAAAACTGCTAAATATGTTCACTTTTGTCTGAATTGGCAGAGGAAAAGCCTATTAAAACGAGCTACGTCGCTATACAAGGACGAAAAAACACAACGTTATGCCTCTTTTTGTAATATTGGTTTTTCATGCATGTCCATATTGTACGAAGAACCGCGTTACGTAAGAGTTTGAAACAAAACAATTTCAATCAGCAACAGCAAGCCAGTAAATAGGTTTGAATCCGCGTCCGACCTGCAGCACTAATAGTTAAGCACGTGAAGTTTACATTTTAAGCATATTACGCATTATTTCCTCCTTAAATAGGAATGTGTGCTAGGTTTGCGCATTGTGTGTCCCTTATAGGGGTGTGTGCCTGGATTGCTCATTTTGTCGTCCCTAAACATGAAGAGGTGTATGCCTGGTTGGCGTGTTGTGTCGTCCCTAAACAGGTGTGTATGCCTGGATGGTGTGTTTTGTCGTCCGTACACAGGGCTGTATGCCTGTTTGGCGTGTTTTGTCGTCCCTACACAGAGCTGTATGCCTGGTTGGCGTGTTTGGTCGTTCTTACACAGGGGTGTATACCTGGTTGGCGTGTTTTGTCTTCCTTACACAGGGGCGTATGCCTGGTTGGCGTGTTTCGTCGTTGCAACACATGATATAATTAAAGATGTAACGCATACAGGGCAAGATCAGAGCAGCGACGACAGTGTGATAGCTGGCAAATGGTCACACGTAACGGATGAAATATTACCACTTGTCAATTTACCTCAGTCAGGGTTTAATTCTAACTGTTCGTGTAAATGCATAAATAGTAGCAATTTATACGCCCCCTAACACCATGGATTAAGCAGACTTAGCTAAAAAAAAAGGGGGCTTTTAATAAGATTGCATATATATGGGGGGGGGGGGGGGGTGAACCCACGACCATCCGCAGGTTGCTGTCAAACCTTCCCACTTACAGCCGAAGAGGAAGCCAGCATGAGCTGGACTTAACTTCACAGCGACCGCATGGCGAGAGGCTTCTGGGTCATTGCGCTGCGCTATATGTAGTTATGTTTTCTGTTCAACGAGTGTAGCTGACCCTGAAAACTGTGTCGTAATTTATGTTGAGTTCTCTCGTTTCCTCCGTCCATTACCATGTCCGACATCATATGAGTGAAAAATTATTGAATATATAATGCCAACGAAATGCAAATGAATAAATCACCAAGTGGAGAGATCAAGCCCTATATTTCTTAAATATTTAATTTTCTATGATTTAGACAAATTACATAACGTCTTCATAAACAGGCCTGTACGTCATTAAAATTTACCAGGGCAATTTGTAGCCTCACTACAGATTGAGGCAAGACTGAGCAATCGATTATAAGGCGATATCGAGAAAACATATTTATTTATTCACTTGACTGGTGTTTTATGCCGCACTGAAGAATATTTCACTTATGCGACGGCGGCCTGCATTATGGTGGGAGGAAATTGGGCAGAGCCTGGGGGAAACCCAGATATCAAGAAAATGACCACGTACATATGTTACATGTTCATGTATATGCATTTTATGGCTAACGGAACCGCTGGGACTGTATTCATAGAATTATACTGTTGGAAAAACTTCTGTTATTTTACTGTCATCAAAATGATAACATGCATGATTTTACCCAGTACATGTTTTTGCCACAAACATATACGAGAGATATTACAAGGATGAGAATTTTCCTTCTCACACAATGATTTGCATGGTACCATACTTAAATGAGTATAATTGTGTACTAAAATTTGACGCCAGACACTCCTTTATCTATATTGATACATTTATTCGCCAAAGTTTAATACGAAAAGCCTATTTTGAAATCGGGTTATATATTTATACTTTTTATATATTTATATATATGTTTGAGAATATACAGCAGTAGCTATTGACTTACAGTATATAACCAAGATACCGTGGCTCGAGTAAATGAAAGTGCAATTTTATTCTATTTAACAGAAGAGCATGAGAGACCAAGATGTAGCCCTACTGAAGCACCTCATCACAATCAGCGAAACGATCCGGAAACTGGCCAGGGGGCGTTCTAACATTCGGACAAATCAGCGCACGATTGGCCGCTCGGGAGGAGCCGTTGCTGTGGTAGAAGGTAGAGCTCGACTGATTCGTCAGATGAGTGAACCACACGACTGCCGAATAATTCCAAAGGATGAAGAACTGACTGGATTATCAGTTGGAAGTTTAGAGGGTAAACTAATTCTATGGATTGATTGCTCTAATAATTGCGGATAAGCTCGGATTGGGTCATTCTTGCAGAAAGCCTTCATGTTATTTCAGAATACAGTAATTGTTACGCTGACTCTCAAAACATTTTGTCAGTGGAACAAACCCTATAGTAAACGCAGGCTCATAAGAGATTATGTGCCTGTGATACGTATTTGAACATTGGTATTATTCGGATGTGTATCTTTGAAAACGTGCATAAAAGTATGCTCCTTAATTTGATTTATTTGATTGGTGTTTTACGCCGTACTCAAGAATATGTCACTTATACGACGGCGGCCAGCATTATGGTTGGAGGGCAATCAAGAGAAACTTGCACTCCACCACGAAAAAGTGGGCCTTAACCATCATGTGACTCCATTGAAACAGGCTGCAAAATGCGCGGTTATCTCCCCCTGCGTCTCGAAATGGAGAGAATTAATTCTTATCATATTACTGTTGGCATCGATGCAGGGATTGTTACACGATTAGTCGCCCGACAGCTCGGCTTCCGGTTATGTTAGCGTCTTGAGTGTGACCAACATTTTGTTCAGGAGATTTGCCTTGACGTTCTCTCTAGAAGAAAGAAGTAATTCTTACTTAAGAACCACCATTGGAGGTTGGCTACGTACATGTATGTAGGAATACATTTCAATTCCTACGTTGGCTGAACTGAGACGTTGTTCACTGTATAGTAAGTAGGAAAAAAACCGGAAGAAAAACAAGGTAAATGAAAAAAGGGCCTCCACGAGATCACCTTTTGTGAGCGCGCAAAGGCCAAAGTGCATATACATATGCACATGGGCCCATGACTATACAACACACAGAACTGAATAATTAGGCAACTTCAAGTCTTTCAGGGCTAACTGCAGCTGTCTACATTTACCGCCTTCCTATCACCCCTGCTCTGCATAACTTTTACATTTGGGCTAGTCCACAAAAAAAAAAATACAATGTGCCTGCAATGCGTGCTTCCTGGTGTGTCAGTGTAGGTAGTCAATAACATACGTGTGTCATCAGTCATTTGCGGAATTAAACATGACTCCAGGTTCATGTGGAATTCTCTTCTTATTATGTGTGTTTTACTAATGGCGTCTTGTACTTATCATGAAAATCTTTTGGAACAGAATCGATCTACATATCACCAGATGATGGCAAGGAGAAATTAATTTTACAGTGGACAAGGCTCTTCTGTCATAATTTCTAGCTAAAGGATGATATTTTCAAACATTGTGGTATTTCACCCCAGAAATATGCACGAACACCCATTACCATCACAAAAATGGCCATATCAAAGGTGGCTGCTATTTAACTTGTAGCCACCTTATTTAAATGACATACTGCCAGAAAGGTATAACAATCTTTTCAATTGGACAATGACTCACAGAGAGGATTGGGATTTTGTATATTCTTACAATGAGGTCAAACGTCTCACGGGAAATGACACCTTTTTTTACGTTAACATTACGCCCAAAACAAAACTAGCTGTGGCAAGGAGTTCTAACCGCTTTCCCACCAACAAGCGCCTTGAGTATATCCAAGAACTTCAAAAGTCAGTGCATGTAGATTTCTTCGGAAAATGTGCAGGAAGCGTGTGCTCGGAGCACGAATGTAATGACGCGGCTATGAAGAAATACAAATTCTATCTTGCGTTTGAAAATGGTAACTGTGCCAGTTGTAATGGAGGGGGGGGGGGGGGGATCATGGCCATGTGATTACGTACTAGTAGCGCCCCCTGGCTCTTACATAAACACGGCTGACTCTTCTTCCCCCAAGGAGTTAGCTGCTTACCTGGTTAAGTTAGATAAAGACGACCAGCTATACATGGAGTATCACAATTGGAGGAAGAACTACACTGTGATATTGCGTGATTTGCATACAAATGGAAATTGGAAAAGTATCCTTCCACCCCATCCGGCTTTCTTGCGATTTGTGTGCCGCTCTGCATAATTGGTCTTTACCTCCCCAAGTCTACAGCGACTTAAAAGCTTGGTATTTATAAGATATATGTCCTTATGACCACCAAAATGTATTCTGTATAGCGTTGAATCGTCGTTGTTTTAGGAAGAAACCCAGTGATCTTTTCACATGTTTTTGACTATAATTAGCTGCTGATGTGTTGCGGTAGATGCATTTGTAGGAATCTACTGCTTACGCCGTCGTATAAGTGAAATATTCTTGAGTACGGCGTAAAACACCAATCAAATAAATAAATAAATAAATAAAATAAATCTACTGCTTACTTAAACTTCATTTTATTTGATCTTGGCCTTGGGCATATTTAAAGTGGTATAACTTACAAATAAATACCACATAATATTGTATGGAATGAACCGCTAACGGATGTTCTGGCTTTGTTCCTGTGATGAGAGAAAAGGTCCGTGTATGTGTGGGGATGTGCTTTATAATGTTACACAGACTACCAAAGAACAACTGAATTCCCTACTATTAGGAAAAGAATTTAAATTTGCAGCCATTAAGGCCGAAAATTTAGCACACAAATTTTCCAACATACACATGTAATTAAGGGCTACAGGGACGCGCAGGGGGTACTTAATTTATTTTAATTATTTCAGCACTTTGCGAGTAATTACTTCTAGTTGCTGTTGCACTGGAATCTTGTAGTCCGAAGTTGTTATATTTAAACTTCTTAATTATGATCTTAATTTTATTGGTGCCCTTAGGCAAGAGAATTAAGCAAATTTTGTTCTCCCAAGATTTGAAAGTCAGTCTTGGTTTAGTCTTTAAATACATATCAAGGGACTTGTCATAGGATAGATGGTACTGCTTATATTTTCGAGCTGTTGTTGTTGGCCCACACCTAGTATTAGATGTACTTGTGCTTTAAACTTTGTGACTCTCTGTAACTGTGCTGGGATTTTGTTGTCTTTCAGTGTTTTTTACCATCGATGTGTCACTATTGATAGTTTTCAAGTTCAAGTTAGCTGTTAGATGTGGTTCCCAATTGTTTGAAGTTTATCATTTGATAAAGCATGTGTAGTAATGGTTAATGTTGCCTGAAATAGCGGCGGAATGTCAATTTCTGATGGCATGATGCATTCAATTATTACTTTATTCGAAAAAATGTGGAATAGTTTGTGATATGCTTTAAGCATTTTATCTTTAGCAAATTTATTTCTTCAAGGAGGTTTTTGTGTACTAATTGTAGGGACAAATTTAGGCCACAGATTGTGAATCCGATTATTGCTGCTACTCCAGACACAGATGATAATATGGGGCACATTTTCAAGACATGCATTCGTAATGGCAGTGTGTGTTCGAACGTGTTTGAACAGCTATTTCTAGTGCATCCAGTTGTATTCCACTTTTAACAATCCCTTCTCAGGCCGACATAGATTCAAACAGTTTGCAGGAATTTCTATGCCTATAGAATCTGCATATACCACTTCATTTTGTTGTGGGAAGTAGGTCAAGAGTAAAAAATGATTACCAGTTTGATCGTGAGTTATTTTGCCCCACGAATCACGTTTTACCAAAAAGTTTTACCAAGTGCACAGGCTGAGACTGCTTCAGTGGTGGTGGTGGTGGTGGTGGGGGGGGGGGGGGGGGGGGTGAATTGCCAGTTGTCGAAATAATAAGAGGTACAGTGTTTCGTTGTAAGATGAAAGAGGTGGAAAATGTCAGCAAGCACTACTCTGTGATGGTGAACTACTGGCGTCGCAAACTCGCTTCGTCAACACAAAAATGATATATGGAAACGTAGAAAAAACAAAGATTTAATAAATGTCCTCACCTCAGTGATTGTTACATGTACAAGATGGATAAATTTTCCCGAACAAAATGGCACCGTTATGTAGCTTTTCTCACTATTGTTTTGCAGATTACATTGGAGATTATGTTGATGACTTTTCCATCAGCTCTCTGAGTGAACTTGAGGACAGCACACCGTCTCTCCAGGACATCTGCCTGATCTCACGAACAAGATCCATTTCCTTCCTCACTCCCGCCGCCCGTAAAGACGCCGACTCTCCCACAACGAACAATTCCGTATACGAAGAGATTCTGCGCAGAAACATTGTGTTGTGGAAAAACAGACTGCCCACAGAATTGGAAGCAAAGAATGACTCAGTGTTTTACGAAGAGGAGGAGGATTTGTGCTCTTACAGCAACGTTAGTATTGTATAAATGCGAGGCTGTGAATAGCATCCTTTGCTTAACCAACAAAATGGTTTGGCCGAATCGAGAACAGCCTTTCAGCTGATGGGGACATTTCTTCCCTACGCAAGATTGTCTGCATGCATGTGATACCGCTAAATTAGCCCCTGAGAACGCTGATAGTCGTAATATGGAGTCATTCTACTTGTATATGTATGATATATTAACTTTTTTGAGAATACAAAGTTTAATAGTTGTTAACAATTTACAATCATAGCTTTTTTGGACCACACCCTATATATCGTACACCGACAATAGTTCGCTATGAACAGCTAGGTCGGGTAGACAGAGCAACCTTTCTCCCTTGTATGGGGGGGTACTGAATTTGCCCTTGCTCAGTGCTTCCTTATTTCTAGAGCTTTGAAGCTTATTGTTAATAATAGGTAACTTGCACGTGAAGTCACACCCTTCTGCATTTTTTAAGCTTTATTTGACTCAATGCGCCACCGTAATCCAGGCTTATAACGTGGCCCCATTCTTGGTGAAATAACAGACTTAAGATTTTAAAAGCATTTAAAGAATATTTTCCGGGGCTGCTGTCAATCATTATGAAAGTAACCATTACGGCAAGAATAATGATCATTATATCAATGGTGATAGTAATTAAAGATGTTGAATGGCGGCCACCATAAAAACATCAACAATAATTCTGCTATTAGCATTATTGCCATCATTATCACCATCAGCACCATTGCCACAATCATCGCTATCATTACTATTATATAGTAGTATAGTAGTTATATTATGTAGTAGTTATTTGTTTTTAATGCGCTGAAAAGGAATTCCAATCTCTCACTGTTTGTGGAAAGAATTCTTAAAATACTCTGTTCGGCTTATGAAGTTGGTTATGTTATGGTGCATGAGGTCGAGAAGGATACGGATTGCGTTCAGAGCAAATGGGCAGAAGCCGTTTATATTTATTAATTCATTTGATTGGTGTTTTATGCGGTAGTCAAGAATATTTAACTTATACGACGGCGGCCAGCATCATGGTGGGAGGAAACCGGGCATAGCCCGGAGGAAACTCACGGCCATCCGCAGCTTGCTGACAGACCTCTCCACTTACGGCTGGAGAGGAAGCCAGCATGAGCTGGACTTGAACTCACAGCGACCGCATTGGTGAAAGTCGTTTATATAGTGGCTAAGACCTGGCGAAACAATACCGTGCATGAAAGAAAGTCTGTCTATTATTCGCCTTGTAGCCAGAGTTGGAAAACCAGATTCTAGGCAAAGTAAGCAAGACGTGGCTTGGTAAATAGCCCCAGTTTATAGGTAATGAACAAAATTGGAAGTATAATTCAGAAAGTGATCTGGATTTGGATATCATCAAGGATTTTGTCTTTGCTTCGTTAAATTCAATCATCGATTTTGATCGTTGTATACATGACAGAATGACCCAGGAATATCCCATGAATGCGGTCGCTATGAGCTCAAGTCCAGCTCATGCTGCCTTCCTCTCTAGTCGTACGTGGGAAGATCTGCAGCAACCTACAGATGGTCGTGGGTATCCTCCGGGCTCTGCTTGGTTTCCACCCACCATCATGCTGGTCGCCGTTGTATAACTGAAATATTCTTGACTATGGCGTAAAACACCATTCAAATCAATAAATAAATATTGAAAATATCAGACATGACATACAAACAGGTATCGTTAGCAAATAAACGTATGCTGTTCAGGATATCAGTGAGCAGATTAATACACAAGAAGAAAAGAAAGGGTCTGCGCACAGAGCTCTGGGAACACCTGCACATATTTTACATAGACCAGACTGCTTCCCCAGAGTTAACCACAACTCTGGTATCGCTCTGTAAGATAATCGTAAAACCATTCTAAAAGAATATCTCTAATGTCAAAACTCTGAAGTTTAGCAAGGTACGCCTTTATTAATTTTTGATGAAGTGGAACACGTATGAGTGATAGGTGTTATACGGAGAACAGTTTTGATATATAATGTTAAGGAACGAGCTCTAGAATTCCATCCTACGACAGCAGGACCCGCGATCCATGCTACCACCAAGGAACATGTATTTATGTATGTATGTATGTATGTATGTATACTTATACTATATCTTAGAATCAGAAGTTCCGGACATTCTCACTGGTGATTCCAACATTTTTCGATCGCAGTTAGGTGGTAACCTGGTGAGACTTAGGTTTAACCCAGTCACCTTTGATATTCTAAATACATTTGTGACACTTTCGGTGGTTATTTCGAAATATTTAATGTAACTGCAGCTGAATTATCCTGCCGAAGACACCAGATATGACACGCCACCCAGTCGCACTATACTGGCATTGGTCCGGTTTCCTTGCACTATGACCTCAGTGCTGAGCGCCATGCATGACCAACATATTGTATTCTGAAGTAAGCTAAAATCTGCAGGATGCAAAAACTGAAGCGCTTCCATGTTATTAGATTTAACCAATCAAGGGAGAGTTACTTCTCTAGCCTGAGAACGCAGCTGTTTCCGCTGACGTCATGTCAACGCTGATTTGCCTTTTAGCCATATGAGCGTGATGTGCACCTATAGGCCTATGTGCGACATCTTGGTTCCTGTTTTTCTAAAATAGCATATCTTATGGGCTTGTGAGAATTCCACATTAAACACTGATTAATAGAGTTGCAAGAGCGTCAATAAATGGCTGTACCCAGTCGTTTAGGTCTGTTTTCATCCATCTTCTGCCACTGTGGGCAACCAATCACAGAACGATTGTGGTTAAATTTCCGTCACTTAGGTTACAGCATGCAGGTTGACGCCAAGTGTACTTGTTCCGAGAATGCGAGATATAAATGATCTCTGAATGTTTCAGAGACGCTGGGCTACTGTCACCGACAAAATCAACAACTTGATAAAGCAAAAAATTAAACATAGAATACTTTGTATCTTTATTTATATCTCTTTAAACAGTAAACAGCTTTGTAAACCGATTTCTTTTACTTCTGCGTGGAAAAGTGAATGCATACAAAAATGAAGAACATTTCATCATTTAATGATTAAAAAAATCAACATATACTATTATAGACAATATCATTCAAGGCATATATAAATGTATCTTTCGGAAGGTATCCCTGAATACTACAAATTGTGTCAGAGTTTTGACATGCTACATGGCAGACTAAAACAAATACTAACCAACAACCTGAACATACCACAACACGAAAATAAATCAACATTTGGAATGATTTGATGAACCATCGCATAGGCCTCTAATACCACAACCAGTGGGGAAAAAACATTTTAGAATATGTTATGCATCAACCTTAATTGCATGACCCATTTTATTGTGAAATTTATATTGAAAACAAGCAAGGGTTTCATATTTTTATGAAAGTACTGCTCAGTAACACTTAACTGACCGCTTAGAAAATACGTAAGGTCGCATATATATGTTAATATTACATATGAATAATTTCTTGAAAACATATTATATCTTACTCTGTGCTTAAACCTGTACATTATCAATAAATGCCACATGTATAAATAAACATAACACCCTCAACTTGGATTGACAAATTGTTTAACCGTTAACTCCTGCAATGGGGAAACAACATGAGAGGTATAACTTGACGTTGAGAATGACATTAAAACAGAAAGCTTAATCCAATGTACATGTATAACGGTCAAACATAAAAATATCTGCTTTACAGAATGCACAAACTGAAAGAACATTATCAATTATCTCCATATAATGTTTCTTTATTTTTGGTTTGTTTTTTAAATTTTTTTTATATTTTGTTTAATATTTTATTGAAGGAAATAAAACGACCCCTTAATATCTGAACCCATGTTGGTTTTATGCCCGCACTTCCGTGCCAAAAAACTCTTCTTTTGGCCACTAAAATTAGTGATACAGCAGTAGCCATTTTGATAATGAGAAAATATGTTAATAACAAGCTTCTATAACTGTGTCTTTTTCCAAAGCACGCTGGGTTCAAACAAAAACAAAATCACAACTATTTCTTCGGTGGTTTAACTACGATCAATACTGAGCAAAATGTTTGCGCGTTAAGTAGAAAAAATATACTGCTTCGATACTGTGAGCAAATCAAATAAAAACATAGCCCGCTTGTTTTAGTTCACTTGTAATGCCACAACAGATTTCTGGGCATACATGACCAAATGGTTAGTATCACACCGGTATAATGACTGGTATCTGTTCATAGATAGCACGTGACGTACCACCACTTGACAAAGTGGTGATGCGAAGTGCATCCACTTGACAAAGCGATGGATGGTAAGTGAAACCACTTGACAATGTGATGATGGGAAGTTCAACACTTGACAGTGTGATGGTGAGAAGTACAACACTTGACAATATGATGATAAGAAGTACTGACACTTGACAGTGTCAACTTAGCTAGGATGTTATTCCTTGAGATTAGGGTAATGTCATAACACAGATCATGCACTTGAATGGAATCAAATAAGACAGACATCAGGGAATTTACTGTTCGGAATAATGCCGGGCACGATGCCTGCACAAAACAAAATACAGTCTTGTGGATAATGGGTTTGACAGCAAACCAGAATCAAAAATTAAACGTCAACATCAAATACAATCAGGCTATAGGGAATGGAACAAGTGCGATAATGGCCACATACCGTAGACTACCATTCACCTTACTAATTATTTGCCAAAAAAAAAGGAATTATTTGACACGTATGTTAAGTACATGTCACACAAGGCTACAAAGAAGAGCATCACATTTGATCCGAGACAACCAAACAGTGACTTCTCAAGACGACTGAATATTTATCCTGCACTACAATGTACATGTGTAACTCCGTCATGAAGTTTCATTCACCTCGGAACATTTTAGAGTGTTACTGGACAGCAAAAGACGCAAGTGCCCATGCACCGATATATTCACAACAGTAAACACTTAGAGGCCATCGCACATGTAAGAACATATATGTTACGTCGTGTGACACGTATAAGAACATATGGGTCACGTAAGGGCATAGTTCACGTAAGGCAGCACTATCTTCACACGTGGGGAAGATGGTACCTTTAGAAAGGCAAGTATTTCAAGTAAGCTATTTTAAACGTCACAATCGTGTAGAATGAAAGAAACACAGTGGTCATTCATGTCACAAAGATGACCTCAGATCCCAGATATGCTGCTAAGTTAAAGTAGAAATATCGGCACATGTCACTTATATACCCGGAATGACGAAGTCTCCAGCGCTTCTCAAGAGCCCGCAGACTGATACAAACTATTGTCCACGAAAATTGTCTCTGTATTTGACATCGATTTGTCCGGGATTGTATCTCTGGAAATCCCCAAATCCGGCTTTTTCCCGTTTTCCAGGCCACTTCCGTTCGTATTGGGACTTTCTTTATTCCTTCGAACGGCGGGTGTGGGCCTGCCATCACTGCTCGCCGAAATTTCGCCTGGTGTCACGTGATCTAATATGTCGGGCGTTATGTAAGTATAGTGGCTAGGTCGGTCGTTCTTTTGATTCTCTGACGGAACTGGTGGGGGTGGGTCGGAGGGTGGTGGTGATAGAGGACCTAGTGATAAAGGCCGAGAAGATGGTCGTGATGACGATGGTGGTGATGCGGGTAAGGCATAAGATTCCCAAGGAGCTGAATACCCTGGAGTGGCATACACTAGTTCGTGAGGGGGTGCTGATGGACGGAAGGTTCCCGTCCCTTTTCGGTTGTCATCGGCAGGCGAAGAGTTCGCCGTAACGATGAAAGGGTCGACAACTCCTTCTCGGATGTCCATGGTTCTTTCGCTGGACTTTCGCTCTAATTTTTTTCTCCTAGGACAAGACGAAAAACAAAAAAGAAGAAAAATAATTCTATTTATGGGTGCTGGTTTTGTTTAAAACTGATTGATCTATAGCCATATTTCCAATATTACTGGCCAACAAAGTCTGAAACGGTAAACTAACCATGCGCTATTCTTATTTTCTCTTCAAACTATAATTTCTCCACGCGATGAATGCTTTATTTATTCATTTTTTTCTGATGAGACTATGTCTTGATACTATATTTAGCCTCCATAAAAACATTTATTTTTTGTGATTACTAAATACCACTACCAAGACTCGGTGGCAAGGCTACCCAAGAGGTCACCTGTAGGAAGCACGTGACTACAGAACTTCAGCTTAATACATAAAGTACTCAAATCGTGAATTTGGTAATGTACGGTAATTAATATGCACACAGAGCATCAGCGATGGAACATCACCCTTGTATCAATGTGCTGTATATAGATGAAAAACTTCAGGTCAACACATGCTGTAGGCCTACATTTTGCGATACCACATTTTGCTTAACTTTCATTCTAATACACAAAGCCCGGAATTTGCTAATTTACGGTATTTAATATGCACAGGAAAGAAGAAAGTAATTGCAGGGACCATTTCAGTGGGAAAAGATCTTCTCCAGAGAAGTACCTCATGCGCGTCGATTTGTTATGAGCGAGGGGGCCATGTCAAGTGTCGCAACTGTTTGACCGCGTATGTGATGTCGACAAGCTGTCAGTGAATAGGTCCTGTCCTATCTAGTACGCATCAAGTACGCAAGGAAGTTTGGATATAATTCACATTTTAATCTAACAGATACAAAAGTTGTGTTTTTCTAATAATCACTCACAATTACGCTGGGGTTGGAGGACCAGGACAGAGGTACACACGTAAGTCATTAGCCTATATCATAGTGGAACAAAGATTCAAACACGTTTTGGGCAGTGATATTCACCTCCCCACCCACCCACACCTAATACTGCGTAGATTCAGGTCTGCTTTCACGACAGAATCTTGATAACAGAAAGATCATTGTTTCGCAGCTTTGAAAAGCAAAATTAAAGATCTCACCTTTTCCTACAACAGCACACCCCAAAGACTACAACAGCTATTAACATGACAGCAGCAGCAATGGCAATTCCCACAATAGTCGCCACATCCAACACTGAAACAATGCAAGGGAAGAATTAGGGGATAGAACCCAAACGGGCTATACCTTTGTCAAAAGTGTGCAGTGCTATATCATATACTTTACACTCGGTCATTTAGTATAGCATAACCATAACACCAAAGTCAAAAGGTTTAATAACAAAGCCTGCGGATGTACAAAAAAAGTTGATGTATCGTACGAAATGAGTTGGCTTGTTTTGTGTGTAATGTTCGAAAGACATAGAGAGTTGCTGTTCGAGGCATCTATTCTAAACTTAAATCCTTACGTATTAGCACGGACTATGGACTTGGCATAGCTTTTAATACACTTTGAACATCGTTTCAGCGTTAAATACATATAAGCAATTATTGTCATGCATAGTCCAGGTCCACTGAGATAGGGGGCAGCACATGTCACATCAGCACATCTTACCCTCATCATCACCTTCGACGTCATCCTCACCGGAAGCTGGGGAATCTTCTGGTTGGGAATGTACCGCTGTCGGGGTCTCCCCACGCTGTTGACATTTTAGCGACAATTCTCCATCCCCTGAAGATACACAACGTATAACAGTGAAAATCCCATTGATGGGATATTAACGTCGCTTATAACATTATTTCGGTCATGTCACGGCGATGTATCCTTGAAGCAGGCCAGGACCCACTTGCATGAAACCCTCTTAAAGTTAAGAGCATGTAACATCCATGGGGACGTAATGCCTACACTGCTGGTTGTCATGGTAGTTACATGCTCAACGTTAACAGGGCTTCGTATTAGTGGGCCCTGATCCAATACCAACATTTTATAATACTGCCTCAATAGATCGCCATGTCGAAGACATCAGACTCGACCCCCTGACACCGGTCCGATCAGTATTTGTTCCGCTCGTCTAAGGTTGAGCCCCAACGAAGTAGTACTAAAATTACCGATGCTAAAGTCTTACTCAATCCAGAACTGAGCCCGGAATCTGAAGTTCCGAAGCTCTACCCAGAACGTCATCGTACCCGGTACGTCACAAAGATATCATGTGCAATCATTTTCAAATTTCAACGATTTGATCCTGTATGTCACTGGTCAGGGTCTGTCATAACGACAACAGAATGAAATGGACACTCAAGCCTATTTCTATCAAGTGGATCTCCGTATGATAAAATGATTTTCTTAAAACATCAACTCATGGCCTTCATTCATCTAGATATCTACCTGAAAGAGTGCTAAAACTTGAAAGTTTCTACATGTACCACAACCGAGATTGAGTTTTCAGGAGATTAACATTCGATCCTCAGAGAGGCATTTAACGAAATTTATCCATGATGACTTACGTCTCCACAAACTCGAGCCTTGAGTATTGTTTAGTCGAGAAATTTTGGCTATGCACACCGAAGTATACCTAGTAATATCGCTTTCGAATGCACAAGTGATTCGGGCAACAGACTGTCAGATGGGCGAGCGTTGTCCGTAAACGAATATCAATCCATAGACGGATTGTTCAGGCTAGAGTATTCTTTAACGTACCTGTCAGTTGGAAGAGAAATCGCCCGCCATCGTCACTGTCTGACTTGAGCTCAACTGCAATCTTTGGTCCTCCGCTAAAGAGTTCTCTGTAGCCATAGTAATCAAGTCGACTTGAACAATCAAACACTGTGCTTGTAGTAGAGTCGGACATGTTAAGGGACTGTCTGCATGTTTGGGTCTTCTGTTTCAGATCTAGTGTCAGTTCATTGACTGTTACAGACACTTTGCTTCCATGTTCAGAGGTTATTGAACACGAACAGCCAGAGTTCCTTCCCTTTATATAGTGTGGATACTCTTCGTTTGCAAGATATAGTGTACTGCCCACTTTCTGATCATCTGTGCACATCCGGCCGATTGCCTTGTCTGAGAGGAGAAGGAAGTCATTGGTTATTTTCTTCGATGGATCGATACCTGTCCAAGCTGTCTGCGCTGTTAACGTTTTCAGAATTAATATCGTATACCAATCTCTGATGTACACATACATCATTAAAGAGCTGCACCAGTGTCAAAACCCCTGTGTCTTAAAATAAAGCTAATGTGAAATAATAAGGATCAAGGCAGTCTGAGTTGTTTGTTTAAATTGTAAAATGGTGAATTGTAAAATGGTGAATTGTAAAATGGTGAATTGTAAGGGAACAGAAATCGCTGTAATAAATAACGATACCAGATAATGACGATAATAATAAAGGAGTGCTTATCACTTTGCACGATATCACGAAAAACACATGACGTAATCAGCAGAGAATGATGCTTACCTGCTATACAGTCATAGTGTATTGTCCTGTAGAGTGAAGTGCCTGGGCAGTCTGGGGAAGATGCTAAGGGGTTCAGGTGGGTCTCGGAAATGAGACATGTCTGGACTCCAGCGCACTTAGCACTGAGAGGAGGAACGTCCGAGTTCACCCGAAACCTACAGTCTCCAGGCTGAAAAGAGCACGGTCGCACCCTTTGCTTCCTAACGTTGTACTCCACCCCTCGGATAGCGATCCTCTCTCCGACGTCACATGTTAATTTCGCTCCTTCTCGTTCACAGGCGTAACTTGATTTGGGCGTATTGCCGTATGAGTTCCAGAGTTGTCCTGTAAACGAGTATTACAGATTTCATAACTTTCATATAACGAGTCACGAATTTCACTTCCTATTAATTGAATGGTTTTTATAAGACTACAATAGAAGATATACAATAGCGTGCGTTGCTTATGACAATTAGGTGTCTCAGATGTGAACTGACACCTGTATTTGTGGAATGATTACAGTCGTACGACTCATTTCACCTAACATACATCTGTAAAATATTGAGAGTATCTGTCATTTTCATGAACGGATAACAAGGTAATATTCATAAGTACTCTGTAATCAAGACGATTTTGATCCAAATGTTTGACCTAAATCCAGGTCGCATCTCTGACAACTGACGTCACGCGCTGATGTATACGGTGCGAAAAAAAAAAACTGAGGCCATTCCTCGACCTATTCATACTTAACTGAAATATTTCTTCTGCGACACTCGCGGTAAAAGTAGTCTGGCATGCAGATATAATTTTCCACAGGATAAGCTTATTCGATGCTACCCAAACGGTTAAATCAAATTTTATCAACAACATAGCGTGAGTGTGCGATACTGAAATTTAAATAACTTACAATATAAATGACATAGGCAAATTACCGGATACATTCATAAACATGCCCAGTGACTTGATTTATCATTTTTCACTTGCACTGTTACAGCTTGAACTGTACCGCCAATATACGTTCCGATGTTTTTGATTCAAGAAATACTCGCAAAATATTATGCGAACAATACATTATGGTCTGGACAGTGTAGTGGCTGACTGATGAGAACAACAACGAGGCCAAATCACTATTACACAGAGACAAAATAGCATTACCAGTAACACTAGCAATTATAGAAATAGCCCACACGTAGTCTGAGTTCTAATTCATAAAATTAGCTACATATGTGAATATCAGATGACAGGGTTTATTGATTTGATTGGTGTTTTACACCGTACTCAAGAATATTTGACTTATACGACGGCGGCCAGCATTATGGTGGGTGGAAACCGGGCAGAGCCCGGGGGAAACCCACGACCATCCGCAGGTTGTTGTAGGCCATCCAACATACGGCCGGAGAGGAAGCCAGCATGAGCTGAACTTGAACTCACAGCGACCGCATTGGTGAGAGACTCCTGGGTCATTACGCTGCGCTAGCGGATGACAGGATTGAATGAGCATGGATGTTTATTACAATATATTATAGACGTCACTGGTCTTGTATAACCACACGTAACGGGTGAAATACGACCTCTTGTCAATTTACCTTAGAGCTTTTTGTCACTGTTAAGGTAAAAGTCTAAATAGTAGCAAATTACATCAGTAACACGGCTTAAGCAGAAATATGTAGGGAAAAATGTAGTGATGTTAATTGTTATGAATTTGGGGTCACTGTTCTAGAATCACTCAAAGGCTATGCTGTTATCACATTTAACATACAATAACATTACAAGAACGAAAAGGCTTCTGGGGTGCTTAGTCCACCAGCAGAACCCTGGTTTATGCCGGAATACAATATAATTAAAGACGTACAGCGCAAAGTAAAACCAGAGCGGCGACGACAGTGTGATAGCTGGCAAATTGTCACGCGCAACCGATGAAATACGGCCTCTTGGCCGTTTACCTCAGTCAGGGTTTTATTCTCACTACTCATGTAAACGCTTAACCAGTAGCAAATTAAAAGCCCTCTAGCACCATACTTATATATATATCGGGGAAAATTTTCTGGCAACAAGATACACAATAACTAGCGATTACAGTTTTACACACTTTCTGAAAGGAGGGTAATACAGGTATTATTTTTCTCTGAAATGGAACAGAAACGGTGGTAAGATGCAGAGCACAGGACAGGACACAACAACACATACAAGTTGCTCTGAACAAGAATAACATGAGGACGTCAATATAACCAGAGATTGGAGCACAAGACATTGTGGTGTATGACAACTGGTTATTGAAGGCTAGACAACGCAACACAAGTTGCTCTGTACACTGTGTTCGCTGTGCGCCAGTATGTCACCGAAATTAGGGTGTCAGCATGTAGTGCTGGGAATACAGGATGTTTTGGTATGACCTTGTCATTGAAGGTCAGCAAGCGCAACACACTCAAGTTGTTCTGGCCACGTATTCGCTGGGCGCCAATATTAACCTGAAAATCAGATGCCAGTATTGAGGGATTAGAGAAAGGATAGTATTGAGGGGTTAAAGAACATTTAAGGTGCGCATTATTGTGGATATTTTTGTCAACTGAGCCGTCAGTCTGTCTGTCTGTCTGTCAAACTTTGTAGAAAAAAGTTAAGCACAGACTTGATGACATTTTGTGCATATTTAGGCTTTGGGTCGAGCTAGGGTAACCCGGATCCAGAATTTTGCATGTACATTTAGCACGGGTGGAGATTTGAGCTGTCGAACAGTTTGTACAATGGCTTAATGAAATTTATTTGACTATTTTCTCTCGATTGCTCTCGATTTCTCATCAAGTGGATCAACGCTCGTGCGTCTGTATCTGTTATTAAAGCAACGTCTTTTTAAATGTCTTGCTCATACAAGAATGTCCAATTGTAAATTTTCCATACTTGAACAGCAATATACCGAAGGGTTCTGCATATGGCGTGTAAATATCTCGCATTGTAGCATTTGTTATCCTGCACGTTATGTGACGATTTCAATCAACGTCAAAAGTTATTACTGCAGAAACATTTGAGTCAAAGTTATTCCATCAAACGCCTTCAGTTTAAGTTTCTTAAGTTTTACAATGAGTACAATTCTCTTGTAAGTAAATATCGACAGAGCGTCCAGAATCTCGGGCGCTCTACTTCATGATTGTGTGTAATTCCGCTTAACTAGTGGGGGGGGGGGGGGGGGTGCTGTATATTCATCGTGTTAGGTTGCCATTTTGGATATATGAACAGCTGCAATTAAAGCTCAACTGAAATACACATTTTCTTATCGACAGCTTATATTCTAGCATGGTACACGATTTGAATACTGATTTCACTCAGTTTCCTAGGCCATACCTTGCGTCTTTCATACATCATCGAAAACTGTTGACTGCTTCACTTTTTGCGATTCCTTCCTATTTTCGTACTTCATATACTTTCCTAGTTCTTTGGTAGTTTGTGTTGAACGTTGTTTTGGGAATTGGCTTGCTATTATTGACCCGGAACCTCTATCTTGGTTGACGGCTGGTATACTAATGTCTGTTTGGACGTATGGATTCAAAAGTTTTATATGCATGAATAGTGGACGTATATTTTACTTTTTTTTTTTTCATCATTTTACTTCATTATTACATTACTGGTTTGTTCTTCAATCGCCTTATGTTACACGAAATGTGCTTCCGCCATTCTCCGGACACTTGTGACGGTAAGCGGTCATTGGTGCTATCTTGTCTATGATAAGTTCGCGATAGGTCACATGCCTTCGCCAGTGTATGGTACCAAAGTTCGGCGGTGTATTGTGGGAGCTCCGATCCCTACCACTTATTACACAAGGGCCTTGGAAGCAAATGAGAAGTGGGGGGAGTGGGGGTGGGGGGTTTGGGACACTATCCCAGCCAATCAGGCAAGCTTTGGGATCTCAGGTATACACGTCAGAGCATGTATTAAGGAAGGTGGGGGGAGGGGTGGACTTGGGAGCAAATGAGAAGTGGGGGGTGGGGACACAATCCCAGCCAATCAGGCAAACTTTGGGATCTCAGGTATATGTCAGAGCATGTATTAAGGAATTACGGAAGGGAGGCGGGGGGGGGGGTCCATCCAAGTTTAGTTCTCGGATCACTTCTATATTTCTTGTAGGCCTCCTGTCTTTCAGTACAACACAAGTATATGCAAAAATTCTCTACCAAACAGAACATGCACTTAAGACTAATGTTAATTATACATGCATGTGCTGTATCTTCTTCTAGAATAAACAGACCAAAATTAATGCAAATTAACACATATAGGCTATTAACAATAAAATTTCATAAAAGTGACGTTTTTTATCATGTATTGTCACTACACGGTTCCTAGAATTTACCCCAAAATGAACCCAAGGCAATTGCATGAAGGTTATGCAGATGCACTATGGGATCGTTATCAGTCTGTGGTAGGCCACGGCGTTGGGAGTGTCTTATACACAATGGTAAACAGTATCGTAAAATCTCGTGTGTTTTCAGGCCCACTCGCTCACATACGTCGTTAATATACACATACCATATGGTGTGTTGGTAATATCGTACCAGCTCTGGTCTATTTGCCAGGATAATGCACAAATCATGTATAGACTTATAAATCGCTGGCCTGATCTCTCCGTATCAGATGCTAGGCTGGGAACTTTTGAAAAGCGGGTATGCAGGAGTATAGGCCAGTTCAGGCCGGGCGCGTGTGAGGCGAATGTTGAATCGAATGTTGGTTCGATTGATTAACTGATGGACTGGTTGATAATCTAATTGATTGATTGATTGGACTAGTTCCATTGATTGGTTACTGAAGGTATAATACAATAGGTGACGTGGATGCATTAAAAATTCTCAGATGTATGGGTTATACTATACCTAATATCCTGCGCATGCATTGATGTTCCGGTACTATTACAAGTTCAGCTGTTGCACGCTAAGCACGCCATATCAGACAGCTGTTCATACACAGTAACTCGGATACTTTGCCTGATTACCCATGCAATCGGAGGCGGCATATGGCCGCTGTGCATAGCTTTCCGGAAGGCAATTTTGCATTTTATGAGCAGTTTTCCATATTAGCATTGAAATATCACAAACATCACGCAACCCAATGTTTAACCATGCCCGCAAAGGGCTTTTAATTGCGTGGTTTCAAAAGAAAATAATTGAATTTTATGCGGAGTCCTTATCTACAAAGTTGTCCCTACGACTGATGTTACTGACAACAGAGTCTTGTCACGCAAGTCTGTATTTCGATGCAAAATTTACATAATTTCTATTCTTTTAATATAAATATTAACCACACCAATATATATTGCCGGTATATTTTATAATTTTTTAGCCCAGAATTTTTATTTTAAGCATCAGCTTATCTCAAAAGACAGCAGCCAGGTTTCTTTTTACGCCAGGAAGTAGATACTTTTTATAGTGTACATGGCGGTCCTACCCTAAATAAAGATGATAATAGCTTATTTATACGTGTGTAAAAGTGTACGTGTGTAAAAGTGTACGTGCGTAAAATTCCTTGGCGTTTGCTTCACGTAGAAACACCTTCAATACACAACAGTGGATGTTAAAACTATTTACTGATTTTTTGAACGTAGTTACATGGAAGTGATAGAGTATAACATGCCTAAATGTCCCCTTTTCGTGCAAATCAGACCATTATTAAACAATTCTCTATAGTCGTAAAAATCAAGCATTAGAATAAAAATAACAGCCAGACATACGTGCATGGTACATGATACCACTTCATGCATGGTACATGATACCACTTCATGCATAGTACATGATACCACTTCATGCATGGTACAGGATACCACTTCATGCATGGTACATGCATGATACTATTTTATACATGGTACACGATACCTCTTCAGGAAGCTACAACGGTTTCACAAAAATTAATAGACATGATACCATGTAATTTAATCATTACTGTTCAAATCCGGCCCTGGACAAGGCATTTGCAGATTCCCCTGTTTATGTGGCCTAGGTGCCAATAAGCGATTGACGGTGTTCATGTGGCCGGATGCGCAGCCTAACGTTCGCTGAAGACCACTTGTCTTCGATGAATATGGCGTGCATATCTTTACATCACTTATGAGAAAGTTGGTCAGTATAGCCAGGAAAAGGCCAGTGTAACTTGTCAAAGGTCAGTGGTTTATACACACCGGATTTAACTGACCGCCATCGTACGAGAGAAAAATTCTTGAGCATGTATAATTATACAAGAATCAAGTCAAATAAATACGCAGTTTACTACGCGAACCACAATTCTAAGAAATGCCAACACAACCCAGCCCCAGCCCACATCCGCGTATTAAGGATATACTTTGCTGGCACGGCCAGAATTGAACGAACAAGTTTACTTACTCATGGTTAATTAATCCTGGGTTAAATCACTTGTATCACATAGTTCGATGTCATATGACAGAAAAAAAATGTTAAGTACGACGTAAAACCCGAACCAACACATGGATGTTAGTGCAGGAGAAAATGAAACAACTCAGCGACTTCGTACACTGCACAGCATCATATAACGAAACCACATAAAGACTAAGGTAAATACCGCCAAATACCCAATAAACCCCGCATGTGCAAAGCAGGAGTGGAATCGGCGACAACTGGATTCGGCAACGCGATCTTACTGGTCAAGGGACAGTGGATTCAACGAAGGTACTTCTAGTCCACTGGACCTTATGTGCTCTTATAGGAATGGTTACCTAGGAAACTGTGTAAATGTATGCACACCGCTCTCAAAAATCTCACAAGTCACCCACCGACACAAAGTGTATGTTTGCACATGCATTTAAAAACAGGTGTAGCAAATCGATACAAGAGATCTCAGTAGTGAAGATATATGCCCTGGTGTCTGACAATAGTTACTGGTCTTCCTTATCTACACTGTGTAGATATATACACAGCCTGTATATATGTAGTAGGCAAAGAGTCAGGCTCTGTAGGATGAGACACTCGGTAGATTTCTGCCTACGTCTCAAAAGAAAAAAAACCACAAATGCGTCATAACGTGAACTATATTATTACATATTTTGGCAACCTCTTAACTAGTATTTTTGAACTGGTATGATAAATATGACAAACAAACAACTCTAAAGCGCCAAACGTGAGGAGGACCGAAGGCACTCTTCCACAGAATGAGGGGCGAAAGCGTTCATCAAAGTCTCATTAATACTTGCATATTTATACGTGTATATGTGATCCTGGGTTGGGACCACGGATCGTGTTGAGGATCAGATCGTAAATGGGTCTTTACATGTAAGGGGTCTATAAATGGTTAGAAATATTTTCAGATTAAAACAGGCCAGGTAAACCCATGTTTAGAAGTAAAGGAATGATAGAATGCAATTGTTTTAAAGTATTTAAAATGATGCATCATTCATATCCGTGATTCCTTCCACTGGTATAGCCATATTTACCAAACTTATACCTGGACAAGCCTCTCACCAATGTAGTCGCTATCAGTTCAAGTGTAGCTTATGCTTGATTCCTCTCCGGCCGTTAAGTGGGAAGGCTTGCTAGCAGCATGCGGACGGTCGTTGGTTTTCCCCGGGCTCTGCCCGGTTTCCTCCCACCATGAAGCTGGTCGCCGTCGTTTACGTGAAATATTTTTGAGTACGGCGTAAAACACCAATCAAATAAATAAATATACCTGGGCATCTTAACGAACTCGATGTAAGCCCTATTTCATCTAAGAAAGGAACATGACGGATGTATCTAATTCCCAGTCGTCTTTATCCCTGCGATCAGAGCCTTTACATCTGAACCGAATTTTTCTCCAGAAAACATCCTGAATATATGCTGTATGTTTGTACTCTATACTTCACCTCAATTCACTTATCTACTAGGGTTTTGCTAGACGTGGAATGTATAGTAGCTACTAAAACGAATGCTTAGCATGGTCTGCTTTACGTACGTACACATGCCAATTACTGCAACAGCCCGAGCGTGGTGTAAGTACATGTAAGTACACATTACAGACACCTTCACAGTTGAACGCGTCTTCCATCTGCACAATAAAAATGGTTGTCACACAGACCAAAAGTAGTGAATACCAATGATTACCCCCACCCCCCACCCCACCCCCAGGCACTCTATCACATCACTACACAACTGGTGTTTACACACAGTCACATTTGGGCCTTATACGAATTCATACACGCATTAACATTTTAGGGCTATGGTCAGGGCTTTACAGTCATACTTACATCTACGAATACAGTCAGGTCTCAAGGTATTAAGACCGACGTACAACACAGATATATAATTGTATATGGCAGGTAAGGCCTGCCTGTAAAAATAGCCCAGCTGATAGCCGTCTACCTGACTGGGCATATGACAGCGTTGTTATATTACTAAGCAATGCAGAGCTGTGTGTATAGAAAACTGTATACCCACGATACCGCTATCAGTGCAACCAGACAGACGATACTCTATGGCCAATATGCCTCATGCCAGCGACACACCGACATATCAACAGCATGCATGGGCGGCTGGGTGACTTAAAATTAACACTAAACCGGTCCCGTTACCTGTAAGGGTTGCGACGGCGAGAAACGCAGATAGTCGCCTCATTCCGTCCAAGGGGCCGCCTCCTCCAACCCCGCCTCCGAAAAGGACAGTACCCTCACCTGTGACCGACCGTCGAGTTACAGGCCGTCATCTGTCGGAACTGGCAGTACACAGTGCATAGCTCTCTGAAAGCTGGCCGATGCAGTATGTACATACAGGCCAGAGCAAACTCCGCGTCGTTGTAGAGGTGACGGGTTGACCCGAATCACCCGGAACAGGCCTGCGAAAATTACCGATCGACAGGTTATGTACATGGACAAACGGTCAATGCATTTCTTTGAATGATACCGTCATATGATGCAATTATCATAAAGCCGTTTCTACTTCGTGACTGTACGACGGGAAATATAGGGGAGATAGGGAATGGCGTCGTAATAACATATGGAGGGTCACGAGGGGATGGCTCACCCACCTGTCAGCTAAAAACTGTCACAAATCTGTATACATTTTTATGCTTCCTCGTCAATATATTTATGTAGCTAGAGCTATGGTTAACCAGTGCATAGACATATCAGTACATATTTAGGGTAGTGAATCACGACAAAATATTTCTGTTCACAGCTTCATGCACGTGTTTACTCAGATCCCCAGGTGAACACAAACCTCGTACAAACTTTTCCCACTCCCTGTAACAGCGCACATGAGGCATGCACGCGGTGACAATATATATAATGCATACGGTTATATATCCATATTAAGGTCTTCTGTATTCACACCCGAGCCAAACTCTCAACCGATGCATCGATTTGATTTCTAAACAATTGTTGCTTTTAATGCTCAATTAGACCGTAGAAGCCAGAGACCTCGGGACTAAGGGTGGCTAATATATGCTGAAACGCGTGGACAGCTGGCCACACTAAGCCCGATAGTTACGTGCATGGACCCGATTCCGGTATAATGCTTACAAAGAGCTACCTCTTTGCTCAATTCCGCTGCATGCGCGTTAGATTCGTCCTGAATACACATATAGCACATTTTGCCACATTCGGTACTTGCCCTTACACCCCCATTCTCTTGTAAATCTTAGCCGAAATCGAAAAGTTTGTAAGACGGGTCGGAAGTTGGGGGTGACTTTGGTTTATTAATATTATTAATGTTCAGAGCCAACAGGCCAGGAGCCCATTTACAGGTCTGATAACACGGATACATACTGAGTAACAGAAGCGTGTAATATACATATGCAGAGCTAGGTAAATATAAAATCCAATTTTGTACAAAGATAGCGTAAACACAGGTAAACATATGATGGAATTCTTGGTACAGAAATGTTATAAGCCTATGTGTAAACATCGATGAATACATAAAACTATTCGTGTTGAAATTTCAATAACAAATAAGAATTGTAAACCGTTATAATCACAAGTTAAGATTCGTGAAATGTGTTAATCACAGAAAACCCGTTAAAAAAGAATCTAGTGATCTGACCTTCTAAAAGATTGTTGTGAAGAAAAAATTTCTATGGAATGATTAGAACTCAGGTCATTATAGGAATTCATGGCTCGAGGGAAAAAAGAATGTTTTCGAGCGTTAATTCTAGTTGACGCAGGCCGGAAAGTTGCCGTTTGTCGTAAGGCCCGGGCAGGAAAATTAAAGTTGACCTGCTCTACTAAGTAAGGCGAGTCAGCGATAGAGTGAACACATTTGTGTAAGAACTTTAAATCGGCAGCTCTGCGGCGATCAGATAGTGTGGGCAGCTGAAAATGTTTACACATAGCACCGTATTTTTCAGAGGAATAAGCGTCATTAGTTTTAAAACAAAGATATTTGATGAACTTTTTTTTGAACGGACTCTAACTTGTCTGAGAGATATTTTTTGGTGGGGGACCATATAATTGACCCATACTCCAAGTTGGAGCCAACTAAAGATCTGTACAGGGATATAAGTGACTTGGTTTTTGTAAAAGAAATAACCAAGTCACTTATATCCCTGTACAGATCTTTATCCCTGTACGTGACCACCCTTTTGGGTCTAAAACAAGATGGCTGCCCAATGTTAAAGCATTGAGGAAAAGTTCGCTTTTTGCCACTTCGTTAGCGACCAGTAAGGCTTAGATATACAAAATAACGTCACGAACGCTTTGCAGAAATACTCAGACTATCTGGAAAGTCGAAAATTATACAAATCCAGCGGATACAAGATCGCTGCAGCCATTCAAAAATAGGCATTTTCCCATGCAATAACGTTGGGAGGACCGTTTTCTTCACGCATGCCTTTTGTTACTGAGGAGATCACGTGGTCTCTAGCTTCCGATCCGTCTTACAGAATAGGCTCGCATTTAGCAGGCCGCCGCGCGCTGCCATGTTTTTAAAATCGGGATCAGCTAGGCGCGCATACACAGCAGCGGTTGACCTTTCCGTGAAATTTAGAATGGAATGGTTGCCGAAGACAACCCTCTTTTTACTGCCAACGTAATTTGACATTTCACACAAATTGTGGGGTCCATCATTCTGCTCCAGAGCCTTCAGACAATTGCAAGTTCGCGCCTCCACAGTAACATGGCTTTCTGTCTCTCAGAACTGACAGCCAGCTGATCAAAACATAGAGAGGTAGTGAAAGGTCAACCACGCATGCGCGCCGAGCAACAACCCAATTTATTAGGTCACTATGTCGACAGGGCATAACTATGAATTATCTTGGATTTACCGGCCTTAAAGGCTACAGAATGTGGTAAAATTTGGCAGAGGAACAGAGAATGTCTTGGTGGACATTATTTTAAGGAGTTTTGCCCGATAAATGCATGTATGTTCTCTCCGCCATGCAGCGTATATAGACGGCATATGCCCCGGGTTGGTGATTACGGTCAGAAGGTTAATCTCCGAGGGCAGCAAGTGTTTACTAGGGTCACGTAAGGACCCTTTCGTGTCTAAAACAAAATGGCCACCCAATGTTAAAGCATTGGGGAAAAGTTCATTTTTTGCCACTTCGCTAGCGACCTGTAAGGCCTAGTTGTACAAAATAACGTCACAAAAGCCTTGCAGAAATGCTCAGACTATCTGGAAAGCTGAAAGAGATACAAATCCAAAGGATACAAGATCGCTGACAGCGATTCAAAAAATAGACAAATAGACGCCGTTTGTTACTAAGGAGATCACGTGGCCTCTAGCTTCCGATCCGTCTTACAGAATTTCCCACACTGCACATTTACAGCGGACGTTGGATTTTGAAACCGCAGTCGAATCCACTTATTTCTGATTTGGCTGAGCCTTTTAGCCAGGAGGAAGGCTCAAGGCACTCCTGAAGCCTGAAATCCTTAGACATGACAACTAACAGTGAGGTCGCTTCCGTGAGGGACGCCTGAAACGTGAAATCATTAGGCGTGACATTCAACATTGAGGGCACTTCTGTAGCGTAAAATCATTAGACGTGACATTCAATATTGAGGGCACTTCTGTAGCGTAAAATCATTAGACGTGACATCCCACAATGAGGGACGTCTGAAACGTGAAATCATTAGATGTGACATTTCACATTGAGGGCACTTCTGTAGCGTAAAATCATTAGACGTGACATCCCACAGTGAGGGACGTCTGAAACGTGAAATCATTAAACGTGGCATTCCACATTGAGGGCACTTCCGCAGCGTAAAATCATTAGACGTGACATCCCATAGTGAAGGCACGTCTGAAACGTGAAATCATTAGACGTGACGTCCCCGCAGTGAAGGCATTTCCGCATCGTGAAATCATTAGGCGTGACATCCCACAATGAGGGGATTCTGCTTAATCTTTTGTGCAAGGGTGTAACTGTACCTACTGTGGTGCAGTGGTAGGAGGTGGGATTTCATCGGTTACCACGTACCGGTGTGGCCATCTGCCAATTATCACATTGTTATCGTTGCTCTGGTTTTACTCTCCATTCTGTAGTCCTTTATCATTAAACCTGTCATCCCGCCAAGGCAACCTGCGGATGGTCGTGGGTTTCCTCCCTGCTCTGTTCGGTTTCCTCTCACCATAAAACTATATTGTTTCTTATAATATAGGCAGATTCCTCTTGCTAGCCTGCAGCGAGCACATTATTTATCTTGCGTTTTTATATGTATAACATGGAAATAAACGTTAGCTGTATTAAATAACGTTGCACTGTTATTGTTTTATAGTTTATAACAACCTGTTGTAAATAAAACTGAATGATGAGGAAGTATAGACGGGATGATTGTTGTTTGTCCTGTAATGTACACGATATCTTCTGTTCCATTCACACGTTGATGATGATTAAACTCGCCTGAGGTAACATGCATGTATATATTTGTCTGTCTAAAGGTCCGACGCAATGGGACTGGAAAAAGGCGAAAGAAATACGGTCTGTTGAGTTACTAAAAATTTTACAGCATTGTCCTAATAATGTAGAATTTTGGACAGAGTAGTTCCCCCTGAATCAAGAACTTGTCCGTAGTTAATTTTCCCTGAATCATCCACTTGCATCTCTGTCACCTTCAACAATCACAACCCAATAGCATTATATCAGTAATTCCTGCAGTCAGCATGGACGAGACTAAGATAGCTTTGGCAAGCAGTCAATCTCACATGAATATCTACCGTTCAAATAGGACAGCATTTTTGAAAGCAGCCAATAAAAGATTCACAACCTTTGGTGTAGATTAGGCCTATTGTCCTCAGATTAGGCCTGTTGTCCTTAGATTAGGCCTATTGTCGTTAGAACTGCACGGACAACAATCTGAAGCACCATGTCAGCCAAGGAAAATCAATATAACTTAAGTAAAATACTTCATAGTATACGTAATCACAGCCCTACAGAGCTAGCATCGGAGATAATGTTTCTGGAGACCTATGGCGGTATGCCTTAATAAGGGTCGCAATCTGTCACCGACTTCGACAGTAAGCCTATACCTAATCACAGCCCAACAGAGCTACTCCCATATGTATTAAAAACATACCCATTGCACGTGTAGTTCTAGTTGGAGTTTTTGCTATCTCTGCTTTTGTCATTTGGCTTGGTCGGCACAGTGTTATTGATTTCTGGCTTTAAATAAAGATAGTTGTTGTCTCCGATGAGCTCCGATGAAGATGATGAAGTGACCTCTAAACACTTCAACATGTGAAGACGGTTACAAGAACAGAATGGCTGGCGTATAAGGTGGCGCTAATTACAGAGGTAGAATCATGCATTGGCCGGCAGAAGCACGTTTGCCACTTCAGATTTCTCTACCTTTATTTATAAATGACGAACGCCGCACATTACTGAACGTTTTTTTTTGGAGAGCTAACAGTTTTGAGACTGTACGGACTGACAATCCTGACAGTTTTCAACCTTCATATCTGAGCGATGCAATTCGTGTTTGTCTACTCACTGCTTTTCCGTGTTCGTCAAGGGGTATTTTAAAGACATAAATACAGCATAAATATGCATTGTTTCTGTAAATTGAAGTAATCTATCATAAGCATAATAATCTATTTATGCCAAAGCAAATTTTAAAAATGTTTTAACTTTACAAATTAGTCAGATTTTAAAGTTGATAAACATATAATTATATCAAGGCGGTGGAGGGGGGAGGGTGTCTCTTTCTCGCCGAAGGTTTTCCTGCCACTTGGCATGCTCGAGCCCGCCTCTGTGACTTTATATGAGCGAGGGAGGGAGAAAACAGCCTTTTTCATCGAATAGGAGGATGGAATTCTACTCAGTTAAAAAAATAAATAAACAGGTAAATAAATAATTCACATTCCGTCCCTTACGGCTTACCAATTATTTAAACAAAATAAAAAATAAAGATGACTGGCTATTTACACTACAAAGAACAAAGTAAAGCTTAATTAAGCATTCAAAGATCTATAATTCATTTGCTATCGTTCTCTACTTTCAAACTGTCATGAATAGTAATAACATAATTGTAAAAAGAGGCTTTGCCATTTATGTTTTTATGTTTAACATTGATGATTTTTCGATCTTTGTTAGCCCTTAAAGGGCCGATTTTAAAGTCACAGTTTTAATGGTCAATCCAGACATAAACTATAGTGTCCCTTTCTGTACATAAATATATCCAGTAGTTACATCAGTCCATTATTTGTCTCAGCATACATATCCTTCCACATCTATTCATTGTCTAGAACCTGCCCCGATGGCTCAGTTGGTAGCGTCCGCTTCAGGGGCGGTAGATCCAGGGTCGGGTCATACCTAAGACCTTAAAAGAGGAAGTTGTAACTTCCTCGCTTGTCGAGTATTCAGTATAAAGGGGTAGTACAACGACTGGCTGACCCATATGAGTATAATGGCTCGGGTGGGGAGGTTTACTTGCCTCCGGTAAGTCGTCTCAGTGAAGCAGCACTAGATAAAACAGCGGTGAAAATCCGTCCTGCAACATTACATGTATATGGACTTAAAGACTTTTTCGTCGTCAAACGACTGAAATATTGTTAAGTACGACGTTAAACCCCAGTCACTCACATTAAGTATTAAATGTCTCTGTATGTATAACTTCTCATCAATTACCCGTTCCAAATCTCTGTCTCTCCGTACATAAACCTTCTATTCATCACGGGGCCTCCGTGGCAGAGGAGATCAGCCTGCCAGCGCCGCCCAATGACCTATGAGCCTCTCGCCAATACGGCCGCTATGAGTTCAAGTCCAGCTCATGCCGGCTTCCTCTGTGGATGTACGTGGGAAGATCTAACAGCAACCTGCGGATGGTCGATTTCCCAAGATTCAGCCCGGTTTTCTCACACCATAATACTGGCTAACGTCGTATAAGTGAATGAGCTAAGATTTTTGATGATGAGTGAGAAGAGTGCGGAATAAACTGAGTGCAAAAAAAAAAAACAATGTGCGCATGGATCAACATTCTCGCCCCAAGAAGGGTACATAAATCAAGTAAACGATCAGGCTGGCTTCTTGAAACGAGCCTTGGTTGTCGTTTGGGAATAGAAATGGTACGATGGCGACATTCTTCAATGTAAACTGGCTGACATCCTCCAGGCAAAACAGGAGCAATGCCTTGTCTCACTACAGAGGAGGATCACGGCGACTCCAGCTACCTAGATGGGCTTGAGAACAGCAGCGACAGTGACCATTAACGTCTCTGTAGACATTTGTGAACGATTTCTTAATTTTCTTAATTTGACGGATATTTTGAGAAGTGTGCCTTAAAGAATTTTTTTGAATGTACAATGTACTGCTAAAACTGGAAACTCGACAAACATTTTTTTTATGTATAGTGTAATGTTTATCTAGCAATATAACAACAATTACGAAGTTTGAATATTCTGGACGGATAAATTTAAATTTGTAATACTTTAGCGGAAGTTTATGAAGAAAAGTAATCGTGTTTGAAAAAGGGAGTGATGCAAAATTTATATGACAGTAGTCCTGTTAGCGTAATAAATATAAAACATATTTACGCAGTTGGCAGCTAGAAATTTGGAGATGACGTGCCTAAAATGTCGTCCATCCATAAAAAATAAAAGTATTAGGCTGTAAACAGATATCCAAGGTATAACTACATGTATATAAGCCGTTCAGTATAAGAGAGATATGGTCATTTCACTAAGTATAACCAGATTTTAGGAGCCGTGAAAAAGAGATCTTTGCTATATAATTGCCTTGCACACAAATATAGGTGAGGACCAGACAGGTGAATTGTTCGTTTTATGGTATGATGACACTTCAAAGGCGCGAAGGGGCTGACTTTAAAAACTTAGTTTTAGCTAACGATTGCGAAAATATATGTTATGTTTATTTATTTATCTGATTACATGATGTTTCAAATATTACTCAAAATTTTTCTCCTATACTGACTGTAGGACTGTAGACAAATTTCTGTATCATCCAATTTTACATTTTAAAAACGCTTACCTTCCTCATAAAGCGTAAATCAATGGCCAGCGGGAAGCGAATGAGGATTGAACCGGAACCCTAAGATACACGATTGAAACCAAAAACTACATAACATGTAATAGTAGCTACAAGCCTGTCACTTTAGGAGGGAGTGATATTTACAGTGTACTTTGGGCGAGTGCCAGCTATTATCACCAAATCCTCACAAGTACCAGTGTCTAGTAGGCCTAACTGTTATCACACTGTGGAAGTCCCAACCAGCTGAGGTTAGCAACAGTTACGTATTCGCGGTTCCTAATTGAAAAGTAAGTGTGGCTCTAAAGGATGCACCCGCATGTGAATGTTGGGCTTTGAATGTGATTTAACAGCAGGAGGTGTCTGCGTATTTCTATCTGAATACATTTTATATGCCAGCGTTGCATCCTACTTTACGTTGGTAAAATATTGGCCTTAATCGTCTGATGGAGCCATAAAATGCTACAAAATCTCTTTTATCATGTACTTGCAACTGTCTAAATAGAGGTCTGAAAACGGGACCTTCGTGCACATATATAGAACACACAATGACCCAAAGTTATAGCAGAACTCGGAAATGTAATATACACACAAAAACACAAAACAGCAATTGTGCAACCCTGGAAAAACTTGAACCAGTTAATATGTCATCATTCCATTCTACTTTTCTTTGCTACACATGGTGTTTTCATATTCTGTATGACCACTCAAATAATAACATTCAATATATAACGACAAATGAGTACCCCATTCTGGAGCCACGTCGACAATGACGGAATAGGGAATAAGTAACTAACTTGACACAAACTCGTTTCATTATAGGGACAGACTAATGCCAAGACTATGTCAACTATGCGGCTTCCATGTAAGCAGTATTAAACCTGACTTCGTACATTGGATTGAAAATGTCTACACATGGCCTTGATGGATGATCGGCACTTGTCTACCTTCCCGCCGTATGTTTAAAGATTTGATAGACAAATGAGGGCATTACGTGGCTCTGCTGCCGTTTTCGGCACATAAGCACATCGGAGATAGTATATCTCATACCATGCCGAATAAAGGGACACAACTCCTTACATTCAAGAACACAGCCTAACCTCAGCCAGATGGAGTATAAATATTGCAGAGAACGATTTAGAAACGGAAGCAAATAGAACTGCTTGAGTATACACCTAACTCATCCCTGTGGCTAAGATGCAATCTCAGCGAGCCAAGGATTTTGAAACAAGTCAGAATAACCCAGTGTATTGGTATTGCGCCGTAAGAACGGTATATTTATCTTTGTACATGGCTGAGATGGATATGTGTTACATTTCCGAGATGCCGTCATGTGATCTCCCTGAAGGACTCGATAGTGGTTAAATCCGATTCTTTTCTACATCCATAAAGCTGACATCGAACACCAAAGCGAAGTATTCATGAATTTGTCATACACACCATTTCAGCAGATATACATTTACATGACACGAAAAAAGGCAAAAACGCAGAATTACGGTAATTTAAAACCGTTGTACCAGATACTTTTGGCAAAATATTGATCAGCACAAATCCAGTTGCATTGTGCAATAGCTTGTCATGGTCCTGCACGCGGTGCGCACTTGTTTGCCGGCTGCTCTGTCCTTCCGCTGCTTGTATCAACTGTCATCCCCCCCCCCCCCCCCCTCCGCCTCTTTCCATCTATATAGCTGTACTGTAGAGATATTTAAAATAATAAAGAAAAATTTGAGATAAACTGTGAAAATGACCTGGTGCGGTTTTGCAGCCGGGGAAGCGTTTGTCTCCTAACCTGTACATGAGTTGTTCAACCCGCAGTCGAGCCTATGACAAATTAAAAAAAAAAGACACCAAATAATATAACCATAGTTATTCTGTAAGAGGGGTTGAAACCTGAACGACCAAAGCCATTTGGTGCTGACGTTCTTTGTATATCTATAAATCAACTTTAAAGCTGGAATTCTTACTATAGTCTGTTTCTTTTAGCATTCAGTCGCCTATGTATCCAGCAGTCAGTAAAATCAGTCATACTGGCTATACCAAAATTGCTTTTAGTCAATGACAGGTAACAACACGAGCTCTCTACACATGGATATGTTCAAAGCTTATATTCATGCAAAGAAAATGAAGCTAGAGTATCTTTGTAAATTCCTAATGGTAAACTGTACAAGCTCGGTTTCGACGACAAAAACTCATATTGCCGGAGTTCAGCATGTTTTTGGGGAGGGCGAAGTATCCCTGGCTTTTAAAGGGCTAAAAGGCAAAACAGTGTTCGTGCTATGTTAGTGTTCCCGGTTATAGAAATAATTTGTCGCCTGATAGGTTAATATCACTAACATTGCAGCGCTGTCGACATTTTCAGTGTGCGTGACTTTGCTTAAGTTTGCGATATCTCTGGTATTCAACATCACAAAAATAAAGACGTATGCCTTATAAACTTTAGTTGGGGTACTGCATCGATGCATACATACAATTGGTCTAGAGTAGTCTTTTTATTAAAAAGTCAGTTTTCTTGGTACCACCTATAGCATACGACCATTCGCAGGTTGCTGACAGACCTTTCCACGTACGACCGGACAGGAAGACAGCCTAAGCACAGCGACCGCATTGGTGCATATAGGGGTAAGCTCCTAAGTTATTGCTCCGCGATGCATATAAGAGGAATAGGCGAAGTATTGGTCGGCACGGTGTCAGTATGAAGTGACTGGGTGGGGCGTCATGTCGGGTTTCATGGGCATGGCGTTACAGTGAGGCAGCGCAATAAGTATTTATTGATCATTGGACCCGGCCTGTTGCATGGAGAGGCCATTTAGATGTGACAGAAATATTGTTGAGAGCGACGTAAAATCCCAGTATATCAATGTTTTGAACATGTGAACATACACTATACACGACATCTTATACCAAAATTTGCTGGACTTATTTCAGTATATGATCTAATTCTTTGTCACACATATATGTTGAAGACAAACTTATGTGATATCAAGAAAACCGAAATACAAACCATGAGGCGGGGAAAATTCTCTTATTTCTAACTCAAAGACAAGATGACTGATAAATCCCACAACACTTGTATATGCATTTGCATTTACTTATTTATTTGATTGGTATTTTACGCCATACTCAAGAATATTTCACTTATACGACGACGGCCAGCATTATGGTGGGAGGAAAACCGGGCAGAGATTGGGGGGAAAACCCAAAACCATCCGCAGGTCGCTGGCAGACATTCCCACGTACGGCCGGAGAGGAAGCCAGCATTTATATGCATTTGTACGTGGCATGTTTGATGCATACGTGTGCAAAACTTTTTCACGTGTATAACAGTTATCTGGCAGAAGTGAAATTCTTACAATGGTTATCATCGTGAGTGGTGCGCATTTGACTCGTATATGATTGTCTGTATTGTAGACTGATTTCACTCTCTTTTCACATTAATATTTCATGTGTAAAACAACCTTTCATTCTGTTCAGTGAAGCACAATGCCCGGCTCCTCGTGGCACCGAGACTGTAAATGCAACACAGAACTGGAACCATAAGCGTGATGACGCATTCTTTCTCAATTCCGTCGATTGTAGCGTCCTAAACTCGTCTTAATGCCGGACATGTCTCGTAAATAGTGACAGCAGACGTTTCGTGGCGACAAGGGTAGGGCCGCTGGACAATTATCGTGTACTTAATGATTAACAGTAATCGGGGTTATACGCAGATTGATAAAACACATGCCCATTTTTATTTCATCGCACATGATGATAATGCGAAACTCACAACTGTAGTCCATCCAGGCCAATTCTAGGTTGTATGTCCGCACATAGGATCGCGCGAATAAAATGCATAACAGATTGAGTGACGAATGGGGGACTTCAGATGCCGTCTCTTTCATCGGTTCTGATTATTGTGATTCATCTGTCCCTTTGTCATTACCGGTTTAAAACTTGATCATTTTAGATGCATACCAGGTGTGCTGAGCCTATGAACTAATCACGTGATCAATGTCGATTCTCTAGCAAACAATGGACCGTTGTTTGATATCACTACGACGACCTTTTTAACCTTCAGAACCTCCGTGAAACACTTTCCGTCATTCGTTGTATGATTCATATCATCTACCATTATTGGCATAGCGGTCACCATGGTGATGCGCGGAAGTGGGGAGTCTTTTTTTGTACCTCCGCACGAGCATACTGAGCAATATTACACCTGTGACAAAGGCGGGCATGCGTCACTGACAAAATATATTTCGAGACACAAAGCAAAATTAGATGCGCTACTGTCATTCAAATCAGTGTTGTAAACAAATCACTGATCAAAAATATAATGTTACCGATGAAAACAATTCTTAGGCATTGCAGAATCGCACCTCGATCCCGACCCCCCCCCCCCCCCCCAAGCTAGAGCTAGAATGTTTCTTTGTTTAAAGTGTGAAAATCTACACACTCCGTATGTTGTATAATCTGTTCAGCGTGCGAAGCATATTCGTTTGTGACACAAACCAATGATCGAGACTGTGGCAGCTCGCTGCATGGCCCAGACTTCACATTTAAATGAAACTCGTGTCTCTCAGTACAGAGCGTTATGCGGTACGCGAACGTACGGCAGGGTGACATTCGGTATACATGTATGTATTTTGCCAAACTGAAGGTTTGATATTCGGCGACCAAAGGTTGTTCCAAGCGCCGAGCAGAATCGTATGAAAGCTCAGTTTGCAGTGCTGAAGAGAACGATAGTGCATATCGATCCTGATATCCTTGTATCTATAAGCTCGGAAACTTTTATTTCTCAAAGAAAGTGCTGATATAGTTGTGTGTTTGGGATGAGTCATGGTTGCGGCTGTGCGCTGAGGCGGGACCCGCTACCCAGCCCTGTCCAGTCCTTACCCAGCCCTTGAGTGTGCGGAGAAAGCCAGCACTGATCAACACTCAGGACCCAGTGAAGCAGTTACCCTTTACCCGTTATCCGCAGCATTAGCGTCAGTGGTCGTTTTTGCTACTAGTAAGGTTCTATCCGAGGCAAAGGACCTTACTTAGTGTTTGCCTGGGGAATTCAGCAGCGCATGAGTACGATACGTTTAGGGACATTCGTTGCTATAGGACAGTTCTGAACCCATAACGTATTTAACACTGCCTAATGTCAACACTTTAATGACTGAAGGGTTGCCAAAACACTGTTGCCATTTCCTTTCCAAGAGCCAAATGTAGCGAAATGTAGCCTTTAATGGATTTTGGAAGGCTCCATAGAAGGAAAACGTAAAGAAGTCAGAATATGGATTACGTATGAGAGGAAGGAGCAAGCCAGCTGTCTATATATCGGAGAGGAAGGCGACCGGAGAGCAGTACTGCGGAACAAAGAGGAACGGCTTCGTATTAGAGAGAAAGAGAGAGTCGGGGACAATTTTGGTTAACGCAATATTATTCCCAGCTTATGTATCGTGTTTTGACTATAGCTCTCTTTCTCTCACTGTGTTGTTGCTCCTACTGACATTTGTGTTGGGTCAATTAGAGAGGGAATCGGCCGTGCCTTGGCCACTGTGGTTACGGATGAGCCGAGCCGTGGACTATATTACAGTAGATTACAGCGCCTACAGATGAGGGTTTAGTGTTGCATGCACCGTTATATCGATCCGAGCGATTAGCGCCGCGGCGGCTTTTCAGAAAGGCTGGTGTACGTATATACGTATAGCTGAGCGCCAGCCAGGATGTGGGGGACGTAGATGGGGACGTAGCCGGGGCAGCAAGATGAAGAGGCCAGGCGCCGCCACTTTAGGGACACTCACTCTACAGCTGTTCGCCGGTAAGTAGGCCATGCACCCAAACTGACTGATAATATTTTTTTGCTTTGTCAACTTGCGTTTTTTATTTCGACAATCCAAGCGCAGCGTATATTCGACCTCAGGCTGGCTAGTTTTAAGTCTCATCTCCAATTAAACGCCGGAGCTTCATAGAGTTCGGAATTTAAGCCACCCTCTCGCTAGCTCCCCTGTCTCTTTTTAGTCTCGCTGCAGGAATCCGTAAGCTATAGACTTCCCAGTGGTGTAATGAAATGATCGGGTTGACATGGCTTTATTGCTACACGGCGTGTAAAAAGATTG